>NC_136065.1:1157505814-1158170684 GCF_964261635.1 Lissotriton helveticus
TCAAGAATCTAGTAAATGCGTCCATTGACTCTGCCTCGGTTCCTCCTGCCTGGAAAAAGGCAATGGTCCGAGCATTAATAAAGAAGCCTCATCTGGACCCCGCGGACTTTGCCAACTACCGCCCGATTTCACTGCTCCCCTGGGTCAGTAAAATCGCGGAGAAACACATCAATCTCCAATTGGTCAACTACCTGGAAAACAATCTGTTGTTAGACCCTACACAGACAGGTTTCAGGCCTAAGCATGGAACAGAGTCCGCCCTCCTTATGGTAGTCGAGGAGTCCAGAAAAATCATCGATCAAGGAGGATCAGTGGCAGTGGTCCTTCTTGATCTCAGCGCGGCGTTTGATACGGTCAGTCATAACACCTTACTGAACCGTGTAGCAAACGTCGGCATTGTGGATAAGGCCTGGCTCTGGATAAAATCCTTCCTGAGTGACAGGTCATTCCAGGTGTTTGACGGACAAGCCGTCTCCTCCAGCATACCGATGAAGTGTGGAGTCCCTCAGGGCTCCTCTTTAAGCCCTGCGCTTTTTAATATCTATATGAGGCCACTGGCTGAGGTAGTTCGTCCGCATGGAGTTAAGATCATTTCCTATGCGGACGACACACAGCTGGTGGTCTCCTTAGCGCAGGAAGCCCAACATTCTCCATCGGGGGGTCTTACCAAATGTCTGGAGGAGGTGAAGTCCTGGATGACGCTGTCCTCATTGAAGTTGAATGGGGACAAGACAGAGCTCATGTTGCTAGGCCCGGCTGACCCGACCCTCTTCAAGTCATTATGGCCCACCTGTCTAGGCCCCCCCCCGGCCCCAAAAGATAACATCAAAAGCCTAGGGGTGTGGCTGGACAAGAACCTCACCTTTAACACTCAGGCCACAAGGCTCTCTGCCATCTGCTTCGGACTTCTTCGGACATTGAAGAAGGTCTTACCCCTGCTCCCAATGGAGGCCAAACAAACAGCTATTCAGGGCCTAATACAATCACGCTTGGACTCAAACAACGTCCTTTACCTGGGAGCTCCAGAGTACTCTTTAAATAGGTTGCAACTGGTGCAGAACTGTGCGGCCCGCACTCTACTGCAAATTCCACAAAGAACCTCAGTTAGAGAGGCACTGACCAGCCTTCATTGGCTACCAGTGCGAAAAAGAGTGACCTTTAAGGCAATGTGCATTGCCCATCAGGCCTTCTGGGATTCGGGCCCAAAACTCTTGCGTAGCCTAGTCAGCCAATACCACCCTGGCCGTGAACTACGTTCCAGTCAGGCCTTTATGGCAACAATTCCCAGAATCAAGAGATCTAGAGCAGGTGGAAGAATGTTCACCCTTAACGCCTCAAAAATCTGGAACACCCTTCCCCCTCACCTGAGATCTAACCCGAATCTTGCTTCTTTCCGCAAGCAATTAAAAACTCATCTATTCAAATCCCCGTAACCATTCAGCTTCCCGTTTTTTCTTTTTTCCTCCTAGTCTCTGACAGTCTCACTACACCCCTTCTGGTTCCCTAGCGCTTGGACGCCTCAGGGCAGCAATCGCGCTGTACAAATGTATTTTCATTCATTCATTCATTCGTCCCCTGCTCCACCGGACCGGTTGCGGGCTCGCAGGAGCGTTCCCCACTTCCCCTTTTTAGTTTTAACTCCCACCCACCCGTCCCTTTAGCTCAGTAGGTTGGAAGGGCGTGTTGCGGTAGAAAGACCTTGGAACAGTAAAATTGACCGACGGAATGGACGGGAGTCCGCCTTGCGTACTCCCTAGGCCAGCACTGAGGGGGAGACGGTAAGCTCTCCGATGTAAAATATGGCCCCGGCTGGGGGGGCTAGGGCGACAGGTTACGAGCCTCCTGGGTCCCTGGGCAGCCTGGTGGTCTGAGGGCGGGCCCCTGGGGAGGACGGACAAGGATCAGAGGTTTGGGTCCCACTCCTCATGGGCACAGGTGGGTTGCACCTTGCGTGGATGCTCGGCAGGGAGGATGCGAGCTGGAAGGCCCCTCGTGCTGGAGGATTAGAATCTTGCTGAAGAAGATATTGAAAGTCAATAATAAAATTGTGTCGATAACTGTAAATAATGAATTTGAAATGCCTTGTCATGTTTATGAAACGTCAAATATTAAACATGGCCGTTTTTACACCCACGCAAATCCCTGTCGATGATTTTAATGTGGGTTATCAGGTTATCAGGAGGGAGCGGGGAGCATGCTGGGGGATCCGGGTCCTAGTGGTATTATTGAAGAGATTGAGTCATCCGAATGGGTTTCTCCAATCATTTTGGCACATAAGCCTGACATAAGTCTTAGGTTGTGTGTTGATATGAGAGCCTTGAACGCTAATTTGTTTGCTGATTGTCACCCACTTCCCAATATTAATGTGATGGTGTGTATGTTGGATGGTGCCTGTATTTTTTCCACACTTGACCTTCGGTCTAGCGATAGCGGCATCCGTTTTTCAAAGAGCCATGTACCACATTTTTAAGGAAGTTGGAAATTTTGTAAAATGCTTCCAGGACGATATTCTCATTTTCTCTTAGAGTGAGGATGATCATTTCCAACATGTGAATGAAGTTTGTCTGAGGTTGACAAAGAGTGGTTTGACACTTAAAGCTGGCAAATGCAAATTTTCTGAAAATCTTTTTGGAGTATCTTGATCACACTTTTCGGGTGAAGGAGTGGTGCCCAAAAAGTCCTTTGTTGATGCTATTATAAATGCACCCTCACCTGACAAAAGAGAGAAGCTTCTCTCTTTTGCTGGTCTGTGTGAATACTATAGTAAATTCATCCAGAATTGTGCCACCAAAATGGAGCCCCTCAGAGAATTGACCAGGAAGTCCGCTGAGTCTGTGTGGTCTGACAGACAAGAAACTGCTTTTGTGCAAATCAAAAACAAGATTGTGAATGATCCTACTCTCAAGTCTTTTTGCTTAAATAAAAAATGCATTATTATTGTTGAGGCCAGCCTGTATGGGTTGGGAGGAGTACTTAGTCAGTGCTCTGGAAAGGATGAATGGTGTGCTGCATTCGCATCTAGAACTCTCTCTGCTACTGAAAGAAGGTATGCTGTTATCGAAAAAGAGTTATTAGCATGTATATGGGCCACAGAGTATTTTCTCAACTATGTGTGGGGAAACAGATTTCTTCTGAGAACAGATCATGAACCCCTCGTCGGAATCTAAACCCCGGGGGAAGATGCAACTCCACAGCTCGTATTGCTCAACTCACATCCAGATTACAGGAGTATGATTTTGAGGTTGTGTACGTTCCTGGCAAATGTAATGTTACTGTAGATTTTCTTTACAGATTGCCTTGTTCTGATGAATGTACGTCACATGATGAAATAGATGAAGACATAGTTGCCACTGTTAAAGATTTTGTCTCAGTAGAATTTTCTAGTCAGACTGAATCTGAATGGATGACTGAAATGAATAATGATGTTTTGTATCAACTTGTTCTTGTCTGTTTAAAAAATGGATGGCCAAAGGAAAAGTCTGCCTCTTCTGAAATTACTCCTTGCTGTCAAGTTTCTGACGAGATTGAGGAGATTGGAGGTTTACTTTTCAAAGGGGGAAAGATTATTCCTCTAGTTTCCATACAAAGTAAGATTCTATCGCTTGCTTATCAGGGACATTTTGGTATGTCCTCCATGAAACTACTTATTAGGGCTACTTTTTGGTGGCCTGGAATTGATAAAATGGTTGTTGAAACAGTTAGGGAGTGTCCTGAATGCATTAATAATGACAAGATGCTAAAGGTTTCCTCTGCTCCTCTCCAACCAGTTCCATGGCCTGAATTTCTGAAGCAAAAAGGGGCTTTCGACATTTCTGGCCCTTTCAATCACTTGCCTTTTAATGCACGTTTTGCTTCGGTTATGGTTGATTACCATTCTAAATGGGCAGTGGTCAAGTTTGCGGCAAGTGCCACCACTCAAGTCATCATTACGTTTTTCAAGGAAGTTTTTGCGCGTGAGGGGTCCCCTGAAGTCTTTGCGGCGTACAAAGGGGTACAACTCATTTCACAAGAAATGGAGAGTTTTCTATGCATGTGTGGTATTAAACATCTAACCACGTCTCTTTATGAGCCAAGGGAGAATGGCCAAAATGGAGCAGTTCAACCGGGTTCTAAAGGATGGCATTGATTCTGCTTGTAAGTCCAGTGAGCCCTGGAGGGATGTTGTAAGGAAAAGGTTATGGATGTACCGCATCACCCCTCACTCGGTTACTGGAGTAAGCCCTTTCAGACTATTGAAGGGCAGAGATCCTATTTCTGATATTTGTCCGTGGTGGATCAAAAAAGTCAATAAGTCGGTTGATGATGTTGATTTGGATTCTGTTGCTAAGTGTGCAGTTGTTAAGCAGGGCAGAATGAAGGCTTTCTTTGACTCCAGCATGAAAGTAAAGGTTCCTGACTTTACCATTGGTGAATGGGTTATGATTAAAAAACCTGGACTTTTCGCTAAAGGTGTTTCCAAGTTTAGTCATCCTATTAAAATAGTTAAGGTTTGCTAAAATGCTGTGATTACTCAAGATGGAAGAGTGTGGAATGTGAGTAGGGTTGCTCAGTGTAGTGCTCACGTGCCCACCATGGACAGAGATTATGTTTTTCCATTGTGCTCTTCTTCTGCTCAATCTGTAGCATCCAGAGTTACGAATAATAATATACTGAGTTTGTTACCTGCTAGATATCTGTCTTGATTTCTCTTTTCCTCTGTATTTTCTGTCTCTTTTCGTGTTTGCTTTTAGGGGTGAGATGTGTTGCATTTCACATTTCATTTCCCTTTCTCCTTTTCTTCTGTTTTCCTCTTCTGCTCTTTTCTTTGTTGGAACATGGAACCTTGTGCCTGCGTGCATGTTTTACATTCCATGTTCCAGATTAGCTTAAGGCAGTTGGAGTTTCTTACCTGCATCGTTTGATGTGCTGTGCCGTTATTCCTGCAATAAATCTTATATTTTTCATACCTTACTGGATCCTTGCATCTCTACACATGTGTCCAGCCTGTCATTGCAGGCTGGTGTGCGCACTGGCACTGATGGTGTTTCTTAAACATGTGTCCAGCCTGCCATGGCAGGCTGGTGTGCGCACATGCACCAGTGGTGTTTCTAAACATGTGCCCAGTCTGCTATTGCAGGTCTATGTGTGCACAAGGCGCTTCTACTCAGAATGAGCTTTCTAAATCACTAACCATCTTAGATGACCTTTCACTACCACTAAAGCACCTCTAGGGTATGTCTTAAGGGGTGAAGAGAATGGTAGGTGAAAGGCCGGGCTGTTACACATGTGTGTTTTCCGCCGAGGTAGTGAGGAATATCCATGTGTGTTTTCACTACGTATAAGGTTTGCTCTTCTCATAGGCTAACATTGGGAAATAGTGAAAATTGATTCATGCTGCAATAGTCAATTGTAGTGGAGCAGCGTCATAATGTCTCCTATCATTGGATTCGTAATGTCAAACCCTTTCCAGTGGTAAAGGTGGTTTTGTTATGACTAACGTAGAAATGCCACTTCTTGTGTTTACAACTTCTAGAAAGCTGGCATTTCTCTGTTATAATGCTCTTTGTGTGCCTTTTTGCTTGGCTCCAGTCCACACTGGAGGCTGGGTGAGCACATCTGGGCATTCCCCAGCGACAGCTAAAAAACATTGAGCATGCAACTGGAACAACAGACCTCTGCCATTTGAAGGCCTGGCTGGATATATTGGAGGAAGAGCTTTTGACACTTGGCATCTAGAGCCAGATTATGGCCTCACTAAAGACTTAGGGCCAGATGTAGGTAGTCCTTTACCGGTCGGAATCGGACGAAAATACCGATTTTCTGCCGTTTCCGACCGGTAAAGGGCTATGGAGATGTAGGTGCACAAAAATGGACATATTCGGTAATTTTACTGAATCGGTAAAATTACAGAATCGGTAAAATTACAGAATCGGTAAATTTACAGATTCTGTAAATTTTACCGAATCAGTAAATTTACCATTCGGTAAAAATACCGAATATGTAATTTGAGATGTAGGTAGCATTTCTAACAGTGCTACAGGGCCTTTAGAATTCGGTATTTACCATGCAATACAATTGCATGGTAAATTACGAATTCTTGTGTACATGCACATCTGTGCATGTACACCTGTGCCATGTGGCTCACAGACATGCCCTATGGGCATGTATGTGTGCCACATGGCGCAAAAGCCAGTTACAGGGGTGCAACAGGGTGTCAAAGTGACACCCTGTCCCCCTTAGGAATTCGGTATTTTTACCGATTCGGTAAATACCGAATCGGTATTTGCTATTGAATCCTATGGGCTTCAAGGCCCATAGGATTCAATAGCAAATACCGATTCGGTATTTACCGAATCGGTAAATACCAAATCTTACCGATTCGGTAAAAAATACCGAAATTTTACCTACATCTCATTTACAGATTCATAAATACCGAATCGGTAAAATTCGGTATTTATGATTCGGTAAATGAGATTTACCTACATCTGGCCCTAAGACCTGCATTTCACTGCCTCATGGCAGACAGGAATTACATTTTATGGGAGACATCTGTGGTTCAAAGGTAGACCTTTTCAATCCCAACCTACTTTAAAAGCACACTGCAGTATAACTACCGGTGCCATACAGCAGGGCATAGATACACTTGTGGGGACTGAAGAACTTGAACTGTGTGGTGAACACTGCCAGAGGAATCTTTTGTGCACAAGGAGGATTACTGCCATTGAAAGGGACCATGTGCCATTTCTGAATAGTGGCTACCAGCTGCTGTTTGGCACCCTGCAGTGTGCTCTCCAAGGGCTTTTTGGCTTACCCCCTGTTCTTTCGGAGCTCCCAGAGACATCAAAGATCTCCCTCGAGGGACCCTCACCATCTACTTGTGACACCTGGAGAGCTGTGCCCCCTTAAGTGCCCACATTGTCTGCTGGCTCCCAGCTGGTAGCACGACGTCAGTGTGGAATTTAGAATTGAGCTTGGAGACTGGATTGCCTTATGCGGAACCCCAGAAGTCTTGCCTGCATCTAAGGCGTGTGGCCTCTGCATTGTGGGGACCTTGGCATGCATAAGCATCTTGTTGGTGGTGAGCGGGTTTCTGATTGTGGGATCCCACATGGCCCACTTCATCAATCGTGTCTCATCTCTCCTGTGGGACACGCCGACTGCATGCTTATTGCGTGCGGTGTCTTATTTATAGGTTGGGACCCTCGAAGGTGGGGGCTTAACCATAGTAGTGCCTCATTCAACCTCGTGAGGCATTGCTAAACTTGGGCCTGTGTGTGTGAGCAGCATTGCCTTGTGTGATCCAAATCACTGCGCACAGGACATTCTGCCTCATTTTCTGTGAGGTTTGGAATTTGCAACTCTTCATTGTGTGTGACTGTAATTGTCTAGTGTGACCCATTTCAATGCACACCGGACATTGTGACTCATTTTCAGAGAGGTACGGAATTTGCAACTCTTCATTGTGTGTGACAGGAACGGTATAGGGTGACCTGTAGCAACGTGCACCAAACATTGTGCCCGGATTACCTGAGTGTGATTCTGATCAAAGTGTACCTATCGGATGGGGATCCTTCTTCTGAAAGGCTCCCAGATTCATTATCTCTTAATCAATTGTTTCCTTTTTGACCTTCAGTGCGGTGTACCAACCACCCTATCCCCACCTGGCCCCTGATGACATTGTTTTGCCAGGTAGTATTGCCCAGGTTGGGGTTGGGTAGTGAGAGTGATTGACTGGGCTGGAGGAATGCTTCAGAGAGAAATAGGAAGCAGGTCAAGAGACTGCATGACCCTCCCTGTGCTTTGCAGAACTGAGCTGGTGCCGGAAGGCCCTTGTGGAACCCTTTAGAGTGACTGATTATTGCCCTCAGCTCGCTTCTGCTCTGCATCCTGTGGGCGAACTTCTCAAGTGGCTGCCTAACCCCCCTTTGATAACTGCCTCCTGATTAGTCCTGCTACCTACCACCACCTGCTTCCCTGGGACCCTGACTAAGTGTAACCTCAGGCTCATGTAGCCTAGTATGCAGGGTGAAGGGAAAGTTAGCTTCTATTTGTGGGCGTAGGGCAGTCAGGGTGAGCTGGAGGGTGGAGGGAGATTTGGGCCACGTGGGTCTGCAGTGTGCCATCAAATGATCTGCTGTGTATCAGTTGCACTGCTTATGGCGCTGAGTGCGTACTGTACAGACCTGCCTGATATCCGTTGCACTGCGTATCAGTGCGGAGTGAGTGTGTGTGTGTGGGAGGGACCATCTATGTCCCACCTGTTATTCACAACACTAGCTGGCAGTGTTGCTTCACCCGTTGATTTCTCAATAAAAGAACACTATCTTTGGCATTGGTTTTACCTGTGCGGCTTTGGCCCGCAGCACTGCTAAAAAGTGTTTTCATTCCAAGTATGTACATATTTTTTATATCATTGTGACCCAGGGTGAACCCTCTAACTGTGTGGTATTGTATTATAAGAATTGCTAGGGTAGGCCTGTGGTGGCCAACGTGTTGCACTCCATAAGGGGGCTGGGGAAAGGTTGGAAGAGGATCTGCCCCAAGTGTGCATATCATTGGTATCATTTCAAAGCGGTTGGGCCTAGTACTGCTAGTAATTTTTCCAAGTGTGATTTATGCCCCGAAATACATTATATTTATGTTGTGTTGATTACTGTGTGTGTTGAACACAAACTTTATTTACATACAAGTGTGAAGTCTCTTTTGTGATGCTCAGTGCATTTCATCGTGAGTTTATTACAGTGTATGTAATCACCCACCCCTGATTGGAGTGGTAGGTTCTGCCAGGCTAGGCCATTGTCTCAGCTAACAAGAAAGTGCCAGTTTCAACACTTCCCCTCTAACTCCTTCCTTGGCTGCTGACTATATCATCTGAGTGGAGGGTACTGTGTGGTCGTTCTCATCTAAAAAAAAAGTGGGCAGCATTGAAGTCAACCTATGTTTGTTGGTGGGCATTTTGTAATACGATAGGTTTAGCCACCATTGACCACCATGTGGTTTTTGCCAGCCCCAAGTCCAGTCGCAATTGGATCATAGCATGGTCTGATATTCCATTTGATAGGATATTGGTATCAGTGACTTTGCAAACGAAATGTGCTGACATTAGAAAAAGTCTGCTGGTGAGTATATGTGATGCACGCAGGAGATTAAGGTATATTCTTGTTGAATGGACTGGAAGAGGTGTAGGGGTCCTGTAAGGAAAAGTCAGTTATGAGGTCTCAAAGGAGGCCTCTATCTGTCTGGTTGGGTATGTGAGGGTGTTGGGATTTGTCCATGTATGGGTCAGGTGCTATGGCACAGTCTCCCCAAAGTAGTGTTCACGTGCGAGGGCATCAAAGTAAGGTCCTAGAGATACCCCTGAAAGTGCCTCTCTCATCTTCAACTGGGCCATATATTAAACCTATCAGGAGGGTTTGATGCTGGATAGTCACTTTTTTAAAAGTGCAGTGACCGAGTGGTTGCACCATACTTTATGTCTTTTGAGTGGTTGGCCTCGTCATATTAGGGTTGCTACCCCTCCCTTCCTTGGGAAGTTGGCAGATGTCTTTGAGGTGCCTAGTAGTTTCTGCCTGTGAGTGTGGTATTCCCCCCGACCCACTCTCTGCGTAACTTTGAGCTTTCTGCATTATGCAGTTGTGTTTCCTATGCAGTGCGAATTCTGGCTGTAGGGTATGTAGGTATGAAAGTATTTCATTCCGTTTGATGAAGTGTTGGCAGCCTGGGGTGTCCAGGTCTGGAGATAGGATGGGGAATTTAGTGGGGGTGATTCAAATGTCTCCTGGTAAGCGGGCGGTGTATGCCAGTGGACAAATGCTCCAGCGCCTATACAGCAGCTGCAGAGGTGTCAAGCTTTGAACGAGTGGAGTTTGCGCCTATCAAGGAATAACTCAGCCCCCAGAGGCCAACATCACATCACTGGATATATGTAAATCTTGTCAGTTTGACATAGGAGGTTGAGCCTTTACGTTCCCCTCTCTCTGTGACGGTAACGGCCCTGGATGGGAATGACCGCAAATGTCTTGCACTGTTGTAGGCTTCGCAGAGAAGATGTGTCATCAGGGTGCAACCCTGGGTGGTGCTACATTTTCAGAAGTGTAAGTGCATCAATTGGTCAAGATTCGATCAGAGATCCAGGCCTGAGCATGTGGTAATACAAAGAGTATGTGGAATACCTAGTCAATATCAACATCACATTTTTACAGTTTAACAATCCATGGAGTAATAGCAGGCCCATGGAATGGCAGTTTTAAAAGGACAGTTCGACAGGATCCAGATTTGGAACTGATATGTGCTGAAGAGGAGGGTATGATGTATAATGTTCAGGCTGTTTGCCTCAAGGGTGCACAGGATATGTACCACACTGCGTGCTTTCTCCCTTGGTAGTGTGCTTACTTACTGTCCGCCCATTGACGTGTTACTTCCTCCAGTCTGTCCCTTTACATCTTATGAGGGGCATCAGGAAGCCTCTCTCATTGGGTTGGGGTGAGCATTGTGACTGCATCCCAGTGGTGGCTTTGTTTAAGTTTGTCTTCTGCAGGGAGTCCACAAAGCCCTTTAGTTGTCCCAGGTCATCGTATTCTAGGGTTTTGTTGTTGTGCGTGTTTACAATGCTGGACGGTTCTAGAAGTCTGCAGCATATGTCCAATTTTTTAAGATGCAGTGGGACAGGAACAGTTTCCTCTAATGGAGTTAGGGACTGTGTTTCTTTGCTTTCATTATGATGTGGTATGCTTGTTGATGACAAAGAAAGCAGGCGAAGATCAGCTGTGGTCCTGACGCGGTCCCCTGAATCCTGTTGAATGCCTGGTTCTTATACTATGTGCCCTTTGAAATTTCAAAGGCAGTGTGAGTTTGGGGCACTGAGTTACAGAGAAGCGGAGAAAGCCTATACAACTTCTGTCTTCCAGTTCTGTGACTTTGGTTTGAAGAAACTAATGATCCTGCTCCCAATCAATATAGTACTCAATGTATACTCTGTGGGCTGTAGGCAAGTGTTGAAGGAGGCAATGCCGGAGTTGATGGAGAGAAATTCAGCTACGGTTTTAGAGGTGGTCCCTGGCATTGTCGCTATGGAGAGACAGACAGCAGAGAGATCTTTCAGCATAACCTCCATAGTGGATTCTGCTGGTGGGGCAGTATGTTCAGTCTGCCTTTTGGGCATTTTCCCCAATACTGCCACTGTGAAAAGTAGTTGTCACACTGATTTGGATATGGTTACTGCATTGTCAGGAAGGCGCTAGTGGTCTGCTGCAGGCAATGTATCAAAGTGTTCCATCTGGTGCTGTGGTCACCGCAAGAATCCATGGTGGGGAAAGTGGTGAAATAGGCCCTTGTGCACGCCGGAGGATGGTGCCTATTCACCCATAGTATTGCCAACCTTTATATCGGTCCAGTAGCAATAGACAGAGGTTGATTTATTGGAGATGTGCCTGGTGGTCCCCAGCCATGCTGATCGTGTGCAGGAATCAAAAACATTACCCCGTGGTCCCTAGGAGGCATGCTGTGGGACAGCTGCAGCCACTCAATCCAGTGGCAGAAAGTGGGCGGGCCTCACCTGGACTCCGTGTGTCCTCTGGATTGTGGGTTTGCTGTGTTTAGTGTGAGAATGCAAGGTGGGGAGAGGGGTGAGGTAGGCCGTTGTGTGCGCTGGTGGGTGGTGCGGTCTGGGGTGATGGAATATCCACTCTCACCATGACCGTAGCTGGGGGTGCCTTTTGCCATTGGTATTGCCAGCCTTTATGTTATGTTATGTTAATTAAACTTTTAGAGCGCAATGGTTACCCAAGGGTGTCCTGACGCTAAGCAATGCCTGCTGGTTATCAAGATTGGAGGGTGTTACTGGGTAAAAAGCCATGGGGCATATTCTCAAGAACGTGTGATAATCATTGCAAAAGTAACTTAACGCAACTTCCAACACCGCAGTCTATTGCGGGAAAATTACGCCGTGTTAACTAAGCATTCTCAACACAGCGGTACCATGCGATAGTCTCCAGATAACGCATCAAATGTCCGCATTAAAACCAACACCACGCTGCAAAAATGGGAAACGCGAATGCAAAAAATCTTGCGATGAGGTCAATCGTGGTACAAAAATCTGCGAAAACCAGCTACAGGCCTGCAATTCACAAGCGTCAGGTGGGAAAAATCACCATAAAAGTAGAAAAAAAAACAGACAAACAAATGCCAAACAAGAGCGAAGCACAATGGATGCTGCCGGAGCAAGTACGGAGGAGAACAAAAACCCCACAAGTCCCCCAGGGGATCAGCCTTGGACCTCGGGGTCAGGGAAGGCCAAGGAGAAGAAGAGTAGGATGAAGTGCTTCAGGCCACAGGAAAACAGAATCTGATAACGGATGTGGTAGAACACCATCAACAACTGTTTGTCACCTCCACTGTGTCCTAGGCAACCAAAAATGGACTATGGTAGTCCATCATGGACAAGGTGAATGCACTGGGAGTGCTGAAGAGGACAATGGAAGAGGTCAAGAGGCGCTGGAATGACGTCAATCGCAAAACCAAGCTGAACTCACAAACAACCGGAAGGCAGCAATGCAGACTGGAGGTGCGAGTCCTGATCCACAGGAGGAGCTTGACGATATGGAGGAAATGGTGTCCACAGTCATCAGGGGAGAGACAGGGGCAGGAGTTAGGGGACCGGACAATGCTCAACATGACCGGACACAACAGCACGATGGTGAGTAACGACCAGGTACTGGGGGAGATGGGCACAATGGCACACATGCACAGTTAATTAGAGCCCATCTACAGACAAACCATGCCCCAGCGCCCAAATCCCACCAAGAGACCAATGTACCCAAATATGCAACTTCTCAGCACTGCATAAGCACAGAAGTCAAAGGCACATCGCATGAAATAGAGAAGGGGCAGCAAAATCAGAGCTGCAGGGGCGATTCTCCCAAAATGCAGCACACACACATAACAGGCATATCAACACTGACAACAATGTGGCACAAACCACAACAAGTCCACAACAGAACACAGGACACAACTGGTGCCGACTGGGTGTAGACACTGGCTAATCATAAGTGGCAATTCAGGGAAATGTGAGTTGATAATGTACAAGTACAAACACACACACGTCTGTTGTCGAAATGTCCACTTTCCCCCCTCAAATAGGCAGCTCCTCCCAAACAGCCACGATGTACACAGTCTTGCAGTCTGTATATAAACATGGACTATGCAATAACATACATGTGAACACATTGTTAAACTGCATCTCCTCTTCACATTGAAGAGGGAGAATCAACCCCTCCTGCAGAGCAGCCCAACCCTCTCTTCTCTGATGATGAAGAGGACCACCACAGCTTCGACTCCGACGCCCTCCAAGAGTTTATTGACAGCTTCCTCAACACACCTCCAGGAGCAGGGCAGCCCCGCTGTATTGAGGAGACCCCACCCCCTGCACAGACCACATAGCATGCAGAACCCACCACCACGGCTGCCTCCCAGGACCCTCACGAAGAACACATGGCCTTCCAACACTGTGTGTTGGGGTGCCAGGAGCAGCTGGCTGAACAGGTGCGAGTAGGCTTTGACCGCATGGCAGACTAACTAGATGCCATACGTGGGTGTCTAAGTCCCATCAGGGGCCCCTCACAGTCCCTAATGGACAACCACAGTCCGCTCCATGCTCTCCAATGGACCATGGCTGACATCGCTGGAGCCCTGACTCATAGAATAGAACAACTGTCCGGTCCATTCAGAGTCGCTCTAGCGATGTCACCCAGGAGTTGGGAAGCATGCGGAGGTTAATGGAAACCATGGAGCGTGCAAATATACGGAAAGAGCGGCTGCCATGGCAGCACACCAACGAGTGGTAGTTGGGTTCCTCAATTACCTCAAAACCATCCTCAATGGCACTGCTGCCACAAGGCCTGGCGCTGATGCATGCTGCTGCTACCACTACTTCCACATCTCTGCCTCCTGAAGTGTCAGTGCCACACAGTGCGGCAGACATTCCACCTCCAGGCCCCGAGGTGTCACTGCCACACAGTGCTGGAGTAAGGCCAGCACCACACACATGTGAGGCACATGGAACAGCAGAGGGCGAAGATGTGGATGACACCTCCTTCGTGGTAAGAAGGACACAGTAGCATTCATATCCGCCATATGGACGGTTTCCAGCTCATGTCGTTGGACTTGGGTCACAGGGTGACACATTGCCGAATGTTGTCCTGGTGGCGCCGACGCCACAACAGCGACACACACATTTGTTACTTCCTTGTCCAGCCCCATACGGAACCATGCCCAGAGCCCCGGGTTCTCTGTACAAACCCTTATGCAGGACTGGCATACGCCAGGCCAGCCCACTACGCGTACGCTCACAGGGGGGCGACAACGCTACATGTGCCAGGACTTCCCTGCAGTGATCTTCTGGTCACATGTATAGTTGTCAGCATGCCACAGCCACTCCCTCACGCTGGTGAACTCCCACACCACACCCATCCAGCACACGTGTCACAGGACATGTGACCAGGGCAATAAAAAGGGCCGGGCGTACATGCTCGAAGCCATTTCTGAACTCTCTTGGGGTGTATCCGTGTGGTGTGCATGTGGGCATGGGGGCCCAGGGGTCTGCGACATCAAATTCCGCCGGCCCGGATGTGGCATATTGGCATCCGCACCATGTTACCCAATCATAGAGGGTCCATGACTTTTGGGGCACAGACTTGGTGGCTTGTAGACTTCAACATCTACATGAGCCCCCTCGCAGCCATCGCACGCCAACACAACCTCAACATCATCTCCTACGCAGACGACACCCAGCTGATCCTCTCCCTCACCAACGACCCAACCACCGCCAGAGCCAGCCTCCAGGAGGGGATGAAAGACGTTGCGGAATGGATGAAGAACAGCCGCCTTAAACTGAACTCAGACAAGACGGAAGTCCTCATCCTCGGACCATCCCCCTCCGCCTGGGACGACTCCTGGTGGCCCCCAGCCCTGGGCACCGCACCCAAGCCAACAGACCAAGCTCGCAACCTGGGCTTCATCCTGGACTCCTCCCTCACGATGGCCAAGCAAGTCAACGCCGTCTCGTCATCCTGCTTCAACACCCTGCGCATGCTCCGAAAGATCTTCGATGGATCCCCACCGAAACCAGGAAGACGGTCACCCAGGCCCTCGTCACCAGCCTCCTGGACTACGGGAACACCCTCTATGCTGGAACCACAGCCAAACTACAGAAAAGACTCTAGTGCATTCAAAACGCCTCAGCACGACTCATCCTGAACATCCCTCGCCACAGCCACATCTCTGCTCACCTGAAAGATCTGCACTGGCTCCCCGTCAACAAAAGGATCACGTTCAGACTCCTCAACCACGCTCACAAGGCTCTCCACGACACGGGCCCGAAGTACCTCAACAGTTGCCTCACATTCTACACACCTAACCGCCAGCTCCGATCTGCCAGCCTCGCCCTCGCCACCACCCCACGGATCCGCAAAGCCAACGTCGGAGGAAGATTCTTCTCCTACCTGGCAGCCAAGACATGGAACACCCTCCCCACACACCTACGGCTGACCTGGCTGTTCGAGCAGTAGCGATCCCCCCCCCCCCCCCCCAGCGCCTTGAGACCCTTACGGGTGAGTAGCGCGCTTTACAAATTCTGCTGATTGATTGGCACTGTGACGGTGACTTTTGGTGCACTGAGGTAGGGGCACCGTAAGTGCTGAGCGGGTGGGAAGCCTGCGATGATGCCCCATCCTGGCGGTCCGGACAGCTCCAATTTTGTGTGTCCTGCTGGATCGCAGTGTAGGCCTGAGCCATCGGACAGTGGGGGCCTACCAACATGTGGCATGGCATCACTGGTCACAGAGTTAGTGACACTTCAAGGGCTGAGCAGGTGTGCAGCATGCGATGATGCCCTGTGCACTGGTATGTCCTCTGCCATGGCAAATCAAGTCCCAGCACCAAATGGGAGACCTGGTGGCCTGCGGAGCAGGGCTGCATGATGTTGCGGGTGCCCTGCCAATGGGCCATGGGCTTGGGGCTTGCACCAGCACGTGGTGGGCCCTCTTTTCTACACGCCGGTGGCGGAAGGTGAGCAGTGAGGCCTGGGGGCGCAGAGGCGGGCATGCACCGCTGGGTGGTGGGAGGGGCTGGGGGGCAGCTGCCTGGGTGGGCAGGGGCGGACAGGCGATTATGTTGTGTGCAATTGTATGGACTTTGCCATCCTTGTATCTGGACTCTGTTTCAGATATTGGACCTGGTGAACTGCACTACATAAAGGAATGTGGTTGGAGACACACCGGTGGCAGCAGGTGAGCAGTGTGGCCTGGGTGTGCAGTGTCGGCACTCTCTCTCCATGTCCCTCTCTCTGTCCGTCTATCTCTCTCTCCCCCACTTTGTCCGTCTATCTCTCTCTCCGTCTATCTCTCTCTCCCCCTCTCTGTCCATCTATCTCTCTCTCCCCCTCTCTGTTCATCTATCTCTCTCTCTCTCGCTCTTTCCGTCTATATCTCTCTCCCTCTCTTTCTCTCTCTCTGTGTCTCCCTCTCTCTTTCGCTCTCTCTCTGTCCCTTGATGTGCGCAGGACACACCTTCTCATCATGATTTTTGTCTTGCAGGCTGTGACCTACGGATTGTCACGAGGGGAACCGCCATATGTCTTCTTTTCTGTTCTGTGTTTATTTGAATAAAGTTTAATTTGAAGGTGAATGTGTGATGCTCATTTTTGTGACGACAAATGCATGTCACCAGATGTGATTGGGCGGATTATTTGATACATGATTGCGTGTAGTTGATGTGGCATGTCTTTGCCTGGGGGGGTTTGTCCAGGGGGTGGTGGCGGTGGGTGTTGTGGTCCTGTTGGGGCTCCGAGCTGCATGATCAGTGGCTGCAGGGCATCTGTTGCCCTTCAGGTGTGGCTGTGGGCTGGGCTCCCTTTTGTGGTGCAGGCTGTGGTCCGACTTTGCACCAGATCAGAGCAGGTGTTAGTTTCCTGCTGCTAACGCGCCTTATCGCATGATTTGTGTTCTTTTCGCCGACCTGTCTGGTCGTTGAGTGGTGTTGCGGCTTTTTGCCAGGGAACGCCTACTCTGCATCTCATTAGAGATAGTTGCTGGGGTCGTCTGTGGCATGGTTTTTGCGGCTGCTATCGCGGGTAAACTGGTGATGTTGGCTGTTAGCACCGGCTTGTGAATGGGGTGATAAATGTATCGCGACTTTGGCTGCGATAAAGTGCCATTAACTCGACGATAGCTCCTTGAGAATATACCCCCATGTTTTCAGCCCCTTTCTAAAGTAGAGGAGATCTACTGAGTTCCTCAGATGGAACGGAAGATCATTCCAGGCCTTAGAAGCGCAGGTGATAAAACTACCTCCCCAACTGGCTTTTTTGAATGTGTTTTGCTCCTGTGGAGCGAAGGGTCCTTCTGGGAACATATCACTTACATTTTTGCTTCAAGTGGTCGGGGCTAATTCCATTGAGGGCTTTAAAAGCAGTGCAGAGGGCCTTAAAACGCACCCGTTGTTTATGTGGGGCCGGTAGCATTAAGCAGAGTGTGTTGTATAGGAAGTGGGCCCGACGGTCCCCAGTCGAACTGACACTGTGCAAGTGTCAGTGCGGAATCCGGAAGATGCCACTCGCTTATCAATGTTCCCAGTGGAGGGCCCCTAGGGCCAGTAGGGAGTCTTAACCCGAGAGTGGTGGTGCCATCCCATAGCCACTGGAGGCTTGGAGAGTCCAACAGGGCCACTCTCCATGACCCGCTTTTTCTGCTATGCAGGGCACAAGACCCCAAAAAATTAAGTGGGGGACTAAACAAGATAGGCAGTATGCAAGTGACATCATGATGCGAAGCATCACAGCGCAAAATCATGGTGTGGCATCTTAGAAAGTGACCACTGGAGGAGGATCACAAGCCATGACCTCACAGGAAGTGACATCAAATATTTACACCTCACACGTATGTTTTGCAGGTCTTTCATGAGTACAGCTGAGCACATTATAAGATTTAATAAATACGATTTTGCGTGGGTGTTGTGCTAAAAAGTGATGTTGTTCCAACACAAAATCTGGGCATCAACTTATAGGTTTATTTTTTGAAAACTTTGGCACAAGAAATTGGTAACTCAGAGAAACGTGTCAGTAAATCTATTCTGCACAATTGGTTGCAAGGTTTGCCTTCTTAAATGTCATATGGGGTCAAGGCACCTACTGCGGAGATCTTTGAGTGCTCAGTAACTCCCAGGGGACAATAATAATGGTAAGTTAACTGGAGGGTCCCGCATTTGCTGGAGAAATCTGTGTTTTGCCTAGTCCCAAGTTTGAATGAAAGAAGAATAGAGGGTTAATATATCTCCTGCAAAGCACATCATGTAACATGCAGATGACAGATTTTTATTTTATGTAGTTAGGTAAGTGGGTTACTGCTTTTAACACAGAGATCCTTTTGTTACTTGCAGTTCATACATTGAAATGCTTCTAATATAGCACAGCAAGCTAAGAAGGACATGTGACTCCTCCACCTTGTAACCCTCACTGTTTCATGTAACACATCCTGTACATTGATTTCTACATTCATACGAGTTATTGTCAATGTATAATGTGAAACGTGCTCTGACACCCTGCTTTGGAATGAGCAGTGCTATAGAAGAAATACAGCAAATTAGTGGTATTTAAATTGTACTGGGACAGACCAGCACATCTTACATTCTTACACGGCATGCTTACCTCTTATGTACAAGGCATGTCTCTCAAGTATTTGTGAAGTGATCAAAAGCTGTCTGTCTTTGTTGCCTCTCCCTTGCATTTGCATCTATGTGTGAGCATCAGTTAGCTCCTAGCCAGGATAGTGGAACAAAAGGAGTCCTGATGGCCCATTAACTTCAGCCTTTGTTACGGGCCAAGCTGGAATTTGATAAGCCCCCTCCCCACCTGCATCTTGCCTTTACAAATGAAAGCAGAGAATGTGAAGGCACTGCTGAATGTGTCCCTGTGTCTGAAAATGACAATGGGACATCTTCAGCCTATTTCAGTGGGGCTCACTTCTTGCAGGGTAGACGGCGTACACCCTGTGAAAAAAGTGAGTGGACGCTGTCTACCTGCCTATACTCCTGACTTGTGCCCTGCTGGCATGTTTCGCCGTACTGTGGGTCCTTCTCGCGTCCATTACGGGGCAATTGTGTCCAGATACACCAATGACTGAGATGCGCTAGGGTCCCTCATTACGGCTCGTATTAATTTCTTACATTGCAATATATGCTACAATTGGCAGCACTGATTCACGATAGCTAGGATGAGTCTTATGTGTATGTAAATGTAGCCCCATCAATTGGGGGGTGAATGGACATTGGAGTGTGTGGACAGCAGGGAAGGCTGAACAAGGGGAAAAAATCAACACAAGAAAATGCAGGCTCTCATAATGGGAAACTTCTGCTCTCCTGGCTCTAAAGATGGTAGTGGAAACACAGTAACTTGTAGGACTTCAAAGCACTGACAAACCCCAAACCATTAGCATTGCAAAGCCTGCATGCATCATGATAAAGAAAATAATTTGTCACACTCGCCTCTGCAGAGGCTGTAGGAACATAGAAAGTTCTAGTCTTGCTGGCAAGAGTAAGGCAAACATTGCATGTCGACAGAGGACGGAAGCGAGACAATATAAAAAGTGCACACCTGGCAATTCAGACTTAGACAACTACGGCAACAACTAAATTATTGAAGCAACTCCAATACTCCATACGTTAAATGACATTTACAGCACTCAATGGCAGTAAAGTGGGCTTATCAAAAAGACCCTTAACATTTTAAACAACTAATAGCTCAGTGGGCAGGACCTATTGTCCCTCTCTCTGTGTTTTGTGTTGAATGGCTATCATATACTGCTACGGCCAACTCTTGCTGAAATTAAAAAATAACTTAAGTGCTTGAGCTGTGCTAAAGTGTAGGGCCATTTACACAGTTTTTTCAGAGGGGACGGGTCTTTGAGGAAGAGCGAGCGGTGAAAGGGAAAAATCACTAATTAGCATCTCAATACAGTGCAACCAATGTGGCCATACATTAACTCACTCGACTCTTTAATTTGAGTTTAGTAGGTTTTAAATATAAATTTAGAAACACATCGATGTAGATCAATCTCAGTATAATCGTATAAAATTACAAAAAGATCTGAATTAGTCCAAATCTACTAAAGAGATGTACCCTATATAAAACTAAGCAAATGACTAACTCTAGAATAATAATGCAGGCAATCAAGTTAAAGAAATGAAGGTTTAATAGCTTCAGATGATTCTCTTTAACAAGCATGAGCAAATTAACTTTCCCTACACTACCTTAATAAGGACAACTCTAAATTAAAGGCATTTGAGTAAGGACATAATCAAGTAAGGTAATACGAATGTGCTAGCTGTCAGAGTCTTCAGTAGAAAACACTCAAACTTCGGGTCAAGTAGCTTAAAGACATGCAGGTAGAAGCATAGGTCTTCTCTCTAAAGAAATCTAGGATGGACTCTCTCCCTCACTAAATACAGCACATAATATCATCTGCCATTGACTTGACATGTGACTAGCCCTGGCACACCTGGATAATTTCAGTACCTCTCCCAGTTAGATAACACATTATCTCTTCTCGTCCTTCGGCATTCCTCTCCCATGAGAACTCCTCCCTCGCTTGTTACTGCGATTTCCTCAACCGACTCCTTCTTCTCATGCCTTGCTATCTACTAAGACAAACTCCCTTATTTTACCTAATGAAGCTACTCCACACCTGCAGTGGAAACAAAATGACACAACCATTCCACAGCGAAAACTGAACATAGACAAACGTGAGATTACAATGTGAGCTTGCACTGAACAGAGAAAGTTAGGATAAAATTTAATTATACGTATGAATAGTCAAATATTAATTGCACACATCTTATTTACGTACCTCACTCTAAGACATTTCTGTTAATATCTCCTGTCATATAAATATGAACATTTTTAAGTAACTTTATTAATCACAGTCTAAACACACATATATTTCAAAATAAAGTACCTTCAGTAAAATACTCCATTCCTTTTTGTACATTAGTTAAAGTACTAATGAGTGCTGACTATGCGTGAATTTGACGCACTCCTACATTATTTTCAGATAGGATCAAGATTACATTTCTTCACCTGTTTCATTTAGTGTTACAGTGGTTTTGAAAATTTTATGTTTCTCCACTACTGTTGTAGAAAACTGTGAAGTGTGTTGACATGAACAATTAGTGAATGTTTGTAAAAATATGTGCTTATTTAATCTCCAGAGCAGCAAAATTAACCATCTCTAGACATAACCTCCATAGCTACAGTGAAAAGGGACAGGAGTATTGCAACATTTGATTCATGGAGTACTTTGTCAAAGCGAAGAATGTCAAAGACGGTTTGCTTTCTCTTTTCAGTTCAAAAATCCCATTTACCACTTCCACAACTCAATTGTGTCGAATGACAGTACCCTGATCGTGAAGAAGCAGCCCGTGAACTACTCCTTCACATGCACCTACCACTCCAACTACCTGGTGAACACAGCGGCCTTCGATCAAAGGTAAGTCTGCCACCCATCACCTATTCCCGGAAAGGGGGGTTATTCTAAAGATTGAATCCGCTTTCACGCATGTATCCTTTAGTCATACACGATTCTTTCCATCCTCTAGAGTAGCGACGGTTCACGTGAAGAATGGCAGCTCCGGGTCCTTCGAAAGCCAGCTTTCTCTGAACTTTTACTCCGTGAGTTTGGTGTTTCTTTCTTCCTCTATGATGCTAGGGCTCCATTTTTAAGATTTTCACCAGTGCCGCCATGTCATCTGTTGGAAAAAATAGCCACTTGTTAATATGTAAGAAATGATTGGGATCATTACAAAATGAGATGTCACATTAAATGACTTCAAATTGATTAATTTAACCGAGGCACATCTCTTCCAAGGAATTGGAAAGTGTACATAAATCTAGAGTTGACAAATTACCTAATACAAGGAAAAAGCATGCCCCTAAAGGTCTGGATTCAAGTGGCAGTGGGTGCAAAATAGTGCCAGGTGAAGGGTTTTCCATCTCACAGGAAGTTGTATTCAGTCGGTTGACAGTTTCCAATTTCAACCAACTTCCTCAGAGGCAAATTTAAACCCACCTAACACCACTGGTACTCCAGATTACATTTTCTGTAGTGCAGGATGCCCTGCATAAGGGACATCCTACGACAGGCAGGCTTTTAGGGGCTCCTGTATCCCCTTGTCATGCAAATATGAGGTGAGGGGAGAAGATGAGTGAGGAGACAGCGTAGACAGTACTTAAATTGATCTGGTGATTGAGGTGGGGCCTGTAGTGACCTACATGACACATTATGCCGCAGTCAATCAATCAATCAATCAATCAGGACATTTGTAAAGCGCACTACTTACCTGTGAGGGTCTCAAGGCGCTGGGGGGGAGGGAAGGGGGGGTCGTGTTGCTGCTACTGCTCGAATAGCCAGGTCTTGAGGAGTCTTCTGAAGGACAGTATGTCCTGGATCTGTCGTAGGCGGATGGGGAGGGTGTTCCAGGTTTTAGCGGCGAAGTGGGAGAATGATCTGCTGCAGGCAGTCGCTCAGCAGATGCGGGGGACGATGGCGAGGGCGAGGTCAGCGGAGCAAAGCTGGAGGTTCGCGGTGTAGAAAGTGAGTCGTTCGTTGAGGTACGCTGGTTCGAAGTTGTGGAGAGCTGTGCAAGCATGGGTGAGGAATTTGAAGGTGATCCTCTTGTTGACAGGGAGCCAGTGCAGGTCTTTCAGGTGGGCTGTGATGTGGCAGTGGCGGGGGATGTCGAGGATGAGGCGTTCAGAGGCGTTCTGTATTCCTTGTAGTCGTTTCTGGAGTTTAGCTGAAGTAGAGGACCTTGCCGCAGTCCAGTCTGCTGCTGACGAGGGCATGGGTGAATGTCCTTCTGGTGGGGATCCATCTGTAGATCTTGCGGGGCATGCAGAGGGTGTTGAAGCAGGAGGAGAAGACGGGATTCACTTGCTGGATCATTGACAATGCGGAATCCAGGATGACTCCCAGGTTGCGTGCATGGTTAGTGGGCGTTGGTGCAGTTCCCAGCATGGCCAGCCACCATGAGTCGTCTCAGGCGGAGGGGGTGGATCCGATGATGAGGACCTCCATCTGGTCCAAGTTTAGTTTCAGGCAGCTGTTCGTCATCCACTCGGCGATGGCCTTCTTTACTTCGTGGAGGTTGGATTTGGCGATGGTGGGGGCCTTGGTGAGGGAGAGGATCAGTTGGGTGTCGTCGGCATATTATTATTATTATTTTAATTATTTATATAGCGCAGCTGATACCTTGCAGGCTTCCTGGCGCTGGAGAATACTTTACTGAAGAAGAGACCGAAGTATGTAAAGGCGGGGAGGTCTAGGGGAAAAGCCAGGTCTTAATGCACTTCCTAAATGGAAGCAGGTGAGGGATCTGGCGTATGTCAATGGGCAGGCTGTTCCACAATTTGGCAGCTGCGACCCTAAAAGATCTACCCCCAGTTCTGGCTTTGTTGTATCTGGGCACCCTTACCAGATAGGCCGAGGATGATCGCAGATCTCTGGTGGGAGTATACCACAGAAACAGGGCTTGCAGGGGCCTGGGCCCGAGTCCATGCAGAGCCTTGAATACAATGCAAAGGGACTTGAAAGCCACCCGCTGCTTTAGGGGTAGCCAGTGCAGTTCGGCCAGTGCCGCTGTGGCCGAGGACCTTCTCGACCAGCCCAGAGCCAGCTTGGCCGCGGCTGATTGAATTCGTTGCAGCCGGTCCAGTAACGTAGCAGGGGACTCAAGGAGCAGGGCGTTGCAGTAGTCAAGGCGACTCAGAATCGATGTTGAGGTCGTGCGATCTGGCGATGTTGGCGAGGGGTGCCATGTAGATGTTGAAGAGTGTCGGGCTGAGGGATGATCCTTGGGGTACGCCGCAGATGATCTTGCTTTCCGTCCCTATGAACTGTGTCTACACCCACCCCACACCCATCCATCACAGGTTTCACAGGTCAGGTGACCCTGACAATAAAGGGGGCTGGGTGCACGTTCCTGGGCCAGTCATGCACCCACCAGACTACTGTCTGTGTCATTATTTTATTTAGTATGTGAGCCTAGGCCACACTACTTTACAGGGCCCTCTGAAACTTATTTTTGAGGACCAGCACTTACTTTTCCTCATCAGCCTTTGACCCAGAGCGATGGAGAGAGAAAGATACAAGGTAAAGTAGGGTGAATTGAAAGACAGAAAAACCGTGACAAAGGGAGAAAATAGGAACATGCAAAAGAGAGATAAAGGGACAGGCAGCATCTGGTGGTGTGTTAAAGAGACATGACGGGGAATCAAGATTACTCAGCCTTGGTATTTGGCATGGAGACATTTAATATGCCAGATGTGGGCTTCTGAGCAAATCTTCGGGACTCCACACTTATTCTTTTATAAGTTAAACACTGAATATGGGGACAAGTTGTGGCCACAACAGAGAAGAGTTGGTGTGTCGGTTGTAAAAGTGTGTGCCAGCTCCACGGGCAGCTCAATGGTGATGTTTGGGCGGATGGGCCCGTATGATATTAGGGTTCAGGATTTGACATGGGGTGAGGGCAAGGTGCAAGAGATGGCTTTCAGAGCAGCCATTATGCTCTCCACTTCTGCAAAAGCCCAAGAAAGCGGCCCACTGTTTTTATTTTTTTCATTTTTAAAGTTTAGAAACTATTTGTGAAGTTTCAAGACAACCAATAGTAGTTGATGACCACTCAGAAAATAAAGGCATAAAACAAAAAATATGATGTAAAAGAGAATAGGTAGTGTAGAGGTCTCACATTTTAAAAGTATTCCCATTCCCAACATGAGGTGCAAGCGCCTGCGGAATTTAATTAATTAATGTAATGGTGCTGCATTACCAAACATTATAAACTAAATTGGTAAGTGGACTGATTGGAGTCAGTCTACAAGCATCCTTCCTCTAAAATGTTTTCTCCATGTCCCCCTTTCACACCAATTCACATGATGTGTCTCTGTCCATTTCATTCTGATGTGCACTATTTATTTGTTTTTGGGCTCTCTATCTGCTACGAGATTGTCAGTGTAAGTTTTGCAGATTATCACAATGGGTTGCTAAATATGTGTTATTTGTTTGTGAATAGTGCTGACATACCAACATTTTCTGTTAATCATCTTCCACGCAGCTTCTCTTATACCAGTTACCACACCGCACCGCACCGATATTCCTATAATGCACATAGGGGTCCAGCAGACTGTGTGGCGGTCCATTGAATTCATTAAGTCAGGCATTATATGATTTATTTTTGTCTGAAGTCAGCACAATCAAAGCATACCAACTTCCTGTTTCTCGGCCATAAGTATCCACACTGTTCCTTTAGCAGTCTAGAATGCTGCTTCATCACCATTGTTCCTTTACCAGACTGCTTGATACTTATTTTGGCCACCAACAGGCTGCCCTGTTACCCTGGAGGACGACACATTGTCCAAGAACTTAGTTAATAACGCTAGAAGTGTGGGCCATAGTCCTACCTCTGTATGAGACTTACCACAGGCTGCTGCTTAAGAGAGCTGGACCCCATCACTGTGACCCTCCGGCCCCAGGCACAGACGCCTCTTGTCTCCTTTTAGCCAGCCCACTTTTTGCGAATGACATTGCTTTCCCAAATATAAGAAGGCTTAGCAGAGGTGCATTCACACATTTGTGCTTTAGTTCTTTCATATTAAAAAGCACACCGATCTTTAGTTTGTCTGATTTTGTTGGAATATAATGTTTTTATTTTCTATGCCAACCTAGGGGCATATTAGCAACAAATAGCGATATTTATTGCTAAATGCGCGAAGCACATTTTTTTTAATCAATGTCTATCGCCGGATATTATTGCAGAGATAACATGCTATTAGCAAAGTTTATCTCTAATGCGATAAAATATCCGGCGATAGCGGCTCATTGCGTGAATATCGCTGGAAATCCAGCGATATTTAGGCATTAACGCTAATGGGGACTTAACCTGAATATCCACCTCCCATTGGATATACAGGTTAAGTCATGGTCTGAGCAGGCATTAGGTTCTGGCGATTATCGCGCTTAGCGCAACTTTTTTAATCGCACAGCCTGCATTGCTAATAGGCGATAGCTGTGTTAGCGACTGCTTTCAGTCGCTAACAGGTTGGGTACGCCCACTTTGCATTTCATTAGCGATAAATATCGCTGACATGCAAAGTGGGCCCCAAACCGGTCGCTATCGCCTAAAAGCTGTTGCTAACTGCTGTTAGCGACAGCTTGCTAATAGGGCGATAAAATTATCGCCGCTTTAATGGGAAAAAGTCACGCTAAAGCGGCGATAGTGCCCTTGCTAATATACCCCTTAGTTTTATCTGCGCCAGAAAAGAGTTCTGATTGTTTCTTGTCGGGTGGAGGTTGTTTCTTATTTGTTTGCCAACATGTTCAAGGGTAGCAGGGCCAGTGGGTAGTTCTGCTATTCCCTTGCAGGATGATACCTCTTAATTCATATGAAACCCTCCAAGTGATAGGCTGTGCTTAAGCCCCGACAAGCTCACCGGGTATCAAACTTAGCCAAGCATTTCAAAATCTACATGAAGTTGCTGAGCAGTAGGGGAGAGCACAGGAATATCAATTTTGCCACCATGCTTACAGCCCCCCAACACTCTGTCATCCAATTGCTCATTTCCATTGCCCAAGGGACTGTCTTGGTGCTGTCTATAACTCAGTGTTTTATTGCTGTCTAAGTTCAGTTCTCATGACATGGGTTTACTTCTTTCTCTAAATTCCCTCGTCCTTCTGTGACATGTGAACTCCGTGACTTCACCTACCACTCCTTCCTTAATGTTCATTCAAATATCAGTACAAAAAAAACTATTCACATAGATTAATCAACATGTTTGCATTTAGGACACATGTTAATCTAATACTGCACCTCGGTGTGTATCTACGCTTTTTTGCTATTCACAATTTCACCATTTATGAGTGTAAAATTACACCCAGGAGTAGTCTTAAATATTTCCCCCCAGATGGAGCGTCCTACAAAAGGGTTTAGAACTGTAAAGTTACTACCAGGGCCTTTTCACAAATAGGAGATCGTCGCCTTAGTGGTGGAGATTTCTCAATGGGAAAGTATGGGGGAAATTATTAAAGTTTATTGTTTTTGTATAAAAAAGACAAATATACGGATGATGAAATAGATTAGGGGTGGTAGGAGAGGTGGGGATGCGCAACGACAGGAAAGGCTCCAGGAATTCCCGTGCTCTCCTGGCATGAACAATAGGTATGCGAACTGTGGGGTACAAGGCCTTAACCGCTATACTACTATAACTAAGCAAGACGATGTATATATTGAATGCTGCTGAAGATCCAATCTATGAACCTAAAAGTTGAAAGTTACAAACACAAATGGAAAAGTTGCACTAGCGGTTGGATGTAGCTGAATGTTGGCGCTGCACTGACGAATTAATAGTCCTGCTAATGTGTATGTCTTGATGCAACAATAAAAACAAATTAAAAAAAAAAAAAAGACAAATATCTTCATATAAAAGATAGATACAAAATACTAAATTTGATGTGGTTATGTTTTATAAAGCTAAAACTAATACCATAGCATGTTATAAAATATGTATTAAAAAGTTAAAACAAATATATTTGCTTGATAAATAACTTCTTAAAGAATAATGTAAAAAAATCTCACTTACAGTAAAAAAAAAAAATCTTATCTATTGGGTGTTGCATTTCGTTAAAATGTATTTGTACAATTAATGAAACTGATTTTTTGTTTTTGAACAAAGGTTTAAAACACTAATTTTATTATTAAAATAAGTTTATTGTTAAATGGTAAAATAATGAAATATGTATATAATAACTATTTATATATTAACATGAAACAAAATATATGTATAAATATCTATATAATATTTTTTTTAAACGTCAAAATAGTTTTATTTGTTTAACAATAGCTTCTATGTGGTGTTATTTTAAATTTCAGCCTCAATTATTTTTGTGTGAGTGACCAAAAATGGTGTTTGACTTACTCCATGGCGGGTGTACATGCACTATTTCTTTGTCTCTTCAGTGAATTAGTATCTGTAGAAGTGTAGGTTGTTAATAGCTATGGGCTTACTCTTTTGTAGGTGGCTGTTTCTGTAAACTCCCCCTTACTTTTCCCTAACACTGCCTATTTTTTAGCAGATATTAACTATTTCCTCACCGCTTCGCCAGATCTCTCCCACATTAACTACTAAGGGGCTGATTATGATGTCGGGCAGACACCAACCGACCGAGCGTCATTTGCGGTCCACCCGTCATCTGCCCCTGCAGTCCGACCTCTACATTACGATGCGGCGGGCAGAGGCATCGTGCTGAGGGACCATCCGCTGCTGTTCCGACGGGCTCCTTTAGCCCATCAGAGCATCAGAAATGTTCATGATCCATTAACAACGGCGGAGCCAGCTTCGGCTCTGCCGTCGAGATTATGATGTCATTTTCCAACAACTTTGCCAAGTCTGCCTTTTTTCACATGGTAAGGCCCCTGTGCTGATATGATCAGGCTGTTCCAGACTGCTAAGGTGCCGTGCGTACGCAAGTCCACCCGACATCGTAATGAGGCCCAATGTAGCAGACTTACATATGCATGGATTTCCTCATAGAAACACTGGAAATTTGGAGGAGGAGCTCTCCATCCGGAGGTTTGTGAATTTTATTTTATAGTAGGTAAGTGATAATACTGTGGTACTACTTTACATACTACAAAATGCAGTTTGTTATTTTGGCCCAAAGTTTTCTGCCTTTTCCAACTCCATTTTCTAAGAATTTTTTCCCCCTTCTTAGTAACACTAAATTATTTCTAATTGGTGTGCCAGAATTTTTTTTTATTGAAAATAATTTGTCAGCAAAAACATTTATTCATAAAATTATATGAGCGACAAATGCCGATGTTCTGAATCAGACTTCCGCCTGTGATGGAAACAACAGCAGCAGGAGGAAAGTTTGCTCAGTATCCCTTTGGATCACAGAATATGAACAAACAAACTGTGGTAGAAAAATACCCCAAAATAAAACGCAATTCCTAAAAAAAAGAATATCGGCAATTAAATGCTTTTTAAAAGTAAGTAAGGAGACAGGAAATCAAACACACACGCAGAGACATTTACAGACAGACAAACCACTCCACACACAAAGCAATATGTTACTCTAGTGGAAGGAAGTGCCCTATAGCTATGCACTGCATAATATGACTGGTGCCTATCTTTTTCTTTGGAGCGAGCAGGAGAAATCATTTTAAAATCTATAATGCTAATGCAGTCACTTCTAGGATCTGAAATCAACCAGCAACAGTTTAGAGAGCCGTAGGGCACCAATGGTCGATAAGGTACAAAAGAGAGTCTGCAGTTTCGTCCAGAAAACAGAAGCTGCGGTTCTGATGGGGCCGATAATGACTCAAGGCTTTCCACTGGGCCACAAATGTCATAGGTGATTGATGGTAATCAAGAATATAAACATATACGTTTTGGCACACAACTTTCTTCATAGTTTTTTTTAACATCATTGAGAAAAGTTGTGTTAAAAGAAGTATCAATTTTCTACTTTCCTCAATGAAATAGAGTTTCTTTCCTGCGATTTGTTTTCCAGCACTATCAGAGCAACAACAAGGACTATTCATGCTTAGCAGCATCGCCTATCTTGCCGCCATCTTGGATGTTGTTACTCAGCTGAATGCTACTTCCATTCCTTTTCTTTCAATAATAATGAGTTTGTTTCTTTAGTCAGACCCAAGACTTGACTGTCCTTGCAGTGCATTTGTTCACTGCTGGAAGCCACAGATCATCCCAGAATATATTTGGATCAAATTACCCTGAGGCAGAGAGAACACAATGTCCCATATTCTCCAACACGAGAGCTCCTATCGCTTTCTCTTTCCATGATGACTGGGGCTCTGTCTGAGTTTTTCCAAATCTTGCAAGATATTTTTGTGACTGCTGAGTTCCCACAAATGGGCTGGTTGCAGGTAGCATGGTAAGTGCTTATATTCAGACCTCATGCCCCATCCGGTAGCTACCTTAGTAGAGGATGAAAATTGGCGAATTGTAAATGACAATGCCAATAGCTCAAACTCTCGACAATGTGAGACCTATTGCATTGCAAATACAATTTTTGGAAAAGCGCCACATGCCGCGCATTCACGTTAATGGCGGCCATGCCCCTTTCTTTAGACCCTGCTTGTCTAAAGAAAGAGGCACGCTGCCATTAAAGTGAAAGTGTGTTATGGGGTGCTTTTACATAAAAAAGCATCTGTGTGTCAAGTTGACAAACAAATACTTTTTTTGTAAAAGTGCCCCATGCAGCGGTTTCACTTTAATAGTGGCCGCGCACTTTTCTTTAGACATGGCTCGTCTAAAGAAAGGGGGTGTCCGACATTAAAGTGAAAGCGTTGTATGGGGCACTGACTAAACAACACAAATCCATGACTGAAATTTCTCAAAGCATCATGCAAGTGCTCCAAAGCACCCACACTTCTTTTTCACATTCAGGTTTTTGTAAACAAAGGAGATATTTGAAATATACATGTTTATTGTGAATTGCTGAGAAATGTAGCCCCTGCTGTGTAGTGTGGCTGCTCCCAGGTTGAAAACCTTGAATTAATTCATCTTCACGCAAAACAACAAAGCCCTGAGGAAATTTGCGCAGTTAATCATGACCTCCCTCCAAGCACGCACACACGCAGCCCCTCTCCTGTGCCAAAACCAGGCTTCGCTTCGCTGCTGTGCAGCTGCACGGAGGGCAGATCCTAGGAGCTGACGGGGTATGACGAGGGGCTTACCACTGTTGAACCAGGTTGGGCTTCCACACGAATAATAATAAAAGAAAGAGAAAAAGAAAGGCATGCAGCCTTGTTTCATTGTGAAAGTGAAAGCCTGCATAGCGCACTACCGCAGTGTGGGGGGGTCCTCAAGCTCCAGGGGACCCCTTCAGTACAGTACTCTGGCTGAAAGCTCTTGATTGAGTCCGGATTGGGACCTCCACGTACCTTGCAGGGGGGCTCCCTCAAGTCTTGTTACACCAGTGAAGGGAACCACCATTCCCTGGCACTGTAGTAGTGGTCAGTTGGCTTGAATATGCTTGGCTCGACTTCTGCAGTCCCACCAAACATATTACGAGTTTCCTCTCCGCCGGCAGTGTTATGGAGGTTCCTACTCCATGAACACCATGGCAGAGAGGAATCAAAAGCCTCCTCTGCATTGGAATGCATGAGGGGGCACAACATGTGCTTCTCTGCATGCATGCACTACATGAATTAACAGTCCATGCCGTGCAGGAACTGTTTTTGGCGTTCCTGTTGCAGTACTCCTAATCTCCTCATGCCTAAATAATTCATCTGAACTTGTGTTATTTAATCTGGTTCTCCTTTAAAGGTACTCCAATAACCTTAGGCCTACTAAAATGTGGAGTTAGCAGACACTGGAGCACTGCCAACAGACCTAACACTCAACTGGATTTACCTGTCGGAGGAGCAATCTCCGAGATTTACCTCCCACTGTGGCTACAGGGGCTCTGAACGCTTTTATCTGCTACCAGAAATAAGATAACAGAGATGAAGCAGCAAATGACCTGTTGGATTCCATTTTCCAACTACCTCCCCTTCATCTTTCCTGGGAAACATATTGTGTGGGATTTGTAACCAAACATTGCCCCACAAAGTAACTTAAACAACATCTAGGACATTTAAATCAAATTACCAATACTCCAATGCTCAGGCCTTCTGCTCAAGGACTTGATTCCTCCAATTCCCATCCACCCCCTTCGATCTACCCTCAAGGAGCTAGATAGGGGAGTGGGTATGCTCCCAATCTGCCACTCCTCTTGTGGGACTGAAAGTCCACTAGATCCACTGGACCCTAAAGGAATACTTACTATAGGTCCACCCCAAAGAAACAATCTCGTACCACGCAATCATACTTCGATTTGTAATAATAATAAAAATAATAATACTTGGATTTATATAGCATGACTAATCACCTATGAGGGTCTGTAGTCACTGTCCATAGGCATGGGAAGATTAAGTGATTGGCCATAATCACAGGATGTTAGGCTGACGCCAAGATTCAAACCTGGATCCCCAGATCCGAAGTCGGCAGCTCTGGCTGTTACGTCACACCCTATTCTTGAAGTAACTTCTCCCTAATGCGTCCCCTGAGAGCAAATGAAAGATTGATTACACCCTACACTGCCCCAACAACCCTCAAGAGAGCTGAAAGTTTACTAGATTACCAATGAATCATTTTGTATATATAAAAATGGGAAACACAATGTCCTGCTTGTCCTAAAGCATAAACCTCTCCAGTCACCAATCTAGCATTTTACTTTCAGTTCCCCTGTGTGCACCAACAGAAAGCAATACATTTACTAGCTATCTAGTCCACACTGAAGCACAAAGCCCATTGAACTGATGTGCTCATAAACAATTTCCAAGAGGTTAAAAAGTACTGTCTGTGGCATGACCAAGGCCCGCATTGATGCCAGAAAGGCAGAGCAGGGGTCAGGGGGGTGCAAGGTGGGCATAGGGGAATTGAAACATGTCCATGTTGTGTGCAGTGAGTCGTGAAGTTATATTGTGGGTTAAATTCCATACTGCCCTCTAAATTAAGTCGCTGTCCCTCCACCTCATCCCTGAGGTAAGCCTTCTCTGCTTGTTATTGCTACCTTTGGTAAGTCAAGTGTACAATAGAAATAACTTGATTATTGAACTTGAATAAAATAAAATCTTAGGCCTCACAATCTATTTATGTATTTAGTCTCATATATGTACACGTTAGGAGTACTTAGAAACAGGCTCAGTTAAGGTAGTGAGTGCTGCACTAAATCCTTAACAAAGATCCGTCCCCCCTCCCCCAAACAAGGTGTGCAATTCACTGGTGTCTGCAGCCACAAACACCAACCGTTCACTGTTAGACATGGAAAATAGGGAACGTTTTAGCCATTGCTCTAGGAGGCGACGTTTAATCTGGCTTTACCACTGGCCAAAATATGCTTGTTGGCAACTCTGTATTTAAAATAAGGGCATTTTCCACAATACAATGGCATTTATTTGACGAGTGTATTCCCTTAGCCTCACCATTGGAACCACTCACACCCCAGTTGTGAAATGAGGGTGATGAAACTATTGGACCTGAAGGCATGGTGCCCGATTCACAGAACTAACTCAAGACAAAATCCTAAACGTACTACCATTTTGGTATTCACAGAAGGCACTTACTCATTTTGGTATTCACAGAAGTTAGGATTCCTAACTTTAGGACTCCTAACTGCCTTCTGTGAATACCAAAAGTCTTAAAGTTAGGATATTTCTCAGTTTAGGAGTAGTAAAGTTAGGACTCCTAACTTTAGGACTCCTAAATGCCTCCTGTGAATACCAAAAGTCTTAAAGTTAGGATTTTTCTCACTTTAGGAGTAGTAAAGTTAGGAGTCCTAACTTCACTACTCAAGCTTGTGCTAGATGCTTGGTTCTGGCTCAGTTAGAAGTTCTCTTGGATTTTCAAGCCAAAAACAAACTGAGCCCTCATGTGGTTCCTGTCTGCCACCCACACTCTAAATTCATGCACACTAATTAAAGTCAAAGCATTACCTTTTGATGGAACATGAGAGAGGGGAAAGAGATGCCCTTCTAGAAGTTGAATTGCACAATGTGAAATTAGAAAACCTGGGAATCGAAGAGAAAAAAAGTTTGCCACCTGGGTCCATTATATTGACGGAGTCACACAGCAAATGTACAATGCATTGATAGGAATGCCATGATGGTGAATCCTACCTATGCTAGAAATGTCTGCTGGTCAAATTTGGCCATGTGCACCTCCATCCGGACAATGGTGTAGTTTACTCCAATACCTTGGCCGTTGACAAGCAGACCGCCAATAAATAGATCAGGCCCTTGAGCAAACTCAGTAGCTTGTGCAATGGCTGATAAAATACTGCACTTTTCGCATTCTCATAGTTTTGGAGCATGCTCTCATATATCTAATGGACATTCTTGTAGCATTTACACTTTACGCCCATTTCACAGAGGTCACCAGATGCGACGCCCAGGCTGCTCTTTGCACCATGCCAACCACCAACTGCATTGCTCTACTTGCTCCCTGCAACCAGGGCCGGCTTTAGCGCTGGTGGTGGCCAGTGCAACAATTATTGTTGGTGCCCCCCCCACTCCCATGACCTCCTACTCGGATTCTCTCACTACCACCAGGAAAAAGTGCAGCTCATTGCTCCAATAAGAAGTTATTGCTAAACACAGTACACTCCCTGAGGTCAGCGCCCCCTCCAAATGTCAGCGCCCTGTGCTGCTGCACCAGTCGCACTGTCCTAAAACCGGTTATGCCTGCAAATCTCTCCAACGAGAACTGGACTCTTGGCACAAAATTCAGGAAGGCAAAACTTCAGCAGGGCTAATGCGGGACTCCATCCAACCTGCGCTCCATCGGCTGAACTTTTGACTTTGACCCAATCCAGTACGACCAGATAGCCTCAGTTCGCGCTTTACACTTTTAGGTGCTATTCTACAGTTTCTTATTTAAAAATTCAAAACTTCTGTTGTGCTGATTGGATTTATGTCATTTTGGTCTTGTTTCAATTATTAATTTAAGCTCTAGTTTTCTAATCTGGTGTGGGATCTATTTCTGTTTTACGGTTTGAAGTGTTGCACAAATACTTTACACATTGCCTCTAAGTTAAGCTTGACTGCTCTGTGCCAAGCTGCCAGGGGGCAGAGCATAAGTTAATTTGGGGGCGTATTTGTGCCTTACCCTGACTAGGATTGTAGTTGCTGCTTGACCAGAACTCACTCTCCAGTCAACCAGTAACCCTATTTCTAACATGCACTCAAAATAGATGTGGGTCCATGAAAATGCTTAGCTTGCTCATTTACAGAAAAGATTTGGTTGTGCAATAAAACGTGCTGTACCTGTGCACTTTTGTTTCACGCATGAAAATTCACATTTACAAAGTCTCAGAGGGGTGCAAGATCAAGGGAGGAGACAGGGCTGGGACAGCCAACCCAAACTACTTGCATATGCAAGTCACGAACAGGCTGAATATGAGGTGTATGCCTACAAACTGATGAAACTCCACAACAAATTTGCTAAAACACAAAGAATGAACAAAACATTTTTCTCCCATTTCCTTTACTCCTTAACAATCCCAAGAGGCTTTTTCATTTTTCTTGGTGTGTTGCATATTGCAGCACACACAGAGAAAGAAAAAAAGAGGAGAAATAAAGATATTTCTCCATGTTGTGCCTCCCTTACGCCTCCCCTGGGGCGTTTTTGGCGCTGCCTCGGGGTTAAGATTTCTCATAAATCTGGGGCAGTATTAAAAAGCCATGATGTTGCTGGGAACGCCCACAGCCACACCCATTGCAAGTCCCTTTAATGCAGAAAACTGTGTTAAAGAGAAAGATATTTACAATGCAACCTTAGGCCAAAAAGGTGGCTTAGTGCTGCCTCGTCAATCTGGAGCCAGATCCTGCACCATAGGAGTGTCACAAAAAGTGACGAAACGGTGGGGCAAGGGGGGCTTATAAATGAGCCCTATTGTGTCTTGTACTGATCAGGGGTATCTCTCTTTAGTTTACGAAAACAGTCCTCAGAGTCATTATTTGCTCATACCTGTTCCATATTTAATATGCACTTGTTTGATTCCCATGCTGACCCCTGACCAGTAGGAAGGAGGAGAGCAGGTGACTCGCTGAGGTCTCTAGAGCCACACACCCTCCACTCTCTGCACCTTGAAATCTCCCAGAGGCCCATCTGTTCGCTTCTCTCATAGGGTGACATTCTTGTCTTTGAGCGGCGCGCTCAGTGTCTCACGTAGAACTTTGTATGTTACCACTTCTTTTGTAGCATTATACTGCATATTTATTAATTCTGTGTATCTTCCTCCAAAGAATGCTAAGTTTGCCACCCAGAAAGAAGCTCCCTTTGTGGTGGAAACATCAGATATCGGTTCTGACATCTTCGCTGGAGTGGAGGCCAAAGGGATAAGTAGCAGGTACAGTGCTGTGCGCCTGGGAGTAGACGTAAGCGGCAACATTGACGGCCACGATGATTGGCGTTAAGCTATGAACAGGCGGTGTTTCAACTATGCACTATTTGAGTGACAGAAAATAGAAAACCTTTCTTTTTCTCTTTACCCCCAAAGGATATTTTGGCTCCATAGTAATTCCTACAGATCAAATATTTAAAGGTTATGTCTCTGCGAAGTTGGTAAACAATGGAGAGGCAAATAACAACTCTGGTGCTTCGCTCGGAGTAACATAATATAAACGGATAGTCTTTGTGCATATGCCGATGAGAAAAATTCACCATTTGCAAAAATGCTATGTTATAACCAGCGACTGAAGTGCATGAGAAAATTTAAAGAGGCGGCAAGACCAGTAAGCGTGGGGGCTCAATCAGAGATGTGGCTACAAGAAACAAAATATTCTGCTTGTATTTTGTTGGTCTTTCAACTAGGGTGACCAAATTTTGAATAACAAATATCGGGACATTCTGCAAACATGAAGTACTGCTACAATTTTGCCAATGTTGGTCCCGATACACAAATGGAAAGTTAGACGAAAGTCTAACTTTACGACTTTCAGAGTTCACAAAGGGCATTTACTACTTGTAAATGCCCGTTGTGAATACCGAAAGTTGAACTTTATGACTTTCAGTATTCACAAATCGAATTTAGTACTCGCAAATGCCCTTTGTAAATACCACAAGTCGTAAAGTTAGACCTTCGTCTAACTTTACCTTTGTGAATCGGGCCCGTTGACTTAACTGACAGCTCTCGCCAACAAGTGAAACACGGGAAGCGGGCCAGGGGGAGAAGCCAGACCAGAAAGGGTCTCGCAGGTAACCCCTTTCAGCGGGGGGAACACCAAAAGTACTACGAGCAAACTTGTGAAAAAAGACGCAGAATGATTAGGCGCGTCTTTTGAATCTGCAAACCGCCCAATAGAGATAGGAGGGGGCGGAGGCCAAGGAGATCAAAAGAGGGCCTCTCTTGGCCACAACTGACCACAGCCTCATCATATTGGAACCCACCCACCCACACCAAAAAAGAATGCGTTCGTCGCTGCCACAGAAACAGTGGCAAGTCGGAGGCAGCACAGAAAGACACCCAGAAGAAAGAGTAGCCTAGGTAAAAGAACTGCTCAAACAGTGTGCCTCCTGGCAGGCACACCGGGGAGCAGATGACAGCAAGAATAGATGAGCTGCTTAACCATTGTCCTTGGGATGCCACACAGGCAGGGACATGGGGAAGCAGGGAAGTGACCAGCAAGGTTCCAGGGTAGCGGAGTGGCACTTGCAGCCCGGGCCTGGTGCGACAGCCATTCACATGGTTGGTAGCAGGTAAGCCTAGAACCCACAGAGCCAGAGACACCTGCGAAAGGGGCATCGTGCAGGTTCAGTGCTAGCAGCCGGAAATAGAGTGAGTAGTTGAATATGTAACAAACAATCATAGGTCAAGAATGACCAACCAGTAAGTTGCGAAATGTAAGGTCCATGTTGTGTAATACATTGCGGCCTTTATGCACCATACACTGTGTACCCTGAATGATTTGAAGGGGTGGGATGATGCATGGTATGGCCAAAAAGGAACAGGTGAACTTGTACACTTCGGAGGGGTTAGACAATGAGTCACTAGGAGAATTCAATACACCTTTTGCATGCAGTATCAACTATGTTAAATACATTCTTTTCTGCTAAGGGCTGCTAAATAATTCTGCACTGGAACACATAAAGACGTGCCTCCCTCTGTGTTCAGTCAGCTCCCTCTAAAATCCACTACTTGGGCTATATTTGGTGAAATTTGCCAGGGCAAATATTGAAAAATCGCAACTGTTTTATCAAATTCAGGATGCCTGATCAACCTATCTAAATAAAATGCACACACCTTAAATTAAAAGAATGTCAACGTCAACTAGTTTTTCGGGACACGCCAGATGTCTGTGTATCTAACCAAAGGGTCACTGATTTGAACTTTGGTTAGTTCATAGAGGAATAGAGACTTGTATATTCATAGAGCTATGACATCCCACTCTGTGACAGACTGCACTGTGAATTTTTAAGTCATTAATTTATAAAGAGTTGCAAACAATCTAAGATAGGCTGCAGAAAAATGTACGAAAAGATTCAATGCTTTCAAAAATTATTTTTCCAGTGATAGCAATCAGTCTGTGCCTACTGTAAACCTTTCTAAGCCTCACCTACCAACAGCGTAGTTGTCTGGTTACAAAAGATGTTTCTTAGGCTTGCTAAAAATATACAGTGGCCTTACAACCTGCCTGTTGCTTATCATTGGTTGACTTTATTGCCACTCTCATTTTATCACCTCTTGTTGTGTTTATCCCTCCCAATTTGAATGACTGACTTGTATCCTTCCTCTGCTCACTTATAGGTAGGCTGTCTGGTTTTAGGTTTAAACCTATTATAACTAGGCTGTGGGGTTTTAGGTTTAAACCTATAATAACTGATAAAACCCCACTGAAAGAAAAATAGCCCTCACCGGTGAAAACATATAAACACTGAAAAAACACCTGCACAACCAGAAACTAAATGCCAATCAAAGAAAGGAAAAAGAGAGTTAAAGAGTAAATATTTTCTTCCTGAAGAGGTCAATACAATTTAACTTTGTTATACAAGCTAGCAGTAAGAAAGACTGGCTAACATTATTCTGCTTGAGTTTTGTTCTTTAGGGATGCCACTAAAATATTGTTTATTCTTCCTTTTACTTTTTCCAGTTTTGTGGCCTTTGGTCTAAAGATGCAGGGTTTAGTTTCATATTTTAGGTGTAGTTTAATTATTTTATAAACTGAAGAGAATCAGGAAATATCAAACTCATATTTGATATTTTGGCTGCATTTGATTCTTTCACTGATAGGTAAAATGGCTGGTTTCATAAAAATCTTTCCTAATATGTGTCATCACATTTACCCACAGATAATCGGTAAAAAACCCTAATTCATCAGACCATAGTTTCTAGTGGGTCAGTATTGATAGTAGGTGAATTGCCAACACCTCAGGCTTTAAACATTCAATGCAAGGTATAGTGACAAGTATATATATCACCAAGCAACTGGGATAGTGGTGAAAACATGACACCAGACTTTTGGAAAACATGGAATGCAGTGTCACTTGTAATGCTCTGCAAAAAAGGTTCTTTCCAAGTTCAACAAAGATTGGAGTGATATTGTTTGTATTTGCAGTGATTCAGCTATGTATATAAAAAAGTTGTGTGATGACCTGTCAAATTGATACCCAAGCTGAAGTGATTCCCTGTAGGAGATCCTTGCCATTTGTTAGATGCTATGCTGAAAGCATCTTTACAGTCTTCAGAGTTAATGAGGGATGCTATTGACTTTTTAGTCCATTCTGGTGCACTGTTTTCTTATGCACAGGAACTAAAACGCAAATATTTATCATTTTGTGCTTTATGTGGCATCAAAGAAAGAGTCATCCCAACTGTGACCCTTAGCTGATGGTTCTCATCCCAAGAGGCTATGAATGCTGAGAGGGCCTTTTCACAGAAGTTTACATGGGAAGGAAGGAGCGAGCGCACATGACCCAAAGACTCACTGAAGAAGTATTGTACGGTGTACTACAATAAGATTAATTTGCAAAAATCTATTTGGACATCATATACACTATACGTACACTGTTTATATACTGTGTTCTTTCAGTGCAGAAAGCAAGCAATAATTAAAGCAAAACGTTCCATAAACACCGGAAAAACACTTTTTCTGTTGTTTTTAGTGGCGCGAAAATGTGTAACCACTGATAACAACTGTTTTTTAAGATATTGAAAACACTGAAAAAACCCCACCAGAATTTACCAAAAATAGAAACTGAAAACAGGAAAGCCTAATTATAACTGATAAAACCCCACCAGAAGGGAAATAGCCCTCCCCAGTGTAAACATATAAACACTGAAAAAAACCTGCACAACCACAAACTGAATGCCATTCAAAGAAAAGAAAAGGAGAGTGAAAGAGTAATTTTTACTTTTTTCCTGAGTGGGCCAATACAATGTAACTATGTTATGCAAGGTAGCAGTAAGAAAGACTGCACTAACAATATTCTGCTTGAGTTTTGTTGTTTAGGGATGTCACCAAAATATTGTTTCTTCATCCTTTTTTCAGTTTTTTGGTCTTTGGACTGAAGATACAGGGGGTAGAAGCATGTTTTTGGTGTTGTGTATTTATTTGATAAACTGTAGAGAATCAGGAAATAGCTAAATCATATTTGATTTGTTGGCTACGTTTGAGTGTTTCACTGATAGGAAAAATGTAGGTTTCACAAGAATCTTTCCCAATATGTACCCTCACATTTACTCACAGAGAATGGATAAAAACCCCTGATACATCAGCCCCCTTTTCTAGTGAGTCAGTATTGATAGTAGGTGAATTGAAAAACACCCCAGGCTTTATACATTCAATGTAAGGTATAGTGACAGGCATATGTGAAAAGAGTGCAGTCACAAAGCATCTGGTATACTGGTGAAAACATGACACCATACTTTTGGAAAAGATGGAATGCAGTGTCACTTGGAATGTTGCTGCAAAAAGTTCTTACCAAATTCAACAAAGATTGGAGTGTTATTGTTTGTATTTACAGTGATTCAGCCACGTATATGAAAAAGTTGTGTGATGAACTGTCAAAATCGATACCTTAGCTGTAGTGCTTCCCTATAATAGATCCTTGCCACGTGTTAGATGGCAATCTGAAAGCATCTTTACAATCTTCAGAGTAAATGAAGAATGCTATTGACTTTTTAGTCCATTCTGGTGCACTGTTTTGTTATTCGTGGGAACTAAAATACAAATATTTCTCATTTAGTGCTTTGTGTGGCTTCAAAGAAAAAGCTATCCCAACTGTCACTTAGTTGGTGGTTCTCAGCCCTAGAGGCCATGAATGCTATATTATCCACATGGCAACTGTTTACAGAATTTTTCTGAGTGAATATGCAAACGGCAAGAAATATGAGGGCCTTTGGATCTATATTGATGGTGATTTGAAAAAAAGTACACTCTACTGCATTCTTGGATTTTTACAGGAAAGCATGACTGCTGTAGTGGACATGTGACATCTGAAACATCTCCTTGAGAATAAGCTGGGTGACACTTTTAGTGACTTTGGCACTGCAACATATTCCATGTTAGAGTGCTTGCCACTTGGTAAGCAAAGAAATGTTGAGCAGCAATTCAGGAACTTTTATTTTACAATGTATGAGAAATAGCCCTTCACCAACCATGGCATTTGAAGTCAATGAAGCCACACTGTGGTACTCTGCACAAGTTATAGATCCCTTCCGAAAAGGGAAATTTTGTCTGGAGTTTCAAAAGTGCTGCCTCATTTATGACCGCATCAATAACTCTGAGGGCATATGTGCCCAGTTCAACGCATATGTTGCAGATTCGGTCACAGAGAATCACAATCTTCAGGTGCATCAGTATTTGCATGGAAAGCTATGCCTGTGGCCAGTTAGCAAATTGTGTACTGTCTATTTTGGTGTTGCCTGTCTCAAGTGCCAATGTTGAGAGGGCCTTTTCACAGATAAAAGTTTACATGAGAAGGAAAGAGTGAGCCTGCATGGCCAAAGACTCAAAGAAGTATTGTATGATGTACTACGATAAGTTTGATTTGTAAAAATAAATTTGGACCTCATACACTGTACGTAAATTGTCCATATACCATGCACTATCAGAGCAGAAAACAAGCAATAATAAAAGTAAAAAGTTTCATAAACACTGGAAAAACACTGTTTCTGTTGCTTTTAATGGCGCACAAATGTGTAACCACTGATAACCACTGTTTTTCTAAGGTATTGAAATCACTGGATAACACTGGAAAAAAACACCAGAATTTACCAAAAATAGAAACTGAAAACAGGAAAGCCTACTTATAGGGAACTACTTTTTTATTTTTGGTTAAGCACTTTATACGAGTGCATGTGTTTACCACCTCTCTCCCTCGTGTCCTGTGTGCTTCTCCCCCCTGCCAACCAGTGCTTTAACTGAGCCGGTACTGTCCAGTACTGAGTACCAGCACTTTTTTATAATGGAGAGTAACAGCACTCCTCAGAAACAAGCAGATACTCTGGTACAGAGTACCTACACTTTTATGTTTCAATTTCAAGCACTGCTGCCAACTATCCACCCGTACATCCAGTTTCTCTCTCCTGACTTGCTACTTGCTCTTTCTCATGTACTTCTTCCTTGTCAGACTCCTCTACTCTCCGTGTTGCTCTCTTGCATGTATACTTCTTCCCTGTCCCCATGTTACTCTCTTCCTAGTGTGCTGGTTTTGCCCTCCTTGACTCATTAACTACTGCTTCTCCCCACCCTTTCCTATGTTATCCCCCCTCCCCTTCAGCCCTTTTTTGCTTTATATTTTCATTTTTTTGAATGGCCTTGGAGTAAACTACTGCCAGTCTGCCTAAAAAAACACACTTTCGAGAATTGATAGTGTCATTTTTTTTTATTTAGGGATCCATGTTGGATTGGTAAATGAAAAAAAACATGGCTCGCCGTTTATCATTGCAGATGTGCATGAATGTGTGGTGATGCATGCATGTGTAATATGTCATCATACGTGTGCAAGCATACGAAATGATGCGTATTAATCATCATGCCTTTTTTTTCTACTTTTATTTTTCCTCATGATGCACAGCATCGGCCAACAGCATTGGCAAAGCCAACAGGTCCAAAAGGAGAGCCCTGTTGGCTTTGCCAATTCTTGTTTTATACAGGGTTCCATGCAAAGGATGCATTCAAGAATTGGTAAAAGCTTTGCAATACGTCTCATTCAGAATTACTCTTTATAAACATTAAGCTTCAAATGTTGCCATCAATGAAAACACATACTGACTCCCAAGTAGCCTTCACATTTGCTCATTAACTTGTTGCATTCATTAAAATATCTATCACACAGCAGGCACCCTGGAGAGAAGGCTTGTGTCTTCTTTAGCTGCCTGCCCTTCCTATCCCTTCAGAGTACGGAGACCCCACCTTCCTGGTCAGCCCGAGGCAACTAAAAGTGGGCATTAACCATTCAGGATCCATTGTCTTTTAACAAAACCCATGGGATCTAATTTAGTAAAATTAAAAAAAGCTTGGGAATTTAGTTTCCAATCGGGCCCATGCACTTCATCCTCTGGTTATAATTGATCCAGCTTCCAAGATATGTTGCACAGCAATCAAACAATGCAGACTTGTGAAATAGTATATTGATTAATTGCAGCGCGTGTATAGTAAAAGTGACGGTAAAGTTAAATCTAGAAAAAATAGAAAATTGCATTGTGTGAGTACACAATTTTCATAGAGTACCAGCGGAGGGTGGCACAGGTAAGCGTGGTGGGGTGGGGGCGGCAGGGGGGAACTCGACAGATGACGGGAATAGGTATTATTTATTTATTTGGTTATAGCTATTCCGTTGTCTGTTGCCTTAGCCCCCTACCCTGCCCCGCCTCTCCATGCTTACCTGTACCAGGCACTGCTGTAGAGCACCTCCACCTTTCCTGATGACATAACATACAAACAGCAGGCGTACTATCGCCAGTGACACAGCTTGATGCCATGTATATATGCTATGTGAATACGGTATGTACAGTGTATTGACCACAAGACCAATTGTGTATTAGTGTGTGTGTGCGCACGCGTATGGAGCATGTGGATTAGGCTGCAGAGCAGCAATCAATAATTTCAGCATTCAATGACCTTTCAAAGTGTTGTCAGCAGTCGTGGCCGGCATGACTCGTGGGTGGGGGGCGTGGGGGGGGTTTAATTACCTTTGCATGCCCGGTCCAGTCCTGCATCGCGTCCGTCCAAGTCCCAGGAAGCAGGTAGCCTCCCTCTCCTTCCCTAAGCCAATGGCAATGGCAGCATTGTGACGCCGACTGCACAGGCGTCTATGGGGAGGCCGTTTTCTCCATGCAGGCTGCATGCAACCTACATGGAGAAAACATAGAGTGAGTAAGACTGGTTTGGTTGGCCCTGGGGCTGACCAAACAGTCAGCACCCACAACATTGGGCAAGCCACTCCTCCCCAGCCCTGCTGCAAGACCACCCACCCACCTACCCCCGACCAAACCCTTCTGCTTTCTCGCTATGCGAGAAGCAGAAACATAAAATGGTATTCATAATACCATTTTATGTTTCTGCTTCTCGCACTGCGAAAGAGCAGTGGGGCGGCGCTCCTCCGCCCACATGGAGGAGCCACACTTGGTTGTCAGTCACAGCACAGCGCTCTGCCACATCTCTCTGTTCACATCTTCTATTAAAGGTGATGTATTAGTGTACTTGTGTCCACTCTGCACCCAAACACTACTTTTGTCTTTTCAGGTTCAAAGTGGTCCTAAACTACTGTTGGGCCACTCCTTCCAATGACTATGCCTTCCAGATCCAGTGGCATCTGATCAGCAAAGGGTATGTAAATCTGTCATCCACTCAAATTGTTTAGCATAATATGTTATGTATCACATCTTCTCAACGCAGACTGTGGAAATCATCCCCTGTGCATAGTGGTACAATGCCATAGGCCAGGCTTAGCTTCTCCTCAGCGGAGGGCATCAGACTCTACCAATGTAGCTCCTCCTACCATTTACTGACATTTATTCTGCATGTAATTGAGGGTTCGTTGCAAATCTAGAAGCCACTGTGAACACTTTTGAGAAGGTGCTGTGCTCACAGTGACTGCAGCAGTCACTACCGCGATGAAGACACTTATGGAAGTAATGCAGCATTGAGGATATACACAGTGATGTCAGTAGTTGGCATCTGCTGGGCTCAAGTGTAAAGTATACTGGAAGGGTAGGTTGTCCATCCCAAACCTCTGTTCACAGCACATTACACAAGTGTTTCTGCCACAAAGTCCCCGAGTTTCCTGTTCTCCCCTTGAAGCATGAATACTTGTTGCTGCCTGTGCATCAGTAGGGTCATGGTAAAGCTGCAGTCATGTAGACATCGGTGCAGGTGACATGGCACCGAAGAATATTCACATTGAGGCACATTGTTCCTTGCTACGAATGAAAGTGCACAGAAGGAGCACGGGTGTCGAGCTGCGAAGTGTAAACACGGAACTGTTGTCATGTGGCCTTATCATGCACTCTGTAAACATGTCAGTGCTGAATACAGTAGTACAACGTTACATAAAGTCATTACTCCTGTATTCCGATGATACCTTATAATCTAGGGAAATAACCAGTGGTCACATTGTGAATGAACATTCATTTATTTCCACATCTTCACTAAGGCAACCTTTAGCTGCTGACTGCTGTTGCCGGCATTTTGAGGAGGTGTGCGGTATTAGCATCAGACACAGCATGGTCATTTGCACACCTGTAGTGCATCGAAGAGAAAAATGGCAAATAACCTGGAAACCGGACATTCTTTCCACTTCGCTCCATTTCTGGTGCGTTGTAAGGGACCCCATGTTTTCTTTTCAAGAGTGAGCAAACGAGTCTGACACGTCTGATGAACATCATTACATCTCCCCAAAATAGGTCTGTTAGCAACCGTTTTTTGTAGAATTTTGGTTGGGAACGCCTACTTTGCATGTCATTAGCGATAAATATGGCTGACATGCAAAGCGGCACCCAAAACGGTCGCTTTCGCCATGAAGCTGTCGCTAACAGCTGTTAGCGACAGCTTGCTGATAGGGCAATAAAAATACCGTTGCTTTAGCGTCAAAAAGTGCAGCTGAAGCTGCGATACTGCCCTTGCTAATATGCCCCTTAGTTCCTTTTCTAAGTTTTACACAGCATCTAGCGCCTTCTAGTGGCACTTCAACGTTAGTAGATTTTGAAGCAGGGTCTTGTTAAAGTGGGGCCCTGCTCTCCCCTATTCATACCCTGAGACACAAGATGCACTCACATCAACTGTTTTCCTTCTCTCTTACTCTCTATATCATGAAACTAGGGTGAGGAAGAGGCTGCGTGCCCTTTGGTACCTCTTACCCTGCCTTGCCACCCATGGTCTCGGGGCTAAAGAAGCCAGTTATGGGTAAAGAAAAAAGACTGGGCTCTAAGGGCCAGATGTACATAGAAATGGTTTTGTAATTCTCAAATAGTGAATTTTTGCGATTCGCTATTTGGGAATCGCAAATACCCATGTACTAATGTGTCTTTGATACATTTTGCGATTCCAGTGGGTCGCAAATAGACCTACGTCATTAATATTCATAAGGTAGGTTGCAATGTGTGACACATTGGGAATCGCTAAAATCACAGGGATGGTGGCCTGCTGGGGTCAGCAGACTACCATGACTGTGATCGATTTTAAGTAAAGCAACTGTTTTTTGTTTGGATTGCAGCCCGCTTTACTCTAAGGAAAACTGGATGCTTTTCAAAAAGAAAAATGAAAAGTTTTCTTTTAATTTTTTAAGAGTAGGCAGTGATCCATGAGACCCTTTCCTGCTCTTAAAAACGTTTTAACAACCTTTCACAAAGGTGAAGGGGTCCCTTGGGGACCCCATCCAGTATGCAACCTGTTTTACCACCTACTTGAAGTAGGCAGTAAAATTACAAAGATTTTGTGACTGCGTTTCGGTCGCAAAACATTCACACATACCAATGCGAGTTGCTATTATCTAAGTACTCCACGCCCCTTTCTAATACTGAATCCCTAACACATTTTGCGATTCGGTAATAGGTTATCGAATCACAAAATAGGGTTTGGTACTTCTGCTAATCAGGCCGTTTGCAGCCTAAAGAAAGCATCATGCATCTGGCCCTTAGAAACAGGTTTACCTTGACCAGTTTATATAGAAGGGTGTCGGTCGGCTTCAGGATCAGGTATTATATGTGATGATCTCATCGGGTCAAAGAGTGTGTGCCATCACTTCTGCTAGGTATCTATCAAATTGGCATCAATTGGCTATACAATATAGAAAAATAGGGCTTTATAGATTGGAAATTGTTTGAGACCTCAAAAAAGCATTTTTCAATGTACAAAGCCCTATTTTGTAATTCAGTAACCTATAACAGAGTCACAAAATGGGCTTGCGATTCGGTATTAAGAAGGGGTGTATTAAGGACTAGTGACTCGCAGAGACATGTGTGAATGTTTTGTGACCGGAATGTGGTTGCAAAACATTTGCATTTTACCGCCTACTTCAAGTAGGTGGTAACTCATTTGCAAACGGGAAGGGGACCCTAAGGGACCTAATGAAGACCTTGATTACCGGATACTGAGTATTAAAAAACAATGAGCAAGCAATATGAGACCCTTAAATAACAAATCGAAATGAAGTCTCCTTAAAATGTTCAAAGCCTAAAAACAAGAAGAGTAGCAGTCTATAAAAATGAATGTCAAAAAACATAAAATGGTCATTACGTGGTGGCTTCAAAGATATTAAGAATAATGCAAGATTATCATTCTAGGATCGACATGAATGTATTCTTTATTTTTTGTTAATTATGTGCAGGCCCATTATAAAAGACGTATCCTAGATTCGTTATTCCGATTCAAATGTTTTAGAAAAGGTTATTAAAGCATTCTTCTCGCAAAAGAGTACCATGTATCTATTTGTGTATGTTTTACCCTCATGCTGTATGATCTGAACAGTGTATTTTTTTCAGGTGTGCCACGGATAACACAGTTCTGGTGCACGAGAATGGCAAGAACAGTAGGGCAACTTTCCAGTTTAATGCCTTCCGGTTCCAGAACATCCCCAAACTCTCCAAGGTCTGGCTGCATTGTGAGACGTATGTGTGCGACAGCGAGAAGTTCTCATGCCCTGTGGTAAGTCTCACTCTTTGGATTGCTCTACAGGATTTTGTGCTCTCTCATATAGAGAAGCTATATATCTAGAATTTTGACATATACTTACATGCATATAAAGAGTGTGTGTGTGTGTGTGTGCACGCTCGTCTGTGCTTGAGCACGCAGCCGTGCGCCAGTTAAGGCAATGGATGCATGTAGAGGCCATAGGGTATCATTTATTTGTCATTCATGAAGAAGGGTAGATGTTAAAAAGCAGGAAGATATTGGTATTGATGGGAGCAAGCCACAAAGATTGTGCCCTTTAGCCTAAAAAATGTGTTGGATGTTTCAGATAAGACAGCAATGAAGGGCTGAGGACTGGCCTTTGACAGACAGACATTTTGGGGCAATGAAGATCCAGGAGGTTTCATGTTAATGTGTGGGAGGAGTTTTGAGTCAAGGGGTGGGAAAAGACAGTGGCTAATTGCTGGAGTTCTAGTTTTGTGTCATTCTTTAGCTTTTGATTTAATGACGAGACAGAGAATACAAATGTGGATTTGGGGAAGTTCCTTGCCAAAATAGTTAGTTGGGACACGCCCCGAGAAGATAAAACATACGAAAGAGGCGATGAAGTTAACATTGTGTGGTGAGGAAAAGGAGGCATGGAACGGCCACAGCTGTTGCATGAACTAGTCAGGCTGACCATGTATGCTGCTGATCTACTGAAGGGAAATTAATGTGATACAGTTGTCTGGTTTGGAGTTACTTAGTATGCCTAAATGCATCTATTGGTGGTCAAGTGGAGGATGCAGGGCCTAATTTAGGAGAGAAGGATTAAAGAGGGAAAATATTAAACATGCCAACCTTTAGTTGATAAAAATGTTTTGGGGATGAGTTAGAATTCTAATATTTCGGCAGGGGCGGTGGGTGAGATTTTAAAGTGGTGAGGCGCAAACTAATTAGCATACAGCACCGTAGCGAGCGAGCAAAGCGAGCGAGCCCGAACCCCAAAAGGGGAGTTTGGGGGGATTACCCCCCCAAGAAAAATTTGAAAAAAAAGAAGAAAAATCGTGCATTTTCAAGCAAATTTGAGAAAGCAGGAAGGTTAATAAAGCAATTGTGAAAGTGCAGTTATTACATTAATAGATGGCATAACATAGGTAGCTGCTTATTCAGTATTACCACAGAGCTTCATACATTCTGTCCTATTATGCTCAGGTGCTGAATTCAGACTATAAGACTTTCATGGAAATCTCAGCTCTAAGAGTAGAAGAAGTTACACAGCAGTGTAATGGTTGCCAGGTTCGTTCCGCAGGAGCGTCAGGAACTTGAAGAAAATTTCCACTCTGACCTAGGTATATGCTTACAATATTCATAAATGTACACATTTTAGGTGAATCACATACATTTCCTTGTGTTCCACAAGGAATCAAATGCACAAGATTGGTAGTCTTCCACAAATACTGCTGCACGACCATACAACCACTCACCTCAACTATATGCTGTAGAGGGCTTTAGGGAGGATCACATTTCCTCCCTTTACCACATCACTAAACTGTGGCAGATGGGGAAAATATAAGGTAAAGGCCTGACTAGTAGCCAAGGAGCCTGTTTGGTGGAGGGACACCGTACAACAACCAGCCAGACACACACAGGGTGGAGGACAGGCCAGTGCTTCGACTAGGCAGGTGATGACACACATGCTCATGGGTGCAACTGCACACGGGGTGGGGGGCAAATTCCTTTCCCTTTTCTGTGTACCCATTTATCCAAACTTCTGCTCCGATGTGAAAGTCACTGTGGAGGATTCCAGACATTGACTATCTCCAAATGAGAGTGGGGAGGCGGCGTCACTGGCAAGAAGATGGGAAAAGGAAGTATATGGAACATAACATGCCAACATGCAGGTCACGTGGCCCAGATGTACCTATTAAGCAAAGAAAGGTGTCCAATAAAATGGCAGAAACCAGGAGAAGGAGGTGGCAGATGAGGATGTGACGCTACAATCAAGCATGAGGCTGTCCGGGTGTGCTTGTGCTTCCAGGGCACATACGAATGGAGCACTGCACATAGCAGGTTAGAACAGTTCATACTGGAAGCACCGGACAAACAATGTCACACCAGTTCCTTTCAAGCTACACTGGTGAAAATAAGGCAATAATATACCCACACATCCAAGACTACTCTCTCTGTACGCCTGCGGCTACATATGAGGACATACCCGGGCATGGGAGCTGTAGTACTTCATTATCAGGCCATACCCGCATGTTTGATTCATTAGTGCTCGAGTACAAGGTGACGGTGCCGGGTAATGCAACTGTGCCTCGAAATCTGCGGTTGCATTTCAGGATTTGTGGTCGTGTGTGGGGACAGAAGCTGTGATTGGCTGTTTGAGGTAGGAGTTGGGCACTTGAGTCAATATGTGGTGAAATGATGTTAGTGCGTGCGAGCTGTAAGCAGGCATCCGAAGACATGCTGCGGCACTGCACCCGAAGAGATGTATGGGCACACAGTGCAGGGGATATCATATGTTCCTGGGCATCTGAAGGAAAAATAGGGAATTAGAAGCTATGCCTTTTATTTAACGCTTTTCTAGAGAAAATGGTAGCTCTGTGATGACTATGCTATGTCCCCGATATATTATGGCAGCATCTTACCATGGACCTGATGAGGAGTCAGATGGAGTGATGTCTTCAAGGCGAATATTACCATTCCCCCTGATTACTACTGGTCCAGTGTTCTCACACCAGAATGTTGCAGCTGCTGAGGGAAACCCTAGGGTCAATTTTACCAGCTGCAGGAGGATCGACAGGGGTTGAGCACTGAAAAACCAAGCCACGCCCCTTTGAGAGACCCTCCAGTTATTTGATCCCACTTAAAGCCCTGGGTATATGGCTATGAATGGTGGAAGGGGGCAACAGTGGAATCTTTTAGGAGATACTTGAGCCTGCGAAAGATGACAACTGTAAAGTGTTAGCGGCCATACTTTGCCATGACTAGTATCTGGGCATGTTTAGGAGATACAGGGATATGAATGGTACTGACGAAATTGGAGGCATTGCATAGCTTTCTGAAATGGGATTAGGGGAAATGTAACAGAAGGCGAGTGAGGGGACCACAGAGTGAGCGGAGGAGTGTAGGAGGATAACCAAAAGGAAGATGGCAGAGAAAGGTAACTGGTAAGCTCCAATAAATGTCTCTTCTCATGGTATCACACCAACTGGCTATGAGAAGAAACAGGCACAACCATTTCTAGGACTGAGCTTCGTCTTTAGGGGATCCTTCAGGGTATATGTGTGTATTCTTAAATTCACAAATACTGTCTTTTTATACACCTTTGAAGGTTTGGGAACATCTCTCTCTCTCACTCTCTCTATTACACAACGGCACTAGCTGCTGTGTAGATATGGTTTAGGCAGACTTTTCATTGACAATCTATTATTAATTTGCCTGTAGCTTTGCCTCCTGTTGACAGAAATCTGGCACACAAAAGGTTTAGTCAGCTAATGTCTGGTATGCCAAATTTGGTGCACTTCTGGGTAATGGGAGGGGAACCAACACAGTCGTGTTTTCCATTTTAGCTCCCACAGGACATTTTTGTAGAGCCTGAGGCAAAAAGCTTTCAGCTGATTTAAGCCAAACTTGCCTTGAAAGTAGAACTTTATTCAGAAAGAGTCCCTTTGTTGGTTTGGTGTAAATTTTCTCAGTAGTTTTTGAAATATAAGCATTTAAAAAAGGTAGCGGTGGGCTTGAAGGGGTTAACACTTTTGTAAAGCTCAACCTTTTAAAGTCATGATTCAGTGATTGATGTCCCTGGCAGCTACATATGAATATTTGATGAATGTGATCAGCTGGTAAAGCGCACTGTGGATTTATTTTTTTGCCATATTGTCTTTCACCCTGTCCAAAAAAACGTTTTTCACAGGGAGGGGGATATGAGGCCTCGTGAGAGGTGTCTGATGCCCTGGGACTGCTGGGGGGCCAGATGCATGAAAAAGTCAAGTAAACTCAAGCCCCAAAAAACAACACATGATTTGCTGGTCTAAACCCAATTGTGCTAGCCGCTACTCTAAGTGGTGAATTTGTTTGCTATTATGTCAAAAAGTCATATGGTTTGCAACTTTCTTACAGGGTTTAAAAAGTGAGAAATACATAGGGTGTGAGGCAAAGAGTTAAAAAGGGAGACCAGAGAAAAAATGACTAAGAAGGAGAGAACCAAAAGTTGTGCACAGTGGAAATTAAGCACCTGCAGTGGGTTGAGGGGAGTGCCTGGCCACATGCCAGGCGCTGGGACCATTTCCTCCTGTGCAGGTTTCACTCATGGCCGGCTGCAGTCTAGCACCTGTGGTATAGCCCTCTGCTGAAAAACTAATACTGAAAAAACACTGTTAAGTACTGAGCTAAGGTTCTGTCTCAAGCACGCAAAACCACTGAAATTTGACAGTTATGGTGTGCAACTTAACCACCGTGCGCCACAACTTGTGTCGCCCACCATGTACAGAGGGTTATGTACATTACACTGTGGGGCTTTATACTGTTTTCTGATTGATAGTACTGGACAGTTTGTACTTCTTTTCAGGCCCTACTCATGTAAAGGTCTGCTTAAATGCAATGCCCAAATCCTGAACTGGCATCCCTTTGTGCATGTTGTGTGCGTACTATGGGATTGGTGACTGGTCGCAGGACTCTAAATTGTTTGTGAGGGTGTGACTACAGGGACCTTTCGAATCTATTTTGGATACCACTGTAAAAAACATAGTACAAGGCTGCAGTTCTGCCACCTCAGATATGGAACATTGCCAATTTACCTGTGTGCCTTCTCTGCTCACTTTTAGGAAATTACTTTTTTCTTTAGCACTCTTTGTATGTTTTATCCAGCTGTTTCCATAGTGTGCCTCTCTTCCCCATCTACGCTCTGTGTTATTTTCTCTATGGATTCACTTACACCAATCCCGGTATTTGTAAAGCGCGAACTATCGCCCTTAAGGGTCTCAAGGCGCTGAGGGCCATCAGAGAGATTAAGTGAGCTATTGCCTAGAGTCACATGATGCTGAGCTGATCTGCTGCTGGTGCTGGAGATTGAACTGTGAGCCCCGTGCTACGGAGTCAGCCACCCTGGCTGCTGTGCCACACCTCTCCCACTCTCCCACTCTCTAGCCAGTGTGCTTCTCCCCCACACCCTTCCTTGTTGCGGTCATCCTCATGTGCTGCTCCCTCATGCTGATTTCTCTCATCTATGCTTCTACCCCCCAGCTCCATATTGCTCTCTCTCTCCCATTTGTTTTCTCCCTCTGCGCTCCACATTGCTCTTTCTCTCTCACCATTTGCTTTTCTCTGCCCCATCCGTGCCCTCTGTGTTGCTTACCCCCACCCGCACCATGTGTTGCTTACCCCCACCCACACTAAGTTAGCATTTTATATTTGTATAAGTTTTAGCTATTTTGTAAGATTTTAATTAATCAAACAAATAAAAACAAATTGAACACTGTGTCGCTTACCCCCAACAGTGTCCACTGTGTTGCTTCTTCCCCATGCCCTTGAGTTGTTTACCCCAACCCGCTTAAAAAAAAAAAGCACTTCTGTGCATTTTTTATTTTTATTTACCAATCCATCTCATAGGCTTTCTTATTTTATTCTAATTTAGCCATGCTGCACAGCATTGTTAAAGCCCATTGAGAAAGCCAGTAGTACCCTGGGGCTATTGCTTTGCAAATACTTGTTTGTTAAAGCATCTGTGTGAACCAACAGTATCTGTGCCGCACTGCTTTATCAATAGTCAGAGTCAAACTGGCCTAAAGGGCAATGAGGCAGTGTCTGAGGGCTGGCCTGAAAACTCAGTGGGTGGGTCGCTTTTTGGCTTGTTTTATGGTTGCTGATTTTACTGCTGAATTCCCTGATACACGAACAATACCTACTGCCTGCTCAAATCGTGCATATCATGAAAAACACCTGCACACTGTCTCTTTACAAGTTCAAACTGCCCTATTTGCGACTGCAAGAAGCTTTTTAGCTACCTGATTCACTAATGGGGCCAATCCGACCCTGTCAATACTGGCCGCAGCAAGAGGCAGAGAAGGAAGAGCACTCTTTGCAGAAAGACAAGATGTAAAGTGTAATGTTACATCCTGCCATGTGCCTCACTCCTGTAACAGCAAGCAGTGTAGCAGTTTACCCTCGGTAATGGTGCCACTACATCAGCACTGTAAAGAGGAAAACAAACATCCACAGTGACAGTAAGCACTGAAATCGCTGCACAGATCTTTGGCATGAAATTGTGCTTAAAGTGACATACAATTTCTTATAATAACTGACGTCGTGAACGGCAACAGTTCGTCAAAGCTAGTGTTGCACCCTGAAGGGAGAAAAAGAGGGCCGGAAGTGTCAATGAGACAAAAGGGAGGCATTCTGCATGCATGGCTGGTCTCCAGGCTCTGGACTAAGAGGGCATTGGTTGACCAGGTACACGCGCAGCCCTGCCCCTGCCCCAGACAACGTCCTGCAGGCAGCCCCGACCTACAGCAATGCCTCACTCGTCACTCCGCTTAAAGCAGTCGACAAATGGGAGGTAAAGTAAAAGTGGTACTTTATTCTAGCCTGAATGGGGAGTCACATAAGGCCCCCTACAACAGGCATGTCTGCTTGATTCGTGCTGAACACACAAACAATCACATATTCCAGATTTTACACGATTTTCTCTCACAGCTACTCACATAGTTAGAATCGATGTCCAATTACATCAGAGACGACTCCGAGTCAGAAGAGCGCCAGCGGTTGGACGGGACACTGACAGTGAGTGACGACGGTCTGCTGGCCCTGCGCGCACGAGGAGAGACAGAGAAGGTCAGCCACGCAATTAGTGGAAACGTCAAGGCACGCACCGGCGCACGTCCACCAAATCCAGGGCCAATCAGTTCACCCACCCACGCGCCGGCATCCAATAATGATTGCCTGTATTTCGGCGCGGTGGCCCAGCCAATCCTGGTGCTGCATAAGCGCCAGGATTGGCTAGGGGCTCACACAGTCTACTCACCCTGGCGCATTCTTTACACAACGGGGCCCAGCCAAAGACACCCCCCCCCGGCCCCTTCGAAGTTGACGGCTAACGGTCGCTAACCTGGCTAAAGCGCATGCGCTGACAAGTTTCCTACAGAATTCCTCATGCGCAGTCGTCGAGTCAGACAGACTGTAACTGTGACATCATGATGTTCACGTAAACCAGCCCCACCCCCTGCGCACTCCCTATTGTATCGGGTATGTCCCGGTCGGAACACTCGAACACTCGAGTCAATTGAAGCGCCGCTGTGTATTTTATTTTTATAGTGTTTAGCTCTCTGCTGCAGCAGCCGCAGGTGCGTCCAGGCTTAGAGGGGCTACGCCCCTACGCCCCAATGGACGCACCGCTGCTGTATTTCGGATGATATACTGTGGCATGGAAGGTTTTGCCATAAGCTGAGGAAAGAGAGCAAAGTTGCATACTGTAGTCTAAAGGGCCCCCTCCTGCCTCAACTAAAGGGGCTTATTTCACAAGCTCCGGTTCTCCATAAGCCCGCTTCTGGATTATCCAAGGGACCCCTTGCATTTTTCTATGCACCTGCCCATGATCACTGCTCTTTGAGAAACATATAGTTGAATTGATAGATGGTTGGTAGACTGGATGCATAAGGGAGAAAGGAGTTTTTTATTGGAAATTCTCCTCTAATGGTCCATTTGAGTATCTGGTCCCTTCAATGGAATTGGCATTAACGGGCAAGGGGGATGTAAGGGCAATACGTAGGGCAATAGGTATGATGCATGGCTGGTAAGAGAGTAGGGCATGGGAAGGTAAAAGATAATGAGTAAAAGTCAACAGAGGCGTTTGAAATGCATACGCACTGATTTTCTCTTAACATCTTTATTCATGTGGAGTCTTGCAACACAGACCAACCAAACACCACCAACAACCTAGTTGAGGACATCACCACCATGAACCAGTGGATCTCCAGCTGTGCAGACGCTGTTATACCCTTCAAAATTTAATAAACACAGAAGAACCAAAAACAGGCCTTCTGGGACACGGAAGAACTCTGGGACTCCAAAAGATACTAAAAACAACTGGACAGGAAATGGAGAGACAACCACAACACTGATGCCAGATCAACTTACAAGGCCACACTCAAGCACTGCCACCTCCTTCTGAAAAACACCACAAGAAGACCCCTCACCGATCCAATCGAATCTTGCGCCAATAATGTCAAAGTGGTCTTTGCTATTATCAAGGAATTCACTACCCAAGATACCTCAGCCAGCTCCATCACCCACTCCCATGAACTCTGCAACAACCTCTTCACCTTGCTCTACAGCAAAATTGAAAAGATCTACAATAGCTTAAAAAAACAACCAAACCCCAAAGACATCATCAGCAACCTGTCCACCTCCCACACAGACACACACCTAGCCAACTGGAGAACACTCAACCTGGGAAGACACGACTTCAATCATGAAAAACATCCACTCCAGAGCCCCCACGGACCTAAGTCCGCATCATATCTTCAACTTAAGAGGAGGACCTTTGATCAGCAAATTTCTCTTTCATATCAATGTCATCATTTATTCTGCAACCTTCCCTGAGAACTGGTAAAACATGCTGCAGTCACTGCCCTCTTCAAGAAACCTTCGGCAGGCCCCAGCGACATGAGCAACTTTCTCCCCATCACCCTACTACCGTACCCAGCGTACCTTCTCGACCACACCGAACCTGGCTTTTGAAGCAACCATAGTATGAGACAGCACTCATTGCTGCCATAGATGAGATCCGCACCTTACTGGACTGAGGAGAAACAGCTGCCCTCATGCTACTGGACCACTCTGCTGCGTGCAACACTGTGCCACACTCCAGCCTCATCAAGACTACACTCAAAAGGCATCCAAGATCCAGGCCTAAAATTGATATGGTCCTTCCTCCAAGGGAGAGCACAGAGAGTCAGACTCCCACCCTACACATCAGAATCTAAGGCCTTGGAGCCCTTCAAGGATCATATTTCAGCCTTATCTTGTTCGACATTTACAAGACACCACTCACCGACATCATCAGATCTCACAGCATCTCCATAATTTCCTACACAGATGACACCCAGCTCATCCTCTTAATGTCTGACAAGCCCCCCATGACCAGATACAACTTCACCAAATGCATGATCTGCATTGCAGAATGGATGAAAAACAAGTGCCTAAGACTTATCTTGGACAAGACCGAAGTGCTGATCTTCGAGGACAAGAACTCCCCCTGGGGCTCCAACTGGTGGCTATCAGAGCTTGGTCCAACACCAATACCCACTAACCACAAAAGAAACCTGGGAATCATCTTAGAAGACAAACTCAACATGGCCTCAAGGGTGAACGCAGTCAGTTCCTCCTGCTTCGACATACTACGCATCCTCAGAAAAAATTTCAAATGGATCCCCTGGAGCACCAGGCGTATCGCCACTCAAGCCGAGTCACTAGAAGACAAGATTAAAGCAATGCCCTATATGCTGGAATCTCCAACCACATCCTCCATTGACTTCAGACCATCCAGAACGCCACATCTAGACTCCTCCTGAACCTTCCGTGCCACACACACATCATGCCACATCTCAGAAAACTTCACTCTCTGCTGATACACAAACACTGCTAATTCATATTCCTCACACATACAGACAAGGCACTGCACAACATAGCATCAGCTTACCTTAACTGTCGTCTTTATTTCCACCAACTCACAGGCTACTATGATCAGCTTCACACTCTCTCAACCCCTACCCCCACCCCCAGTGCAGGTGGCCCAGCCTTCTCCAACATCGCACCCAAAACATGAAACAACTTCCATCCACATGTCAGGGCCTCCTCCTTGCTTCTTGAAATCCGAAAGAGGCTGAAGACCTGACTCTTCAACACCCAGCATATGGCCTACACACCTGCTCCTGGATACTCTTCGGGTTTTGTCATGATTTGTACAAATCGAAATAATATAACATAACAAACACAGGGCCAGATTTACCACTTACTCACGCAGCTCAGTGCAGCAGTCGCAAATGCTGTGCTACGCTGCGTGAAAAGAAAAGAGCAGGAGAGCGCCATATTTACTGAAGTATGGCACTCTCCTCCCCTTTCCCTAGTGCCAGCTCTAAAATCAACCGCTGTGCGCCACGAAGACACCTTTGCGCCATTGTGAAAGGGTGTCTCTGTGAGTTAAGCATAGGTTTTATACTGGAAAGGTATCCTTCCAGCAAAAAATATTATGCATACCAGTACAAAATACTATGCATAGACTAACAGTAACCCTTTTCTCTCTTTGTATGTGTGCTGTAAAGTGCAGCACATGTACAAAGTCGGAAAAGGAAGGAAAAATTAAAGCATTTCTCCTTTGTTGCGCCTACTGCAAAATGGTGCAGTTTTCAGACGCTAAACCCTGTCTACTTTATTTAGTAAATAGGGTTTAGCATCAGAAACCTAGGATGGTTGCATGGGAATGCCCATGTACCACCCATGGTACACCCCCTTGGTGCTAATTAATACAAAGTAGTGGTATGCAATGCTGTGTATTATTTTCAGCTCTAAACAAGTTTAGCACTGGAAAATATTTTGTGCCGATTTGCATCACTTTTGTGTGGCAAATACGGCATAGAATCTTATTAAATCTCCCCCACAGTGTTTTCTCAGTGTACTCTTTAACAGTTCAGTGGAATCAGAATTATATTTTATACATACATATGAATATTTTTTTTTTTCATGCCCAGAAACCCCTACCCTGTCATTTAATCATGTGTGCTTCTCTACAGGACAATCCACCTCTGAGAATGTTTATTTAGTTATAAATATATCTATCTACATTCGTCACATCTTTAATTTTTTCTTTATTTTTCGTTGCAACTGTGCTTTTGTTTGACTTTGTTGTCGTCTAGTGTTTTATAAGGGAACTCATGCAATTTAAAGCCTGGTACTATGGAGTTTTTAGTCTATCCACGACCAATCGATGTTGGGGTGATTTGGAATCAATGCCTATTAGCCTTTCTACTTCTATAATTTTCATAGTTCATGAGACAGTCCTTTTACTTAAGAACTTAGGCCCTGACTTAGAGTTTGGCAGATGGGATTTCCATGCCACCAACATGACGGATAACATGTCTAACGTACCAGAAGTGCATTACATCCCATATAGAGTAACCAGATCTTGAAAACCAAAAACCGTGCCTTTCAGTGAGTCAGAAAGGTGTTCAGAATAGATAGTCACCCAATCCTTGGCCCCTCTGCAGAGCACACAGCACACTGTTCACATATTACAGTTGCAATTTTAATTCTGTACAAATATGTATGGAGGAGGTCCACAGCTGTCAAAATGTTGACAAGGCAAAAGTAGGAGAAAATACAGTGCTTACAGTGAGTAAGTGCATTGTGTGTTTGTGGGGTGGTGAAGTGTAGGAGTTCAAGGAAGTGCATTCAGGAGATAGGGAAAAGAGGGTGCTGAAGAGGAAAATGATGAGGTGTAGCATATGTATGGAGGAGATGTGGAGAGAAAAAGGGAGTCATGCCTAATATAGAGTAAACATAAAGGAAAGGATTGAGACACTCTGAAGACTACTACCCTTTCCACAGGCCTCAGTAACATTTAATTCACAGTCTCATAATTAAAAATATTTCAATATTATTATTTACAACCTAATCTCGGACAAAGCCAATAGTCCTGGCTGGCTTTTGGTGAACATCAGTAGTTGTGTTATATATGTTGATACCATAACTGAAAGCTTAGAGAGGGACCAAAATACTATTCTGGTGGCGCATTATGGGAATCACAGAACTTTAATTTATGTCACACACTTAATCACATAGGCCACAGCCCTTTTAGAGACTCCCCCCACACACACACTTTGTTCATCCGACTTAAAGCCCTGGATGTACCAAACTTCGAGCAGCGAAGCACTGCGTGAACACCTGCTTGTTGTGTTGCTGGAATGTAAAATGGGCCAGGACTGCATTTACAAAGGTTGACCCAATGCTAATATCATTGGCAGCGCACATGTAATGAACATTTCACTTCTGCATTATGCTAACCATTGCAGCCCAACACAAAGATGAGCAAGGTGTCTTGCACCAGCTTTGTAATTCAGAGACTTCCCTTCTGTACAATTGTTTTTGCACCGGCAACTGACTAATGGATACATCTCGGAATATGCATAAGTTTGCAGAAATAACAGGTATTGTTCATGGAATAATCACAAAATGTATTTTTCCCATTCTTCGCACTTGCTTGTAGTTGGCGATAGGATTTCACTCAAAACCAGGTTGAAAGAATTGATTATGCAATTTTTACCTATATATGTGGTATTTATGGTAAACATCGTTTACAACGATGTTTTCACAACGCGGTACCTTTACACCGCGGCTGTGACAACGCAAGTCGTTACCACGACTTGCGCTGGAGGGCGCTCAAGGTCTAAAAATAGTTAATTTACTATCCTAACACCTTCCCTAGGGTCCACGGGGACTGGTGTTAGAATAGTAAATTAAACTATTCGAAATCCGCGCCCCCCCAACGCAAGTCGTGGTAACGACTTGCGTTGTCACGGCCGCGTTGTAAAGGTATGCGTTGTGACGGTACGCGTTGTACCGTCATATATCCGGTATTTATATGACACAAACCTGTCCAAAAAGAAGCAGAGCACCTTACAGGGCCCAAGGTAAAGACACAGATATATTATTAAGTGGGTAGCTTGTTTCTATGTAACTTTCACTGTAAAATGTATGGTAGGGTGCTCATACATTTGAAAATCCAGCAGGCCAGTTTAAAGCTTATTCTATCCTGGACTGGTAGCCATTGAAGTGACCTACTGGGCTAGGCTAGTGAGGAGACAGACTGCAGCATTCTGTATCCTGTGCAGACGGTTAACCTGTATAGCAGGTAGCCATGCACGGAAAGTATTGCAGGAGTCTCATCTTGTATTTATTTATACACGACCAACAATTTATGTGTGAGAAAAAGTAGAGGTATGATGGGTCCTAGTTTAACAAGGTAGTGGTGGCAATTACGGAAGACAGAGTCAACGACAGAGACCAGGGGCTAGATGTATCAAAGGCTTTTAACCATTCTGTGTCTATGGGAAAATTAGTTAGTACTTATGGATATAGGGGCCATATATATCATTCCAAATTGCGATCGCAAACGCCGAAATTCGCAGAATTTCAGCGTTTGCGATCGCAATTTGGCTCAGTGGTATGTATGAAAGAAAAATTGCCTTGCAAAATAAGGAATCGCAAAATTTGCGATTCCTTATTTGCGATTGCATTTAAGGAAACGTAAATTGCTGTTCCTGAAATGCAATGTAAGAAGCACAGAAAAAGTGCAATTTGGCCTTAAGGAATCGCAAATTAAGACTAACTTCAAGTTGGTGGTAATTTGCGATTTCTTTGAAAAATTCACTTTTTTGCATTTTTCAAAGTGCCATGTGGCGCACATACATGCCCTTAGGGCATGTATGTGTGCCACATGTGAACACATGTACATTTCAGGGGTGCAACAGGGTGTTCTTTTGATACTCTGGCACCCTTGAAATTGCATTCTCAATTTACGATTCTCTAATTGAGAATCACAAATTGAGAAAGTCTTCCATTCATTCCTATGGGCCCCTAGGCCCATAGGAATGAATGGAGAGGTAATTCTTAATTGTGAATTGCAATTTGCGACTCGCAATTAAGGAATATGTAGGATTCGCAAAATTTTTTGCAAAACCTACATACATTGCATTTTGCGATTCTCAAATAGCGATTCTCTAAAAATCGCTATTTGAGAATCGCAAAACCAAAGTTTCATACATATGGCCCTTCTTCCTTAATTTTGCAACAGATCCAATGGGTTGTGCTGCATTAGAAGATCTGGCTTAACATGGAACCCGATTTTTTTTTGTATGTTTTTGCTTTGCAGGTGGAGGTATGAAATAATTATTAGGGAATATTGATGCGCCACAATATTGTAGTAAAAATATCAAGTTGCAAAAAATCGACTAGTGAGTATATATAGGTCAGTGTAGGTTTGCTATACTTAACGCCACACATATGTGATGATCGATATTATATATTGTCATGGTACCTATATCTGGAGTTTAGAATAGTAAATCTATACTCACCTGTATGTACTTACTTCCTGGATATTTTGATCCCCAATATTTTGGCATTGATATTCGGGTAACTTGATAATTTCTACTTGATATTCCAAACTACAGCCTCCTTGCGTACGTTAACTGTGTTTTGGTGTGAGAGTTTATCACCGCTGTTGTTTACAATACTTTGTGTAACACAATTGCTAGAGAATAGTAAATCTAAGCCCTAAACTGCCTAGTTCTGATGCTGTCCTTGAATTCAAAAGGACATCTTGATTTACAGAATTCTGAATGCTCACATTGACTCTTACTGTGTAAGGGCTGAACATCATTAATACTCCAAGAGTGAGCAGTGCACTGGATATCTGTCCATCCTTCACCTTAAAGCAACCAGAAGACAATGAAATATCACTGGCAGCACTTTACAGATCCCTTAATGATATAGAAAAATATAAATGTTTCCCACAACATTTAATTTCTCTGCAAACAAGTACAACCCTAACGCTCCCACACTTCGAAATCTGCATTGACTTCCAATGGCTACCAGAATATAATTCAAATTATGCTGCCTTGTCCGCAAGGCCATTACCACCAATCACCCACCTTGTAATATGGAATTGCTGACCTTTTTCTCGCAGCTCCAAAAAATTGAGAAGCAAAGTAACTTTGTTCTCGGAACAGGCCCGGACTGGCCGTTGTGGGCACCGGGCAATCCCCCGGTCAGCTGCAAGGGTGGGGGCCGTTTTTGTTGCAGAGCCGGTTTTGCAGCATAGCTGCAAAATCGGCCCTGTAACAAAATCGGCTGAAAAGCGGCCCTGGCAAAGCGCTCGCCCCCCTCCCGCCCGGGGGGTGGGGGGGCCGGCCAAGCACTTTGCCAGGGCCGGTTTTGGTTCCCAGTCCGGCCCTGTCTCGGAAGTTCCAAAGTTCAAAATCTTAGCTGCCAGTAAACAATCCTTCTCAGTGACAGCCACGCCAGCTTAGAACTCTCTTAGTCTTGTTCTAAGAAGGATGACCATATTCAGTGTTTTCACGAAACAACTCAACAAACACCAACTCAAATAATCCTTCATCTCAAATCAACCACACCACACACACTAAGCCACTCCTTCCTCGTTGTACACTCCCACATAGGCTATTCATTTCATGCTAATGTTGCTGTATCAACCCTTACCTTATCTTAATGTCACCCTGCTTCCTTTTGTTATGTGGTTTTAGGGTAAAACACTCTAAAACCTATCTTAGTGAAAGTACACTATAAAATGTTCAAGTCCTATAAAACTGCACAAGGATTCTCAGCCTTACATGCAGCATGGCACTCTGAGACTGCATGGGGGCCTTCTCATACTCAATCAATCAGGGGGTTTATAGAGCGCGCTACTCACCCATGAGGGTCTCAAGGTGTTAGGGGGAGACGGGGGGAGAGCAGCTCCAGATCAGTTGAAGAGCCAGGTCTTGAGGTCCTTCCTGAATGTGTGCAGGGTCAGGGAGCATCTGATGTTCACAGGGAGCTCGTTCTCGGTCTTGGCCGTGATGTAAGAGAAGGCTCCCCCACCTGCTCTGTTACGGCGGATGTGGGGGACATCGGCCAGGGCGAGGTCGGCGGAGAGAAGGTTACTCTTGGGAACTTTGAAGGGTAGTCTCTCCTTGAGGTATTTGGGTCCAGAGTTGTTAAGGGATTTTTAGGCGTGGGTGAGGAGTTTGAAGGTGATCCTTTTCTCCACGGGGAGCCAGTGGATGTATCGTAGGTGTTGGGTCATGTGTTCATGGCGCGGTGTCCCGAGGATGAGTCTGGCTGCGGCGTTCTGGATGGTTTGGAGTTTGTGTAGAAGGGTTCTGTTGATTCTGGTGTATAGGGCATTGCCGTAATCCAGTCTGCTGGTTATGAGTGTGTGGATGATGGTCTTTCTGCAGTCGAGGGATCCATTTGAAGGTTTTACGGAGGATGCGCAGGCAGTTGAAGCTGGTGAAGGTGACGGCATTGATCTGGCGGTTCATGGAGAGAGAGTAGTCGAGGATGCTTCTGAGGTTTCATGCATGGTCTGTAGGTGTGGGTGGATTCCCGAGGGCGGTGGGCCACCAGGTGTTGTCCCATGCGGAGGTGCAGGGTCCGAGGATGAGGACCTTTGGTCTTTTCTGAGTTGAGCTTCAGACAGCTGTCTTTCATCCAGGCTGCCACGTTCTTCATTCCTTCCTGGAAGCTGATTCTGGTGTCTTCAGGATTTTTCGTGAGTGAGAGGATGAGCTGGACATTTGAACTGACGTCCAATCAAATATGTTCTAATGACTGATTTATGGTTTTGATGTATTTCTTCTTGAAAAAATAGCATGAAAATATATGGGTGCCTTCTACTTATTCTATAAGTATAGAGTGAGCTCAGGGTACCTTCTCCATGTGTGACTAAAAATTTTGATAAGGTGTAAGATGCTCTTTGCAATATGTTGACATTCAGGTCTCAGATCATTGGTTCTCCATTTTGATTGGATACCACAGCCCTATATAAGTTCATTTGAAATTGATTATTTCAGTTTCAAATGCTCTCCAACCAGTAGCCCATTAAAGACAATGGGGTGACCCGGTGTCCCTCAGAACCTGGGTAAGTATAAAAATAGGCAAAAACGGTTCTGTCCGGTAGGGCAAATGATTTGAACACAGTAATCAATACATAAAAGTTATTTAAAAAAACCCACTAAGCAAAATCACTTAGATAGGCAGTAAATGGTATGCTTTTCAAAGTATATTGGATTGGCTGTCGTGTGACATAATACACAAACAACGAAAAATACAAAACGTTCTAGTGTTTTGTATAATAAGTGACTTTTTGTGATGAGTGACGATTGTGCTATACAACGGTGACATGGATGACACAAATACAAATGGGTGGAAAAAAACATTTTATAGTCAGGTCCAGAGTATGAACATAAACTTCCGACAGGGATTGCGAGTTCCTGTTCAATTCAAGGGGATTGTATGGACTTAATAATGACTCTAACGTCGACTTTTCAACCCTGGGTATGGGAGCGTATTCATGGGCATCCCGGGTGGGTCTTCTTCAGGACAAGGGGTGGGGATGACAGCCGCCGGTTGTGAATCCTAATTAATCAGAATCCAACTGGAACCTGTAGGTGTCAGCCGACACCTATGACTCACGCTGAATGGTCGTGGTCTAGATGGAGAATGATGAACCGTCAAGGTAGATAGTGGTCTTAATTATTGCAAACTTCACCAGCCGGTTGAAGTTGATTAAGGAGACGGCCGCCGAGGCAATCCAGTTCTTTGAAGAGAAGAGAGACGTCCTCATCCGTCAAACTCAAGTCTTAATATATTTTAACTGTAATGTTGATGAAATACCAAAATAAAGAATACCTACCTGCCAGACACATTTCGATGAATGGTCGTAATCTTGAAGGATGGTCCACATAACAAAATTAGTGTTGAATCCTAGGTGTGGAGCTAAACATTAAAACAATAGAATAAAAAAAGAAATCATAAGATAAAAATTAATTAAAATGACAGGTTTACAAAAAATAAAGAACACAAAAAGGAAATGGAGCTGGAAAAAGTGTTGCAGTCGTCTCTTTCAGTGCAGCAAAAGCGTGGCTGTATGCAGAGGAGGAGACAAGCCGGAGATCCCCAGAGTGAGAAACAGTAAGGAGGATCAGAGCCTGGAGAGCAGGGTTAAATTAAGATGATTCGGGGGAGTGACTTGGAGGTGTTTGGATGGAGTAACTTGAAGAATGTTGGGGAGAGTATCTTGAAGAATACATATTTACAAAGAGCGCAAATGAAAAGTGGGGAAGATGAGCAGATGGGGTATGAAGGAGGCTGGGATATGACTGGATGCTGAGAAAAGAGCTCCAGCCAACCCAACAAATAAATCAAACCAATAAACATGAGGAGGAACAGAGGAAAAGGGTTTAATTTGCAAATGTGATAGGGCCAATTTACTACCACACCTTCCTTACTGCAGTTGTGAGGCCCACCTCACTCCAAGTACCCCTTACAAGCGCTTCTTTTTTGTCTAATCAAGGCATCTCCCGGTTTCAGTATTGAAGGGGCAGAGATCCTCCCAGATATTCCTTCTTTTTTGTGCACTCGCACTAGATCACTTTATTTACACAGCGCTTGGGCGTGTGTGTGCAGGCTGTTTTATGTGTGCAGGCTGTTTTATGGTGTGCAGCCCATGCTTGTCTTTAAACTCTTTTCTTTACATAGTGCGGGGTCCACAGCATTGCTCAGGTCCACACCCCGCTTGTTTCTTTGCAGTGGAGAGGCCCACACGATAGTGAAGAGCAGCAGTGCATGGTACCCATGCTTGATGGTGGTGAAGCGGTATTGGCGACACCTTTCCCTGTGCGGGATCAGTCACCTTTTTCCGTCATTTTTACAATACAGCCAGTATCTCATTGTTAACCGCATGCGTGCGGTAGGATTTCCGCCCGTACGCTGGGTTTTAGGGATTCGCACTTTACATGACGAGCTGGGCTCGTCATGAGCGTGCGAGGAGGCTACCTCATGACGAGCCCAGCTCGTCATCAGCGTCGAAGGGGTTAAGAATAGTGGTGCTTGGCCTGTGCCTAACATTTTACTGCCATTGGGAGGCAGTCGCAGCAGCTCTGGGGTTTCTCAATTGTTATCGAGGACGGCTGGGCTAGAAGCTGAAAAGGTAAACTGCAAAATAAAAATGTTTCTTAAGAGAGTAAGGGGCATATTCTCAAGGATGTATCGCCGAGTTAACGGCACTTTATCACATTTATCGTCTCATTCACGAGCTGGTGCTAACAGCTCATATCACCAGTATGCCCGCGATAGCAGCCGCAAAAAACATCGCCGCAGATGACGCCAACAACTATCGCTAATTAGATGCAGAGTAGGCGTTCCCTGCAAAAAGCTGCGACAACACCACAACATTCTCAACGACCAGCCAGATCGGCGATGAGAACCCAAAACAGGCGATAAGGTGTGTTAGCGGCAGGAAATTAACACCTGCTATGACCTAGTGTAAAGTCGGATGACAGCCTGCACCAGAAAAAGGAGCCCAGGCCAGAGCCACACCTGAAGGGCAACTGATGCCATGGAGCCACTGACCATGCAGCTGGGAGCCCCAACAGGGGCATAACACCCATCGCCACCACCCCCAGGACAAAGGGCAAAGACATGTCACATCAACTTCACGAAATCATGTTCAAAATAATTTGCCTGATGTCGCACAATCACCACAGGTAACATGCATGTGTTGTCACAAAAAAGAGCATCACACATTCACCTTTGAATTACCAAACACAACTCAAAACAACAATTGTGAAAACTCATGGTGGGTCTCCTCGGGACAATCTGTTGTTCACAGCCTGCAAGACAAAATTTCATATAAGAAGGTGTGTCATGCGCACATTAAAGGACAGAGAGAGAGCGAAAGAGAGAGAGAGAGATACAGAGAGAGGGAGAAACAGAGGGAGAGAGAGAGGGAGAAAGACGGAAAGAGAGGGAGAGAGAGAAAGACGGAAAGAGAGGCAGAGAGAGGGAGAAAGACGGAAAGAGAGGGAGAGTTGGAAAGACAGAAAGCGAGGGAGAGAGAGAAAGACAGAAAGAAGGTGAGAGAGGGAGAAAGAAACACAGTAAAAAGAAGAGAGGGATACGGAGAGAGAGTGCCGACACTGCATCCCCAGGCCTCATTGCTCCCCTGCTGGCACAGGTGTGTCTCCAACCACTTGCTGGTATGCACTGCAATTTAACAGGCCCCTCATCTGAAATAGATCCCTCATCTGAAACAGAGTCCAGATACATGAATGGCAGAGTACATACAATTGCACACGCCCTCATCGTCTGTCCGCCCTTGGGCACCCAGGCAGCTGCACCCTAGCCCCTCCCGCCGCCCAGCAGTGCATGCCCGCCCCTGCACACGCAGGCGTCACTGCTCACCTACCGCCACCGGCATATCTCCAGGAGGGCTCACCACGTGCCGATGCAAACCCCAAGCCCAAGGCCTGCAAACATGGCACCCTCCACATCATGCAGCCCTGCTCCGCGGGCCACCAGGTCTCACACTTGATTCTGGGTCTTGATTTTGCTATGGCAGATGACATATCAGTGCACACAGCATCATCGCAGGCTGCACACCCGCTCAGCCCTTGTAGGTGCCACTAAGTCTGTGACAAGTGGTGGTAGGACCTCACTGCCAGCTGGCTCAGGCCTAGACTGCGGTCCAGCAGGGCTCACAACAATCGACACCAGTCTGGACCCCCAGGATGGGGCATCATCGCAGGCTGCACACCCGCTCAGCACTTAAGGTGCCCCTACCTCAGTGCACCGAAAGACACCATCCTGTGGCGGTGTGCCTGTGCTGGCCGCAGTGTATCTGGTGCCACCAAGTTTGTGCCCCGAAAGGCATGGACCATCTATGATTGAGTATCGTAGTGCGGACGCCATCATATGACGTCCGGGCCTGGGGAATGTGATGTCAGGGCCCTAGGCCCTCATGCAGAAATAATAACCACACAGATACACCCAGAGAGACTGTGAAAATGGCGTCGAGCACGTGCACCTGGCCCTTTTTATTGGCAGGATCACATGTCCCATGCCGCGTGTGCTGGATGGGTGTGGTGTGGGTGTAAACCAGTCATGAGGGAGTGGCTGTTGCATGCTGACAACTAGACCTGTGATCAGCAGATCACCACAGGGAAGACCTGGGACATGTAGCGTTGTTGTCCCCCCCTGTGAGCTTAAGCAGAGTGGGCTGGCCTGGCCTGGTGTATACCAGTCCGGCATAAGGGTGTGAGCCCTGACCGCATTTGGCAATGTGTCACCCTGTGACCCAAGTCCAACGACATGAGCAAAATGGACGTAAGGGGGAATCACTGACCCTACATTCATCCATACTTCCACACTTGAAAGACCATAGATATGACACATCTGTGTGATTTTGAATGTTTAATGCACATGAAGTGGAGTGTTGCAGCTGGAGCAGTACAGAGCCATGCAAACCCCACTTTACAATGTTGGCCCATGGAGGGCCGGCCAGAGTCCTTCAGGGTATGACTAGTCTTAAGGAAGAGGAAGAGTTCAGTCTGCAAACTCATTGCTGTGTCATTGGCGATCAAACAGAATATGGCAGTCCGTTTCGAGGTCTAAGGTGACTGTCGCAAAATGTATCGGGGGACAGTGGAAGGTGATGATGCAAAGGGCAGAACCAAGCAGAAACCGGCCATATGGTGGAGAAGAATGCTACTGCATCCTTCGTACCACGAAGGCAGATTTATCCCCATCTTCGTTCTCTGCTGTTTAATGTGCCTCATGTGTGGGTGGTGGTGTTCTGTCTCAAGCACTGTGTGGCAGTGACACTTCAGGGGGCTGAGATGTAGATGGAGTAGTAGCAGCAGCATGCATCAGCGCCAGGCCTTGTGGCAGCAATGCCATGAGGATGGTCCTGAGGTCATTGAGGAAACCAGCTACCTCTCGCTGGGCTAGTGTGTGGCAGCCGCTCTTTCCACTTGCGTCAGCTCCATGGTCTCCATTAACCTCTGCATGTGTCCCAACTCCCGTGTGACATCGCTAGAGCCACTCTGACTGGGCAGTTGCTCTAGTCTCTGAGTCAGGGCTCCAGGGATGTCAGCCATGATCCGTTAGAGAGCATGGAGCACACTGTGGGTGTCCGTTAGGGACTGTGAGTGGTCCCTGATGGGACTTAGACACCCATGTATGGCTTCTAGTTTGGCTGCCATGCGGTCGAAGCCCACGCGCACCTGTTCAGACAGATTCACCTGGCACCCCAACACACGACGTTGGAAGGCCATGTGTTCTTCATGGGGGTCCTGGAAGGCAGCCGTGGTGGTGGGTACTGCCTGCTGTGTGGTCTGTGCAGGGGGTGGGGTCTCTTTGTAGCAGCTGGGCTGCCCTGCTCCTGAAGGTGGGCTGCGGAGGCTCTCCATGAGCTGTTGGAGGGCGTCGGAGTCGAAGGTGTGGTGGTCCTCTTCATCAACAGAGAAGAGAGGTTTGGGCTGCTCTACAAGAGGTGTTGATTCTCCCTCTGCAATGTGAAGGGGAGAAGCAGTTTAACATTGTGCTCACATGTATGTTGTCGCATTGTGCATGTTTACTTACAGACTGCATGACAGGGTACATTGTGGCTGTTCGGAAGGAGCTGCCTAGTTGGTACGGGACAGTGGACATTTCGACAACATTACAGATGTGTGTTTGTGCATATACATTAATAACTCACATTTGCCTGCAATGCCAAATGTGATTAGCCAGTTTCTACACACATGCGGCACCAGTTGTGTCCTGTGTTCTGTTGTGGACGTGTTGCGGTTTGTACCAGATCGTTGTCAATGTTGATGTGCTCTGCATGTTATGTGTGTGTGCTGCATTTGGGGGGAGTCTCCCCTGCAGCTCTGATTTTGCTGCACCTTATCCCTTTCATGCGGTGTGCCTTTGCCTTCTGTGCTTATACAGTGCTGAGATGTTGCATACTTGGGTACATCGGTCTCTCGGTGGGAGTTGGGGGCCTGGGGCATGGTTTGTCCACAGATGTGCTCTACTTAATTGTGCATGTGTGCCATTGTGCCTATCTCCCCTCGTCCCCTCAGTCCCTGGTCGTTACTCACCCTGGTGCTGTTGTGTCCGGTCATGTTGAGCAGTGTCTAGTCCCCCAACTCCTGCCACCGTCTCCTCACTGATGACTGTGGACACAGTGGCGGCTGGTGACATTTGAGAGTGGTCGGGCGTAAAACAATTGTTGTACAGCACTGTAGCGCGCGGGTGTAGCAAGCAAGCCTGAGCCACCTACAGGGGTTTGGGGGGGTTCTTACCCCAAGAAAATTTTGAAAAAGAATGAGAAAATGATGCATTTTCAAGCACATTTGAGAACAGTTAGGTTAATAAAGCAATTGTCAATCTGTTCTAACAAAGACAGAGACTGGAAAAACTGTCTATTGCTTGTTCTGCTGACATCCTATTTACATGACCCACGCCCCTTTGGGAGACACCCCAGTTTTTTCATCCCATCTAAAGCCCTGGACACAGGTTCCCAGTTCATGAAAGTTTCAGGAGCATAGTTTCTATTACTGCAGTGGTGCCGGGGCCCAAAGCTGTGAGGGGCCACCTCACTTCAAATATAGAACTCATACACTACCGAACAGCTGACCGTTGTTCCATTTCCAATGCTTGGATTCGAGCGGATGTCACTGGTGCAACACCACGGAGCAGGGGCATGCCAGCGAAATCTATGCTTTCTGTGGAGTTCTACACAAATGCTTAGCCCTTGTAACTCTACTCCTGTGGATTTTCCTCCTTAAAGGAAATTCGCTCTTATGCATTAGCACATCTATGAAAAGAGGAATCTACACAGGTTGTGGCAACTGGTGTTTAAAAATGTCCTTCATAATATTTTTTTCAAGTGACGAAAACCATAACCTCACAACTTCTCAAAAATGCAGGTGCTCCAGGCACTCTCCTAGCAAGGGCCGAATGACGATGTTTCCATGGTTGCTTGCAAGCGAAGTTGGGTGCCAAATTCAATGTAAATGGTTTTATAAAATAAAAGAAAAAAGTATTGAAGGAACTAATTGCATGGTTTGCCTGTGAGACCAGTTTCTGACAGCAGCCCAATTTCATGGCTTACCACACCACTGACATCAATTTATTTGAGGTGCACATTTATCAGTGCAAATAATTGTGGTAAATTAATTGTGCATCTTTTTCATTATCCTCGTGGGGTGTCTAACGCATTTGTAGTGCTCACTCTCAAACTTCATACTTCAGAACATCGCGAAAATAATTTCCCCATCCATTGGTCACACTAACATCCGGGGATAAATATGCTCAGTTGGCATATTTTTCACAGTCATAAGTATATTTTTCAGATAGAAATACCTGCACAGCAGATGCACAACATGTCCGCCACATGCTTTGGGAATTGGGTGACTATATTCCAATTTCTCAGCCGAGTGGCCACCTTTTAATAATCAGTCGCTTGCACTTTCACTAAAAATGACCACATGCCTAACAATATATTTTTTAAGCTGATGGGTGAAAAAAAGACCCTTGTTCCTAACTCTAAATCAATATGGGTCTCCTTTAAAAGCATTTGAAACATATATTAAGAGCGCATGCTTATTGATGTTTTTAGAGCCGACCCCGCTATGCAAATGTAAGCACTCGCAGAACCAACTATACACTGTGAGATGCAATATAAAACAATGCAATTCAAATGCATAACCAAGACATAATATATTTAGGGGTCATTATTTATTTATGCATGTCAGGCATTTTGTTTTGGTGTGTGTCTGTGTGTGCGTATGGCTATCCCTTTTCATTTATGTCAGAGACTGTGTGTTGTGTATATGTCTGAATATCTTGTTTGTGTGGGCATCTTTTAAATTGTTTCTCTATAGGGCTTCTGTGTGTAGATTTGTGTGCCTGCATGCCTCTTATTTGGTAAGTTTGTGTGTGTGTGTGTGTGAGACTGTCTGCATGTCTGAGTTTTCGTCTTTGTGTGTGCATCTGTGTGTGTCTATATCTGCATATTTATGTCCGCCTGTTGTCGCATGTATAAAGACTTGACCATATTATGGAAAACTGGCAGCCACAACCTTACAAACTTTTTTCATCTTGCATGGCCTTGATCACGGCTCACTTCACATATGTTTATGTGACTGTGCATGTTTTATGCCGGTTTATCTGCATGTGCCTGGTACCAGTGGCTACAGCATAGGGCCGTGGTGAAAAGAGGATTCACAAACAACAGCTGCCAGGCTCACCACACCACGCTGTAATCTGTTGGGACAGACCATTTACACATAATCATCTGAGACTGTGCAGTTGGTCCTGAACATTAATGCGGTAAAATGCGAGTCTTAGTAGGCCGGCTTGTTTCTGGGGAGAATGTTAATGCAGGCAAATTCAAGGCACGCTTCAAATTAAAAACATGGAGTGTGTGCTACATGTACATAGCATGCACGGGAGCACTCGCATTCTGCTGATCTTTGTTTTTTATAAGATTTGCACATTTGCTGTTTCCTACTAAACACTTAAAAATGCAAGTAGCGCAGACGTTGGGGCTGTCAATGGAGACAGAAAGTACAGTATGAGAGGGCGAGGGAGATTAACACAAGCAGCCAGGGCCCGAACCCTGGAATAGAAAGCTGCGTCTTACCGTCTGCCATGTTGCCGTGAGATCCAACCATGCCTCCTCCGCCGTCGAGGTGTGGGAGTGGAGTGACTAGCCCTGGTATGAATGGACATCATCCGGTGCATGGCGATTTAAACATTAACAGCCCAGCCCAGTGTATTATTTATCCTTCGTCATGCGGGGCACATTACTGGTGCCGGAGGGCCTCTGTCGCAGCAAGGACCAGAGGTGACACTTGACTTGAACACGCAGCTCCTGGGATAGTGAAGTCCTCCACTAGGCATTGGGCTGGACGGTATACTATTTAGGTGTACTACTTTGAAAATATTACAGACACAGCTTAATTGGCAGCAGTGGAATTGAATGTCCTAAAAGTTATGCTATGTAGTGTAGGACACCAGCACGCCATGGCCCATGAGGTCTCGTCTGGCGAAGTGACTGCTGCGCTGCAACGAACGATCGAGGCACGTCATGAACAAAATGGCCAATCACTGTCTGCATGGCTACACATAAGCCCCAGTGATTGGCCATAAGTTTTTAACCAACTGCGGCAGTGACACCACCCACGCGCGGCCCCCGCCACCCAATACTTTTTATGCCTGCCCTCAGGTTCAGGCTGTGTGGTGTTTCAGCCAATCCAGGCACTGCATTAGCTGCGCCAGGATTGGCTAGAGCAGGGGTGCTCTCTGCCCCCCCCCCCCGGGGGCTGCTGCTCGGGTCCCTGGCTCTCCTAAGGGGAGTCGTAGTGTCTTACTGTGCGCATGCTTGAGCTGGTAATAAAAATGACTAGGCCTTACTCGAGCATGCGCATTACAGTGCTGCTACCTGCTCTTAGTGCTGCGCTGGGCTGTCAGTGACACAGTCTGTCACTCAAACCCTTTGCTGGCGCGGCCCCACCCCCTTCAATTCCGATTTCCTCGGGCGTGTCCCAGTACAATTAGTGTGAGTTTATGAACGTTTTTAAGTTGCAGGAATTGCGTGTCACCGCATGAATGGGGGCAAGTGGCATTAGTGGGGCAACGCCCCAGCGCCCCCTATGGACGCACCGCCACTGTGTGGACACCATTTCCTCCATCTCGTCCAGCTCCTCCTGTGGTGCTGGACTTCCACATCCAGTCTGCATTGCTGCCTTCCTGTTGTTTGTGAGTTTCTGCTTGGTTTTATCCTTGACATCATTCCAGCTCCTCTTGACCTCTTCCATTGTCCTCTTCAGCACTCCGATTGCATTCACCTTGTCCACGATGGACTGACATATTCCATTTTTTGTTACCAGTGACACAGTGGAGGTGACGAACAGTTGTTGATGGTGTTCTACCACCTCCGTTATCAGGATCCTGTCTTTCTGCGGACTGAACCGCTTCTTCCTACTCTTCTTCTCCTTGCCCTGACCCGAGGTCCCAGGCTGGTCCTCCCGGAGGCTTGTGGGGTTCTGGTTGTCCTCTGTACTTGCTCCGGCAACCTCCATTGTGCTTCGCTGGTGTTTGGCTTTTGTTTCTATGGTTTTTTTCTACTTTTATGATGATTTTTCCCGCCTGACCTGTGTGAATTGCAGGCCGGTGGCTGGTTTTCGCTGATTTTTGTATCGCAATTGACCTAATCGCAATTTTTTTTGCATTTGTGTTTCGCATTTTTGCGGCTTCGCATTGACTTTATCGCGGACATTTGACGGATTATCGTGGGCCTTACGCATGGTACCGCCGTGTTGTGAATACAAAGTTAACGCAGTGTTGTTTTCCCACAATGGACTGCGATGTGAAGAGTTTCGTTAAGCTAATTTTGTGGTAATTATAACACTTTCTTGAGAATATCTTCCTAAGTGTATTGTTACTCATATGATTTGTGCTTAACTTTGTTATCGTGGAGGGGGGGCTTTGGGGCGGGGGAGTAAGCAAACCAGTCATGTGATGACAAGCAAATTATTTTTTAAAAAGGGAAAAAGGAAAAATACCTTTAAATATGCCTGAATGTTTAATTGGACGGTTTGATTAGAGGAAAGATAAGTGCTTGTAAGGGATGCCTGGTGTGAGGCAGTGCTTCACAAGTGCAGTAAGTAAATTAGGGGATGAAAGATGTGAAATCGGCTTAATGAAGATTATTGGTAAATAATCTGAACATTAAGAAGAAGCAACTGGTAAGTGGCTTTGGAAAGAGTTGGCTTTCATTAACCAAGACAGCGCCATGTAAATCTGACACCAAACAAAACAGATTTGTCAGAGTAATTTAATCAGGCATGTTTTCTTCAATGAGAAGTTTTATCAGACTTGCTTAGCAGCATGTAGTATATCAGTGCAATTTATCAAAGGATCACACATCATTCTTTGGTCAAAGTTTTGAGCCATCTAAAGCAGCCCATAATGCTAAGACCGTGCAAAGCTCCAATGGAGAGTGAACGCACAAAGCCTTTGTTTTTCCCATTTTGTCTTTAAAGAGATTGTGGTTTTTTTCCAGACCTGCGGAAAGCGCAAACCTCGCATGGAACAGACGGGAGGGGTTCTGGTTGCAGAATTTACACTTCATGGTGAGTTTTAAAGTTATGTGTTTCTTTTCTGGGGCATGTAATGTGACAGTTGTAGGATCCTGTATTTCCAGTGGATGCCACAATAGGATCAATACAAACTAGTGCAGCGTTATCCTAAATAATGCCTACAGGGTGGAATGCGGCCCTCTAAGACATTTTGTGTGGCTCTCGCTCCTGTTTTTTTGTGTGAATCTCAATGTAGAGCTACAACGTATAGAGGCACTGAATGTGTCGTTTTTATTTTCACTGCAGACCCCATAAAATGCACTTCATAGTGGTAACCTCGATCTTTGCTGACAGTCCCCATCAGGTCAAACAAAAGAAATTCCCAGAGTGTGACTTCAGACCTTGTTAAGAACTGAAATGAATGTTTAAAGGGCCTGTAAGGTTTTTAAGCTCTGTACAGATGTGAGGTAATACAAAGGACTCTGTGTGCTTTGCAAATGTAATGATCTCAGTTTACGTGTACAATTAAACCAATACCATTTGTAGAGCACAGTACAGAGTAAAGTTTTTAGCACTTGATAATAAATGTTTATTAACCTAGTGAGCTTCCTTACTCACAAAACAAAGCCGTGACCAATTAAGTGCAATGCGCTGCCGTAGACAAAATAACCCCCAAGCAATGTTATTATGATTCAAAACTTGCACAAGAGATATCACACACACATATCTCCAACAACTGCATTAACCACCCTTGTTACATTAGCAGCCTAATGTCATAACATTTAGAGAACACATAAAGAACTCAGCAGCAGGTGCCTTAACTTCTTTGTTGTTCCAAATTGCACTTTGGGAGCGGTTACTAAATCAGCAGAGAAGCTTTACTGTTATATTTTTTTCCATGTTGCCAGTGGTAGAGTGTGAAAAAGAAATATTTCCTAGGCTGGCTTTGATTGGCTCATAAAGTACACAAGGAAGTGATGGATGCAATGCTTGAATTATTCTCAGCACCTGGTAATTAAATGGGCCGCTTCCCAATCTATCATTATTTTGCACACCATTTCGCCTCAGTTTGGACCTAGCTATATGCAAATCAGTCTTGACCCTGCTCCAGTCGGAACAGTCCAGCCCGAACTGTCAAGCCAAGTTCTCCCTGAACTGGAACACAAGCAACACAGGACCGGTTTATGCCCTAGTTATGCACTCATCAGCCTTTGATTGGATCAGCTGCCTGAGTCACTACACCTCATAAATTCCCCCAATCTCAGTATGGGGGTCCTTGAAATCATAATCTCCACTTCCAGCACTGTCTGCACTAATAAGATTGAGTGAAGTATGTGCATTGCGCAAAATGTGCATACCCATTTTAATTGTGTGTGCTTTTTTTTAACCCTAAGGGCTTCATTTAGACCCTCGTGGATGGGCTACTGATCGAAGATCTCTGCCTGCCTGAAAGAAGCCTCTATGATACGATCGGGAGCCATGAAAATGGTGGCTCCTTTACGGCACTTAAGGTTTGCCATACAGCGCCATGTTTGAAGCTCCTGGTTGGCAAACAGACTCCCAAAGCAAGAGTTTATTTACTCTGAACAAAAAATAAATTACCTCAAACCGCAGGAATTTTTCTCCTAGCATGTCAGGGCCATTCTGCATTTTCCTTGACCATCATTCTACACATGGCAGTCTCAGGCAGCAAAAATGGCTGACAGTGCACCCTGTCCTCAATAGGGTGGGACAACTGTCATTGTGACCTGGCAGCACCTTGGCATATGGTTTTCAACAGCGGAGCCAACTGCAACTCACTGATGTAAACTTATTTCTACCTAGACCCGAAATAATGCATAGGAACTGAGAGTTTGGAAGGGTAGGAACACAGCCAATTTGCACTAGTGATCCTGCCACACCAGACTCTAAATGAGGCCTGAGCTTAGTCCCATGTGTAGCTCCAGCCAGTAGTCGGGCAACTTTTGCCTCATTCACAGCTGCTGGCTGGAAGAGTAGGAAACAGTCAGAGTTGCTCCTCGGGAGCAGGTGATCCGGCTGTCTGTACAAGACAATGCGGATAGCATCTCCACCTGGGGTTGCTTGTGGCAGAGTGGCCAAAACTGTAGTGTCCTTAAAAAGAGTCCAAGGTCAAGGGGAAGGCATTTTTGTAACCAAACAATGTAGGACAAAAGCTCATTTTTTTAGATACACTGATATATAGCGTCGCAATAAGTGTGTTTCACTGCTGATGACAAGCAGATGTTTTGAGAAACACCAGTGCATCTGCTACAACTGACAAGCAAATATATTTAGACACTAGGGGGCATATTAGCAAGAACCTCTTTAAAATTATCGCCGTTGAAGTGGCAGGAAACTGCTGCTACAACGGCAATAATGGGCTTGCTAATATGCGTTATAGAATTCCAATAGAAGCCCAGGTTAGATGTGCAGGACATCTAACCTGGGCTTCTAGAACCTTTTAACGAGGTTCTTGCTAATATGCCCTATAGTTTTACTGTATATATGACAGGCATATCGTCAGTATAATGATTCTTTAAAGTGGCCAAAGTTGTGAAGCAGAGCTTGTTTTATAGATCACTCTTGATTGGTTCATTGAACGTCTCTGTTGGTAATTCATGTCAAAGGTAACATGAGATCATTTCCTGTCATGAGATCATTTCCTGTCATGGTATTACTTTCTGTGTGTCCTTAAATGTGGATTTATGGCCCAGTAATTGACATAAAAATTCCAACCTTGCACGTGACTCAAAAAGATTTCATATCTGGGGTCTAGTGGAGTTATCCATGAATCTCACAAAGAAGGATTGCTTGCTAACCCCCTAGCCTGTTGCTCATTTGATTCAACATGGGGAGGAAAAGTTGAATTCTTTGTTTTATGAAACATGGGATGACCTTCATTTTGATCTTCAAAAAGAAGTTATAAACAATCAGTTTATGGATTCTCTCTAGTCTAGAATGAAAAACACTGTGAGTTCCATTCCCTCTTCTATGAGGTATAGGACCCCATTGTGCTATTCTTGATGAGTCGGCCCATGAGGTTTCCCACTAATATGGATCATCAATTGACTTTTCTGCCAATTTAAGGCATATGGTGCAGCAAAGGGGTCACAAGGCAACATGCTAATGTCATAAAAACATACCAGCTAAATAATAGCATACATTATTGACCCTAAACTTCACCATCTGCATCCACCAACACCCATTGGCCCTTGCATAAAACCATAACATTTATGAAATGGAATCAGTTGATTGACGTCTGCAGTCACGTTGCTCCTCATTAATTGTTAATTTAGTTCCCTTTAAACTATTTTGACAGGGTGGAGAATAAGTATAGAATGCATTATCGTTCACTAAACATCCAGCAAATAACCAGCGGTGGCTCCTCCGCTAATTCAGAGGAGCACTGCCCCACTGCTCTCAGAGCAGTGGAAAAAGGAAAAATAAAATGATAATACCGTTATTATCATTTTATTTTTAGTACGGTCTACAGAACCAGGTTAGGGCAGCAGGAAGGCTGGGTTGAGAGGGAGGAGGAGTGGTTGGTGCCTCATAAGTGTGCATGACAGTTTGGCCGGCCAGTCATACGCACCTAGCATTTCTCCACCTGGTTGTGTTGCGCAGTCGGCTGCAGAAAAAGTCCCAAGGCTCTCAGGCACTGTCTGAGTGGCCAAACAGGTCACTCAGACCAATCACAATGCTGCTGTCATGCTGGTGACAGCAGTGTCGTGATTGGCTTGGGGAAACCTGTGTGCTGACGGGAGTGAGGAAGAGAAGAGGACGGAGGGGAAGCTATGGCCATAATCGGGTAAGTGATTTTCTTTGTTTGTTCCCCCCTTCCCTGCCTCTCCTATCACCCTGCCATAACAGCCACCACTACAAATAAGAACCATAGAAGTAGTTTTCTGGAACTGTAGAAGGTTAGCTTCCCTCCAACACTTAAGGCAATCCATGCCTATTTTAACACATGAAGCTATGGTTCATCAAGCCATGGCCTTTTATCGCACAATCTAATGTTCTTTTTTTTAAATGTCGAGCCATCATTTATAATGAAGACCACAGGACATGTATACATCAATCATTTCAGTCACTCATTGACCAAGTTGTGATTAATTGCACTATCAAGCCACACCAAAACGAGGATATTTAAGAGAACCATATTAGCGTCTGGTGGTGATAATGATCAGACCAATCGGAAGAAGAATTGCGGAACCAACAGCATCAGCACATAATTCAGTGTATGTCTTTTTTGGAGAATATCATATATTGAAACAAGTGGTATTTACTTGCAAATAGCACGCAATATGATACTAAAAAGTTGCAAAGCGACAAGGTGAATTTTTAATAATTGAATGTGAAGTATTACAAAGAGAAAAGTGGATAACTACAAAACATTCGTGGGCTGACAAGAGGGCTAATAAGAATGGTACAATTTGGGATACCTATGATAAGGACTGTAAGAAATTGAGGAATTGATTTTGGGGGGGTGAGAACCCACATCAAAGATTAATCATAATCTTTGTCAAGGTGAACCATTAAAGTCACTGAAAAAGCCTGTGCTTAAACCTCTGGTAGCTTGGCACAAAGCATCAGGATTAAGTTATACACAATGTGTGAAATATTTATTCAGTACTCAAAAAGTAATAAAGTGAAAATACAACATAAAAATCCAAACAGTAGAACCAGGCTTTTGAATGTATAAAGTTTGATGTAAAATAGTGCAGAAATCAAAAGCACCAACTGTGCTTATCTTGCTTACCAAAATTTAAGGTCAACCATGATGGAGCAGGGGTTGGATTCAGGGACTAGGTGCATATGGTGGAACTTTTATGGAGAAAAGGTGACAGTTGATGACTTGTCGGCAGGGTGATCTGGATCTGAAGCAGGGCTTGACGATTGCAGCTTTCTAAAGCACAGGCTCCTGGTGCTAATATTTACAAAGGCAGGAAAGCTCTGAGCAGGCAATGTCCAGAGTCCATGTCGATGAAATCCTCTACGTCAATTGACTTTAGCGTGGCATCCGTCTCATTGAAGCCTTCTACATTCAGACTTAGAAACCTTTCTGGAAGTAAGATCTCGTTCTGCGGTCAAATCATCAAAAGCATGAAAACTGGTGATTCCACATCGACGTTTGGGGCTTTGACGGTGTTCCGGATCTCCATCAGTTGGTCAGGACAGAAAGTTGGCACTTCTTGCACTTTTTCAGGGGTAGGAGGTGTACAATCTAATACCAGCCAAGGGTCCAGGACCTATGGGGCACCACCTGGAGAGTTAGGCTCAGCCCAGCAAAGGCCAGTAGCACAGTCCAGGGCAGGTCCAGTTGGAACTAATCAGCTGTACAGTTGCAGTGAGAGAGGGCTCTGAAAGCTATGTTGTTTCCCTGCAGCTCAAACAGGAGGCAATCCAACTGAATCTTGGAGTCACTTATGGGATACTAGGCTCAAGGCAAGCAGGTCGAGTCTCCCTTCAGGTTCTTTAGGCAGCAGGGCAGTCCTTCTTATTATTCTTCACAAACCCAGAAGTGATCTCTGAGGAGATGTCTGTGGAGTCCACTTTTATGCCCAATGCCTGCCTGTGGGTGGAGAATAGGCATTGGCCAACCCTGTAAACCAGTTCTGGTTAGTTTCTCTATCCCCACTAGGTTTGATGCCAGCCAAATTAAAGAGAAAAAGGGGAGGCAGGCCTAGGGCTGGACTTCATCTGCAGTGAAAAGGTAGGTGTCCTTTGAAGCTCCGGAAGGGTCAGAGGTCAGCCCCCCAGGCCATCCTTTCATGGGAGGAGTCCCAATCCCCCACGCGGGGCCTTTGTTTATTGTCTTGGAGCAATGCACATCTCACCACAAGGGAGCTAACTGGTGGTCAGTTGACAGCTGGACAACTGCCGGAAAGCATTTTGCTTTTAGGCAGAAAAAGACAACATTCTAAAAGTGTCCTTTCCAAAACAGCAATATGAAATTCAACTTGACCATTAAGTTGGATTTTAGATTTTTAATGAGAACTTGTACCATTTTTCTAGCTATTCTCAAACTGAATTTAGCACTTATTGAATGTAGTAGTTTAACGCAGTGTTAACGTACAGGAGAGTCATCCTAGCCAGAGTGAAAAGCAACTTTGGAGTTTTTTGCACTGCCAGGACTTGTAAAACATAAAGTATACATATCCTACTTTTTAAATACAGTGCACCTTCTCCTATGGGCTTTAAAAGCCTACCTTAGGATTGACTACAGGTATGCAACAAGCATTTACAATGCAATGGTTTCGCCTTTTGAAAAGTTTGAGCTATTGGTATTGTAAATGACAAATTTTTTATTTATGTGATTGTTTTGAAAATAAATAAATACATGGCATTGTCATTTACAATGCCAATAGCTTCAGAAAGCTTAAAAAAAGGCAAGAGTGAACATCGTGCAGTGGTATGAACTTTGAGCAAGTCTCTATAAACTACAGTGCACAGGCACACAAGCTACGTTTTAGATAAGCATTTCTCTCCTGTAATCTGAACTGGTCTGCACTTGTCCGAGTACATGTACTGAGTATTTACGATGGTGTGAATTTTAATTTCAAAATGCTACTTTCATGACGTTGGGCTGGCGAGGAATTTGTACTTCAACTTAAAACACTCAAAGCTGCAACCATAGTGTTATAGGGAAGTAATGTTTTCAGTTCGCAAAGTTTGGATCACATTTTGCATGCATAAGCTGGAAAGCAGTATGCTTTCCCTCTAAAGCGATGGTGCTGCAAAGTAGCAGAGAAACAAGTAAAGTATCTTTCAGTTTAATTTGCTTCAGTCTTTCTAGCTTTAATACCCACAGTGTAAACACTTGAATTGATGTGGACTGGACTGCTCTGCATGCACCTACAAACAGAAAGCTCCCTAGACATACTATTATTCCTTTTTTTAAAGTATGCTGAGCACAATGCAAATGATCAGGAATCTATTTTGTTCAGGCACAGCAACTCTGTATGCATCCAAATTACTAAACTGGCTTAATCTGGTGAGAAAACAACTATGAACATACTAGAGTACCAACTTGATTAGATCAATCCATCAACCCTCCCATCGACCCAAGGGGAAAAGAATCCTTTTGCTTAAAATAACTCACCCACCAGGGGTAGCCTCTGGTGGCATGTTTCTGTTCTGTTCTGTTTCTGTTCTGTTGCGGAACGGGGCAGCAGTATAACGTACCCGTATCATGTTTGTAATTTAAAATCGTGAGGCGAAATAAAGAAAAATAAACCATTAAAAGTTCGTCCCTGTGGGAACAAACAAATGCAAACGTGGGCACATCTAGGGCTCATACAGAGCGAAACTAAGTGTCATGCACTCTGGACAGCACAGCAAAACACACATACTGGATACATACATACTAAGGCACTTAATAGTGTTCCATAGGTACACGGAGAGGCGGGCCTGTTGGCACACACTGGAGTGCGAAAGGAAAAAGAGGAAAGCATTTAGCAGGGTCCTCTTGCGAATTAAAGTCTCCACCTTACATACCGCTACAACATACTTATGACTTGAAGGTCCCCGCCTACTCGTTTAAAATACTTCCATCTGTGCCTGCAGCTTGAGGCAAATGAGCAGCAGTAGCAGTTTAAATACCCTTCCTTCCGACAGCTGCAACTCATAATTAAATGAACCCGACTTCTCTCCCGTGCCTCAGGGTTTGTGCGAGGAAGACTAGAGCGTATCTGAAACAAAACGAATAGTGGCAGTACTTCCTGATTCCCGTAACTTCATTGTTACATTGCAACAAGTGCTTGGTGAAATTCCTGTGTGGGGTAATCTGTTCCAATATATGATTATGGACAGAAAATAGGGGCAAATTACCAAATGTTCAATAAGTGATGAAATCAAACATTAAAAGCAGTCATTAACCAAGGAAAGGCACGGACAGCGGGAGGGGGGGCGGGAAAGGCACGGACAGTGGGAGGGGGGGCGGGAAAGGCACGGACAGCGGGAGGGGGGCGGGAAGGCAAACGGCAAGAAAAAGCACTCACCTGGACTTCTTCCGGCGGCGGTCGACCTGCAATGACCAAAACAAACCTTCCCCCCCCAAAAAAAATAGGAACCGCCCACCACCGCAATGACGTTGTCAAAGGGGCAGGATGAGTAAAAATGGCCGGAACGCCCCCGAATCTGCTCCGCAATTGACGGACAGATCTCTGTTCCAATAGCTAGCCTCCATTTATGGAGCTAGCCAATGGAACAGAGGGCAGATTCCCAAGCCACATACTGTAAACATTAGATTTCGCCTGCGCCGAAAAGCTGCGCGGCAAAGCTTTCGACGAGGCGTAACCTAAAAAGGAAGGGCCTGGTAAAAGATTTCTCCAGGTCAAAATGGCTGTTTAAAACTGCACACCAATGCTGTAGTGGCAAGCCTGGAGAAACGTTTTACAGTGATACTTAAGTGGGTGTCACAATGAGTGCTGCAGCCCACTAGTAGCATTTAATTTGGAGGCCCTGGGTATAGGTAGTAACATATTCTAGGGACATACATGCAAATTAAACATTAAGCTATTCATGGGTATACAAATGTTAACAGGTTTAAAAGGAAGTGCCCAAGCAAGGGCAAATTTCCAACTTGGCCAAAAATGAAATGAAATTTGGTAAGGAATAAAGTAAACACAAAAACGAAATAAATGAGTGATGAATATATGGGCAGTAATTTATCACAACCATGGTATGAAATAAATTAATATATAGGCAATTTATAAGAAATTTGTGCCTGACTGCTAACTTTGTCACTCTACCTTCTACTGTTAAACCCCCTCAATGTCTCAACTGGGGCTAGCAGGCGAATCCCTATCCAGTGCCAGCTAGGGTTGCACTTTAGAAATATGAAACTATACATCCAAACACCGAAATGTGCCTAACACGATTTCTGAAACTTATTGTGTATGTGGCAATTGCAGTACTAGAGGGTAACTAGTAAAATAGAGAGTGCACCAGTGCTCCTTAGCGCTGGCCCAATTTCACACACATTAAGCAATTAGAGTTATTGTAGACATTGCACCGTAGTTCACAAGGTATTCACCAGCCTATGTTTTAGGTTAGCTGACCCAAACAGGAGTACAATGCCCAGAACCATCTGACAGGAGAATAAGGAGTGGCACAGACGAGCTATTGCCTTTAACACTATTTTAATAATTGCATATCTCAGCAGTGAGGGAAACAGCCTTTACAACGTGGGCTGAGCCATGCGTGCAGTTTCCCTACAAGCGGAACAACATTTGCCTCAACAACGCATCTGCCTTAACCACACATATGCGGGGTTAAGGCAGACAGAGGTCTAGATGTCCTGATGGGTTGGGAGAGGAAAAGAAAGCATTGGGACAGGTAAGTGGGGCTGGAGCTGGGTTTGGGGGGCAGTTTTTTGGAGTGGGGCGGATTAAGGCTCAGGGCACGGCGCATTGGGTTGTATTTTTGGTAAGGGGTAGGGTTTTAGAGATCATGCTGGGTTTCGTGGTAGTTTTAAGGGATTTGGCAGGGTTTTAGGTCTCAGGGCAGGGGAAAGGGGTCATTTTAAGGGCAGGGTGGGGGTCAGTTTTAGGGATCAGGGTGGGGGGCCTTGGGTTGGGTTGTTTTTCTCAGGGGGCAGGGTTTTAGGCCTCAGGGTGGGGAAGGGGTAGGTTTAAGGGTAGGCACGGTTCAATTTTCAGGCTCAGGATGTGGGGGCTCAGTAATTTTGAGGGCAGGGTGAGGTCGGTTTAAGGGCTCATTGTAGGGAGGGTCGGGGTAGTTTTTTGGGACAGGGACCGAGTGTTAGGGCTTAGGTTGAGGGGTCAGGATAGTTTTAATGGGCGGGGTTGATTGCAGGGCTGGGGTATCAGGTGTAAGGGCGCAGGGCAGATCGGCTAGGATATGCAATTTATCACGCATATCCCGTCAGAAAACATGCCTTTCAATGAAAGTCTTTGCAAAGGCCTGTGTGGTAAAGCTGCGGTCGTAGTTCAGACTGCGATGTTGAGGCATGCGTGGTTTAGACAAGTGTGGTTGTATCATACAACCCAGCAGTGACATTGAGAACTTGGCTAACATCCGATAACTCACTGGAAATCCATAGGTCCTCTTGCAGAAGCAGCTACAGCTTATTTTTCCATGTCCATCTCTATATAGTAGCATATCAGAATCAACAATGTGTGTTTGCTTTTTATTTCTAGTTTCCTAGTTCTCCCAATTATATTTTAGACTTCTACCCCAGCTTGTTCAACTGATGGATTCCAAAGGAGAAAAGATTCCCTTAGGCTTGCATGTGGTATCTAGGTTGATATTGGGTAGGACTCTCTCCTCCCCTCTAGTAATCCTACAGAGAATAACAGCCACTGATTGAACATGGAGTGAAAGATATACAAATACTTTGATTAACTGTAGGCATTTATGGGTTGAACAAAGACATCCCTTCCTTTCAACCTTGTAGAGTCGACATTAAGTGCACAACCCTGAGAGCAAGACGCATTTGTTCAAGTAACTGCAAGGACATGTGTAGATAATAATGTTAAGTTAGGGTAGAGATTGTATGGCTGTATGATCTGCAGATCTGAGGTTCAGTTACAGGCAGTGCTCATCTTGGAAAAAAAGAGCGGAGAAGCCTAGGGGTCTGCTCCGAAGCCCCCGCTGGTGGAATTGAATGTTGGCATGAGGAATTAAAAGGCTGCATAATCCCAATTCCACCTCATCCTTCTTCAATCTGCTACCAGACACTCCCGCCCATTTATCTCACCCTTGCACGTTCCTGCTTTCTGCCTTTGTGACGTTTTTTCAGTCTTTCTCTTCCTCCGCCTTCCACTTTGAATGTTTTTCCATCTCTTCCTCTCGAGAAATGTCCCAGGAGGAAAAATAGATGCCAGTCCCCAAAAATGAGTGCTTGTTGTGTTGTATAGTAGTGAAATTACCCATTGTCTTATCTTTATGTGTCCATAGCATGATCTGTTAGGGGTTCCTTATTTTACTATTGTAGAATTGGCATTGTTTGATGTAATATGGATGACTGCATCTTGTTGTAAATGGCTAGTGTGATCATAAGCCAAAGGATACTGTTACTGGGTTTTTTATTCTACAACTCCTACGTTTACCTTCCATGGTATTTGAATTTATCAATCAATCAATAAGGATTTAGAAAGTGTGGCTAATAACCCGATAGGGTATCCAGGTGCTTGCAAGTCTGGGAAGCTTAGTCGAAAAGCCAGGTCTTGAGGGCATTCAAAATTCTGGAAGTGAGGTGATGGTCCAGCGGTGGGTGGGGAGACTGTTCCAGGTCTTTGCTGTGATGTGGGAGAATGAGCATCCTCCACTTCTGCTTTGGTAGATGCGTTGAATATGGGCAAGTTAAAGGGAGGTGGAGCGCAGTCTTCTTGATGGTGTGGAAGTTCTGGCGGTGGTGAATGTATGCGGGTCCTTGGTTGTGTAGAAACTTGTGTGCATGGAGAAGCAGCTTAAATTGGCATCTCTTCTGTACTGGGAGCCTTTGCAGTTGCCTGAGGTGGAGTGTGATGTGGGTTTGTCAGGGAAGGCCAAAGATGTGTCTGGCTGCAGCGTTCTGTATTGTCTGAAGTCTCTGTAGGAGGTGTGTGGCGATTCCTACATAGAGGGTATTGCCGTTGTCCTGTCGGCTGGTGATGAGGGCTTGTGTCACGGTATGTCTTGTGTGGTGTGTGGGGCAGTTCACTTGAAGAGCTTGTATAGCATGCGCAGAGTGAGGAAGAAGTGGGAGGAGACAGCGTTGATCTGTGATTTCATGGTGTGCTTGTTGGCAATGATGATTCTGAGGTTTCTGGAGTGGTCAGAGGGAGTGGGTGTGGTTCCTAGGTCTGATGGCCATCAGGAGTGATTCCATGTGTTGTTGCTGTTGCCAAAGATCAGTACTTCCGTCTTGTCTGTGTTCAGCTGCAGGCAGATGTTCTTCATCGACTCGGTGAAGTTTGTCATGCATCTATGGAAGTTGGTTCTGGTGGTGGTGGGGCCGTCAGAGAGTGAGAGGATAACTTGGATGTTGTCTGCATAGGAAATTATGGTGAGACTGTGGGATCTGACAATGTTGACCAGCAGGGTCATATATGCGCAGAAGAGCATGGGGCTTAGGGATGAGCAGTAGGGGACAACCCAGGTGATCTCCTTGGGTTCAGAGGTGAAAGGTGGAACCTCTGGGTTCTTCCAATGAGGAAGGAAGTGATCCATCTGACTGCATCCCCTTGAATGCCAATGTGGTGGAGTCTTTTGATCAGGATGTGGTGGGATAAAGTGTTTAAGGCTGCTGAGAGGTTGAGGAAGATCAAAGCTGCTGTTTTTTCTCGGTTGAGGATTTACTACAATTTTGTAGTGATAAGTTGCCCCAGCAGACACACCTAGGCCAGCTGCAAATTCAAGGATGCACTGTTATGCTGTATTGTAAGCTCCGTGCACGGTTAAGGTACTTTATGTGTGCGATTGCCAGTTACTTATTAGCATGTTGTTGATTTGATACTTGGGAGCAGTATTTGAGTTTTGGTACTTGGGAGAAGAAAAGAGCGGAGCCTGTGGGGAACAGGGAATGTTTACAGCAATGCTGCATCATTCAATTTACCGCACAGATCCAGCGCTCATTGCCACCATCCCGTCCAACACTTCATATGCATCTTGATACACACACCACGTACATCTATGTGGAACCAACATCAGCGCCCATCTTTAATTGGTCAGAAAGCTGTGTGCAATGGTTCCTTGTTACACGGCGATACGTATCCCATCGGAAAGCTAGTCTAGTACGTACAGTACAGCGGTTCCCCACCGAGCTGTGTGCTACGCTTCCTTGGTACATGGCGCTATGCAAACCTTCAAGAAGCAATTCTAGTGCGCACAATGCAGCATTTCCTCACCAGTTTTGCAGTGGTGAGACGCATCAGAGTGGAGCAGATATATTTAGGTGTTAGTGTGTTCACATCGGTGGCGCGCACACCATATTTCATAGATGGTGATATGCACACCTGTGAGTACTTTTGTTTATTTAGTATAACAGTTGTGGTACACATGTGTTTACTGCTTAAACTGCATAGGTAAGATTCTTTACTAACAAAAAGAGGGATTTTTTGGGGGTCATTGGTAATTCAGGGTGTTATTCATTGGAGTTATGGCCCCAAGTGGTGCCCTCAATTTAACTCCACTCCAATCTTTTGTGCCGCCCTCTGGGAGAATGCACTCAAGTGGCAGGAATGGAAGGAATATTTTTTTTAATTATATATCTATCCTTGATGAAGACGAGTATTTCACTCCAGAAAACAAGAAGATGTTGTTACACTCCTTAGGCCCTAAGGGTGGAGGGTGTAGAATCGCATTGCAAAAACTCCACATGCAGAAAGCGATATTTTCATGCATGCAATGGAAGTACTTGATGTGTATTATGCCCCTACTGGTTGTGTGGGTATAGACAGGTACAATTTCTACCATAGGAAACAACTGAAGGAGGAAACTGTGGAATGATATGTTTCTGCCCTAAATAATTTGGCATTAACATGTTGCTTCGACACGGTATACAATGAGCTCATCAGAGATCGAATTGTAATGCATGCAACACATTCCTCGATACAGAATAGTCTTTGGGCCAAGGGGGATTCTTCTCTCCAGAAATTGTACAACATGCAGAACTTACCGGAAAAAACATTGGAATCTGACAACAAACAAGAGAGTGCCAGTGTAGTAAATAAAATTAAACCAGGTAAGAAGTATGTATCCACACAGGATAATAACTCTAATTCTACCTACAAAAAGAGGCAGTCTGAGTATACCAATGATGTAACATGCTGTAGTTGTGAATTTTCGGGTCATTTAGCTAACGATAAGAAATGTCCAGCCTGAAATCGAAGGTGTTTAGGTTGTGGAATAATGGGTCACTATTTTAAAGTATGCAAGAAAAATGGTACCAAGAACAATTAAGCTCCTAAAAGACTAAACTGAGTCTGACACGCAGGACACTGATGGCGATGACACCAACATGTGTCCTTTGAGTGTGGATTTTGACTCAGATGTGAAAGGTCTACAGGGGGATTAGGAAAAAGCCTAAATGTAGTATTAGCTATGGTGGTGTAACAGTTATGGTCTCTGCGGTCTCAGGGCCACCTTGAACCATAGTGAGTGAGTAGGTGTAACACTAAATTTGCCTGACATTTCTCCCAACAGTTTCCTTGGCGAGCCCATTCCTTTGTAGGATTTTAGGAAATTAAGATTCCAATTTAAGAACCGGGAGACCGTCTGCAAATGTATGTCTCCAAAGGGGGGTCCATCTGTTTTGAGATGGTGGGAGCGTAGTGATCTGGGCATCATTTTGGATCCCAGCGGAGTGGAACCAGTCCTGGGTATGCAAAGTGAGTTAGACGACAGCGCAAACATTTGGAATGAGTATCCCGCTGTGTTTTCTGACGACATGGAAGAACTCAAGGGCTTCTGGCACAAAACCATCTTAAAGGAGGATGATGTGCCTTGTATACATAAGGCAAGAAATATGCTCATGGGTGTCAGGGAAGAAGTTAAACTGATAGAGGCAGAAATAATTGAATCTGTTGAATCACTGGACTGGGTTGCACCTTTAGTGGTGGAGCAAAGTGCTAATGGCAAACTCATGTTGTTTGTGCACCTTAGAGACTTCAATAAGAACATACTGGTATAACAACTTCCCCTCTCCAAAATGTGTGACATGCTGTCCATTACCAAAGGTGCTAAAGGGTTGATTATGTTCGATCTTATAACCACCTACCACCAGGTTCCGTTACATCCAATAGCCGTTGGTTGACAGCTTTTATTACGTTGTTTTGTTGCTTTCAGCTTGTGAGAGTACCATTCTGGTTTCCATCAGTGGCTGTGATGTTCTCGTGGTTAATGTTCAAGCTCGTCAAAAATGTGAAAAAGTGGTATTTTTCCAGGACAATATTTTGGTCATGGGGACAACAAAAGCTGGGAATTACAACAAACTCAAGGAAGTTCTGGAAATGTTGAGTGGGAAGGGTCTTATTGCACAATATGATAAATACAAGTTTGTAAGGAACTCAGTGACATATTCGGGCCATGAGATAAGTGAGAAGGGAGTGGAACCCAAAGCATTTTCAGTGGAAGCAATTAAGGATGCCCCTGCTCCTTCCGACAAAGATGAAGTTAGAGCTTTTTTGGCCATGCCTTAATATTATGCCAAATATGGTATGAATATTTCTAGCAATTCCTTCCAAATTAGACAACTGTTGAAGGGTAAAAGTGTGTTCCTTTGTCTAAGGAATATCAGGAGGCTTTTCAAATTGGAACAAATGACATATGTGGGGCACTAGCTTTTCAAGATTTTACCCAATGTTGAGAAGTATTGTCAACACTGATGCCAATTGCAAAGGTTTGGAGACGGTGCTCACACAAATGGATGTAGGGGGAACAAGTGTTTTGTTGCTTATGCGTCATGTTCAATAACTCCAATGGAAGAGAAGTATTCCATAATTGAAAGAGATGCCCTTGCATGTTTGTGGGGTGTGGAGCACTTTAGAGCATATATCTAGTGTTCTACCTTACTCTCAAAAGTTATCACAAGCCTGCAGCAAAACAAAGGGGTTGTTGAATGCGTCTCCTAGGCTAGTTTGCATGCTAATCAGACTATTGGATTACAATTATGAATTACGCCATGTACCTCGAGTCAAGAACAAAATTGTTGGGTTTTTTTAGCCATTGAGGGTCAAACCTGAAGACAAGTTTGAAAATGGCTGTGAGGTGAAAGTCAATGATGGTACACTGGAGAGTAAATGGGGAGAGGCTACTTGTAAGGATGATGTTTTGTAGAACATTGGTGTTTGGATTCAGAAAGGTTGGCTTACCAAACATGAGATTGAGGAAAAGTTATGCTTTTTTGGGGAATTGAGACACAAATTATTGGTTGAGGTGGGTCAGATTTTATGAGCTGGGAGGGTGATTTCCCCAAATTGCCTGAAGAACCGGGTGCTGGAGATATGCCATGAAGGGCATTTAGGCATTACACAAATAAAGAGCAAAGTTAAACATTTGTACTGGTAGCCGGGTGTTGACCTAGCCATTGAGAAGGTGAGGAGATTTATTTTGTGCAACAATAAGGACAAACACTTGTTACTATCAAATCGCCTTTGTGCTCCATTAGGTGCCCAGAGATCAGGCGCGCAACACCCATTGGGCTCACAGGGCTTCAGTCCCCCGTCGTGTGTGTCAGCCCGGGCAGGGACAACTCCGCGGGCTGCCGAGCATCTACTTGCAGCCGCACCCGAGTACTTAACAGGTCTTTGAAAGACCATTTACTTGCAAATGAGGCTTTTGTTGTGTGTTCACCCCTTCCTACAGCCACTCTGTCTATTGTTGGAAGAATTAGCCCGCCCCCCCGAAATATTTTTCAGCCTAACTCGAAATTTGGCTCTAGTTGCCCACCTGCTAGAGATGCAGTGGGAAAGAATTGGTCTGGACATTTTAGGTCCCGCTCAGGATAGTTGTATGTCATTGTCCTAGGTGATAATTTTTCAAAGTGGGCTGACATTGAGGTGGTTTCCACGGTTCTGAGTTAATTAAAGCATTCCTGTAAAGGAATAGTATTGTGCACAAGATCACTTCTATTTACCACCCTGCTGGCAATGGAGCTATTGAGCACTTCAGCAGGGTGCTCAAGAATACAATTGGCATTGGAAGCTAATTTATCTTGGATTAAGGAAGTGTGGTTCACCGTGTGGGCATATTATCGAGGTACACCATGTACTTTTGAGATTATGAGAGGCAGGTCTACATGTATGAAAGACCATGTTGGATAGATTTCCATCTTCAAGAGAAGTGAGTGTCCAAGGCATAGGATAAGTGTAAAAAATGTCCAAACAAGAAAAATAACTGCAAACGTGTAGAGATCCAGGGCGGAGATTGGGTGAGGAGTAAAAGGCCTGGAGTTAATTAAAAAAAAACACAAAGGAAGATTTTTCCAGCCTTTGCAAGTGGTAAGGATTTCGTGCAATTCTGTCAAGTTGAGCGATGGCAAGGTGTGGCATTTGAGTCACATTTCTTTATACAAAGGTGAGAAAAAGATCCTAGAAGTTGCTTTTAAGATTTACCTGTTTATTGGGTGAGCCAGTCGGAAATGGAATGGTTGAGATCAGCAGTGGAATGGTTGAGAACAGCAAAGGCAGGAAGACACTTGAACATTGTAAGAAAGATGTGATAGTAACCAACAGGAGTTGGCGCGACTTCCCTGTATTTCTGAGTGTAGTGCTGTAAAGTGGGGGAGGCTGGGGCACAGAATCACGAAACCATGTACTTTCTTGACTATGTATGCAATTGAATCTTTATCTTTATTCTTATAATTTGTTAAGGTATTATTTTAGTTCTCTAATTCTGGAGGTAAGATGTGTTGTATTCTATAGTAGTGCTGTTACCGATTGTCTTATCTTTATGTGTCACTAGCTTGATTCCCTAGGCCTTCCTTAGTCTACTTTTGTAGAATTGTAATTGTGTGAAGTAATATAGAATATGGGTGACTGCATCATTTTGTAAGCGGCTGGTGTGATTCCGAGCTAATGGATGCTGTTGCTCTTGTTGCTAGGGTTTTTATTCTTCAATAAATCCTACTTTTACCTTTCATTGTTTTCAGATTTACTACAGTGCTGGTGGCCCCCACCGCAAACCACTGCTTTAAATTAAACCTTAAAACCTTACTAGATCAATAACAAGAGTACCAATTTCTACTGGGTAACAGTTTGTTATATTTTGATATGTATGTTGATCCATGGGTGTTGACATTTGTATTCAACCCACTTCTTATCACACTGATCATGTCCTAATCTGCCTTGTCTTTGGTACATCCCAGCTTACTTTTTCTCCACCTTAACAGTGGATCCCTCAGAACACTTAGGGGGCCATTAGGATGGCGGGCGGACTTTGCTCGCCCACCATCCTTGCGGTAGTAGGGTCGCCCGTCACAAGACCGGGGGTCCCGTCGGCAGCATTAGGATGCCCCCGCCACAGTGGCGGGCGGATCCCGCATTCCTACCATTGTGGCGGGCGGTGCACTTAGCACCGCCCGCCACAATGGCAGGAAAGCATGCTGTGCACTTCCATGCACAGCATGGCAGGCACCGCGCTGTGCCTGCCATGCTGTGCATGGAACTGCAGGGGCATGTGCACCCCCCACTCCCGAGTCCCTGGAGGCTCGCAACGGGCCCCCGCAGGGATTCTCCGCATGCCTTTCCGTGGCAGCATTGCCCATCATAATATGGCTGGCGGTGTCTGATAAACACCGCCTCCATACGCCACCATATTATTCCTTTTCCGCACTGGCCGCAAGGCGACGGGGGCGGAAAAGCGGCGGACGGTCTTTCCGTCAGTCGAGGTCCCCCCCGCCATACTAATATGGCGGGGGAAAACAAATGCGGATGTCGGGCGGATTGCCCCTGCCAGGCTGGCGGTGGCTACCGCCAGCCTGGCGGGGGCAATCCGCCCGACATCATAATGGGCCCCTAAACCTTCAAGATTCTAATGTTAAAATGACCTTACTACAGGGATCTCAGTGTTGATGGATGGTTGCACCTTTGTGCATATCCCAAAATAAATATGAGTTAATTAAGCTTTTTTGCATGCCAGTAGTTTACTATGTGATAATGGTGATGAAGATAGTGAATACACCTATGCATGCTAAGCATCATGGATCAGCTTTCACAGTTAACCAGCACTTCTATCTAAAGAATCACTTTGGCTTTACAGAATCACCAACAAACAAGTATTCATTGAACATACTGTGTTCGGTTCCAAAGTCTTACCTTTTGTCAGTACCGGCTCCACTTTTAACTTGAACGGTCCTGGTCTGTTCATTTGACTTTTCTTCTGATTAGCTCCTCTTGGCTGTGCTTGGTTGCGGCCTACCATTGACTTTCCTCACATCAAAACTGAGGTGAATTAATCCTGTCCTTCTTAGTGCTGCATCTCAAGTTTCACCCGGAGTACAGCTGCCCTGTTCCTTCACCATTTATAGACATGCATCTTTGAGCTCCACTGATCAATGTTTAACTATTCCTTCATCTTAGAAGGGTTTGGTGTGATACATTATCAAGTACCTTTTCAATACTTTCTGTGATGTGCATGTATTTAAAGGTTCACGTATTATTGTTTCTTGTATTTTTCCCTCTGTTTTGTGATGTGCATACATTGAAAGGGCATGTACAACAGAAGTGGCATGCAATTTAGTCATTCTGTGATGCTTACACATTAACAACTATACCTTCTCTACTTCTGAGTAAGTGTTGTATTTCTGCAGTGGGCACATATTTAAAATGCACCAATATTATTGTGTCAGAAATGGAGTTATCAATTTCAGAGAGGAATATACCTACCAACTCAGTAAACCTGCTCAGGGCAGCTCAAAACAGTTAGTAAATGTAGAAGATTAGGAATTTTTCAGCTTCTGGTGAGCAGAGATCTCTACAACAACAGGAAAAGGAAGCATTGGCAAAGCCAATAGATCTCAGCGAAGCTGAAGCTTTTGGCCCTATCAATGTGAATGTCTTTTAGCCTTGAGTCTAGCAGCACAACTGCTGTTCAGCACGGCTAAAAGTTACTAAAAGCCTGAAATCACAGGATGTTGAGCCGACGCTAAGTTTCTTTGCCCCCATGTTGTGTTCATTGTCCTGCCCCTTCTAACACAAAAAGTGCTATACTGTGGCCTACGCTGGCCGCATCATAGCGCTTTTTTCCTTGCAAAAAAAAAATAAACAAGTGCTGTTTATGTTTTAATGACTATTTGGAGTCATGTACTTGGTCCATGCACTATGGGAGGGCCAAACACAAGAAGAGGGCATGATGCCTGCATGCCATGACAAGTAGCATCAAAGAAAATGAGAGCAACTCTGAAGTTTACCAGTGGTAGAAGATAGGCGGCCTGTAAGCCAACAGATAGAACACAACACGTCTCTTCGAGACAGCACATGCACTTTTTAGTCAAGACCTAAAAAGACAGTCCTAACATTTTACTGGGCTAAACCTGTCAGCAATAGTTTGATTTCAGCACCATGCATATATGATTTGTGGGAGCTGGGGCACTGAAACAAAACTATGAATAATTGTTCAGAGTGAATCTGCACTCAAATGTTATTCCCTCTCCCTGTTGCTGTGCGAAGGGTGCGCCAAGGGCTGGATCAATTCTGTGTCTCCTGAGTCAAGGATTCGTCCGTACATTGACACTGGTTGCTCTGATCCCATTTCCTCTGGGTTATTTGCTCTTCCTCACAAAGTTACAGGATCTACGGCTGTGAGGTAAAGGTGAACATATTGAAATAAACAACAGGGAAGGCACTTGAAGAAGGTGCGCAGGGAGGGTTCTGCATCACTTCAGCCCAGTATCCCTATTGGGGTTGCTCAGTTTCTGGGACTTCTGTGGAGTATGACAACCCCTAGAATGTTGATATGCCAGGCCCCTGGCTGAAGTCATGTTCTTTTCCCAAATCATAGTAGTGCAATGTTAAATTATTCAAATTCCAAAGGATAGCAAGTTTAAATAATTCAAGGACCTCCAAAACCTGTGGAAGATGAAATCGGTCTGAAGGCCCCAGACAGAAATATAAATAACATTAATTCCATGTAAATATTTTATATAAAAGAACACAAATTCACAATATCTCAAAAATAGAGCTAGGCAGTAGAATTTATCTTTAGGGGGTTGATGTAGAAGCTTAGATACGCGGAGAAGCAGGTCTAAAGGTAAAGGTAGTAGTGGGTATAGAGATAGGCCTGCAGGGAATGGTGGAGGTAAATGTAGGTGCCTGAGATGTAGAGTTAGGTGTGGTGCTAATGACTGGAAATGTGAGAGTTAGGTAAATGTGTAGCAGTGCATAGAAGTATGGAGAGGCGAAAAGGTGGATGATAAAAAAGGGGAAGAGGTAGTTGTAGACTTAAAGGTTACTTAAGTGTGTAAGTAGACAGAGGGTAGAGGTAAATGTAGGTGTATATGTAGCCATATATTTAGATATAAATTTAGAATTAGAGGTGGGTTTCCAGATAATCAGGATATATCAATATGGAGCTTCAAATGCCTTTAATTGAGTAACCACCTGCTACTACGAAGCTGATGCCTTACAATTAGCAGTACATTTTCTCAAATCAGCATGAATTATTACCTAGGTAGCAAAATATTATGGACTGATCACCGAGTAATGGATTGTTAGGAATCGACCAATATATTTTCACAATCTTTAATGGACATTTATGAGAAATTATCTTGGACTAAAGTCATAAAATCACTGAAATATAATTCAGGGCCAAATTTGGATGACCGTTGAGATAGAAATTGGTAAATAAATATAAATTTCAGCTCTATGAAAAATTTCATAGATACCAACTCATACTGAGAAGTATTATTCTTTAGTTTGTGAAAGGATCTGTCTGACATTGTATTTGATGAGGGGATTCATTTTTAGGTCTGACTTGATAGCGCAGCCGTCATCATACTTTATGTGATCCTTCGAAAAAGTGCCTAAAGAAGTACTACTGATCGCGAGAAAAAGAGCATTAAGCACTACTGAGAGAGTGCCTTAGGCTACACAAACATTTCGATCTTCCTCTCTGCAAGCTTTTGATTGAACAGAAGTTGTGAGCTATAACTAGAAAAAACCTGTATAGCACTTTTTGCTATGCACAATACAGAAGGTCTGAGTTGGTAATGGTGACAAGCCAACAATCAGGGGCGACCTGTTAATTACGAAATGCTATGATAAGGACAATAGGCCTGACACATGTATTGTGAAAATTAAATGCTAAAGGCAATAGGCCAAGCTGAGGGCTGATTTCGTTGATGGAGACCCATCAATGAAATTAGCCCTCAGCTTGGCAGCATGCCAAAATGCCTGGTAGCCAGTCTGGCCCTGAATGAAAACGTTAACATCTACAGTCCAGTTTGCGGTAGAGAGGGTCGCAAAGAGCAGGGAGACGGCAGGCCGTATGTCGCGGACAGTTGTCGGTGTAGCATAAAGAGATTTGCATTGGCGTTCACAGTGGGCTGTCGATGCTGGAGCGTGAAGTGCAGATCTTGCGTTGCCAATTGTAGCTGGCAGTCGCTGTAGCGTGAAGAGTCAGGTTCACCCGAGCTTTGTGTTGCTGGCCAGCGCAGGTGGCAAGATCTTGGCATGAATGGGTCTGTGCGCAGTCGAGAAGAGCCCAAAACCTCAGGATTTCTCCATTTCTTGGAGGAGGATGTCAACTGATGCCACATCAAGGGTCTAGGAAGTGAGGGGCAAGCACCTCTTGGGGATCAGGAAGTCACTCCAGCAGAGGCCAGCACTGTACATGCACTTCCAGTTATACGTCCAGGCAGCAGTTCCAGGCAGCAGGTAATCTGGGCAGCTGCAGGGAGGCTGCTAGAGCTTGTTATGTCCCTGTAGCTCAGAACAGGAGGTCAGTCAAATGACCCTTGGAGTCACTTCAGCCTGGAATGAAGGGTGAAGGTCTAGTTTTCCTTCTCAGGAAGCAGGACAGGTCTCAAACAGTAGTGCAGCAGGGTGTCCTTCTCCTGTAGTATACACAGATCCAGGAGTGTACTGGAGTGTTGAATCTGAAGGACCAATATTCATAATTGGTTTGCATGTATCAGAGAAGGTCTTAGCCGGTAGAGACAACCTATGGTACAACCCTGAGTCTGCCTGTGTGGCAATTACGCGCAAACAGCTAGTCAGTAGCTACAGGGGTGGAAACTTCCCAAACGCCATGAAAACTCCACCACTTACAGTAAATTTTCTGGCACTTAAAGATATGTACAACCTAGAGCCATGTCTAGACGAAATACAACCAGCACTAGCCAGGAAACTGTATGGGCAATTCCAGCATGGCTCTCTTCCCCTGCATACACTCTCTAACAAATGGTCCAGTAGTGCCACTCTGGGGTGTCCAGCTTGTAGTTCGGTAGAGGACACTGAAATCCATGTATTCTTCTTTTGCCCGGCTTACCACAAAATAAGACACAGATGGTTGATCCAATTGTGTAGGAACCTTGGCTCACGACACTGTAAAGAAGCATTCAGGCTCCTCCAATACAATACCGAATTCCAAATTGCTTATGCTGTTTCCCGTTTTTTAAGCTCTGTGTGGTGGATACGGAAGAAATTTCATAAGAACTAATCATGGACATACCATTGACTGACTTTCTTTTACTGTCTTATCGTGAATTATATTTTTAATCTACCACTGTTTTTATGATGGGTTTTTAGCTTTTTAATCTTTTTTGTATAGTCTGTATATATCTGTGTATAAAGAACTATGCATAATTGGGGTATACAGTCCTAATATCGAGTAAAAAATATAGAATTACCTTAATATCGAGTTAAAGATATAGAATGGACAGAATATCGAATGGACAGAATGTAGACAACAAAAATATCGAATGAAATGGACAAAATATCGAATGGACATAATAAAGACAACAAAAATATTGAATTTGAGGTAAGTAAGTTAATATCGATTTACATAAATATAGAAAGTCAAAATATCGAAGTATTTAATATAGATGTAAAATATATCGATTTTTTAATAATATCGAATTTTTTAAAGTGTTTATTATGTTAGTATATGTGTGAAAAGTGTATATTTATTTTATAATTTATTTTAAGTAATGAATTTTATGGTATTATATTTTTGAGTAATTTAATTCTGTAGTGGGTTGTGGGTTTATAGGGAAACAGTGTGGGAAGTAATTTAATTATAATTGATTAAATGTTTTAATTTATTTATTGAAATTTATCTTGAATTAATTAATTGATTTTTAATTGGTAATTAATTAAATTATAATTGGTGATTAATTTTTATTAATTCATCAATTGATAATTATGTTAATTTTATTAATTAATTTACTGTAGTGGGTTGTGGTTTTATAGGGGAATAGGGTGGGAATTAATTTAATTGTTATTAATTAAATTAATACATTTATTTATTGGTATTTATTTGTAATTAATTGTTAATTATTTTTCATTTGCTAACTAATTAATTGTAAATTGGTAATTATTTTGTATTAATAGGTCATTATTATTAACAAATAATTTTTATTTTTATTTTTATTTGATTAATTATTATATTATATTAAATTTGTACTAATTTTTAATTAATTTTTAATTGGTATTAATTTTTTTAAAATTAATATATGAAGTATTTACTTTCCCTACTGTTGCACTCACTGGAGTGGGAATAGTAATTTTTACCCATATGCTATCCTACGCTTTCTCTACTGTTGCACTCTCTGGAGTGGGAATAGTAATTGTTTCCCCTACGCTATCCAACGCTTTCCCTACTGTTGCACTCACTGGAGTGAGAATAGAAATGTTTACCCTCCCACTATCCAACGCCTTCCCTACTGTTGCACTCTCTGGAGTGGGAATAGAAATTTTGACCCTCCCACTATCCAACGCCTTCCCTACTGTTGCACTCTCTGGAGTGGGAATAGTAATTTTTACCCCTACGCTATCCAACGTTTTCCCTACTGTTGCACTCACTGGAGTGGGAATAGTAATTTTTACCCTCCTGCTATCCTCGCTTTCCCTACTGTTGCACTCTCTTGAGTGGGAATAGTAATTTTGAACGCTACGCTATCCAAAATTTTCCCTACTGTTGCACTCTCTGGAGTGGGAATAGTAATTTTGACCCCTACGCTATCCAACGCTTTCCCTACTGTTGCACTCTCTGGAGTGGGAATAGTAATTTTTACCCCTACGCTATCCAACGCTTTCCCTAATGTTGCACTCACTGGAGTGGGAATAGTAATTTTTACCCCTACGCTATCCAACGCTTTCCCTACTGTTGCACTCTCTGGAGTGGGAATAGTAATTTTTACCCCTATGCTATCCAGCGCTTTCCCTACTGTTGCACTCTCTGGAGTGGGAATAGTAATTTTTACCCCTACGCTATCCAACGCTTTCCCTACTGTTGCACTCACTGGAGTGGGAATAGTAACTTTTTACCCTCCCGCTATCCAACGCTTTCTCTACTGTTGCACTCTCTGGAGTGGGAATAGTAATTTTTACCCCTATGCTATCAAACGCTTTCCCTACTGTTGCACTCGTTGGAGTGGGAATAGTCATTTTTACCCTCCCTCTATCCAACGCTTTCCCTACTGCTGCACTCTCTTGAGTGGGAATAGTAATTTTTATCTCTACGCTATCCAACGCTTTCCCTACTGTTGTCCTCTCTGGAGTGGGAATAGTAATTTTTACCCTTATGCTATCCAACTCTTTCTCTACTGTTGCACTCACTGGAGTGGTAATAGTAAATTTTACTCTTTCCGCTATCCTACGGTAAAAATATGTTATTTTTTTTATTAATATTACGTTCATATATATATGTATTAATAAATCAATTTGTATGGTTTTTTTTAACTTAAATTAATTATTTATTCATTGTAATGTTATTTAAGTATGTTAAGTATGTTTAAGTTAGTTATATTTATTATTTCATTAATTTTTAATTACTTTAAAGCATTTAAGAAATTCAATATTTTGACTATCTATATTTTTTACGATATTTTTGATTCAATATTTTTGTACTTACCTGTTTGGAGATAGAAAGTCGATATTTTTGTATTCTATATTTTTTACTTGATATTTAGGTAGTTCTATATTTGTGTCATCGATATTGTTTCAGTGATCCGCATAATTGGTGCCAGCTTTGAAGAAGGAGAAGCTACTAGAGGTTTCCACATTTACATTTACATTTACATTTGGCCGGTCTGAAACCTTTTGTAAGTGTGCTGAGGCAAAGTCTTTGTGATGTGCAAGTGTGGAAGGTGACAGCTCCTCTCTCCTATCAAGTCAAAAATGTCCCATCCTGCCACCACCTACTCCCTCTTTGTCTTATTGTCTTGGAGCAAAACACAAAGACGAACTGCCAGCTACATCAAGTCGTTTGACCCAGGATACAGGCAAATGGCTGGGACAAGAAAATGCCAACTTTCTAAAAGTGGCATTTTTAGAAGTGTGACTTGAAATTCAACTTTACCATTACAGGGAGTTTCAAACTGAAATCCTTTTAACACCTAAGTCAACATTCCTAACTGATCCGAATTGAACGTTATCACTTATTAAATGTAATAAGGGGACCCAATATTATTCTATAGGAGAGGTAGGCCTTGTGGTAGTGGAAAATAAATGTATGAGTTGTTCACCTCCAGGACATGTAAAAGTTCAAAGTGCATATCCAACTTTTTAAATACATTGCACCCTGCCCTCTGCTTGTCCCGGGCCTACCCTAGGTGTGACTTATATGTATTAAACAGGAATGTTTTTGGCCTGGCAGGAGGTTTACTTTGCCAGGTTGAAATGTCAGTTTAATACTGCACATGCACAGGTTGCAATGGCAGGTCTAAGACATGTGTCAAGTGCTACTTAAGCGGGTGGCACAATCAGTGCTGCAGGGCCACTTGTAGAAATGAATCTACATGCTGTGGGCATAGGTAGTTCCACTTTACTAGGGAGTTACGAGTAAATTAAATATGTAAATTGGATATAAGCTAATCTAACATGGTTGAGGAAGAGTCCAGCTTTTTAATACACTGCATCCTGTTCTCTGGGAGGTGTATTCCCTACCTACGGGGTGACATAAGTATTAAAAAAGAAGGTTTGGGCCTGGCAACTGGTTTATTTTGGCGGGTTGAAAATACATTAGAAATGCATAGCCAGGCTGCAATGGCAAGCCTGTGACATCTTTACTTAAGTGAATGACACAATTAGTGCTGCAAGCCCATTAGTAGCATTTGCTTTACATGCCATGGGTACATGTAGTACCACTTTAATGGGGACTTACAAGTAAATTAAATGTGCCACTTGAGTGTACGTCAATTTCACCATCTCTAAAGGAGAGAGTACAAGCACTTTAGCACTGGTTAGCAGTATTAAAGTGTGCAGAGTTTAAAAGCCAACAAAAACAGGTTCAGAAAGCAGGAGGGTGAACGCAAAACATTTGAGGATGAGCCTGCAATAAGGGCTAAGTCCAATAATACCACATTCATTATGGTATCTTTATATTGTGTTGATCATGGTGATACTGATGCTATGTTTTCTTTTTGTGCTGTATTTGATTAAAGAAGAAAAAATATATTTAACATTTTTCTAAAGAAGAACATATTCATTATGAAACATTTATACTTGGAATTAATGTTTGTAAATGTGATGGTGTGCGTGTGTGTGTCTTTTTCCCAATTCTGACAACACGTTGGTGGGTCTAAGATACCCTCATATATTATTCTACTACCACTCCTCTGCAGTAAAGCACTTACAAACCGGATGCCAGTAAAGAAAAAGTGAATTTATTTCAAATGTGGAAAATGAACCCCATGTGTTTGGCTCGATTAGAGCCTTCTTTACAGACGGGTACCATCTTGACAATATCAACTATACGTACAACGTTATCATAGACAGTGAAGACAGATTATCAGTCATGGTTTTTGTTGCAAATTAAATCAGCACATGGCAATAAGATTAAAACTTAATCCATTAATTTGTGTCAATTCTATGGTGATCAATCATTTTAATATGACGCAAAATAAGCCTATTAGTAGCGCAACTATTATTGCCCAATTAGGCATACTATTCACTCATCATTCACAAGGGCACATACATCAATCATATAATTTTGTGTGCCTTATCCATGCCAATCAATTTATGTCACTCATTATAATTAGATGCAAAAAAAGCTTATTAACAGTCCAACTCTATACTCTTATTGCCCATGTGGGCATGCTATTCGCTCATTGTTCATAATTGTCCGTACAAAGTTCTTTAATGAATCCTATAAACAAATGTTTCTATTTGCTTCTTCATCCATCTTGGTAGTGAACTGTGAATAAAAAGAAATAACAAAATAAAAATAACAAGATAACAAATAATAAATAATAAAATATATACATCACTAAAGATGGATATGGTGCTTTACACTTACATTGCTAAATCTTTGTAAAACAGAATTAAATATGAATACTTCTACAGCGATAAATGTACTAAAAATTCTTCACTGCATGTCAGACCGTCTAGATCACATAATTCCAACTGTATATTCTAACATGATTCAAGGTTGCCTAGTTCATTTATACTATATCCTTCTCGGGGGTGCTTGGGTGCCTTATTCATGCCAAAGTACGACATTTAAATCCAGTCAGTTTTGTGATGTATTTTAAAATGTCTGGCCACTGGGTGTTTGTGATCATTGCTAGTAATAGCGCAGCTATCCTCTAAAATCCTCTTCTTAACTTGAAAAGTAGTGCTCTCTATATACCTCTTTCCAGAGGGACATTGAATCATCTAGTACACCATATAATCTCAATTGGAGTTATTTAATTGAATAATTGTCAGTGGATTGTCATTATATGGAACACTTTATTATGATTTATTGTGGCTAAGCTTCCAAGCTTTACAGTTTTTGCATATATAAAAAACCTGTTCTAACCACTGGTTTTATGTTGAACTGGAAAAGTGTTTGTGACCATCATATTCTTTAAAATATCAGCTCCCTCTTAAAATGATGCCTGGAGAATCACCTAGATAATTCTATTCTCTCATTCTATTCTCTTTAATACACCCATATTTTTTTATCATATTTTCTTCACCATTTAAGCCTTGCTACTAAAAGTAGTGATGACTCTTATGTTTTCTCTTTTGCTGCTCTTAGTTCCAGACCTGAAAGTGGTTATATTTGCTGGTTTGTAAAGTAGGTCTTCGCTTGTTTTGGCATTTATTTTTTCTACCGCGGTTCACAGAATTCTAGGTGGATACAGTCTGGTTCTAAATCTTTCAAGCATGTAGTCTCTGGCTGTTGCAAATTTCTGTTTGGTTCTGGAATTACTCGAGTATAACTGATGCTCCCTATGGAATGTATCATTTTGTTTGTGGACCTTGACTGCTGGCTGCGTTGAATATATTATTGCTGACTGTTCTGTCCTGTGTAGTGAGGTCATTAAATAACTTTCTGAATCTCAAGTTCTAGATCTAGGAATTCCATATTGGTGGAACAATAGGTCACAGAAATTTGAGAATCAATTTATTCTGATTTACTATTCATTCAAAAACTATCAAGGGTTTTACTGTGCCTTTTCATAGCAGCAATAATTCATCAATATAACACATCCATATAACTACCTGCTTCATGTATTACTCCATCTTTCAAACCGTGGACATGTGCTTCCCCTACCAGCCCATCACCATGGCTGTCACTCAAATTTGTTTATACAGTATTGGATGAAAGAGAAATACATTCTCATATAGTCAAAACGTGATCATGTGTGTCAACATCATAATATGTTCATATTGGTCAATAGGCTGTGATTTAAGGAACGGTTCTCCTCAATACACTCCATCAGTGTTGATTATTGTTGTGTACAGTGCCTACACATACAGTGTGACTATTAAAATATCTTGCTCCAAGATATGTTTTTGATCTATTGAAAGAAAATGTGTGTTGTCATGTAAGTATGTGGGTAATGACACTACGAAGGGAAATAATAATTGATCAACATAAATGGAGGGTATTTCCAGGACACGTCCTATGGAGGACACTATATATATATATATATATATATATATATATATATATATATATATATATATATATATATATATATATAATTCAGTGTCTCTGATCGCTAGTGGAGACCCTAAAGAGCCAAGGCCATAAGCGGTGTGACCAGCTTTGGCCTGGGCGTTGGATGAATTGCATACTGCAGCTTCAAACTCCCTGCTTTGTCACTGGCTCTAGAGAGAAGGCCTCTGCAAAGCCAGGATGAATGGGCGGGGGGGGCATGCCATGGCTTTATTGGAACTTCTAGGGAACTAGAGTCTACACTGTATGTTATATTGATTGCTTCACTATTTCTCAATGGGTGTCTTTGTTTTAGCACTTGAAAAGTTCGTAAAAAAAAGTAAAGGTTTGCAAGCCATAACTCATCTTTCCTGGCCCTCCAATTGTTCTTCACTTACATGCATTACGGTAAATTCAAGGTGATGTATTGTGTGGTGAATAAAGGTCTTGTCTTCTGATCATTGAGATATGGTCTGGGATCCGCCAATCTTTTAATTTTTCAGCCTTGACTGTCACTCTCTTATGAGCCTTACTGATATCCACTCACTTTCTATTGTTTGCAGGTAATGGTTTCTCAAGGTACAACATATTTCCAGGTAAAGCAAGGTCCTAATTCAATGTTATGTTTCCTTTCAAAGAACTTTAACATGCAGTATGATAACAACTTTCTAACAACCTTTCTTCTCCACCACCTTTGCCCCAATTACTTTTAGGACTTCCAATCCATCTAATCGGCCTGCTGTGGTTCTTTGCGGTATTGCCATAACATCCAGAATCATACTGATGCCACAGAATGCTGTGCCAAGTTCTTTGTTGATATGTATGACGCTTTGTTATTGAAATTTGTACAGAGGCATGATGTACCATGAACCCAGCAACCGACATCTTCTGAGGACCAGTGTCTCTTCTTATTTCTTCTTCCACACCCTCTGTGTTGACAAGATGGCCTTCGACAGCCTTATCAACTCATCAATCCACAGGGCGACTGCCCACAGAACTATCCATCACCATTCTAAGGCTGGTCCACTTTGCATTTGTGATAATAACTTTGCTGAAAAAAAATAAAGCAAATCTTTTTATAGTACTGGCAGTAAATCCAAGCATATAGTTTACTATTTCCCTTTTTAAGGAGGCCCATGAAGGAGGATGATTAGCAAGAGTGTATGAACATATATGTTGAAGGATTTAAAGAAGAAAATTGCACACCAATGCTTTTCTGACTGTGCTTGTTTTCCATGTAAAGTCCTGTGGAGTTGCAGAAGTGTTCGCCCTCAACCACAGAATGACTATCCACTTTGTTTTAGAAAGATTGGGGACAAATGTTTCGCCCAAAGTCGGAATGTTCAGTGTTTATGGGAACCTTCTTTGCTCACTTGTTTGGAATTTGTTAGATATCTCCTTGGCAGTTCCACTCATTCCCTGCCATTTGCAGGGTGGTAGCATTGGGTGAAAGCAAATCAACTGACCCAATTGCTTACTAATCTGCTGTCCAAAAGGCCCAACACATGGTAGCACTTGCCCAGTATTCTGCCCTGGGAATGTTACACTGGGTAACTGACAAGATTTTCCAAAACGTAAGTAGATGGGCGCTTTTCTATGTTTTTCTTACCTGGAATATGCACTTATTTGTACATGGACATTTGATAAGGATGATTGGCAGATAAATGTTGATTTTGTGTGAGTGATTTCATTGTTTCTTAATGACATTTTCTAGTGAGGACCAAGTTACGTTGCAATTGTGATGTTTGACAATTGAATTTTTTGTATTTTCAGCATCTTTTAAAAAAATGTTGTATTACTTTATTACTGCACGGCGCTGGGCTGGCACTGGGGCTTTAAACACCCCTTCCTTCCTTTAAAGGAATCCCACGAACCTCTTTCAAGTGTTCACAATTCGAGAAATCAACCCTATATCTGCATTTTATTTATTAGAGATATGACCCAAGTCCCACTTGCTCTTCGGCCTTTTTGTTTTGTCCGAATGAAGGATCTGACACTTGGTTGCATACAATGTAGGCCTTGAGTGTTTTCTAGTTGACAGATATATATTGCCCAGGGAGCAAGTGATAGGCAGTTTTAATGCTTTAGATATGGACATGTCAACGAGGACAAGGCAATTCTGGTTTTATTTTCTGGGAATTGTTTTCAGTTCAGAACAAATGGTAACTGATACTTCACTCTAGCATTAAGTGATAAATGAATATTGCCAATTGTTACTTCTTCAACAAACAATGATAGGGATTGGGATATAGAAAAATAGTAGTATTTCCACTTTGAAAAAAAAAACAGTTTTGGACTTGGCTGACCATGGTGATTCTACAGCACTTGCACCATGGTCATGAAGGTTTTAGAGCATTTAATCATGAATCTATTTGAAGCTATCTGTTTTCCAAGCAAGGTATAGGATGGAAAATGTTTTCCATTTTTAGGAAATTCGATCAAAGTGATTGATAGTATTATTTAATCTTTTTTCTGCATGTTGTTGAATCGCTTGGTAAAAGGGAACATGAATTACTGGGACCTCCCTAAATCTCTTTTTACACCAATGAAGATAAAGATTCAAAATGGGACGATTTTGCTCTGTTTCCACTGTGGGGTCCTTTGGGATTTATACTTGACCTGTGTAATATCTACATAATGCCCTTGGTGAACATTATTAAATAGCACAATATGCTGTTTTAGCCCTATCCTGATAATACTTCAGTTAAAATTAAGGGTCTGCATTAACCTCTTCGATGCTCATGACGGCTCCCGGCCGTCATGAGTCACGGTGAGCGTGTGCTGATGATGGCCGGGAGCCGTCATAACCACGCCCGCGATTGGAATGTCAGCACTGCGGCGGAATTCGCGCCGCAGTGATGAGGTTAAAAACTACTAGACTGTTTTAATGAACAGGGAAGTGAATGAACCAGAGCTGGCTTGTGCAAAATGGAGGTAAAAATTCAAACATATGTCTGACGACAAGAGATAGTCTACAAAACACCATCTTTCCATACCCACTCTGTTTTTTAAGGAAAGATGAACTTGGGAATATATTTACAAACCCCTATCGCCGCTGGAGCGTCACTTTTTATGATGTTCCTATGGCGAAGGGGGCTTCGCCTTATCAAGGCAGCATTGAGCGACTTAACATGGCTTACCGCTGCCTTGTAAATAAGGCCCCCTTTCATGCTATGCTTAGCATGAAAGGGGAGGGCAATGGATGTTGTCATGGGCATTCTACCGCAACATCCATTCATTCTGATGCTGCCCCCTATTTACAAAGAAGGCGTAAATAGAGGCAGCGCTATAATTAAGACCAGGGAAAACGTGGTCTTACCCTGGTGCGCCGAGGAGAAATGTTACATTTCTCTGCGTTTTTTGCAGTTTTCATGTGTGCTGCGTTGTGCAGCACACATGAAAATAGTAAAAAGCCAAAAAGCCAATGATTGCTTATGTACAGGAAGGTCCCCCTTCCTGTACATGAACAATATATTTTTTTTAAATGCCGTTTCGCAACTTTTTTATGTGCTGAATTAAACAGCACATATAGAAGTTGCAAATCGGCATTTAAAGATTATGGGGCCCATTACGATGTCAGGCGGATTGCCCCGCCAGCCTGGCAGGGGTAATCCGCCCAACATCGTTGCACTAAAGACCCCCCGCCATATTAGGATGGCGGAGGGGACCTCGGCCGATGGAAAGACCGTCCGCCGCTTTTCCGCCCGGTCGCCTTGCGGCCGGGTGCGGAAAAGGAATAATATGGTGGCGGTGTCTATCAGACACCGCCAGCCATATTAGGATGCCCTTCCTGACATGCTTTTCCGTGGCGGCAATGCCGCCACGGAAAGGCATGCAGAGACTCCCTACGGGGGCCCGTTGCGGGCCCCCTGGGAGTCCGGGGGGTGGTGGTGCACATGGGGTGTACCTATGGTACCCCCCTGCATTTCAAAGTGCAATATGGCAGGCACCGCACGGTGCCTGTCATGTTGTGCTTTGAAATGCACAATGTGCATCTTTACCATTGCGGCGGGCGGCGCTTTCTGCACCGCCCGCCGCAATGGTAAAAATACAGGATACGCCCGGCTGTGTGGTGGGCGCATCCTAATGCTCAAGGCGGGACCGCCGCTCCTTTGGCGGGCGGTCCCGTTTTGCACGAGGATGGCGGGCAGGCAAAGTCCGCCCGCCATCCTAATGACCCCCTATGTATCTGCAGGAAGGGGGACCTTCCTGCACATAAACAATCTTGCCCTGCACGCAAACATCCTTAGGGTGCCTGCGTTGGCGCTAGACTGCTAAGTGTCGCACCAGTGCAGGGGGAAATGCAGTACTGCGCCATATTCTTGTAAATATCGTGCAGCCCTGCAAACATTTTTACTCAGCAAAGGGCAGAGTCCTTCACTGTGGAATATTTAGCAGTAATAAACCTCAAAACCCTTTTGCTTGATATTCAACTGTAATAGTAAAAGTGCAACTGACACACGAGTTTCAACTTCGGAACAGTGCAATCTGGAAATGCAAATGAAATAGGAATCATTTGTGGAGGCAAAGTGTTAGAACTGGGGGTCTCTAGTTGGCAGAGGTAGGTACCACTGTCCAAATAGGGACCCTTGCTTCTAGCTTGGCACAAGCAGTCAGGCTTATCCGAAAGCAATGTGTAAAGTATTTGTACCAACAGTCACAGTAACACAGTGAAAACACCACAAACTGACTCCACAACAGTTTAGAAAGATAAAGGTATTTAATCTAAACTACACAAGACCAAAACGGCAAAAATCCATCATACTCAATTCAAGAATATGGTTGCAAAAGAGTGCTTAAGGTTGCGATAAAGTAATCCACAGTTGCATGAAAAGTTCACAGTTGCGTCACGTTTAGCCAACAGTACCTTTTAAATGTGACAAAGTTCCACAGCAGAAGCTGGTGCGGTGGAAAACAAGTAATGCGTTGCTCCTGAGACCCTGGGGAGGCGATGTGACAACCCTGCTGCAGCAGCGGGCGTGTTGAGACGAATCCGGTCTGTATGGGGAGGAAGGCGGACTTGTATGGATTCCAGTGCGTAGGTTCCATAGGAAGTCTTCTCTCGCAAAGGTACGATGCGATGATCTTTGGAGTTGCGTCGATCTCCGGGGCGACGATGCGTGGACCAGCGATGATCTCTCTCTCGCAGCTCCTCGATGCGATGGCTTCTGCGACGACACTCGCAGCGACGTGATGCGGTCCGCAAGCAAGCGGTGCGGCGATCTCACCCAGCGACGACAGGCTCTACGACGACACTCGCAGCGATGGTAATCTTCCCACACCGGTCTGGTGCGTCCCGCAAACGAAGGGTGCGACGGCTCTGGGAGCGGCAACAGGAGCTGCGATGATCTCGACCTTCGTAGCAGCGGGAATTTCCTCGCACTGTCGGGGATGCGCTCCGCAAGCGAGCGATGCGACACAACTTGCAGAAAGTCTTTAAAATCTTGGTTTCCAGCTTCCCAACACAGGTACAACTTCCAGAGGCACCACAAATGGGCCACGCACTCCAGAAGAATAGAACTCTCTCAATAGAGTTCATGAAAGCTGGGGGTGAAGTCCTTTTGTTCCTGGGACTTCATAACAGGGAGCCAGCTCTTCTCAGGCCCTTGGAGATTCCTTCAAGCAAGGAGACACAGCACAAAGCAAAGTCCTTCCCCACTCCTTGGCAGCAAAGCAACAGCAGGTCAGTCCAGCAGAGCAACAGCAGGACAGGCTTCCTTCTTCAGTTTCAGCTTTCTCCTTGAGGTTCCTTCTTGATTCCAGGATGATCTAATTTGTCTGTAGTCAGGGGTCCTGTACTTATACCCCTAAAAGTCTTTGTTCCCTTTGTGCAGGAGGGCTCTGAGCCCGGTCTGAACCAGTTCTGGGTGTTCCTTTAGCACTTTGTTTTCCTGGCTCCTCCTTTCCTTTCAGAGTGAGGGGCAGAGTCGTCAGCCGCCCAGCAAGAGTTGGAGCCAGCATCGTGGAAGGCAGGCACAGCCCTATTCAGGCCCAGGTGCTATCTCCTCCCACCACTCAAGTTGCAAATGCAGTCATTCAGCCTAGGGCGGACTCAGCCAGCCTCCTGGGGAATCCCCAGCCCCTGTCACTCTCAAACCAGACAGTCAATTCACAAACGGGCCAAGGCACACAGAAAGGTCAGACAAGAGAACAGCAACTTTCTAAAAGTGCTATTCTCAAACACAGGAGTTAAAAACCACCTTTCCTAAAAGATGTGTTATTAAATTCTGAGTTCAGGGATACCAGACTTTTATGTCCTATCTTGCTCTTATGGGAAGATATGCTGGTAGCCACTGTAGCCAGCATCCCCCATGATAGCCTATGGAGCAAGATAGCCTTGCAGCAGTGAAAAACGAAATTGGCTGTAATTCACTACCAGAGCATGTCACCTGCACAAGTACATGCTCTACCTTTCACATACACTGCACCCTGCCCAAGGGGGTACCTAGGGGCTTCCATAGGGGTGACCAATGTGCACAGAAAGGAAAGGGTTAGGCCTGGTCAGTGGGGACACTGACCATGAGGACATGGCAGTTCACAGACTGCACAAAGGCACTGCGGTGGCAGGCCTGAGACACCATTTTAGGGCTACTCATGTGGGTGGCACAATCAGTGCTGCAGGCCCACTAGTAGCATTTGCCATCACCAGCACACCCAGTGCACTTTACTAGGGACTTCTTGGTGATACAAATATGCCAATCATGTATATCCAATCACAATAACAATTTACACAGGGAGCACTTACACTCTGACACTGATCAGCAGTGGCAGAGTATCCAAAGCATCTAAACCAGCGAAAACGAAATCCAGCACAGCATCAAAAATGCAGGAGGTAGAGGCAAAAAGATAGGGGGAAACCACGCCAAGGATGCCAGGTCTAACATGTGTCCCCTCCAGCTGAAAGTGGGGAGAACTGCCCACCCTCTTGGGAGTTCTCTTCACTAAGGCGGAAAAACCTGGACAGACCATCAGCATTGGTGTGTTCTGTACCAGGGCGGTGTTCCACCGTGAAGTGCATTCCCTATAGGGAGATGGACTACCTCAACAGTTTTGGGATCTCACGCCTCATCTGCATTAACCATCTGAGGGGCCTGTGGTCTGTCTGAACACGGAAGTGAGTCCTAAACAAGTAGGGCCTCAGCTTCTTCAGAGCCCAGACCAAAGCAAAAGCTTCCCTTTCAATTGTACTCCACCTCTGTTCCCTGGGGAGTAGCCTCCTACTAATGAAAGCTACAGGCTGATCCCAGCCCTCCTCAGTGATCTGTGAGAGTACTGCTCCCACACCATGCTCTGAAGCGTCTGTCTGCACTATGAACTCACTGGAGAAGTCAGGTGCCTTGAGCACCGGTGCTGTGCACATGGCAGTCTTCAGGGCATCAAAAGCAGTCTGGCAGGCTTCAGTCCAATTCACTTTTCTGGGCTGCTTCTTGGAAGTCAGCTCTGTCAAGGGGGCAGCGATGGTGCTATATCCCTTGACAAACCGTCTGTAATACCCGGTGAGACCTAAAAAGGCTCTCACCTCTGTTTGGGTCTTGGGGGGTTCCCAAGCCAGAATGGTATCAATCTTTGCCTGTAGGGGCGCCACTTGGCCGCTCCCTACCTGGTGTCCGAAATACACCACAGATCCCTGCCCTATCTGGCACTTGCTGGCCTTGATAGTGAGGCCTGCCCTTTGCAGAGCCTTCAACACTTCACAGATGTGTTGCAAATGTTCCTCCCACGTGGAGCTGAACACAGCAATGACATCCAGGTATGCGGCGCTGAATTCCTCTAGCCCGGTCAGTACCTGGTTAACCAGTCTCTGGAAGGTGGCAGGGGCATTCTTGAACCCAAAGGGCATGACTCGGAATTGGAAGTGCCCCTCTCAATCAATCAATCAATGTACTTGTAGAGCGCACTACTTACCCGTGAGATTCTCAAGGCGCTGGAGTGAGGGGGTGCTGCTACTGCTCGAAGAGCCAGGTCTTGAGGAGCTTCCTGAAAGTGAGCAGGTCTTGTGTCTGCCGCAGATGGGTGGGGAGGGTGTTCCATGTCTTGGCGCGAGGAAGGAGAATGATCTGCCGCCGGAGGTTGTTCATTGGATATGTGGGACGGCGGCGAGGGCGAGGTTGGTGGAGCGGAGCTGGTGGGGGGGGGGTGTAGAAGTTGAGTCTGGTGTTCAGGTAGGCTGGTCTGGTGTTATGGAGTGCTTTGTGTGCGTGGGTGAGGAGCTTGAAGGTAATCCTCTTGTTTACGGGGAGCCACTGCAGGTCTCTTAGGTGGGAGGTGATGCGGCTGAGTCGAGGGATGTTGAGGATCAGGCGGGCGGAGGCGTTCTGGATGTGTTGCAGCCGTTGTAGGTGTTTGGCCGGGATTCCTGCGTAGAGTGCATTGCCATAGCCTGCTGCTGACGAGGGCTTGGGTCTCCGTTCTTCTGGTTTCGGTCGGGATCCACTTGTAGATCCTGCGAAGCATGCGGAGGGTGTTGAAGCAGGAGGAGGAGATGGCGTTAGCCTGCTTCGACATGGAGAGGGAGGAGTCGAGGATGAATCCTACGTTGCGTGCGTGGTCCAATGGTGTCAGTGCTGTTCCCAGTGTGGTCAGCCACCAGGAGCCGTCCCAGGCTGAGGGTGTGGGGCCAATGAAGAGGACTTCCATCTTGTCTGAGTTCAGTTTCAGGCGGCTGCTCCTCATCCACTCGGCGACGGTCTTCATTCCCTCGTGGAGGTTGGTTTTGGTGGTGTGCAGTTCCTTAGTGAGGGAGAGGATGAGCTGGGTGTCGTCTGCATAGGAGATGATGTTCAGGTCGTGCTGGCGGGCCACTTGTGCGAGGGGGGCCATTTAAACGCTGAACAGAGTAGGCTGAGGGATGAGCCCTGGGGTACGCCGCAGGTCATGTCAGTGGCTTCGGATCAGAAGGGTGGGAGGCAGACTCTCCGGGTTCTGCCAGAGAGGAAGGACGTGGTCCAGTCCAGGCCTACTCCTGGATTCCGGCCTCTTGGAGGCGTGTTCTTAGTGTGCAGTGGCAGACCATGTCGAAGGGGGCTCACAGGTCCAGGAGGATGAGGGCTGAGGTTTCGCAATTGTCTAGTTGGCGCCGGCATTTAAAATGCATACCTCTCTTTGGCCCCATCAGTTAAGGCAATCTGCCAGTACCCAGAAGTTAAATCAAACGTACTGAGGTACCGGGCAGCCCCAACCGATCCACGAGCTCATCAGCTCTGGGGATGGGGTGTGCGGCAGTCTTGGTGACCGCATTGAGCCCACGGTAGTCCAAACAGTACCGCAGCTTTTGGGACTAAGACCACTGGGCTAGCCCATGGGCTGCTGGAGGGCTCAATTACCCCTAGCGCCAACATCTTGGAAACCTCTTCCTTGATGCTGGCCCTGACCTTGTCAGCTACCCTGTACAATTTTGGTTTCACAGGAAGACTATCTCCAGTGTCCTCATCATGGACGCACCAATTGGTGGCACCTGGGGTCAGGGAGAACAGGGAGGAAAACTCACCCAACTCCTGGCGACTATCCCTCTGCTGTTCTGGGATCAGGGCGGGCGAGAGGACCACACCATCCACTGACCCGTCTTGCTCCTTAGCTGCCAGGAGGTCAGGGAGAGGATCACTATCCTCTTCCCCTCCAGCATCTTTAGCCATGAGCATTGTCACTTCAGACCTCTCTGAGGCGGGTCACATGCAAGACTCTCAGGGGTTGCCTGGGAGTCTTCAAGTTATCCAGGTAGGTTACTTCGCTCTTGCGCTCCACCACCTCATATGGCCCAGTCCACTTGTCTTGGCACGCACAAGGCTTCACTGGCGCCATCACCCATACTTTCTGCTCAGGTTGAAATTCGACCAGAGTGGTATTCTGGTCGTACCATCTTTTCTATTCTTCCTGGCTAGCTTTCAGGTTCTCCTGAGCGAGCTTCCTGAAGCGTGTCTGGTTGCGGATGGCCAGCACATAGCTGAACACATCCTAGGGGGTTTTCCCACGGGATTTCTCCCACCCCTCCTTCACCAGTGTGAGAGGTCCTCTAACAGGGTGGCCATACAGGAGTTCAAAGGGACTGAACCCTAAGGACTTCTGAGGCACCTCCCAGTAGGCAAACAACAGGCATGGTAACAAGACGTCCCACTTCCGTCTCATGGGCTCCGCTAGGCCCATAATCATACCTTTCAGGGTGCGGTTGAACCTTTCAACCAACCCATTTCCTTGAGGGTGGTAAGGAGTGGTGAACTTATAAGTTACACCACACTCCTCCCACAGAGACTTCATGTACCTAGAGATGAAGTTGGTATCCCGGTCGGAGACCACCTCTCTGGGGAACCCCACACGGGAAAAGATCCCCATCAATGCATGGCCCACCACGGGTGCTGTGATTGGCCTGAGAGGGACTGCTTCCGGGTACCGGGTGGCATGGTCCACCAAGACCAGGATGAACCTGTTGCCTAAGGATGTCTTGGGGTCCAGGGGCCCCACAATCTCGATGCCTTCCCGCTCGAAAGGGGTGCTCACCACAGGAAAGGGTTGGAGGGGTGCCTTGCACTTTACTCCAGTCTTGCCAGTGGCCTGATATGTTTGGCAAGATCTGCAAAAGAAACCAACGTGCTTCCTCATCTGTGGCCAGTCGAAGTGGGTGACAAGCCTGTGTAGGGTCTTGTCTTGCCCCAGATGTCCTGCGAGAGGCACGTCATGAGCCAGACCCATTAGGAAGTTCCTGAGGCGCGCGGGTACCACCAGCACATGGGCTGCACCGGGCTCAGCAAACTTAGGCTCGCTATATAACAAATCATCTTCCCAGTAGATGAAGTGATCTCTGGATGCTCCACCTTCTGCCTGGTATGCAGCCTGTTGCCGCATACCACCGAGAGAAGGGCACTCTTTCTGCTCCTTGCATAATTCCTCCCTGGAGGGCCCACCTTCTTGCTGCCAATGGGTCAGCTCAGGCAGGTCGCCCAGTTCGGCCACCTGTTCCCCCTCAGGTTCTGCTCCTTCCTGGAGCGTGGGAACAGCTGGGGCTGGTTTCCCACGCCCTCTGCCTCTTCCTCGCCTGGCAGGTCTCTGGGACAATGTTTCAGGCTCCAGTGCTGCTGAATCACCCCTACTGGCTGCCATAGCAAGCGTGGTCACACAGATCCGCGCAGGCAAACCCAACATCTCCAAATGAGTTCGATTTTCTACATCCTTCCATGGAGAACTTTCCAGGTCATTACCTAGCAGACAGTCTACAGGCAAGGCATCACTGACAACAACCTCCAAGAGAACAGAGACCCCTCCCCATTCAAAGGGAACCCGTGCCACTTTGCAGAGGCACTGAGCTATCAGCTGCAACTACCGGGCAGAGTACATTGGGGATACACTGCTCTTCAGACACCCACTGACACCTCACGGATGTCACGCTGGCCCCTGTGTCTCTCTGAGCCTCTATCTCCCTCCCATTGATGATCACCTTCTGCCCGTATTTCTTAGTGTTAGGGGGCAGTAAGGTTTCCTGAGCCATCTCTTGGTCTCCTAGAGAGAAAAGGGTCATAACTGCTAGTTCTCCTTCCCCACTAGAAATCAAATCCCCTCCCAAAGCTACACTTGCTAACCCTGGGGCTGGAGCACCAGCGGGTGCTGGAGGTTTCTTGGGGCACCTTTTGATAACATGTCCCACCTCATTGCAGTGAAAGCAGGTAGGGGACCTCTGTTTTCCCATCTGCCCCTAGGGGGCCATGGCTGCTTGGGTCTGGGGGGTTGGGACTCCTTTCCCTGGGAACTATTTTGGGGCCCTTGAGAGAACTCCTTTTGGTTACCCTTGTCCCCCCCACTCTTCTGCTGGGGACCCTGCCCAACCTTTGGCTGTGGTACCCACAATTCCTCTGTGGACCCTGGTACTGGTCCAGCGGTCCGCCTCCTTAGCAAGCTCAATGGGGTCTGTCAGCTTGCTGTCTAAAAGATGCTGGCGCAGCTCTGGAACACAAAGACTACTCAAGTGCTCCCAACTAATTAAATGCAACAACCCCTTATAATCAGTTACTTTGCTGCCCTTCATCCAACCTTCCAGTGCACATGAGTACAAATTCACACATTCCATCCAAGTCTCAGACTCTCTCGTCTTGGAGTTTCTAAACTGCAGTCTATACTGCTCTGGGGTTAGGCCATACCTGGGACATAAGGCCTCCTTCATATTGAGGTAGGTCATGGCACCAGCTAACTCTAAGGGCTCTAGAGCACTCCTCCCAGAAGCCTCAAAATGTTTCCACAGGCCCGCCCCCCAATGTTGTTCAGGCACAATTCATTCTCAATGCAATTTCATAAGAGGTAAACCAGGCATAAATATCCTCACTCCTATTGTAATTCTGTACCAGATCCTTGGGAATATATACTTTACCCCCCTACACTGGCTGTGTGCTGCCATTATTTGAACTGTCATCCACCTCCTTGGCTTTAAGATCCAGTTCTCTCATGCTCAACTCATGAGCCAAAAGCAATTTCTTTTCCTCCAGGGCACGGGCATTTTTACTCTCCTCCGCCGCCCTTTCTCTCTCAGCTCTTTGATTCTCTTTTTCCATTTCCAATTGCTTCATTTTCAATTTCAGGACCTCCAAGTCATGGTCCCTTGCTCTTTGATTTTCTTCTAAATCTTCTTGAGTGAAACCCCTACTGGAATGGTTACTACCAGCCCTTGAGCCTACTCTGCTCACAGGCAGATCTGTGATTTGAAACCCATTCCCTGTACTTGCATCATTTCCCTCTTGTGCCTCCCAATGGGCCTTCAAGATTCTCTGCAGCTCTTCTTTCCTGGCGCCGCTTTTTGTGGGGCACCCAAACTCTTGGCAGAATCTCTTAAGATCTTTTGCTTTGTAGGAATACAAATCCTCAATGACAAACTCCAATTCTACTTCTGCCTCCCTACTGAGTGCCTTTCCATTCACATACATGATGCTTTGAAGAGTTACTCAAAAATAGAACCAAAAATCAAAAACACAGTAGTATACGGTGGCATAGTGGTCTGCACTCACTAGTGATGTACACCAATCACTGTGGGTCTAGTACAAATACAAGTTCAAATCCCACCGCTGACCAACAATGTTAGAACTGGGGGTCTCTATTTGGCAGAGGTAGGTACCACTGTCCAAATAGGGAGCCTTGCTTCTATTCAGGGTAAGGAGGAAACACTCTTTAGATAACCTCTGCTCCCCCTTGGTAGCTTGGCACAAGCAGTCAGGCTTATCCGAAAGCAATGTGTAAAGTAGTTGTACCAACACTCACAGTAACACAGTGAAAACACCACAAACTGACTCCACAACAGTTTAGAAAAATAAAGGTATTTAATCTAAACTACACTAGACCAAAAAGCCAAAAATCCAACATACACAGTTCAAGAATATGGTTGCAAAAGAGTTCTTAAGGTTGCGATAAAATAATCCACAGTTGCGTGAAAAGTTCACCGTTGCGTCACGTTTAGCCAACAGTACCTTTTAAATGCGACAAAGTTCCAAACAGAAGCTGGTGCGGTGGAAAACAAGCGATGCGCTGCTCCTGAGACCCTGTGGAGGCGATGCGACAACCCCGCTGCAGCAGCGGGCGTGTTGTGACGAATCCGGTCTGTATGGGGAGGAAGGCAGACTTGTATGGATTCCGGTGCGTAGGTTCCGTAGGAAGTTTTCTCTCGGAAAGGCACGATGCGATGATCTTAGGAGTTGCGACAATCTCTGGGGCGACGATGTGCGGACCAGCGGGGATCTCTCTCTCGCAGCTCCTCGATGCGACGGCTTGTGCGACGACACTCGCAGCAACGTGATGCGTTCCGTAAGCAAGCGGTGCGGCGATCTCACCCAGCGACGACAGGCTCTGCGACGACACTTGCAGCGATGGTAATCTTCCTGCACCGGTCTGGTGCGTCCCGCAAACGAAGGGTGCGACGGCTCTGGCAGCGGCAACAGGCGCTGCGACGATCTCGACCTTCGTAGCAGCCGGAATTTCCTCAAACTGTCAGGAATGCGCCACACAAGCGAGCAATGCGACAAAACTTGCAGAAAGTCTTTAAAAGCTTGGTTTCCAGCTTCCCAACACAGGTACAACTTCCAGAGGCACCACACATGGCCCACACACTCCAGGAAGGACAGAACTCTCTCAATAGAGTTCAGAAAAGCTGGGGGTGAAGTCCTTTTGTTCCTGGGACTTCATAACAGGGAGCCAGCTCTTCTCAGGCCCTTGGAGATTCCTTCAAGCAAGGTGACTCAACACAAAGCAAAGTCCTTCCCCTCTCCTTGGTAGCATAGCAACAGCAGGTCAGTCCAGAAGAGCAACAGCAGGACAGGCTTCCTTCTTCAGTTTCAGCTTTCTCCTTGGCAGAGGTTCCTTCTTGATTCCAGGATGATCTACATTTCTGTAGTCAGGGGTCCTGTACTTATACCCCTAAAAGTCTTTGTTCCCTTTGTGCAGGAGGGCTCTGAGCCCGGTCTGAACCAGTTCTGGGTGTTTCTTGAGCACTTTGTTTTCCTGGCTCCTCCTTTCCTTTCAGAGTGAGGGGCAGGGTCGTCAGCCGTCCAGCAGGAAGTGGAGCCAGCATTGTGGAAGGCAGGGACAGCCCTATTCAGGCCCAGGTGCTATCTCCTCCCACCACTCAAGTTGCAAATGCAGTCATTCAGCCTAGGGCTGACTCAGCCAACCTACTGGGGAATCCCCAGCCCCTGTCACTCTCAAACCAGACAGTCCATTCGCAAACAGGCCAAGGCACACAGAAAGGTCAGACAAGAGAACAGCAACTTTCTAAAAGTGCTATTCTCAAACACAAGAATTAAAAAACACCTTTCCTAAAACATGTGTTATTAAATTCTGAGTTCAGGGATACCAGACTTGTATGTCCTATCTTGCTCTTATGGGAAGATATGCTGGTAGCCACTGTAGCCAGCATCCCCCATGATAGCCTATGGAGCAAGATAGCCTTGCATCAGTGAAACACGAAATTGGCTGTAATTCACTACCAGAGCATGTTACCTGCACAAGTACATGCTCTACCTTTCACATGCACTGCACCCTGCCCAAGGAGGTACCTTGGGCCTTCCATAGGGGTGACCAATGTGCACAGAAAGGGAAGGGTTAGGCCTGGTCAGTGGGGACACTGACCAGGAGGACATGGCAGTTCACAGACTGCACACAGGCACTGCGGTGGCAAGCCTGAGACACCATTTCAGGGCTGCTCATGTGGGTGGCACAATCAGTGCTGCAGGCCCACTAGTAGCATTTGCCATCACCAGCCCTGGCACACCCAGTGCACTTTACTAGGGACTTCATGGTGATACAAATATGCCAATCATGTATATCCAAACACAATAACAATTTACACAGGGAGCACTTACACTCTGACAATGATCAGCAGTGGCAGAGTGTCCAAAGCATCTAAACCAGCAAAAACTAAATCCAGCACAGCATCAAAAATACAGGAGGTAGAGGAAAAAAGATAGGGATATACCACGCCATGGATGCCAGGTCTAACACAAAGCAAATATTAGCTAGACAAAAATGGTGACAATATGTGATGCACAGAGATCCTGCAGTGCAAACCAGTCATCAGTCAATACCTCAGAGAATTGAGGGTACACATATTCTACATTTCAAATAGTGATGCTGGTTATCATTATAGCCTCTTATAGGAGCACCATCTCCATTTTTGTTTTTAGTGGCAATTACCAAAATTTTTGTGTGATATTTCTTATCAAATGTGGATGGCTCGCAAAATGTCAACTACTTCTAGACATTATGGTGGTTCCTTCTCTTGATTTGACTGCATAATTTACAATAAGAAATTCTTTCTCTCGAGATATTTTTTAAATATTTGACCATTACTGGTGACTTATGACCACCTGCTAAACAGACCTCAGAGTGTCCTTATGCTCATCTTTATATGAATTTACCTTTGACTCAGATGCAACGTTTCTTAACACAGGAGCTGTGTGAAACTAGGAATGCCAGAGAGCTCCTATTGAGAAGTATAAAATAATAATGATGCCTCACTGTAATTTGACTTTCAAAAGATTATGCTTGCTTGCTTGTCTTGTAGTTTACACCTAACAATTAAGTTGTGTGTGCTTGTGAATCACAACTGGAAGAAGAGCTGGCTAATGAATTTCTCACAAAAGTACATTCACTTCCGCCTGTCCATAAAGGCCAACACACAAGAACACTAATCACAGAAGATGTTCAGCATGTCAGCTGATGCTGCTTCTGCAGCATGATCTCCAAGTACAGCATAAATATCTAAGTCACACACAGTAAAGTCCACAAAAGCATCAGAGCTCTTACAACCATGAGTGGAAACTACTTTTGAAAATATGCATGTACGTAAACCTTAGGATTTAAGGAAACACAAAAATAAGCATGTCAAACCAGACCCAAAAATTCATGCAAGTTAATGACTGCCCTCCTCCCATCTGTGCTGCTGCAAGAGAAGAACACCAAATATTATCTAGCTATCTAAAACACTTTAATAACATTGCTACAGCATGTCTGTGCCCCAGAAAGTTCATGCTCAGGGATCAAGATAAACAAACAAAATGATCACAGCTGTGTGGATGACGGATACGGAAACTTGGCTAAATCACTCAGCCGCTCCTAGCCTGGACCTTTTAATGCCTCCCAATTTTGATATCATTAGGTTGGATAGAATTAATAGTCAGGGGGGAGGCGTTGCCTGCCTACATCGTAGTAATCGAACAATGAAAGTCATTCATGCCAACCTCCTGCCGTCTTGTGAATATCTATGCATTGAAGTGATGGGGGGCAACAAGCACATATACAAACTACATACATTATACCACCCCCCTCGCAACAACCTTCCCTTCACAGAACAGATAGTGGGTATTATTTAATCTAACACAGATTTTCAGGGCACTCAGATCTACCTGGGAGGCGTCAACCTCCATTGGAATGATATAAATGATATGATTGTCAACAGCCTCAAATCCTTCCTACTTGACCTTAACCTTACCCAATTATGCGACAGCTCTACGCATAACAAAGCAGCCACGCTAGATCTGGTCATTGGTAAGCCCAATTCTCTCCTCCTGGAGGCGATCCTTCCATGTGACCTGACGGACCACTACTGCATCACCTTCCTTGTCCTTGAATTGTTAAGAGCAAGCAGATCCCAACCTAAGAACCCAAAAATATTGAAAAGATGTTTACGGAACATCAACTCGCAAGACCTGCCAGCGCTCTGTGATAGCATCTTGCCTCTTCCTTTGAACATGTCGGAGGTTCATGACCTGAAGGCCCACTATAACCATGCAATGCTTAATGTACTTCACTCAGTAGCACCACTTCAGCTTAAATGAGTGTCCTCTAAATGCTCCAAACCATGGTTCAATGATAGTCTTAATGACGAAAAAAGAAATGTAATTTGCTGAAAGGAACTGGCGATCGCATCCCTCCCTTGAACATCTTTGTCACCTGAGATCCTTGCGAAGCACATACAATAAACGCATCAAATGCTCTAAGGCCACCCTCTTCAGAACTCAACTGGATCAAGCAAAAAAATGTCCAAAAAAACGTTTGAACTCATCAAGTCCCAAGCTAACAATCATCCTAACCTCTCATCCCTGGGTCAAGGGCCACTCCCGAACTCGCTGTTTTCTTCACTGATAAGTCTACCAAGATTGAGATGGAATTAAGCTTGGCCAGTGATCTTCTCCTGAGTGGTCATCTGAACACCCTATGCCCTTCAGAGTCGACTAGCACTGACCCTTCACAGCCCTTCCTCCCCAAAAACAATGCATCTTGGAGTCTGTTCTAAACCTTGGATGAACCCACAATACGCAAAATGCTGTTGACATTGAAACCTTCCAATCACGACAACTACCCTTTGCCATCGAGCTTGTTCCTGGAAGTGAGATACTCCTTACTAACACTCTGGACGACGATCGTCAATGCTTCTCTTATGTAAGGTGCTATTCCGGATTGCCTTAAAGCAGGTCAAGTTACCCTGATCATAAAGAAACCAAATGCTGATCCCACGGACCTTCTTAACTTTCGCCCAATCACTAACATCCCCACCTTAGCAAAACTCCTGGAAAAATGTGTGCTTGCCCAACTCTGTCATCGCATCGACCACTTCTACCTCCTGGACCAATGCCAATCTGGTTTCCGCCCGACCAGGTCATAGTACAGAGTCAGCGCTAACACACATCAAGGATGATGCTCTTAGAATGCTGGATCACAATGAAGCGCGTCTGTTGATCCTTCTTGACCTCTTGTCAGCATTTGATACTGTCAAACACGATCACTTAATTGACCTCCTGGAACATAGGATGGGACTGTCTGGGCCGGTTTTAAACTGGTTCTCTTCGTTCCTTCACAACAGATCCCAAAGCTTCAAGGTGAACCACTCCTTGTCTCATCCTGCACTGATCACCTTGGGGGTTCCTCATGGTTCAGCACTGCCCCCACCCTCTTTAACTTGTTCATGGAGCATCTGACCGAAATTCTAAAATCATCCAGCATTCATTATCATATGAATCCGGATGATACCCAATTATACCTGAAGATCGCCTCCCCCCAAAACATTTAGTCCCTCAACTCAGTCCTGCTGGGAACACAAAGCTGGTTGACCTGAAGTTAAATGCTCTTAAAACTGAATTCTTATTGATCTCACCCCACAACCAATCTCCTGTCATAGAGCAATGGCTGAACCAGCTGACTGCTCTTAACTGTAGACCGCACCTTGTGGACTTGGCATCTTCTCTGGGTATCATTCTGGACAAAAACCTGAACATGCAGAAGCACATCAGTTCCCTCACCAAAGAAGCGATCTTCCAACTCTTGCTACTCCGGAAACTCAGACCCTTTCTCCCTGCTCATGACTTGAAGGTGTTAATACAACCATTAGTGATCTCAAAGCTGGACTATGGTAGCAAAACACTTTGCGGCCTGCCTAGAGTAAGAACGGCTCTTCTTAGGGCTTCCCTCAATTCTGCTGTTAGACTCTTAACTGGCCCAAAAAAATACCACCACATCTTTCCGGACTTGCGTGACCTGAATTGGCTTCCACATGAAGGCCGGATACAGTTAAAAATTGCATCCATGGCTCACAAGGCCATCCACTTCAAGACCCCGCTGTACCTCGCTCGGAAACTGGAGCTCTCCTGCGGTTCTAGAGCCTCCAGAAGTGCCAGCACCCTTTTGCTAAAACCACAAAAATTCAAGAAAAAAAACACCTACAACCGAACCTTCTCAGGGATGGCGCCGAGGATCTGGAACTCCCTTCCACCCGAAGTCAGGGTGAACCCCTCCACTGCCTCCTTCAAAAAAGAAGCTAAAGGACTCCTGATGAAGGCATTTCTTCTTTAGCATGGTTACTTTATTTGTTTTTGGGTCCATACCTGCTGCCGCTGGCCAAGCACTTGGTTCACGAGTTTCTTGGACATTTGGACCTCATCGAGCTGACGATTCTGTTCTGTTTGTTTCTCATTTAGGATAATGTTTGTCAATTAGACTCTGATTTTATTGCCCTGCTTGATTTTGTTTGTTTGCTTATAACCATTATGATGCATAATCTGTAAAGCGCTCTGGTACCCTCAGTGGTCATGTTGGCGCTATATAAAAACTTTCAAATTAAATACATTTGTGGAATCACACGATGTCTTCCCAATCAAAATGTGAACTCCTGGCACCTAACATGAGCAGAGCATGAAAATATGGCGCTAAGGGAGTCAATCTATGCAATATCACACTAATAAAAAATGGTCTCTTCTATTCACAAGTCAAAACACTGCTTTCTCCATTTAAATGCTTGTTGTACAACTGCAGATAAGCTAATGCCCCCATGCCTTCATTGTGGATGTCATCCATGATCTTAACGGGGATCTATCCATAAACACATAATCCTGGCTTTATGAATACTGACAATGCTTCATTGACATTCTAGTCTCCTTTAAATGTTCTATCCTAAGTGTGGATAGAGAAGCAGATTAGGGGTGGGGTTGCCCTCACTCATTGATTCATCCTAGAATAGATATAAGTACAAGAGCCCTCACATTAATCTTTTCAGCTTTTAAAACTAGTATATATCTTACCTCACAATGAAACAGTCTACAGCCATATCATATATCATCCCCCTAGAGTGCATAAACATTTTGTCAGAAAGTTTGCAGGTTATGTAACAAAATATTTGTGATTATAATAATAATAATAATCCACATTTGTAAAGCGCGAACAATCACCCATAAAGGTCTCCAGGTGCTGGGGGCTGTCGGGAACATTAATCAAGCTATTGCCCAGAGTCACATGGTGCTGGGCTAATCTTCCAGCGTCAGTCGCCCTGGCGCGGAGCCACACCTCTCCATTGCATTTGGCCTAACAGTTTCACAACTCTACAACCATATACAAACTTCACCTTATGGATGTTGTAAGAAAATGTGTGCAATAACTTGGACATTGCCTATGATGAGAGCAAGCTAGAAAACCATGACAGCATCATATGGACGAAGATTCCTCAAGATGCTTGAGGTAGTGAAAGTGATATTACATGCCCTTTGAATTCTGATTACATAAAAGGAAACGCGGTCTCTCTTGACATCACAGAAAGTGACATCACCAAAATAAAAAAATACAATAAGTGCACAATTAAACAATATGTTCAGGATTATTGAAATAAAAAATAAAAAAATTGCTAGAGGAGGTACAATTCTATGCTAGTTATTAAACATATGCCATCAGGGCAGCTACCATGTCAGGGACGTAGCCAGCACACACCCAGGATCAGCCAGCATTTGCTGTAGGTCCAAGACCTAAAGATTATGAAAAGAATGCTGAATATTGTCAAACATTCACCCCCAGTCACAGATCTAGTTTGAATCCATTGATATTTTGCTCACCATGCCATTCCAGTTTGGACCCATCCATATGCAAATCAGTCGTGACCCTGCTCCCCATGTGAATACTCCAGCCCGAACTGCCAGGCCAGGTCCTCCCTGGACCAGAAAACAAGCATCTTGGGACAAGATTTGTGGTATTATCCCTCATCAGCCAGGCTAGCTTGAACGCGGTGGCGTAGCGAGCACAGGACCCATGTCTGGGCATACCCTTCCCACTTAGGGTGAAAATGCAATACAAAAAGATGTTGGACGGAATGCTGAACATTGTCACACATTCACTCCGAGTCACAGATCTGGGTTTAATCCATCGTTATTTGGCTCGCCATGCCACTCCAGTTTAGACTTAGCTATGTGCAAATCAGTAGTGACCCTGCTCTCCATGAGAACAGTCCAGCCCAAATTGCCAGGACAGGTCCTCCCTGGACAAGAAAACAAGCATCATAGGACCAAGCACCAATTGCCGTAGGCCCATGGTATGCTGCTTAGAGCCCCCATTGTCCAACTTGTCCAACTACTTCCCCACATGGGTGTGAACTCATCCTCATGCCTTTTTTACACCTGTAGTGATAAAGTGGCACTCAGAGTATCAAATGTAATATTTTGTAAAATCACACGTAGCTACAATAGAAACATGAAAATGGCACACAATCACAGGGAAAACCTGGCAGCTATTGTAGTGCTGAAGGAGAGACATAAACACACTTTGTGGTGTTAGGTGTAAAGCCACACTGCCAAGTGTCACACATCTTGGGTTTGACTAATACCTTTTATTAATTTGTCCACATCATCACAAGGACTGAAGAGTGTCATGCAGCTCCAGCGTTGTAAACAAAGTGGCGTGTCTTACATGCATTCCTCTCTTCCCGTTTAGTGGTGATGCACCGCTTGATTAGTAAATAGTGATATATCATGTCTGCTTGGACTCAAGCGTTACATCATATCCTGGTTATGACACAATGCATTTAGTCTTATGCACATTACTGATTAGACAGTGACCGTATTGTCTTAGTTACTTCTGGCACTGGATTAAGTGATAAAATTCATGTATTAACAAACCATGGCATCTTTCCATTAACAGCTACCTTCCTAATGGCATCTTCCCAGACACCCTAAAAAATGGGTCAAATCACTCTTATTCTAAATAAAGACTCTGTGGAGCCCAATATGCTCTTGAGTTTCAGACCTGTGACCAACTTAATGTGGCTAGGTAAAGTAATTTATAACTGTGTCTCCAATCAACACACTGCTTTCTTGGCCACACATAACCTTCTTGCTTCTTATCAATCACATATTCGTAAAGGTCACAGTACGGAATCTACAATATTAAATGTGTTGTGAGATTGATTGATTGATTGATTGTGGGTTTCTAAAGCGCTAGAATCGACTCCCGAAGGAGTATCTCTGCGCTGTAGACCGCTGGGGAACCCGTCCTGGCTTTCCCTGTGAGATGGTCCCTACTGGGTATCTCCAAGGTGACACCAGGCATCCCCGGCGTATGCGGGGGGCCGTTGTGGAGATGAGGCAAGCTAATACCCAGAGTTGCCGAGTGTGATCCCTAGTTAGAGTAGGCACCGAGGCGAGAATTATCGAGTCCGTTGACCCTGGTCCAAGACCCTGCCGCGTCGGGAATTGAACCCTGGTCCCGGGCCATCCTCTGCTCCCGGGTCTGCCGCCTCTAACCAGTGAGCCACACCAGATGGATGACTATGCTACATACAGGTGACATTAATCCAGATTTAGTGGTAGCGCTCGACACCATGTTCTGATATGTTATGTTACGTTAAATTATTTGTAAAGTGCAACGTATACCCGAGGGTGTCTTGGTGCTGAAATAGTAAGCAACGAGAGGAGTGGGAATGACATACTGATTGAAAAGCCAGGTTTTTAGAAGTTTCCTGAATTGAGACAGGGAAGGAGCTGATCTAAGATTGAGTGGAAGAAGATTCCAGGCTGTTGCAGCTCTAACCACAAACCTGTTGCCACCCCATTTCTATTTTTTAATCTAATGGCATTTACTCTGAAAGAGCCTGCTGATCTTAGATTTGTTGAGGGAGTGTACTATGATAAGGCTTTCTTCTGAAAAGAGAGTCCTGAGCCATGGAGGGCTTTGTACGTCAGACAGAGGGCCTTAAATTTGATTCTTTTTTTGACTCTCAGCCAGTAGAGATCCTTGAGAGCAGAGTAAATCGAGTGGTGCCTAGGCAGGTCCAAATATTGAGCTTGCTGGATGATGTAAAGGCCGTTACAATAATCAAACTTGGATAATACAAATGTGGAAACGACTGACATCCTGACTGAGATGAGCAGAAATATTAGCGTTTTTTTCAGTATTCTCAAGTATGAGGAGGAGACTACTGAGTTAATTTGATTGCCCAAGAGTAAGTGGTCATCAATCATGACACCAAGACTTTTGGCTTTCCTGGTGGGTACGGGAAGGAGTCCCATCTCCCCAGGCCAGCACGGGGCAGCCCAAAAGTTAGATTTATTACCAAGTAAGATCTCCTCAGTCTTTTCAGCATTAAGCTTAAGATGGTAAATGTTCATCCAACCATTAATACGATTCATACCGTCGTGTATGCGAGCACCAATGTAGTTGGCATCATTGGAGGCTGATAACACGATTTGCGTGTCGTCTGCATAAGAAGTGAGGGAAAACTTAAAGGATTTGACTAGGAGGGCCAGGTCTGCGACGTATATATTGAAAAGAGTTGGGCTAAGAGAGGATCCCTGTGGAACCCTGCATTGCAAACAGAAAGACCTTGATGAGAAGGCAACAAAAGTTGACTATATTTTCCCCGTTTGACAGGAAGGACAAAAGTAATTTCAAGCAAGGTTTTTTTTTATACCTTTTGCTTCCAGATGGTGGATCTGGGTGGAATGATGCACTGTGGCAAATGCCACAGATACATCCAGCAGGATAAGGGTGGCTGATCCCCCGTTATCTAGGATGAATTTGAGCTCATCGGTGGCCTTGATCAGGAATTTGAGCTCATCGGTGGTCATGATCAGAGCAGTCTCTGTACTATGGGGCCGATTAGGATCGCGGTTTTCCCGCATCCTCCGGGACGGCGGAAGCCACCGCCGGCCCGGAGGATGCGGGAAAACCGCTGGGGAGGCACAAAATACCCACCGCCAAATTAGGATGGCGGTGGGTCTCAAAATCAGTCCGCAGCTTTTCCGCCGCGGTCGCCTTCCGACCACGGCGGAATTGCTCTAACATGGCTGGCGGTGTCTATCAGACACCGCCAGCCATATTAGGATGGCGAAAAACAGATGCCTTTCCGCGGCGGATTCTCTGCTGTGGAAAGGCATACGGTGAATTCTTTGGGGGCCCGTTGCGGACCCCTGGGTGAGTGGGGGGGTGGGGGGTGCACATGGGGGGTACCTATGGTACCCCCCTGCATTTGCGTGCACGGAGCGGCAGGCACCGCGCGGTGCCTGCCGCTTTGTGCATGCAAATGCTAAGCATGCATATTTAACCTTGCGGCGGGTGCTGCTTCAAGCAGCACCCGCCGCAATGTTAAATATTGAGGATGTGACTGCCAGGCTGGCGGTCACATCCTAATTGCACTGGAGGGACTGCCGCTGCCCCTGCGGACGGTCCCTCCTCCTCTAGGGTGGCGGACGGACGCAGGTCCGTCCGCCATCCTAATGAGCCCCTATGTTCAGATCTGAATCCGAATTGAGTAGGGTCCAGGCAATTGGAGTCCTTGATGAACTGATTTAATTGAGTGTTCATTGCTTTCTCTACTATTTTCGCTGGGAAAGGAAGCCTGGAGATAGGTCGATAGTTGGCCAGGTCCTCGGGATACAAATTGGCTTTTTTCAATAAAGGCAGGATGGACGCTTGTTTCCTTTGGGATGGAAAGATGATAGTTCTAAACATATTATTAAAAATGTCTGAGTTCAGATAAGGGTCATCTGGAGGGTTCCATGTTTAAATATCGATAACAAAAATATAGTTTACAAAAATATAGATGTAAAAATATCGATTACAAAAATATCGACTCCCTATACTTAAACAGGTAAGTACAATATTATCGACTCAAAAATATAGATGTAAAAAATATAGATGTAAAAAATATCAACTTTATAAAATATTATAACTTAAATTAAATATTTAAATAATAATATTATTAACAAAATAAACTAAATTACATTTATATTTTAACTATTTATAACAAATAAACTTAATTTAATCAATATAAACATAATAAATGTGTACATATACATATATTTTCTTAAATACATTTTATTATTATCTTTATTTAATTTATAAACTTTAATAATTATATAAAAATAAAATAAACACATATATAAAACAATTTGAATAAAATAAAATATTCTATATTTAATTAACATATTAAAGTATTTAAAACTAATATTACATACATTTAATAACAAAATAAAAACATTAGTAGTTAAAACATTTGATGGCGAAGGGGTAAAAATTACTATTCCCACTCCAGTGAGTGCAACAGTAGGGAAAGCGCTGGATAGCATAGGGGTAAAAATTACTATTCCCACTCCAGAGGGTGCAACAGTAGGGAAAGCGTTGGATAGCGTAGGGGTAAAAATTACTATTCCCACTCCAAAGGGTGCAACAGTCGGGAAAGCGTTGGATAGCATAGGGGTACAAATTACTATTCCGACTCCAGAGAGTGCAACAGTAGGGAAAGCGTTGGATAGCGTAGGGGTAAAAATTACTATTCCCACTCCAGAGAGTGCAACAGTAGGGAAAGCGTTGGATAGCGTAGGGGTAAAAATTACTATTCTGACTCCAGTGAGTGCAACAGTAGGTAAAGCGCTGGATGTATTTATTTATTTTATTCATTTAAGAGGTTTTATATAGCGCTGGCTGGACCCAGGAGTATCAGAGCGCTTTACAAGGTGTTTCCATACAGGTACAGTGTGTATAAGCACAGACAACGGAATAATAAAAGAACAAGTCCACATAGGATACATGACATCTAGATAAAAAAGTAAAAACAATTGCTAGACACTATGAGTCATACAAAATAGCGGTCACAGTTTGGCGGGAAGCCTCACTTAGGTATACAAAAACATGCAAGAGAACTGACTGTCATGAGGAGGGGAGGTAAGGTGATCAGATAGAAGGAAAGGGAGTTGGCCAGGCGGGTGGTCACAAGTCATATGCAGAGCAGATAGGTGGGGTGATGCAGAGGGGCGAGGCTACCAGGGAGGGATTAGAAACCCCAGTATTTATTAAGGAGAAGAAGTTTGAGTTCTTTTTTGAAGCTGGGGTAGGACTGGTTACAGCGGAGGTCTTTAGGGAGGGCATTCCAAATAAGTGGGGCATTGCCTGAAAATGAGCGTGACTGAGTGGAATTCTTTTTCTGAATGGGGGGAATAAGTAGGAGGGTGTTGGAGCTTCTCAGTGATCGCGTGCAGCCTGCTTTGGTCAGTTTATTGGAGAGGTATGCCGGTGTGTTTTGGTGGAGGATTTTGTGCGTAATGCAGGCGGTTTTATATGTGGATCTACCTTCAATGGGGAGCCATTTAAGGGATTTAAGGGCGGGAGAGATGTGGTCAAATCGTTTGCAGTCCGTGATAAGCCTAGCCGCGAGGTTGAGCACAGATTTAAGAGGTGCCAGGTGGGTTTTGGGAATTCCGGTGAGGATGGCATTGCCGTAATCAATGCGCGATAGAGCAAGCGATTGGACTGCCAGTTTAAAGTCATCAATTGGGATGAAGGGCTTAATTTTCTTAAGGTTACGGAGGGTAAGGAGGGCTCCTTTGGCAGAGTTGTTGATGTGAACGTTGAGAGTTAGTCGGTTGTCAAGGGAGATGCCCAAGGATTTGACTGAGGTGGCTAGGGACAGGGAGCAGTTGAGGGCGTTAAGGTCTGTGATCCACTTTTGAATGGGGAGCTGGTTGTTTTTTGGGGAGAAAAGAATAATTTCAGTTTTTGATTTGGGTTAAGTTTGAGATGGTTCGAGTGGAACCAGGCTTGAATTTTGATGAGGGTGTTGTTGAGGTGGAGGATGTCAGCATGGGTTTTTATCTTATGGTAGAGTTGTGTATCGTCAGCGTAGAGGTGATAGTTAATCCCTGCTTGTTTGAGAATGAGGGTGAGAGGTTCCATGAAGAGGTTAAAGAGAGAGGGAGATAGTATGGATCCTTGTGGAACTCCTAGAGAGATGGGGGAGGGGTTCGAAAGGCAATTGTGGATTTTAATTTGCTGAGCGCGGTGCTGCAGGTATGAGACAAACCAATTATGAGTCATGCCATTAAGGCCGAATCGTTCTTTAAGGACTTTGAGAAGAACAGAGTGGTTAACGGTATCGAACGCTGCGGAGAGATCAAGGAGGATCAGTAGGCTAGATTCGCCATTGTCAAGGGAGTGGTGAATGTCATCTATAATGTTAAGCATGGCGGTTTCGGTGCTGCAGCCTTTCCTTAAGCCAGATTGAAGAGGGTCAAGTAAGTTAAAAAGTTCAATGTGTCTGTCAAGCTGAAGAAGGACACATTTTTCAAGGGCTTTCGAGAGGAGGGGCAAGTTGGAGATAGGACGGAGGTTGTTGAGGTCATTAGGGTCAGCCGTAGGGTTTTTAAGAATGGGGGTGATTTGTCCCAGTTGAAGGGAGGTGGGGACACAGCCGGTGGCTAGGGAGGTGTTAATGATCGAGGTCCAGGCAGGTGTGATGATATGTTTGAGGTTTTGGACAAGTTTAGAAGGGAGGGGGTCTTTAGTGTGGGAGGAGGGTTTAAGTTTTGCAATGATGTCAAAGACATCTCTTTCAGTGACTGGCTGGAAATTATGCCAAGCGGCGTTATTTTTAGGGTGAGTGTTGGGGGGATTAGAATCTTGGAGGGTGGAGGGAAAGGGGGGGGAGTGAGATCAGTATTATGGAGGGTCGTGGAGGGGGCGGGGGGGAGTGGGCAGGAAGCAGGTGCGGTAGGGGGGATGTGTAGTATGGAGGTAGGGGTCAGAGTCGGCAGGAAGGATTGCTCTATTTTTGTAATTTTTTCAGAGAAAAAGAGGGCTATTTCTTCGCATCTGGACGTCGAGGCCATAAGTACAGGCAGAGCGGCTGAGGTTTGATTGCGAACAATGTTGAACAGTTCTCTGGGTCTGTTTTTGGCTTGGTCAAGTTGTGTTCTGAAAAAGGATGCTTTTTGTTTAAGGATGTGTTTTTTGTAAGAGGATCTTGCAAGTCTGAGGCGAGCTAGGTGCAAGGGGGAAGGGTGCAGTCTCCATGTTCTTTCCGTCTGTCTCAGTGAGCGTCTTTCATTGTTAAGCTCCGTATTAAACCATGATTTGGAAGGGACGGTTCTTTGGTTTTTGAGCTTAAGCGCGGCCAGGAGGTCTAGGGTTTCAATAACTGCTTTGTTGTAGTGTTCAGTAAGTTCATTTGCGTTAAGTGAGGGCGGAATGGCGAGAAGTTGGGTATGGAGTTTGGATTCCAGTACATCCGGGGGGATATTATTCAAATTTCTGGTCAGTTTCGAGGGTTTAGTGGTTTTCGTGGGCGGGGGAGTGGCAGAGACCGCTATAGAGAACAGTATGAGATGGTGGTCGGACCAGTCGATGGGAACAATGTTGGATAGGAGGGCTAGATCTTTGCTAGTAATTATTGCATCTAGGATAGCTCCTTTGGAATGGGTCGGGGAGTGACAGAGTTGCTCTAGGTCATTGATCTCGAGAAGGTTGGAAAGGAGGGTGATAGAGGGATCGCTGCGCTCATTCCAGTGGAGGTTAAAGTCTCCCAGGAAAATGTTGAGGGAATTCGAAAGTGAGGATTGTGTAAGAATGTTGGATAGTTCATCAACGAAGGGATGAGTATTGCCGGGAGGGTTATATATGTTGTGAAGGCGAATGGGTTGGGAGCCGTGAATTTTGAGTTCAGCTTCAAGGTATTCAAGGGTGGAGTAATTAGTATTATTGACAAGGGAAATTTGTAGTTCCTCTTTGAAGATGATGGCAACACCACCGCCAATTCGGATGGGCCGGTCTTTCCTGAGAATAGAATAGCCCGGAGGAGCTAGGAGGTCCAGGATGCTTGTCGAGTGGTCTTTGAGCCAGGTTTCCGTTAGGAACGCAATGTCGATGGATTCACTAAGGATAGTTTCTGATATTTCAGAGGCATGTCGCACAGCGGACCGACAATTAACAAGCATGCAGTGAAGAGGTTTCGGGGGAGTTTTAGGGAGTGGAAGGGAGTGGATGGCTGTGAGTTGGGGAGGAGGCCTAGGTGAGCAAGGTGAGCGGGGAGTTCGGCTAGTCCCCAGTATGACAGGGATGCTGGAGGCCGGGGGAGGCTGGAAATTAGTGGGTGAGCAGTGAGGGTAGGATTTGCAGAGGTCGAGCATCTCCATGGGGGAGAGGGGGCATGAGGTGGATAGCGTAGGGGTAAAAATTACTATTCCCAATCCAGAGCGTGCAACAGTAGGGAAAGCGTTCGATAGCGTAGGGGTAAAAATTACTATTCCGACTCAAGTGAGTGCAACAGTAGGGAAAGCGCTGGGTAGCGTAGGGGTAAAAATTACTATTCCCACTCCAGAGGGTGAAACAGTAGGGAAAACGTTGGATAGCGTAGGGGTAAAAATTACTATTCCCACTCCAGAGGGTGCAACAGTAGGGAAAGCATTGGATAGCGTAGGGGTAAAAATTACTATTCCCACTCCAAAGGGTGCAACAGTAGGGAAAGCGTTGGATAGCGGAGGGGTAAAAATTACTATTCCCACTCCAGAGGGTGTATCAGTAGGGAAAACGTTGGATAGCGTAGGGGTGAAAATGACTATTCCCACTCCAGAGGGTGCAACAGTAGGGAAAGCCCTGGAACCCAAAACAATAAAAAAAAAAAAAATATCAAATTTTTTATTACATTTAATTTCCAATATAAACATAATTAATATATACATTTAAATATATTATTATTACCAAAGATAATAACAAAATAATTAATTACACATTATTTAACACTATAATATCCACCACACACACCTAAAATTATTTACACAATTACTTTTTATATTTACTAATTAATGAATGAACATTAATGTATTTTTTTAATAATTAATTAAATATTTAATTAACAGCTTTCACACCATATACACTTATAAACACCACAACACAAACCTAAAATTAATTACACATTTACAATTAATAAATACTAATTAATTATTGGTAATTAATTTATAAAGTATTTAATAATTAATTAATACAAAATTAATTACTTGACACCATTTACACATATAAACTCCACTACACACACCTACAATTAATTACACATTTACAATTAATAATTACTAATTAATTAATGGTAATTATTTTAAAAAGTATTTAATAATTATTCAATAAAAAATTATTTACATCACACCATTTACACATATAAACTCCACTACACACACCTAAAATTAATTAAACAATTAACATAATTAATTAATAATTGACTAATTGAAATTAATTAACACATAATTATTAAACAATTATTAATAAATTAACACATTAATTTATCAATTATTGTATATAATTAAACTACTTCCCACCCTATTCCCCTATAATAAAAATCAACAACATATAATAAAATGACAAACACTTCTCATTAAAAACACTAAAATACATAACATTATTAAAAAATCGATATTTTTGTAAACTATATTTTTGTAAACGATATTTATTACAACTATATTATTGTTATCGATATTACTTACCTGTCAGTCGATATTCTGGTCAAACTATATTTTTGTTGTCGATATTTCTTCATCTCGATATTTCTGCCGGGATATTTATGTCACACGATATTTCTCCGTCGATATTCCTACTCTGCACCCATCTGGAGAGCCTGACTTAGTGGTTAAGATAAGGTCTTGTATTGATGCTGTGGAAACAGGGCAGAAAAACTCCAATCTTTTAGTAGACAAATCCTTATCGGAAGCTGAGTTCGCATTAACTTGACTGGTGATTGGCGAAGAATTACCACAGTGACCAAATAAGTAGAAAATAGAGTTATTTTACCCCTGAGGTGCGAAAGCAATATCATCGCAAAAGGACTGGCTAACCCAATCTCTTTAATACTCTGGTTGTTTTGTTAATTTATTGATAACTTGATAGAGTTCTCTGACTGAGTTTTTTGAAGATTTGATTTGCAAGGAGAAGTAAGCAGTCTTTTCTGTAACCAATAAGCTTTTCTTTTAGTTAATGAGCATTTATACATTTCTCTCTCATATCTGTCATATTGGGCTCTCCATTTCCTCTCTTGGCATCTGCAACCTTGTTTTTCCATTCTGAGAGCCTCTGAAAAACATGGACCAGACGGACAGGTTCTACTTGGGCCACCTGTTTTTATCGGTGCAAGGCAGAATTAAGCCAGGCACAGTAAGTCTTGACTGCAAGTTCGGGATTGTCCTCCACCGTGGGATTTGAGATAGTAAGCAGTTGCTCAAGTTGAATTTGGTCAACTTTTGGGGCTATATGGGTGGCAGGACAGTTGACCTTAAAGAAGACGGCTGAGTGATCGGACAAAATCAGAGAAAGTACTTTAAGACTAGAGAAATCTTTGTTGTTTGAAAACAACACATCCAGCGTATGTCCCCCCACAATGAGTGGGATCAGAACTGAGAAGTTTAAGATCAAAGGCATCTATGATTTCAATTAATGAAACTGCATCCTTATCTCCTTTTTGCTCTAAATGAAATTAAAGACCCCGAGGACTGTAAAATTAGAATTGCAGAAACCTGCCTCAAGTAGGGAACTAATGGAGTTTAGAAAGCCGGCTTGGAGCCTGGAGGACGATAAATTAGAGAACCTCGAGAAGTGTACTCATTTGTAAGCCCACTTTTGAAGGAAAGTGCTTCACAGTCACCCTACTGTCAGTCAGTCAAATACACTTTATTCAATTTGTTAAAATCATAAAAGGCATACAAATTTACATACATCCATAAAAATAGAGCAATTCATATATTTACAAACTCAGTGCAAAAACTCTTTTGAAATATATACACTGCTGATACTCGGAAATGAATTAAAAATAGTTAATAAGAACAATCAGAATAATACATTCAATGGTATATTTTTCGTTTTGATTCTAATTGCCGCCACTAAAAAACTAGCCACATGGAAAGTAATGCGGATGCTACACAACATCTGAAGGTAGATGAGAGCAGGTCTGACTTGGATAAAGCCAGCCTCTTTCAGAATTGGAAGCAAATATTTTTCCCCCGCATAGTACCCGCAGAACATGATGAAATGCATGGTGTCTTATTGCGAAAAGTTGTCGCAATTACAGGGCGGTCCATCGTCTGGTTTGCACCACGATTGATAACTACCCAAGGAATAATGTATCAGATTGAATCTGAATTTAGTCAGTAGGACTCTATGGAAGGGTTTGGTAACAGTCTTAAGATATGGCTCGAGTGCGGGAGAGATTGTTAGCACATAATGCCGTCTGACTGAGGGTTTCAGAAATTCCAGCTCCTCGCGGGCCAATCTAAGCCTATCTAAAAAGTGTAACTTAGTCCAATTGACGTCCTCCCTTCTGATACAAGAAGGCGTTAAAAAGAGGTCCGGGCGTCCTAACTGACCAAATGAATATCTCAGGTATTCAAGCCAGGGTATTTTTTTTGCGTGATTCAATACCATGACATTTTTCAGAATAGTGTGATTCAAAGTTATTTCTGAGTTGAGCCATGTTTTTAACCAGAAAATTAATGGGGCTAGTTTCAGCTTATCTGAAACATAATCCAAGCCCACCTCAGAATGGATTGAGAAGGTGGGGGTGGGCTGGGGAACAGACAAGAGGTATCTTAAAAACCTGTTCTCAACTCTTTGAATCTTATCAAGTGGAACATAGCCCAAAACAGAAGCGCCATATGTGGCAATTGGGATACATTTTGAGTTATAAACTTTTAGAAGAACCTCCATAGGCCTAGCCCCCAACCTTTTTAAGAAGCCTATGAGAGCTAACATGGATCTTGCCACGGAAATACTTTTAGCCTTGATTTGGGGGGCCCATGTCCCCTTCTCATCGAAGAGAACACCAAGGTAAGAAAATGCTGCCACCCTGGAAACCACCTCACCCTTGCAAATAAAGGTTTTAAATTTACACTTATGTCTATGATGGCCAACCACCATTGAGTGGGATTTTTTCGCATTTATCTTTAGGTCCAGACGATCCATAAAGATCCCAAATAGGTCCAACAATCTCTGGAGTCCCACCCCGGTGCGGGCTAATAAGACTGCATCGTCCGCGTATAGGAGAGCCAGTATAACAGCATCTCCTACACGCAGCACATCCACCCCTGGTGCATCTAAAAAGTTATCTAGACCATTAATGTAGATGGTAAAAAGAAGGGGGGCTAGGATGCAGCCCTGTCGCACCCCCCACTTCGATATAAAGCGGCTCGTACACCTGCCTTCCTTTGTGACCCTGACCTTTGCAAATAACTCCTGGTGGAGGGACGCCATAAAGTTAACAAGGGGGGGGGTCAATCCCTATCTCCAAGAGGATTGGCCGCAACCTATCTCTGTTCACCATATCGAAGGCCGAGGAGAGGTCCATAAAGGCCAAATATAGCGACCCCTCCTTAGCTACTGTATATTTAAACGTTAAAAGGTGCAGATTAGAACACTGATCCAGGGTACCTCTTTTTTCTCTGAACCCATATTGTAGGTTTGACAGAACCCCACTACTCTCAATATTGTCCCTTAGTTTGTACAATAAGACTCCGCCTAGTATCTTAATCGGAGAGTCTAACAGGGAAATGGGTCTGTAACAAGCTGGGTCATCTCGCTGGCCTTTTTTGAAAATCGGCACAATGATTGAGGTGGCCCATGTGGCAGGAAAGATATTACCATTGGTTGTATGACTTAACAACTACTGCCTAAACCACGACTTCTGGATCCACGAAGGTTAAACCACGACCATTACTTAACCACTACATTTTAAACCACTACTCCATAAACCACGAAAAAATTAGATTTAATGCCATTTTTTTCTAAAATACTATTTTAGGTCTGTTTTCAAAAACGAGCACACTGATCATATGCTGTTCGTTTTTAGATTAAAGCAACATTGCCATCTTCTGACATAAACTGGTAATTTATGTTAACTAATTTCTTCAACAACCTATTTGTTTTGATTTTAATCTTCACGTATTTTTCAATCTATATATATTTTTTTAATCGTGTTTGTGGGGGGGAGTCCCCCCACACCCTCCATTTACCCTTTTAAACGTTTTCCTAGCATGCTCCGGTGTTCTAAAAGTCGTGGTTCCATCTTCGTTGTTCCTTCATTCGTGGATGTTACCTTCGTGATTCAGCCCTCTTCGTTGTTCAATCTTCATTGTTCAGGTGAGCCGGTCTTAAAACATCTTGGTTTAGGAGGTTTCCCATTACCATTAGCCGCATAGAAGACATTTGTAAGCACCTTGGCCCACAGTTTGGGTGAGTGTCTATAAAGGTCTGAGGGGACGCCATCCAGCCCAGGGGCCTTATTTTTTGAGGTCTCAGTGATTGCTCTCTCTACTTCATTGCAGTCAAAATGTAGGGGGGCTGACTCGGGAACCAACAATGGACTTCTTAAGGCGCCAGACTCTGATTCTCCATAAACTTCTCTAAAATGACAAAGCCATTTATATCAGAGATTACACAGTCCATGACTGTGTTATCTGAATCTGAGAAAAAAGGCTGGTTAATTGTCGCCCAGAACTGGTTGCTGTCACGTAAAACATCGATTGACAGTAATTTGTCCCATGCATCCTTTTTTATGGCGCATTTCCTTCTGTTAATCATTTGCTTATACGTCTTCCTCCTCTCAGCGATAGCAACCTTATCTCTTGGGATGGTTTTCAGCGCTTGTAATAAGTCCCTATGTGCTTTTGTGCAATTAGAATCAAACCATTTGTGGGGGTAGTTACCTCCTTTGCAAGATTTAATCGTCAAATCGTGCGAGATTTGTGCACATATTGACTCAAAAGCGCCCATGATTGCATCGTTAGGAGCATTACGATCCTGGCAGAGTGCCATATTGCCTTCAATTTTAGGGAGTAGTTCCTTAAGAAAGTTATCCGGTACAACCTTTGCCCACTTGAGCCTTCTCCCTTGGTCCTTTGGAAGAATGGCAAGCTCGTTTTGGGGAGGACTGGTCCTGATCCCTATGGGGTTGCACCACCGCAGCGCAAGCAGGACTGGGTTATGGTCACTGTATATCGACATAATTACTTTGTAAGGCACAACCCTTCGTAAAATGCCAGGGGTCACAAAAATCTAATCTAGCACCGAACCTGGGTCAGTACCTTTGAAAGTAACTGCCCTTACCTCACCCTCGATGCTGCTAGATTCAAAAACATTGAAATTAGCCAGCAGCTCCTCAAGGGCCTCTCCTTGTCTGGAGTGCTCAAAGTGGGGAACCACTGAACGTACTGGACCCTCCTGATTCCCTAAGTGACAAACGTCACTGGATGGATGACTATTAAACTCGCCCATCAAGATGAGCTCGAAATTAGTGTAGTGATTTTGACTGAGGTTAATTAAAGATTTTTCCAGCAAGGCAATATGTTTGGTGCTATCATCCCTATCCCAAGAATTATAGAAATTAATTAAAATGGATTTACAGGTATACGAGACAACCCATTCAACAATTAAAAGGTTAGGGGACCCAACCTCCACCAGTTTTTGTGTCCCCATACGTTTTAGGGAGAAAATCATGATAAGACCCCCTTTCGCTCTACCTGCGGTACTTGGAGTGGCCGGGACAATAAATCTGGTAAAGCCATCCATTCAGAAGCTAGGGGAAGAGTCCCAGGTTTCCTGCATAGATATTATATCATGACTAGAGACAAAGTAAACCCCAGCTGTGTCTGCCCTTTTTGTTCTAATGCTGGCTACATTCCAGCTAATAATTTTACACTCCGCTAACACATCGGGGTTAGAAACATCATGAGGGTTAGACGGTGTCAAAGCTGGCAGTCAATCGATCTCTTCAATACCTGAAAGGGGAGCAAATCGGTTACTCAGGGCCGGTCCACGGGCTCTAAGGGTGTACAAATTGACTGAGGATGAAGTACCACCAGAGAACCCAAATCCCCATCCAAGGGGTGTGGGCAAGTCCCCGAAGTCCTTACATGTCCCAGATCTGTGCCCCGTGCCCTCCAATCCATAAAAGTGCCCCGTAACCGATGGTGTATGATTGGGGGTGGATAGAAAAAACCCAGAGGGACGGGTCTCGTTTGCCCAGTATGTATAAACTCTGAGCCATCCCAGAACAACCTGTCTGCCAAATCCACACTACTGAAATTGGCTATAACACAGTCCCCCTCTATTTTCTTTAGACATTTCCCAATCCAACCCACCCTTCTTGCCATGATGATCCTATTTGAAATGTTCAACCCTCCACTGCAGGACTCATTACACCATGCTCTGGCCTTTTTCATCAAGTCGAGAACTGATTCACCCTCTCCCTCTTGTAGCGGAGGGACCCCAATTAATGTGTCCACTAAAGGAGCGGCCTACGGGGGCAAATCCAACTTTACTTGGCAGCCTCTTGCTAACGTGCTAGAACCTGGGATGGGTATCGGTACACTACTGGCCAAGAAGCCTGGCCTTGCGGGGATGGAATCTGCGCTACTAAGTGGTGTGTGAATATCCCGACTCCTAACATTAACAGAGGGCACCCCATCATTAGTCAGCAGAGGTCCAGATGGTCAGAAGACCTCCTTGGAATTTTTACATGAGGCGTCAGCATCAGGCAGATGCACTTCCTGACCTAAAGTGCATTTTCTGGCATATGTATCTATTAATGCACATTTCTTAAGAAGACCAGCTAAACAAGTATTCAAGGTGTCCACAATGTCTTTCGCTATGCCCAATAATAATGGCTCTATGCGTGCTACGAATATGGACTCTAGCTGAGCTCCAAGATTGTCATTAGTCACAGTCGCAATATTTAATAAGGCATCTGTTTTTTTCCTCCTTTTAGTGTTCCTCTTTGGATCATGGCCAGTGACCTGGGTACACCGTTCCAGTGGTGGGGATCAGGATTTGCCAGGGGAAAGACAAACAGTAGGGGCAGCAATATTCCTAGGATGAATCAGTACCACCTCAGGCTCTAGTGGTATTTGTGGTGCTTGCACAGTATCAACAACCTGCATACAGTTTGTGAGGGGCGAGGGGGTTAGGCCGAGTTCTTGCTCTGCATTTGCAATTTCCTTCGTGAGGGCCCCCACAGCGGAAGAGAGATAGGAAATAATTGACTCAGAATGTCTAGGCACCTTAGCCTTCTTCCCCCCTCCTCAGCATTGGTTGCTTTCTTGCGCTTACCCATCTTAAAATGTCAGGGGGCGGGCCCTGCCCGGCCTCTTCTGGCCCCTGACAGCCACAGACAGCCCGCCCTTTGCCCAGGCTTAGCCCGGCATCCCCGCGCGCATCCCGCAAGGCGGGAGGCGTTCCTTACTCTTAAAGCGCCGCCAGGCGCGTCGGTAGCGTCGGTGGAAGTGCGCCGGTCCCCAGGGTAGCTGGGAGATGTAGTGTCCCACTGCTGGTGGGGCCGACGTCTGCTGTGGCTGCTGGGACCCTTGCCGTTGCCCTCACAGCGTGGATGCTGCTGCGCCAGGTGCGTCCGCCGTTTCCCTCACGGCGTGCTGGTATAAGTGAATATGCGCCCCAGGAGCGTTCGGCGCTCCTTACTCTTAAAGCGCCGCCAGGCACGTCGGTAGCGTCGGTGGAAGTGCGCCGGTCCCCAGGGCAGCTGGGAGATGTAGTGTCCCACTGCTGGTAGGGCCGGCGTCTGCTGTGGCTGCTGGGACCCTTGCCGTTGCCCTCACGGCGTGGATGCTGCTGCGCCAGGTGCGTCGGCCGTTTCCCTCACGGCGTGCTGGTATAAGTGAATGTGCGCCCAGGTGCGTTCGGCGCTCCTTACTCTTAAAGCACCGCCAGGCGCGTCGGTAGCGTCGGTGGAAGAGCGACGGCCCCCAGGGCAGCTGGGAGATGTAGTGTCCCACTGCTGGTGGGGCCGGCGTCTGCTGTGGCTGCTGGGACCCTTGCCGTTGCCCTCACGGCGTGGATGCTGCTGCGCCAGGTGCGTCGGCCGTTTCCCTCACAGCGTGCTGGTATAAGTGAATGTGCACCCCAGGAGCGTTCGGCGCACCTTACTCTTAAAGCGCCACCAGGCGCGTCGGTAGCGTCGGTGGAAGTGCGCCGGTCCCCAGGGCAGCTGGGAGATGTAGTGTCCCACTGCTGGTGGGGCCGGCGTCTCCTGTGGCTGCTGGGACCCTTGCCGTTGCCCTCACGGCATGGATGCTGCTGCGCCAGGTGCGTCGGCCGTTTCCCTCACGGCGTGCTGGTATAAGTGAATGTGCGCCCCCCCTACTGTATAGCTGTGAAATTTGTTATGAATTTATCCCGGTATAAGACCGCCAAACCCCCTCCTCTTTTCAACAGATGATCTTGCCTATGAAGTAGATACCCAGAAGGTGTGACTACAAGCAGTTCGGGCATTGAGATATTGGTGGCCCATGTTTCCGTGATGAATAAAATGTCAGGGTTATGTGAATCGATTAAATCTGCTACTCTAAAGCATGTTTTACTAGAGACCGAACATTAATTAAAGTGCACAGTATACCCATACTGTCCTTACTCTACTTTAAAATAAATGTAAATATTCTCAAACTCAAATGGAGTGGCTATCTACCCTCAAATCTATTGGATTCTCCCCTCCCCAGCAAAAGAGGTAACATCTCTTGGCATCTGGCTAGATACTCATCTTTCCGTGGTTCCCAAACTACGCACACTTCTCCAGCTGCCAGAGAAACACTGTTATTGCCATACCAACACTGCTATCTTCACAGCAACACTGCCATCACTTTAATAAAACTTCTCCTGCAACTCCTAGACGTCGGCCATTAAAGCAGCCCTTCACTCAGCTGCAAGGCTAGTCCCACGTGCGAACAATACTACCACAGAAAACCAGTTCAAAAGGACCTAAGGTGGCTCCTACAAAAAGAGATAATAAAATTGAAAACAGCATGTATCAACGCCAAGTTCTGCATGGAAATCACCCTCAGAACTTGCAGAAGATACTACAAATGCCTGGGGGTCAAAATATGTGAGAAGTGAAGCCACCTTTCGCCTGAAATCAAGAATATTTCTAAATCATCTACCTATCCTCTGGAATTCCTTATCAAAAGACAGCGGATGCACCAGTAACCTCCTTAGGTAAAAGCTTTAGGGGCCCATTATAATGGCGGGCGAAAAAAGTCCGCCCGCCACCGTAACAGTAAACCGGACCGCCCGCCAGAGGTGTGGCGGACCTGCTGTGCCCATTAGGATGCGACCACCACCCTGACGGTCGCATCCCGCATATTCAACATTGTGGCGGGCGGTGCTGTAAGCACCACCCACCACAATGTTGAAAATGCATGTTGTGTTTTGGCATCCAAAACGTGACAGGCACCGCGCAGTGCCTGCCGCCTTATGAATGTCAATATGGGGGGGTGCCATGGGTGCCACCAAATGCAGCCACACCCCCGGGGGCCCGCAACAGGCCCCCAAAGTAGACTCCGCCATAGAAAGGCATTCCTACGCACACATCATAATATGGATGGCGGTGCCTGCAAGGCACCGCCACCATGTTATGGGCCTTTTCCGCCTGGCAGGCAATTATTGCCTGCCGGCGAAAAAGCGGTGGGCGGTCTTTCCTTCCACCGCGGTACCCCCGCTATGCTAATGTTGCGGGGGTGAATGGCCGTCCTGGGGGGTGTTTTGGCGGATGGATTGCCACCAGCGGTAGGGCGGTGGCAATCCGCACGCCATGATAATAGGCCCCTATGAGTTAGGGCCTGATTTAGATTTTGACAGACAGGTTACTGCATCACAACGGTGACGGATATCCCATCTGCCAAAATGTAAATTCTATTTTATCCTACAGGATTTATATTTTAGCGGAAGGGATATACGTCACTGTTGTGATGGAGTAACCTGTACACCCACAGTTTGATCTGACTCTTTGCTGCCCAATTCCTCCTCAAGACTTTCCTCTTTTCTCTACTTTTGTTCCTACAGTCTTACTGATCGTAGTATTTCAGGCATCCTCCTCCTTTCTTCCACACTTATCCTGTCCTAACATCCAACTTGCTCTTCATCTTATGGTCCTTATCCCTGAACCCTGCTTCTTATCTCAGCACCCTATTCACTCTGTACCAAGGAATGTTCATACTCTAAAACGGATTTTCTGAAACTACAACACTCTTCACAATGCCTAGTTTCAAGTTGTATGTTCTTTGGAAGAGACTAGCTTGATTTGTAAGTTAGATGTATAGCATGCTGATACCTCTCTAGTCTGCCGAGCTATATAAATACATACATAATGGTCTGAAATTTATGAGAGGTAAACGCACATGGCAATTGTTATACAGTTACTTGGAAAGGGTTTACCATCCTATTAGAGAAGCACAGAATCCAGTATGGCTGGGGTGAAATCAATTATCATGGTATATCTGCTAATGTTGCTGGTTAAGAAATATATTGACTACCATTCCAGCAGTATTTAAAGCCTTTACATTTTGAGGCTAGTGGCAAAAGAAGTTTTCATATCGTTAGAGTTCCAAGACAAGTTCCAGAAACCTAATTGCTATGAAAGTAGTTACAGTATGCTTTGTTTTCTGAAAAGGACACTTTGTTTTCTGAAAAGCGCTCCGCTGGTTTTGCGCTCACCTTTTGAGCCAGCACTTCTGAATCTTGCCGCACCCGCTCCGCGGGTGCCGCTTCGTCGAGGGACCTGCTCCATCTTTGCCTGCTTCTTGTGGGGGAACCCCTGTTCGGATCTCAGGGACAGCAACGCTGCAGGGCTACGAGCGTGCAGGGACTACCTGACCCAGGTGTCCCTGCGAGACCGCGTCCAGCTTCCGGTCCGCTCTCCCTGCAGCTCCACCCCCCGCCCATCAGAGGATCACTTAAAGCACCTGGCCAGCCCTTGCCATTGGGACACTTTGTTTTCTGAAAAGCGCTCCGCTGGTTTTGTGCTCACCTTTTGAGCCAGCACTTCTGAATCTTGCCGCACCCGCTCCGCGGGTGCCGCTTCGTCGAGGGACCTGCTCCATCTTTGCCTGCTTCTTGTGGGGGAACCCCTGTTCGGATCTCAGGGACAGCAACACTGCAGGGCTGCGAGCGTGCAGGGACTACCTGACCCAGGTGTCCCTGCGAGACCGCGTCCAGCTTCCGGTCCGCTCTCCCTGCAGCTCCACCCCCCGCCCATCAGAGGATCACTTAAAGCACCTGGCCAGCCCTTGCCATTGGGACACTTTGTTTTCTGAAAAGCGCTCCGCTGGTTTTGCGCTCACCTTTTGAGCCAGCACTTCGGAATCTTGCCGCACCCGCTCCGCGGGTGCCGCTTCGTCGAGGGACCTGCTCCATCTTAGCCTGCTTCTTGTGGGGGAACCCCTGTTCGGATCTCAGGGACAGCAACGCTGCAGGGCTGCGAGCGTGCAGGGACTACCTGACCCAGGTGTCCCTGCGAGACCGCGTCCAGCTTCCGGTCCGCTCTCCCTGCAGCTCCACCCCCCGCCCATCAGAGGATCACTTAAAGCACCTGGCCAGCCCTTGCCATTGGGACACTTTGTTTTCTGAAAAGCGCTCCGCTGGTTTTGCGCTCACCTTTTGAGCCAGCACTTCTGAATCTTGCCGCACCCGCTCCGCGGGTGCCGCTTCGTCCAGGGACCTGCTCCATCTTTGCCTGCTTCTTGTGGGGGAACCCCTGTTCGGATCTCAGGGACAGCAACGCTGCAGGGCTGCGAGCGTGCAGGGACTACCTGACCCAGGTGTCCCTGCGAGACCGCGTCCAGCTTCCGGTCCGCTCTCCCTGCAGCTCCACCCCCCGCCCATCAGAGGATCACTTAAAGCACCTGGCCAGCCCTTGCCATTGGGACACTTTGTTTTCTGAAAAGCGCTCCGCTGGTTTTGCGCTCACCTTTTGAGCCAGCACTTCGGAATCTTGCCGCACCCGCTCCGCGGGTGCCGCTTCGTCGAGGGACCTGCTCCATCTTAGCCTGCTTCTTGTGGGGGAACCCCTGTTCGGATCTCAGGGACAGCAATGCTGCAGGGCTGCGAGCGTGCAGGGACTACCTGACCCAGGTGTCCCTGCGAGACCGCGTCCAGCTTCCGGTCCGCTCTCCCTGCAGCTCCACCCCCCGCCCATCAGAGGATCACTTAAAGCACCTGGCCAGCCCTTGCCATTGGGACACTTTGTTTTCTGAAAAGCGCTCCGCTGGTTTTGCGCTCACCTTTTGAGCCAGCACTTCTGAATCTTGCCGCACCCGCTCCGCGGGTGCCGCTTCGTCGAGGGACCTGCTCCATCTTTGCCTGCTTCTTGTGGGGGAACCCCTATTCGGATCTCAGGGACAGCAACGCTGCAGGGCTGCGAGCGTGCAGGGACTACCTGACCCAGGTGTCCCTGCGAGACCGCGTCCAGCTTCCGGTCCGCTCTCCCTGCAGCTCCACCCCCCGCCCTTTCCAACCACTATAAACAGTACTTGTTCTCCCGCAGCGCGGGACGCAGCCCGGGGCGTAGACCGGGCTAAGAGCGGGCCGTTTGAGGCGGTTCGAGGATGGCAGAGGACGGCCCTGGCCCATAACCCCTGCATTGATTTCCATTTTACGCAAGGTAGGCGGACTTGTGAATCTCAACTTACTCCTCAGCTTAGAGTGGCCGGTCACAAGAATTATTATATATTTTATGTGAGGGCCATTTCGCCGTTTTTGGCCTCACACAGCAGATGTCCACCATGCGCAACAGAACCAGAAGTAACACTAAAAAAGCTACGGCCGTGGCGCAAGTGACTGGGCCAATAGACCACTTCATTTCACGGGTCAATGAAACCATCGACCAAAGCATCATCCTGTTGGAAAAAAGAGTTTCCTTGGATCTCATGAACGCCAAACGCTCGTCTTTGGGCTCTCTTGCAACTGCAAGCTCACCTGCCCAGCAACTCTCAACTAACTGTTCCCTACCTTTACCCCTAACTACTGCTGGTACGTTCACAGTCCCGAACGCTGTCGATTTATCAGTGACTCAATCAGATTCCGATCCGTCATATGTTGATCTTGAGGCCACTCCAGACTTAGAAGCCTGCCAACCATCTGATAAGTTAGAGTTGAGTGTAGACAGTCATCCCTACGTACCAGATACAGGAGCGGTTCCTGCATTGTCTGACCCAGGGAATAGGGCTACTATTACTACTAAGGATGTGCCTAAGATTAAGGAAAAACCCAAAGTCAAAGTTAGGAATCATAACCTGGTCTCACCCACCCCTAACTCTGTATCAGGTATACCCTGTTGGGTCGAAAATATGGTAATAGACCTAAAATCGGATCTTGAAGCTACAATAGCGGCTCAAATCAAGCCCTTAATATCTAAACTTGATAGACTGACGTCGCTAATTAACTCGAAATGGGCCAATAAGGCAAGTGGGAATGGGTCTATACAGACGCATGGGGCACCAAAAGAAGTACCTCCCAAAAATGTACCCTGTACCAAGCCCTCAAAAGACCCTTCTATCAAGGCCAATACTCCATTAGTTAGTAAGGCATCAGCAATACAGCATTCGATCCAAACAGGGAGTAAATCTGTTGCACCCGCACCTACCCCTAGCGAGGTAGGTTCCGCTTCAGCTACACAAACATCCGCTGGCCTAACTAAAGCGGGCAATCAACAAGCTAAGGGTCCCAATGGGTTGGCCACCAATTCGACACTATCTTCTTCCTCAAACAAGCCTCAAGAATCTAAGACAAAGCAGGCTCGCTTCAAGACAATTAGCCTGCCGCCGGAAGTTTCTCCCTTTGTGGTTGTCCTGACGGGTGTTCCGCCACTGAAGGAGGGAGCAAGAGAAACCTTTGTTGAATTAAGAAACAAATGTGCCCAGTGGCTCCAGCTGCACAAACCCCTACCCAGCCATATGAGCGGTGACATTTTTTCTGTACGTAGAGGTGATTGGGTGGGCAGGAATACCAAGACTATAGCAGGAGTTGTCATTACTGTTAACTTCAGGGACACAGGGGCAGCGAATTATATATGCAACACACCTAGTAGCGGACCTGCCACTCAAATCAATCCACTTCCCTTGTCCTACTTCTTACCCATGCCCCCAAGACAAAATCTCTCCAGGTCTACCTTCCCAATTAATAGAGGGTATATACACGCTCCACAACATACTACTTATCAGTGGCAGCAACCTCCACAACCTCCACAACCCCCACAACATATTACTTACCAGTGGCAACAACCTCTACAACCTCCACAACCCCCACAACATATTACCCATCAGTGGCAGCAACCTTTACAACCCTCACAACATATCACTCATCAGTAGCAGCAACCTTGGCAAGGACTGCCCCCTCCTTTTGACCCCTTTGTTTCACAGTTTGCCCATCGAAATAGATTTTGTGCGTTAGATGAGGTTGACTGACTCAATTCCATGGAAGCTTCCCCCTTAAACCTTGATACCAATAGGGGTGAGGAGGAGGCATCCTCAGCCATCTCTCATCTTCCCTGTCCCAACCTTTCAATTGTGGCAGCCATCAAACCAATACCTCAAGCCCCAGACAGGGACTGTGCAGGTTCGATCACCCCCGAAATTACTATCAAAACTAGAGGTGAACCAACTAAGGGTGAAATAAAAATTCTTAGTTGGAACCTTGCGGGGATCACTAGGAAATTAGGTTTGCCCGAGTGGAACGATCTGGTCGAAGCTCATAAGATCTGTGTATTCCAGGAGACCTGGAGCACTGAGCCAATGTACCGGGTTGGGTTTGTCACTTTTTTTGTCCCAGCTGAAAAACCCAAGCAAGGGAAGGGGCGTCCCTCAGGGGGGCTCATCATTTGGGCAAGCATCTCACTTAACTGCCGAATAACCCTTAAGCGGATAGATAACCCAGATATCCTTGGTATCTCTCTGTCTAGTCATCGTGGTGGTCTGACCTTAGATCTCTACGATGTCTATGCTAGAGGCACCAAAAATGGGTGCAACTCACCTGTAATATCCGACCTTGAGGCCCAACTTAGGGACTATAAAGAACCTGATCACATCCTAATAGCAGGAGATTTTAACTGCACATACGAGCCACTTCCCCTGGATGGAATCCCTGACCTAGGAGAAGAAGATAGTAGATGGGGTATTCCCACACTCTCTATCCCTCCTATCAAGCGCTGGACTCGTAGTGCAATACAGTTAAATGCATTGACTCTGGAGTTTGGACTAAGAGCCACTAATGGCCGTACATCTCCTGACCGGATGGGCGCCCCAACGTTCAACAGAGTTGGTCATACCTCGAGGATCGACTATATTCTGTTGGACCGGGGGCTCTGGAGTTCGGTCATCGATATGGTTATTATACCGACCATAGAGAGTGATCACAACTCACTTTCTTTAACTATTATGAATCCTTGGTCTACTGGAGTGCTATCAGTACCATCTAACTGTCCACATGGGGTCACTGTTTCCTCCTGTGGAAGACGCCTTAAGTGGAATAAAATCTCGAGCAATGTTGATAAACTCTCCACTATTGAAGAGGTCCTCAAAGCCTCACAAGTGAAGATTAGTTCTATAGACCCACCCATGGCAGTAGATAGGGTAACATCTATATATGAAGCAGCCATAAAAGCTATAGGGGAAGTTTTTTGGGTAAAGGGGACTGCAGGGAAAACCATGCCCCAGAATAAAACTAAAGGGAAACATGATTGGTACTCTGCATCATGCAGGAAAGCCAAGACAAGGCTAATTGAGGCTGTCAAGGGCAAGTTCCAACCCCTAATACAGATAGCCAGGCAAGAACATAAGAGATCATTGGGGCTAGCAAAAAGGGAGTGGGAAGATGCTTATTGGTCAACTCTTAAAGAAGCTAGCTCTAAAAAAGACTCGAAATGGTTTTGGGATACCATAAGAGCTCGCAATAGGCCAGATAGCGACCTGATAACCTGCAACATCCCAAGTCAGGCGTGGGTCAAACATTTCTCCAAACTTTACACCCGTCATGGTGATTCTGATGGGGGAGGGGTGGTCTTACCATTTCTCCCTCAAATCTATGATATCCGGCCTACTGACTTTGATTTCACGATCAAGGAAGTAGAATATGCAATAAGCACTTTTATTCCACAAAAAGCGGCTGGCCCGGATGGCATTCCTGGCGACCTCTTAAAGTCTGACAGCGTAAAATGGGGGAAACTGATTCATTCTCTGCTTGCTGCCATCTGTAAAGGTGCCCCTATTCCCTCATCGTGGAAAGGGGCTGAGGTGGTCCCTATCCATAAAAAAGGCTCCAGGGACGATCCATCAAACTACAGGCCGATCAGCTTGTTAGATATTAGCCAAAAAGTAGTCGGCAAGGTCCTGCTGGTCAGAATTTTAAATTGGGTAGAAGAAAACAAAATTCTTTCTGACTATCAGGCAGGTTTCAGAGTGGGCACTGGGACGATTGAGCAAGCCTTCAGACTCATGATGGTGTACTGGAAGGTCGTGGTCATAGGCAAGGGCAGTCTTTATCTCGCGTTTATCGATTTAAAGACTGCCTTTGACCTTGTACCTAGGGAATCTTTATGGAGTGTACTGGCCGATATGGGATTGCCCCACTATTTGCTATCCCTACTTGTCAGGCTGCACCACAATAGTTTTGCCCAAGTTAGGTGCGGCCCTGGGGGGGAGAAAACGGGTAGTATCCCGGTTGAGAGAGGTGTCCGCCAGGGATGTGTCCTAGCCCCCACCCTTTTCTCTCTTTACATCAATGGGGTGGTTGAGCACCTTCGGAAACATCCTTCAGATGAACCATCCCTGGCCGGCGAACGTATACCAACCCTCCTCTTCGCGGATGATACGCTTTTAATTTCTAAATCCCCGATGGGCCTCCAGAGACTTTTGGACAAAGTAAAACTAAGTACCTTGTGCTGAATCCTCCTAAACAACAAGTTCGCTCTCCCACTCTGAATGCCGTGCTCCTGGAAAGGGTAGAGGTTTTCGACTATCTTGGGATACGCCTCTCGCACAAAATGGAATGGACCCCACACTTGGACAAAATGTTGCTAACTCACAAGAGGATTACAGGAGCCCCTCTGAAAGAGCAACGATCCTGTACAATAAGACCAATAGCTACAGTCCTGGAGATTTACTCAGCTAAAGGTGTTAGCTTTGCCCTTTATGGGGCAGAACTTTGGGGCTCATCCATTACTGACGCTTTGCCGAGATCAGAAAATAAATTTTGTAGAGCAATTATGTCCCTTCCGCAGGGCACCCCTACACTCCCCCTAATGCTGGACCTAGGCTGCCGCCAAATTGATGATGTTGCAAAATTCCGTCCATTATTGTTATGGGCACGTATTTGGCGTGTGGAAGAACTTAGCGGATATGCCCAAGGACTAGCAGAAATTATGTCATCACCAAGTTGGCACAAAATCAAATGGCTGAGAGACATGAAGATCTTGCTAACAAAACTGGGCCTAAACGAAGCATGGTCGAATAGAACTTCACCCTCGAAGCTAGTCCTTAAAAAGCTCTATTGGGACTGGATCCTTTCTCAGAGGAACACTAGCACCACCTTGGGTAGGCTCACGGAGGACTTTCTGAGGTTCAAAGATCGACCTAAACGGGAATTGTATCTCGATATCATTGGAAAACCTTTTGATAGGGCCCTGTACTTCAGATTCAGAATAGGAACCCTTCCTCTTAATTCTTTCACCTCACGATGGAAATCTCGTATGGAAATGACAGAGCTCTGCCCAGCATGCCTCGCCAAACCAGAGTCATTGGCACATTTTATGTTTGAGTGCAGCGAGTATGCAACACCAAGGAGGGTCTGGCTTAAAAACTTATGTCGACAGTTGGGTACTAGGAGTCATGAGGCAGCAATTAGGATACTTATATCTGACAGCCGTGTGTCCTATGTTTGTGCTTTAGCCAAATTTTTATCATGGGCTTGGTCCATTCGAGCCAAAAGGCTAAAATTGACTGTTTAATCCCATTTTACAATGTATTAATCGAATGTACTGCCTTTTGACATGATTCGCTAATCTGTAAAAACTTAATGAAATAATAGGCTAGTATCATTTGTGTTAATCCTTTTTAAATATTTATTGTAAAATTTACTGTCCTTTTTTTGTAAAGCAATCCTTTCTAAATAGGTCAAATTTTTGTTTCAAGTTTATGTCTGTTTTTAAAACTGTACCATTGTGATTTTCTGTGCTGCTTTTATGATAATTTTTTTATCGAAATAAAGCCTTTTGACTTTGACTTTGTTACAGTATGCTCCCCACAACTAATGCAGTCTCCACAGTCACCTTAGCAGCACACGAGTTGACTGGGATCCTGCAAAATAGTCAGAATTCCTCACATGCCCTGGAACATCTCAATCCTCCTGCACATAAGGCACCCCTAAGGCAAATTGCATCAGCTGACAGGATGCTGTTTGCAGCAGAACTGGCTTAAATATCCATTTGAATTAGTAAATTAGGTGTCCAGTACATGAATCAGTTCTTGGGGGTACAGATTCAGGAAGTGGTAGCAACAGTTATTGCAAAGACCTCACTAGAAAAGCAGAGCAGCAGCACAACAGGCAGGGATGGCATCCTCCTTCTCGTCCTGGTAGGTTCTAAAATGGCAGGTTGTCAGAAATTAGGTTTTAAATAGAGGTGTGCAAAACGTGCGCATTTATGCAAAATCTTGGAAAAATTGCACAATTTAATACATATGAATGCAAATGCAAATCTATACTTAGCACTATATTCAGTTCAAAATGCACCGTCGTGCAAATGTTTGAAGCAAGAACACATTTTGCACTAACAACATAACGGAAAAATACAATTGCCACTCACATTCTGGTTGTTTGCATTGTTCCAGTGCTCCATCGCTATAATTTAGCTGCGAACAGCAGTGTAATTATGCATCGTGATTTCTAGAATTTTGCATAACATGAAATTCCCAAAAGTACACACATTTCATCAGCAGAATTTAAATATCACTAAAGCCTAATTTTAAAGGAGAACTAGCATGCTGTCATTATCCTATTCTACTCAAATATCTGAAATGTTCTCATTTGTGATACTCCTCTTCTGTAAGTATGCCCATAGGTACCAAAGGCCTCAGCTTCACTGCAGGTCTTCCTTTTAATATTCCATTATGTCTTCAGACAGCCTGGGGCTATGCCTTCCTATCTGCCCTCTAGTGCTACCCATCTTTAAACCCTTAATCCTGGTTCAATTGAAAGACATTCAAGTAGCTTTTGCTGTCACGATACAACACTATCCTGATACTGCCATTGTCACACTTTTGTTTAACAATTTAAATCGAATTTGTATTGTCCATTTTTAAAATTTTACAAAATTTACAAAGACTTTTAAACTACTATAAACGACTCTAAAATATCTCGATGAGCAATGGGACATTCTAGAAAGAAGACAATTGACAGCAGGGCAATTCAATGGTAAATGTACAGGCATTAATTCCAGGTCACCTCTTTGCCTTCTCCATAATTATTGTATGTGTTCTCTCTGCAGCTCTTTGCTTGGCATGTGACTTGAGAAGAGGCAGTAGGAGGTGTGAAGTGGTGTGTAATGGGCAGCAACCTTGTCTGTTCAATAACAGTACCAAAACTTAAATAGGTAACTCTGGTTTGCAGATTTGAATGTTTTGGGCCACATCAAGTTTTTGTAAAGTGTGTCACACAACTTGGAGTACAATTGAAAGGTAAATGATAACAATCAAAGTGGGATAAAGAAGAGAACAAGAAATGTAATGTTTCAATACAATAAAAAATGTGTCTTTAGCAGGTACATAAGCCTTTCAATGGACATCAGTGTCTACTCCCAGAATGAAGGATCAAGATGTAAGCATCTGATTGGAATAAGGTATTAACTGTAGTATATAGTACAGGGTTATCCAACCTTTTCTACAATAACAGCTACTTAGGGTCAATGAAGTGATCACCTTGATGCAGGCTTGTGATCATTAATGAAAAAAGATAGTCAATTTAGAATGCATATACGGGGGTAAACATAACAGTCATAGCTGTAATTCCCCTTGCACCAACGAATAAATATTGCTAACAAGTCTCGCCAGTGCTACATGATTTATTACTCCATTATCAGCTCTAATACATTATGGAAATTCAACCATTTTTCTCCAGACATCAACTTATGAGCTAAATAATGCGCAAATGTTCATGTCAAATACATGCAATTTTGGTATACATATATTAATTCAACCGAGCAAAAGTTTCTAACTTAGGCTGGGGTGCACAAAGAAGAGCTACTTAGAAGTAGCTGGAGAGCTACTCATTGGAGAAGCTTTATTGAGAAGAATTTAACTACAGGCAGAGCATAAAAGGAAGTCTTGAGGTCATCTTGAAATATCATGCAGAGGCAGTCTAGAAGGGGATGGAATCAGTTGCTATGTTTTCATATGTGAAAAGGAAAATGGTGGCAATGAAATATGGCTGCACGGCTTACTTTTGAAAAGCATCATCTTTTATACTTTATGCGGAGTTTGACGCCACAATTCAAGTTCAGCATTCATGGAAAAAGTGGATGCTTATCTTTAAAGTTTCTAACATTTAACCAAGCCTTTCCTGAAGAACAATTAGTCTGGGTAATGCAAGCACCAACAATGCTGCAAACAATCTGCATCTCACCATGGCTCTATACTGATTGCACAAGGGCAAGTGAGAGGGCAACTAGAGAGTAAAAGAAAAAAAACACCTAGAAATTGTTTTTGATTATTTTTTACTGGGATGTTGATACGCTATTTTGACCAACGTGAGGGAGTAACCAGAGGTCTGTAGAGACATCCAGTAATAAATAGACCATGAGTGGACTAAAAACCAAATAAACATTTTGAAATTACAGTAATAAAATACTAATTTAACAGCAGATGGCTGGAAAGGAGGCCAAACTGTAGCCTGGTTTTGATATCTTTGGGAGCCTACAAACAGATCAGATCCTTTAGTTAAGTCCTGGATGGCGGCATCAGGTGATAGCATTTCTTGTGGTTGTACCTAATGCATTCTTCATTTTCTCTCTGTAGACCTTCCAGTTAATCTACACTGAGTTTCTAGGGAAAAAAGAGGACATGAACATTTATTTCAACTACTGCATTACAGGTAAACTCTATATGAATAGATGTCCATGCATCATTTTTATTGACAAAATATAAAAAACTGTCATTGTTTATATGTATACCCATCAAAACTATGAATCAAAAAGATGTTTGTATGAATTTTGAAAATTGAAATGGAAAGGGCTTTCAGTAATCAACTTGGATTACTGGATCTAAAAGGAAAGTAGATTATGATAATCTTATGAAGATACAGCTTGAAAGTCTTAACATGATTAACATATTTGATAGGAAATGTGATAGGATATACACAACAGATTCCAGTTCAGTTTGGATAAAAAGAAGTTAAGCTCACTAAATCTTTTCGGATCAAGGCTTATTTACAGAGTGATTCATAAATGCATCTCTGGTGAGGATCCAAGATATATGCAATAATCAGCTTTAGTTTGCTGTCCATTATGCCTTCAGTGTAGGTGTGCGTAAATAACAGTAGACATTTATTAAAGCCCTGTTATATTGTCCACCTTTAGATCCACATATTATTAAAAATTGATACATATTTCGATTCTGTGCTGTTGCAACATTTTTAGAGTACTGTTAATAAACCCTTTTTGTCGGATTAAACTGAATAGAGAAAATATTAACAGTTGTACCCAAAAACCGAGCTTATTCACAATGGCAATTTGAATATGTATCACCTTTGGCCATTTATTTAAAATTGGGTCTACAATTTCTGATCCTAAATGAGATTAGGCTGGGATTAGCTCTCTGGTAAGAGAGAGCACCCACACCCTCTTTTTTTATATTTTAATAGTTTTTGATATAGCACTGCTAAACCCCAGAGTAACAGAGCACAGCACAATAACTGTTCAAAAGACATGGTATTTTATTTATTTACAGCTGCAGATTAGAAGAGAAATATATATAAATGTTGAGATGCATCCTACATTATGAAGTCATAATATCAATAGTACTAAATATCGAATCCAGAATATCATGAGTATAATTATATGGAGGTATTTATTATCGTTGGAAACTATATTGTTTTAGAATTTTATACAATAATTTAGAAGTTTTAACTATCTAAATCTTCAATAATTTGAATTGTATTTTTCCACATAAATAATGAATGTGACTTTTTGCTATTTTTTAAACTAATGTTTTTTTTGGGGTAATATACACGAAGCACATACCCCGGCACTCTAACCATTTACTTCTATGATTTAACAAAATTAGTCATTAGAACTAGAACCAACACTGCAATGATGAATGAGATTTTCTATCACAGGAATTATGTATAGAGTCAAATGTTCTTCATTTCTTACAAATGTTTATTCACAAACGCTCGTTGGCTGTTTTCTTACTCTACCTGATTAAGGTATGGAACAAAGAATACACCACTGAAATCACAGAAACTTATTTTTGTTTTTTGTGAATGTTTTATAGGAATGTGACCTTTTACAATATTTCTACCTAGACCACGTACCGGAACACATTAGGGGGGGCAACCGACTCCTTAAGCTTAGGAGGTTGGAGTCCCGCTATATAGTGGACCTGGAGACTAAGGCTCCGAGTGGTTTCAATATCGGAGAAGAAATGTCTGCACATTTGGGCCAATAGGGAATTTCATTAGCTCATGTTATGAATGAAGGATATGTTACAACTACTATATGTTATTGTCGATATAACTGAGTTTTCACAGAATCATGTATCTGCTTCTAGAACTAATGGCAATTGAAAGAATGCAGAATTGGCGGCGATGGAGTGTTGTTTGGGATACTTTTTTCTAAGAAGCAGAAAGAACTGGGTTGTTGGATTTATTACATTGTTAAATTGAAGCGATTAGTTCTGCTGGCAACCATTTTGTTGCCAAGGCCGATCCACGGCCAGATTATTAATAAGGCCATGATTATATATTACGATTAATCGGCCCGAACATATAAGAATGTAAAGATAACATTGAGGCATATTTAGTCATACTATTATGAGAATTTTGGTCGTTTTAATTTAACAAACTGATTGTAAAACACATTGATAGATTGGGACACCAAGCAACACAACGCAGTGTTGCAAATGCCGATCCACGGCAAGATATGTACATAGGACATGTATTTAACAACGATGTTATGTCTTTTGCAATAACAGTAAAGCTTGTTACTATGTGAGAATTGCATGTTCCAAGATGGCGCCCGTATGAAAATATGAGGTTTAGTCCCTTGTTTATGTTAACACCACATACCCACGCGCTTTTAAAATGGTGCCGCGAAATGCATTGTTCATGACACTGACGAAGGGAGTCTTTCCTGAAACGCGTTTGTCTGAATAAAAAGTTTGGCGTTCTAAACCCTACTGATCCCGTGAGTGCTGCGTGTCTTTTTGGATCTAATCAAGGGGACACGGTGTGGAGCTTTCATATATACATATATATATATATATATATATATATATATATATATATATATATATATATATATATATATATATATATATATATATATATATATATATATATATATATATATCACTGAAAAAAACATAGGTTATAGACCATATATAGTTAGGAATTTGCATTTACAAAACCTTGAAAATTCACTGAAAAAACCATAGGTTAGAGACCATATATAGTTAGCTGGACATTTTATTGACATAAAAGCAATGAAATTCCATATATAGTTAGTTGCACTAACTATATATCGCGCACCCGCTATCCACTGCTGATGATGTCACATATTACATCATTCATGACATGGTCAGTGACATCACTGATGACATCACTGATGACATCTCAAATGACATCACTGATGACATCACTGATGACATCACTGATGACATCACTGATGACATCATCTAGTGTCTGTGTGTTTTTGTAAAGTTTAAATATGTTTTACATATTGAAGAATGAGTGGATGTATGGAAGACTGAGTGTGTGTGTGGCTGGCTGGGAGGTGTGTGACTCTGTGCATATCAATGTGTACTTGTATCAGTGATTGTATAAGAGAGTAAGTATGTGTTAGTATATGTGTGAAAAGTATGGTGTTCTGTGTTTAACTGTATAGATGAGGAAATCGAAGTGTGATTGATTCTTCACAGGACTGACTAGGTGTATGAGTGCATATGATAGTGTTGTAATAATGAGTGACTGTATGTATGAGTGATTGTATGGGTGAATGAGTGAATGTGTGTGTAGACGTAGGAATCAGTGAGTGCGTATGTAGTAACTGGTATTGGTGTGTCATGATGTCATCAGTGATGTCATTTGAGATGTCATCAGTGATGTCATTTGAGATGTCATCAGTGATGTCATCAGTGATGTCACTGAAGTATGGTGTTCTGTGTTTAACTGTATAGATGAGGAAATGGAAGTGTGATTGATTCTTTACAGGACTGACTAGGTGTGTGAGTAACTCCATGGATGAGTGGCAGTGTGTGAGTGTCTGCATAGGTGTATGAGTGCATATGATAGTGTTGTAATAATGAGTGACTGTATGTATGAGTGATTGTATGGGTGAATGAGTGAATGTGTGTGTAGACGTAGGAATCAGTGAGTGCGTATGTAGTAACTGGTATTGGTGTGTCATGATGTCATCAGTGATGTCATTTGAGATGTCATCAGTGATGTCATCAGTGATGTCATTTGAGATGTCATCAGTGATGTCATCAGTGATGTCACTGACCATGTCATGAATGATGTAATATGTGACATCATCAGCAGTGGATTGCGGGTGCGCGATATATAGTTAGTGCAACTAACTATATATGGAATTTCATTGCTTTTATGTCAATAAAATGTCCAGCTAACTATATATGGTCTCTAACCTATGGTTTTTTCAGTGAATTTTCAAGGTTTTGTAAATGCAAATTCCTAACTATATATGGTCTATAACCTATGGTTTTTTCAGTGAATTTCATTGGTTTTTTAAAAGCTAATATCTATAGCTGTAAAATATATTCTTTATTACGTGACGTATCACGTAGCCACGTGAGACGCCTCATGACGCGTCGCATAACCGTGACGTATCGGCTCTGCAGCGCAAACAAAACCCGTAACGTAAGCGTGCCGGAGCACGCTTACAGATATATATATTTTTTTTAACCTTAATTACACAAAATCCACACGTGCACATATCTTGAGGCCTTGCAAAGGCACATCAAACAAACAGTCCCTACAATTTTGCCAAGTTTGCTGGAAATCTATTCCCTTAATTTTTTTTTTACTGTTTCTCTTGGTTTTCCCCTTGTTACGCTTACCGGGACGCTACCCGGTACGCGAACCGGACGCTCCAAAAACACAAGATGGCGGACTCCCGTTACGCTGCCGGTTAGCTGCCCGGTTCGCGTACCGGGAAGCGCCTCTACCGCGAAAAATCGCGGGGGACTTTAATATCCCCCTCATCAATCCTAGGGGGTCAGGAGGGGTTTACCTTGCCCCCTTTCCTTCATTTCCCCCTTCTTTTTTCACCACATCTTGTCTCTCGAACCTACCGAGAGACAAGATGGCGGCCGCTCCGGACTGTTTACAATGTTGACAGCTACGCTGCCGGTTAGCTGCCCGGTTAGCTGCCCGGTGAGCTGCCCGGTGAGCTGCCCGGTTCGCGTACCGGGACGCGCCTCTACGGCGTAAAATCGCAAAAAATTTTTTTTTTTATTTTTTGCCCCGCGGGGCACTTTAATATCCCCCTCATCAATCCTAGGGGGTCAGGAGTGGTCTACCTTGCCCCCTTTCCTTCATTTCCCCCTTCGTTTTTCACCACATCTTGTCTCTCGATCGTACCAAGAGACAAGATGGCGGCCGCTCCGGACTGGTTAGAATGTTGACAGACACCGGAGAGCCAATCAGCTTCGCTTCGCGAAGTTTCGTTACGCGTCAGGTACGCGAACCGGGGCGCTAACCGGAGCGCTGTCACAGATATATATATTTTTTTAAACGTTAATTTCTCAAAATCCACTGGAGCGCATATATTGAGACATAGCAAAGGCACGTCGGGCAAACCATATCTGCAATTTTGCCAAGTTTCATGTAAATCTATTCAGCCGTTCGAGCTAAAAGTGAGTCCAACCGCCCTATGGAAAAATGAATGGGAAAAACGCGTTTTGGGACCCCCCTTTTTTCTCGGCCCCCCCTTGACGAAACCCCCCCACATTTTCAGGGGCTGCTCAGAAACAAAATGTGCCATTTTCCTGAAAATGTCAGCCAATTCCGTCCACAAACGCCAAAGTTATTAGATATAGAATTTTCAGAAATCCCATAGAGAAAAAATCCTAACTATATATACCCACTGGCTATCGCCAGTAGGTAATATACATATATAAACATATATAATCTGCATATCTATATAAATATAAATGCATGCACACATATACATATATGCATACATATGCATGTTATTTACATGAAAGTTTTAAAAACACTAATAAAAGCAAAGCTAAAAAGCCACCTCATTACAAACAGAATGGCTTTAACTTAAACGAGGGCGAGATCTATTGCATTTTCAATGCTTGTTTACTTTGGTTCTATCAAGAAGGCATTCAGATGTGTCACACATTTGCCATAAATTCTGAATGTTAGCACTCTAGTTGCTCATTAGATCACTGTAGTAAAGCTAGTGCTCACCAGGGAAGTCTGCTGCTAATCATGGTTTGCAGCCATTTTCCCGCATTTTTTATCCCGCAGACTTTCAGTCCGCATACCATTATCCCGCAAGGTCATTGACCTCGCATACCATTATCCCGCATTTTTTCAAAACGCATGTGCATTTATCGCGCATGCCTTTACAAAGAATTACGTTTTAAAGGCATGTATGGTAAATGCATTTGCGTTGTGAAAACCACGATGACGAGAGAGGTAAGTGGGTTTGTGGTAATTTTTTCGTGGGTTAGTGATTGTGTAGTGTAGTGTAGTGTTGTGTAGTGTAGTGTTGTGTTAGTGTAGTGTAGAGTTGTGGTGGTTGTTTAGTGTAGGGTCATGCTGGGGGTAGTGTTTTAGGGTTTAGGGTTGTGTTGTAGTGTTTGCGTAGTGTAGGGTCATGCTGGGGGTAGTGTTTTAGGGTTTAGGGTAGTGTTGTAGTGTTTGCGTAGTGTAGGGTCATGCTGGGGGTAGTGTTTTAGGGTTGTGTTGTAGTGTTTGCATAGTGTAGGGTCATGCTGGGGCTAGTGTTTTAGGGTTTAGGGTAGTGTTGTAGTGTTTGCGTAGTGTAGGGTCATGCTGGGCGTAGTGTTTTAGGGTTTTGGGTAGTGTTGTAGTGTTTGCGTAGTGTAGGGTCATGCTGGGGTGTAGTATTTTAGGGTTTAGGGTAGTTTGCGTAGTGTAGGGTCATGCTGGGGGTAGTGTTTTAGGGTTTTGGGTAGTGTTGTAGTGTTTGCGTAGTGTAGGGTCATGCTGGGGGTAGTGTTTTAGGGTTTTGCGTAGTGTTGTAGTGTTTGCGTAGCGTAGGGTCATGCTGGGGTGTAGTGTTTTAGGGTTTTGGGTAGTGTTGTAGTGTTTGTGTAGTGTAGGGTCATGCTGGGGTGTAGTGTTTTAGGGTTTTGGGTAGTGTTGTAGTGTTTGCGTAGTGTAGGGTCATGCTGGGGGTAGTGTTTTAGGGTTTTGGGTAGTGTTGTAGTGTTTGCGTAGTGTAGGGTCATGCTGGGGGTAGTGTTTTACGGTTTTGGGTAGTGTTGTAGTGTTTGCGTAGTGTAGGGTCATGCTGGGGGTAGTGTTTTAGGGTTTTGGGTAGTGTTGTAGTGTTTGCGTAGTGTAGGGTCATGCTGGGGGTAGTGTTTTAGGGTTTAGGGTAGTGTTGTAGTGTTTGCGTAGTGTAGGGTCATGCTGGGGGTAGTGTTTTAGTGTTTAGGGTAGTGTTGTAGTGTTTGCGTAGTGTAGGGTCATGCTGGGGGTAGTGTTTTAGGGTTTAGGGTAGTGTTGTAGTGTTTGCGTAGTGTAGGGTCATGCTGGGGGTAGTGTTTTAGGGTTTAGGGTAGTGTTTGAGTAGTGTAGGGTCATGCTGGGGGTAGTGTTTTAGGGTTTAGGGTAGTGTTGTAGTGTTTGCGTAGTGTAGGGTCATGCTGGGGTGTAGTGTTTTAGGGTTTTGGGTAGTATTGTAGTGTTTGCGTAGTGTAGGGTCATGCTGGGGGTAGTGTTTTAGGGTTTAGGGTAGTGTTGTAGTGTTTGCGTAGTGTAGGGTCATGCTGGGGTGTAGTGTTTTAGGGTTTTGGGTAGTGTTGTAGTGTTTGCGTAGTGTAGGGTCATGCTGGGGGTAGTGTTTGCGTAGTGTAGGGTCATGCTGGGGGTAGTGTTTTAGGGTTTAGGGTTGTGTTGTAGTGTTTGCGTAGTGTAGGGTCATGCTGGGGGTAGTGTTTTAGGGTTTAGGGTAGTGTTGTAGTGTTTGCGTAGTGTAGGGTCATGCTGGGGTGTAGTGTTTTAGGGTTTTGGGTAGTGTTGTAGTGTTTGCGTAGTGTAGGGTCATGCTGGGGGTAGTGTTTTAGGGTTTAGGGTAGTGTTGTAGTGTTTGTGTAGTGTAGGGTCATGCTGGGGGTAGTGTTTTAGGGTTTAGGGTAGTGTTGTACTGTTTGTGTAGTGTAGGGTCATGCTGGGGGTAGTGTTTTAGGGTTTAGGGTAGTTTAGTTGTTTAGTGTATGCTAAAGGCATATTCGTTCTAAAAGTTTTCGTTATTTTAATTTGCGGCCTAATAGTACATGCGGGATTTTTTTTGCGGACTGATGGTATGCGGGATTTCGTCATATATTCGCTAATCATACTTTCTATGGCAAAATGAACCCCCTCATTTTGTTCCTTTTTAAATTAAATGTTTTAAGAGTTACCACTTTATTCCAATCAAGATGGCTTCAGGTGTGCCATACCTTTGTAATAAGTAGGACTGTTAGCACTCTAGTTGTTCTTTAGAACACTCTGGGACATTCTGTCATTGGGCTATAGTTGGGCTACATCTGGCTGATCTTTGGGCTACATTTGTTTTTTTGTCTCTGGTGGCCATCTTTGGGCTACATTGGGCTACATTGGGCTACATTGGGCTACATTGGGCTACATTTGGGCTCCAACATATATATAGCCCAATATATATTTTTCAAAGTTAATTTTCGTAAAAACCACTGGAGCCTATATCTTGAGACATAGCAAAGGCACATCGGGCTACCAGTCCCTACAATTTTGCCAAGTTTGGTGTAAATCCATTCAGCCGTTCAGGCTAAAAGTGAGGCCAACCGCCCTATGGAAAATCGCATGGGAAAAACACGTTTTGGGACACCCCTTTTTTCTCGGCCCCCCCTTGACGAAACCCCCCCAAATTTTCAGGGGCTGCTCAGAAACAAAATGTTCCATTTTCCTGAAAATGTCAGCCAATTCTGTCCTCAAACGCCAAAGTTATTCGACATAGAATTTTCAAAAATCCCATAGGAAAAAAATCCTAACTATATATACCTACTGGCTATCGCCAGTAGGTAATATATATATATATATATATATATATATATATATATATATATATATATATATATATATATATATATATATATATATATATATATATATATATATATATATATATATATATATATATATATATATATATATATATATATATATATATATATATATATATATTACCTACTGGCAGTCACCAGTAGGTATATGTAGTTAGGACCTAGTTACCATAGGAAATCCGCAACATTCTATTGGGAATAACTTTGGCGTCGATTGAGGAAATTGTGTGCAATTTTCCAAAATTTTGGCCAGCTCAGTTCTGCTCCTTCCCTGAAAGTTTTAGGGGGATTCGTCAAGCGGGGGCTGAGAAAAAAGGGGGGTCCCAAAACGTGTTTTCCCCATGTTAATTTCCATAGGACGTTCTGACACGGCTACAGCCTGAACCGCTCAACGGAATTACGCCAAACTTTGCAAAATTGTAGGGACTGGTACGCAGATGTGCCTTTGCTATAATTTGGTGAAAATCCCTCCAGTAGTTCCTGAGAAAATCAAAAGAGAAAAAATGTATATCTATAGCAGCTTATGTGTAAGCTTACTATAAGCTTACCTTTGAGAGCACGAGCTGCATTCTGATTGGCTGCCAATGTCTGTCAACACTCCAAACCAGAAAGTGTTGGCAGCCATCTTGTGCCTCGGTAGACTGAGGCACAGGAAAGCAGAAAAACAAACATGTAGAACTCAAAAAGGGGGCAGGATAGAAGCACCCTGACCCCCTAGGCCTACTCAGGGGGTCCCACAAGGACCCCCAAGGCAAAAATTGTTATTTTTCAAAATTCAAATTCTTCATCCAAGAAGTGTTGGCAGCCATCTTGGGACCAATATACATGATAGCACCTCATTAAAAAGCATTGCAGTTAATAGAAGGTTTTAGGACTTTAGTTACATTATAAATCATTTGTTGATGGTACCATACTCATTTTAGGAATTGTGGTGTGTTCTATGGTGGTTTTACCATGTGAAAAATCCTTCTGCTGGGATATCATGAATCATGTATGAAAGAAAACTATTATCTTATGCTTTTCCCACAGTGGTTTGGAAGGGGATCTATAAGCTAAACTGAAAGCATATTTAATTCTGTAAATTCACATTATCTTTCTCAGTCATGTGAGAATGAAGTCTGACATTCTCAGTAAAACATGTACATCCAACAAGGACAGAGACTGTCAGTTGATTCCTTTGTGTTCTACTGCAGCTTCCTAGAGTGTTCTAAAGAACAACTAGAGCGCTAACAGTCTTACTTATGACAAAAGTATGGCACACCAGAAGCCATCTTGATTGGAATGAAGTGGTAAGTCTGAAACCATTTAATTTAAAAAGGAACACAATGAGGGGGTTCATTTTGCCATAGAAAGTATGATTAGTGCTTCAGAAAGAAAAATTAGGGCACATTTTGAGTGACTTCTCAAATCCTATTCTATTTCATTAAACAATTCTGACATGCAGTCTCCCAAGATGGCCACCAGAGACAAAAGAGCCCAAATGTTGCCAAATAGCACCCAGATGTAGCCCAAGTATAGCCCAATGACAGAATGTCCCACAGTGTTCCAAAGAACAACTAGAGCACTAACAGTCTTACTTATGACAAACGTATGGCACACCAGAAGCCATCTTGATTGGAATTAAGTGGTAACTCTTAAAACATTTAATTTAAAAAGGAACACAATGAGGGGGTATATTTTGCCATAGAAAGTATGATTAGTGCTGCAGAAAGAAAAATTAGGGCACAGTTTGAGTGACTTCTCAAAGCCTCTTCTATTTCATTAAAAAATTCTGACATGCAGTCTCCCAAGATGGCCACCAGAGACAAAAGAGCCCAAATGTAGCCCAAATATCACCCAGATGTAGCCCAAGTATAGCCCAATGACAGAATGTCCCAGAGTGTTCTAAAGAACAAATAGAGCGCTGACAGTCTTACTTATGACAAAAGTATGGCACACTAGAAGCCATCTTGATTGGAATGAAGTGGTAAGTCTGAAAACATTTAATTTAAAAAGGAACAAAATGAGGGGGTTCATAGAAAGTATGATTAGTGCTTCAGAAAGAAAAATTAGGGCACATTTTGAGTGACTTCTCAAATCCTCTTCTATTTCATTAAAAAAATTCTGACATGCAGACTGAAACATTCACTTTGAATACCAGCAGCAGACTTCCCTGGTGAGCAGTAGCTTTACTACAGTGATATAATGAGCAACTAGAGTGCTAACATTCAGAATTCATGGCAAATGTGTGACACATCTGAATGCCTTCTTGATGGAACCAAAGTAAACAAGCATTGAAAATGCAATAGATCGCGCCCTCGTTTAAGTTAAAGCCATTCTGTTTGTAATGAGGTGGCTTTTTAGCTTTGCTTTTAATAGTGTTTTTCAAACTTTCATGTAAATAACATGCATATGTATGCATATATGTATATGTATGTATACATTTATATTTGTATTTATATAGATATGCAGATTATATATGTTTATATATGTATGTATATATATATATATATATTAGAGCTCGCAGTTCCAAAAACCAACAGGAATCAGCACTCGTAGCAGGTGAAACTTGATTTCTAGTTTATTGCGCAAAACTTCAAAACAAACAGACGCGTTTCAGCACTTGCCTTCGTCAGTGTCAGCTGGCGACGGCAAGGCGGAAGTTGAAATAAGGCATAAACATTGAAATGAAAAACGGACAATTTCCTTCAATTCATGAGCGCCATCTTTGAATGGTAGATTACTCAAATTGATAAAAAGAATCGTAATAAGGCAATGTTCAAACCGGTCAACAAGTAATAAACATCAGGCATTTTTGCCCTGGATGGGCTAATTCATTGAGGTTCTCAAATTAAGAAACCAAATTTCATAAAGTCAACCTATTTCGCATTGCATTGATTTCCTATATTGCTGTTGGTAAAAAAGGTTTTACAAAGAGCTACTTGTGTTTAATTAAAGATCATTGCGGCCTGAATGGCCCACTGAGTGAGCTGTAAATCATATATTTCCTTAATCCCTACACCGCACTATCAAATTAGCTCTATAACATTCCAGTCATCATAAAAGATCATAACCTGATTACCAACAAAATTTCTTAAATTATTCATAAAGACAAATACATTCTCAGGCAGTGACACTGCTCAACCCATTTTCTGTCAATTTCTGTTACTTATAGGTGTGATAACAGTTCCTCCCCTGCATTGAGACCTCCAGGTGACTTAGTTTGGAGGTCTACAATGTATCTTGACTCCAACCGCCTAAGCTTCCGTTTCAGATCCCCGCCCCTTATATCTTGTGGGACACAGTCCAAACTAAAGAAGCTAAGTAGGGTCCTATCACTGTTGTGATTAGAGGCGAAGTGTCGGGCCATAGGATAGCTCTCATTCTTGTTCACAATGGCCCGTTGGTGCTCCAAGACTCTTAGCTTAACTGCCTTAGTGGTGCTCCCCACGTACCGAAGTCCGCAGGGGCACGTTAGACAGTAAACCACAAATGTAGTTGAGCAAGTGATGAACTTGCTAATCTTTATCTTGGAGTTCTTGTGTGGCACATGATAGGCAAGTACCCTCTGGCTGTTGCTACATGCCTTGCATTTCCCACATGGGTATGACCCATGCATGGCATGAAGATCTCCTTTAGGCCTTTCTTTCGATAGGTGGCTTGTGACCAGCCTGTCCTTCAACGATCTTATTCTTCTAAATGTTATCATTGGGTGTTTTTGTAAATCTTTACCTATTACGGAATCAGATTTAAGAATTCCCTAGTTTTTGGACATGATGGCTCGGATTCTATTCGCTGCCACCGAATAGTTTGTTATCATTCTAATGATGCCACTGCCACCTTTGGTTGTTTCGACCCTTTTCTCAGACAACAGGGATTTCCTATCAATGACCTTCGCCTTCTCTTCAGCTTGTTGGAGTGTAGTTCCAGAGTAACCGCGAGATTTGAAGCGTTTCACGCTTCTTTGCGCGGACTCCGTGAAATCTTTCTCCAGGGAACTGTTGCGCTTTATCCTCAACAGTTCCCCGTAGGGGATACTCTTAACTAGGGAGGCTGGATGGCTGCTTCGTCCATGTAGGACGGAATTTCCTGCCGTCTCTTTTCTAAAGAGTTTAATTTACAACAAGGGGTGGTGATGGACAGAGTCTCTGAATTAAGCAGAATACTCTCACCCAGTCAAGAGATCAGGGCTAGATCCAACACCGTTTTTTAGCTCATTGCACCATCCCAGTTTCAGAACCTGGCTGTATGCAAATTAGTCTGTCCCTGGCCCAGTGCATCATGGGAACAGGGCAGACCAGACTACAAAAGCCAATTCTTACACTGGGAAGGAAACAAGCCTCCGGGGACCGGTTTCTGGCATCTTTTCTAAAGAGAGCGGTTTGAATAGAGCCAGAGTCAACAAAAACCCTCAAGTCTAGGAAGCTAACCTCTTTCTTGCTCATGTGGTACGTAAATTGCAGATTCAGATTGTTTTGGTTGAGGACCCTTATGTATTCCATTGCCGAAGATTCCGACCCTCTCCAAATAAGAAAAAGGTTGTCGATATACCTTCTCCAGCATATTACCCTGTCGACCCAATCAGTGTTGTCGTCTGCCCAGGCCACCTGCTTCTCCCACCAGCCCACGAATAAATTCGCGTAGCTGGGGGCGAAGCAGGTGCCCATGGCAGTCCCCCTAACCTGTCTGTATCATTGGTTCTGAAAAACAAAAATGTTGTTATTCAAGCAGAAAGACATGAAGTCCAAGATCATTCTGCTGTGCCCCAGGTAGCGGGCTGGTCGTAGGTTCAAGAAGGTCTTAACTGCTGCAATACCATCATGGTGTCTGATGCTCGTATAGAGACTAGAAATGTCCATAGTTATCATCACCAAATCGTCCTCCCACTCCACATCTTGTATCTGTCTAAGGAAGTCCTTAGTGTCTTTTGTATACGAGCTAAGCTGAGCTACCCATGGGGCCAAAAAGAAGTCAATGAATTTCGACATCTTCTCGGTCAATCCACCAATGGATGACACAATTGGTCTCCCTGGTGGTTGTGTGGCATCCTTATGTATTTTTGGGAGGTGGTAAACACTAGGTAGTCTCGGCTGTTTATTATGCAAGAATAGGTATTCCTCCCTTCCGAGTATTCCCTTCCCATACCAGTTTTCAATGAGGGAATGATATTTACGTATGCTTTCATGGTATTCCTGTTCTGTTGCTGGCACGTAGTTGTCGCGGTCCTGTAGTTGACGTAGGGCTTCTGTACAGTAGTTCTCACGATATATATATATATATACACATACATATATATAAATGCATATATATGCATTTATATATGTGTATAAGTGTGCGTGTAGATAGACCGAAGCACAAGAAAGCAGAAAAACAAACGTGAAGAACACAAAAAGAGGGCAGGGTAGATACACCCTGACCCCCTAGGCCTGCCCAGGTGGTCCCACAAGGACAAAAAAGGCCCACATTTTTTTTTTTAAACCTGGTCTGTTTTTAAAAAAATTACCCCCGGGGGGACCAAATTGCGGCGGCATAGTGATAAAGAAGTGTGGGGGGTCCACAATCCCCCCCACACTGCCCCGGGGACCGCCGCCTCCGGGGAAAAGAAACGCAGCCCCTTGGCGCATACTGGAGGCTCCTGGTGGGCTAGTTGGCCCCCAGGGACCCCCAGTATGCAGGGGGAATTAGTTCCTATTCTGCAAACATGCCAGGGGTTGCGCTGCAGAAAGGTGTAAAAAAGGGTGTGGCCTCATTACACCTCTCTGTAATGCAGCTCCCTGGCTTATACTGGAGGCTCGTGGTGGGCTAGTTGCCCCCCCACAGACCCCCAGGGGTTGCGCTTGGGTTGCGCTGCAAAACTTTGTAAAAAGAGGGCGTGCCCTCTGAACACCTGCCTGCAAAAATGTAGTAAATCAAAATAACAATCAGTACATTTAAAAATTGTCATTTAAAAAACCTTCGAAATTCAATGAAAAAACCATAGGTTTCAGGCCTTATATAGTTAGGAATCAGCATTTAAAAAACCTTGCAAATTCACTGAAAAAACCATAGGTTTCGGGCCTTATATAGTTAGGAATTAGCATTTAAAAAACCTTGCAAATTCACTGAAAAAACCATAGGTTTCAGGCCTTATATAGTTAGGAATTAGCATTTAAAAAACCTTTGAAATTCACTGAAAAAACCATAGGTTTCAGGCCTTATATAGTTAGGAATTAGCTTTTAAAAAACCTTTGAAATTCACTCAAAAAACTATAAGTTTTAGGGGTGTTATAGTTAGCTGGACATTTCACTCATACAAAACCATTGAAATTGCTCCTATATAGTTAGTTGTACTAACTATATTTCGTGCACCCGCAATCCACTGCTGATGATGTCACATATTAGATCATTCATGACATGGTCAGTGACATCACTGATGACATCTCAAATGACATCACTGATGACATCATCCACGTGACAATCACATACACCTTTTCATACACTATTACAATTTTTCATCACTCTTTGTAAAATACAGAGTATCATATTTGAATCCATTGTCACAGCAATACAAGTATCTAAAAATCCACTCAGTGATTCATAGATGTATACACACATCTAATCACTTACCTGTAGATTCACTCATACATGCTGTAAATGAACAATAGAACACTATCAAAGATACTTATACACCTATATCAACATTAAACAACAGCACACATCCTATTCACATATGAAGTCATCCTACTCACTTATGCAAACAATGGATCATACTTACATATTTACTTAGCAAAACACTAATACAAACACCACTTCATCTATTCATTTAGATAGTAAGTCATACTTAGTGAATTATAAAATAATTATTACAAGTATACAGTTATCCATACAGTCACTCACACAATCATTGAGTCTTATGTATACTTATTTATATACAACAACTGACACATACACTGCCTTTTATTTTTCTAGTTTGTTGGACGTGTACCATTGAGAAATATATTTGCTCATCACCACACCCATAAAGAGATTCACTCACCCAAACTGTTAGAACATGTAGTTTTAACTTCATATATCTAGTGAATCAACTATTCACACATCTTTGGACAGTCACACACCCCCCACCGAACCACACACACTTTCACATTCCCATACAAATACTCAGTTAACTAATCAATAACTAATATAGATTTTAACATAGCTAGTAACCAACTGTAGAATCAGCTTACACAACAACTGACAAAGTGATACAGATATTCACACAGTTTAGTCACTATCCACTATATTTAGTGAGACATTATAAATTGGTCAAGTAAACAGTCAATTACACTGCTACTAAATCCTCCATCCAAATATTTATTTATATATATCCACTCATTCTTCAATGCAAATTGCTATATATATAATGCATATTTAAATAACGAAGCAAACCACATTCACTGGATGATGTCATCAGTGATGTCATCAGTGATGTCATTTGAGATGTCATCAGTGATGTCACTGACCATGTCATGAATGATCTAATATGTGATATCATCAGCAGTGGATTGCGGGTGCGCGAAATATAGTTAGTACAACTAACTATATAGGAGCAATTTCAATGGTTTTGTATGAGTGAAATGTCCAGCTAACTATAACACCCCTAAAACTTATAGTTTTTTGGATGAATTTCATAGGTTTTTTAAAAGCTAATTCCTAACTATATAAGGCCTGAAACCTATGGTTTTTTTCAGTGAATATATATATATATATATATATTTTTTAGATCAACAGTGAAGCAATTGTAGATAGTTATGATAAAAAGATTTACCTATTTATGCAGTCACTTATATATATGTTAATAACATACAATAATGTAACTATCAGTAATGTATGCATTTGTTAAGCAGAAATAATGAATATCTATATTTAATAATTTTTATAAACATTATTCTACATGTTTATACAAAGCAATACACATATATAGGTACATGTCTATAGTACAAATAAATGCTTATATACAGAGAAATATGCTGTATATTTCTATCTGTTTTTGTAGTGTAACCTTGTTGTGTATCAGACATGAAAAAGTAAAGTTGTGAGGTAAGGCGTGTTGCTTATTTTTTTGAGTCTGTTTAGGGTGGAAGGTGTAAGAGTTAGAGGTGCAGCATGTGGGTCATGTAGTAAGGTTCTATAATGTTGAAATGATGACAGGCGGTTAAAAGAGAATTGCTAGGATGGTGTATATGTGTTGGGCTTGGTGGAAGACTGAAAGCTCTGTGTTGGAGTTTCTTCAATTGTGTAATTTGATAGGTGGGTGTATGTTTGTAATTTGTGATGGTAAGTATTATGAGGTGTTGCGCTTGAGAGATGTTGTTGTGCTGGTGTGAGTGATATGTTTTGTTTTTGAGGAGTAGTGAAAGGGGATGCTGATGTATTTGCTTTATGGGATGGATTTGTTAGTATAGTATTGTTTGTGAGTGAAAGCTGTAAGGTAGAGGGGCTAGTGATGTGTTTGTGAGTAGAGTGTATGTTGTGTGTAAGAGAGGATGAAGTAGAGTTGTGAGTGTTTGTCTTAGACTTGTTTGCTGCAAGAGGTAATATGTGTGGTGTAGTGGGGTGCAGATGTTGTGTGGTTGTTTTATTGTGGTTGAAAGAAGAGGAGAGTGTAGGTCATAGAAATGATGGAAGACTGAATATAGGTTTGTTAGTGACAAAAGGGATCTGTTCGGTATAATTAGAGCAGGGAGCATGTGTCTGGTTAAGATATAGTTGGAATCGGATTGTGTTAGTCATGAGTGGATTGGCCAGTGGTATAGGATAGAGTTGTGTACTGCTTGTAGGTGATTGTGCAAATGCGAGGTAGCTGGGATAGTAGGATGTATAAGTGTTGTTTGTGTGGTTTAGTACTGTGTGCTGAGACATTGAATTGTGAATAGGGTTATTTCGTAGTAAATGATTGGAGTACATTTGGTGTGAGTGTGTTATTCTGGTTGTGAATGTGGATTCGGGGAGGGAGAATGCTGGTGTTTATGGAGTTTGTCAACATTTCTGGCCCTTGTCCTGACCAGGCTCAAACAGGCACTCACCCCTGTCCTAGCTGCCCTTACCCCTACATCTAATAGAAAGCCTAACCCCAACCCCAGTTCCAACCCTATTCCCAGCAACCAATCACACAAGAAACCTTAAGCCCTATATCTAATAGAAAACCTACCCCTAGTCTTGACCGGCAACCATTCACACAAGAAGCCCTAAGCCCTACTTCCAATAGAAAGCCCAGCCTCAGGAACCAACCCAAAACCCTAAAACTATACACCAATCGTATCACTACATCAATTGAATCACTAACCCAGGAACCAATCAAAACCCTCAAATAAACAAGCAATGAGAACACTAACCCTAATCCAATAGAAACATGAGATGCAACCACCAATCAGTGCACACATGTATCATCCAATAGCAAACCATCTAAGGTCCCTGCAACCTCAGTCAAGGTTTGATGCCCCGGTAAATGGAAGCTGCTCATCTATTTAGAAACTCCTAGGAGACAGACAGGTTCGAGTCACACTTTGTACTTCGGCAGGTGATGACCTTACAAACTTTGTCCTCTAACAATACTGTTTGTATAAAACTTTACTCACTCTCCTAGCCAAAAAACGAGTAGCCAAAAAACGAGTGCCCAATCCCTACAAAAACACAGCTTAGACAGCTCACAGCAGATTACTGCAGTCTCAGAGCATCCCCTGTTCACTCTCTGATGTAGAATATCCCTGTTGCTAAGTACCTTTACGTCAAGTACTTTTCACGGACAACATGGCAAGTATTATTAAGAAAATGTCCAACACACAGGAAATCACATTTGACACAAATATGAGGGAATTTACCTCAGTGAGTGCCACGCTACATGCACTCAAAAGTAAACTTGAAGATATGTCCACGGTCATGTAGGCCTTTCATACTCGCCTGTCCAGACAGAGCAATGAGTAGAGCTACTGGAAACCTCCTTTGGCAACTTACCAGATTGGGGTCAGGAAATTTGGAAGATACATGCCAAACTGATGGATTTGAAAGAAAAGCCCCGGCGGGACAATCTTTGACTATATGGCATACCAAAAGGACTAGTAAAAGATGATATGGAGAGTTTCCTGATGAACCTTTTGCTCCTCATGCTGGGAATAGAATTCCCTCCAACATTAGAATTCTAATGGTCCCACCGCATCCGACTGCATAATATGAATAAGCAAACACCGTCAAATGATCACATGTTTGCTTCTCCAGTGGCAAAGCAGAAACAGAATTTTGATAGCAAAAAAGTACAGACTGTACATTAGGCGCGGGCGGTGAGCTCCGCACTGCCCGCGGAGTGTGCAGAGATTTGTCTACTTCGCGTTCTGCAGAAAACGCAGAGTAGGCAAATCTCCACACACTCCGCAGCGGAGCGGAGTTGACCAGCTCCTGTCTCCACCCCCCTATTAAGAATTAATTAGAACTACATTAAAAGTGAAGAATAAAGACTTACCGTGACTGCGGCATCCCCGGGCTGCCGTCCTCCTCTTCATCTCCGTCTCAGGGTAATCTGCACATGTGCGTGCACCCGCACTTGCGCATTCCTCATAAGGAGTGTAGTTTTAATGGGGTTTTAATTAATTCTTAATAGGGGTGGTGGAGGCGAGTGTCGGAGCGGAGTTCCACAGAGTTTGTCCCCAACTCCGTGGACCTCTGCGTAGTCCCGCTCCACCAGCTCCACCCAGGGTTACTATACATGTATGAAGGACTTCTCATCAGAGATTAATCTTTAATAGATAGCATTTCTGGCTCTGCGGCCATGACTGCAGCAGAGAGACATTAATCTTGGACTTTCAGATCCAGCAATTATGCTCATTACAATGGAAGACAAAACATTAGAGTTCCCTGAACCAGAAGACCTTAAACAGTTCCTGAACATGCATGATATTGCAGATATAGACACACATTCTCCTACTGAAACTCAGGGACAGCACTCAACAACACAAACGTCCTGTCCACACCAACATCACCAGAAACAGACCAAGCTGACACATAAACAATCACCTACGGAAGGATTGTCTCAAGTGCTGGCATCTCTGATGCATGAGAAGGGCAAATCCAGATTACCTCAAGGGGGACCATAAAAACACAAATCGATCCACTGCCTCAATATTCGCAAGTCTAAAACATTGCTATTCCTTTATTCTCTATTTGTTCTAATAGTCAAAGCTCCACTGCCCTTGTACAAGATACATGCCTATCACTAATCACTTGGGGGGAAATTCAATATTGGACCAGACCCTGTACCAGACAGAATTGGTCCACCAGACTGTAATAAAGGCCCAAGCATTGGTGAATGTTTGATGACTACTAAATAACAAAAAAGATTAGACTTTCCCTTCCTGTAAACATGGTTCTTGTTCAATAATTGATTATTTTTTAGTAACAGGTATTGAAAATAAACTATTTTTTTTTCTAAACATAATTTTATAGATTTTCAAAGTTTACATGTACCATGCAATAGCGCAGTATTGCATAATAATCCCAACAAACGTCTTGCAGTATTACATACAATAGGCTACAACACTTCTTGCTCGCTGTTCTACAAGGACATACTTGAAGTTCCACAATGTTATACACAGTTGGATTTCACTACAATTTTTCAATTAACAATTCAAATCATCAATGAAGTCGTATCATGTCAACTCTCCGCATCTGTTCTACACTCCTGTAACTGGTTATAACACCGTCTTATCTCAACAAATGATGTACAAACCCACAACTGTACTTTTCCCACCCGCCACCCTCTGGTCCTCGGTACACACAAAACCTCTAATGTCGGTCTTTGGCACTTACATATTGCATCCTACATCATACACTTTGCAATCCGTTTATGTCCAGGTTCGTGTCGGACCGAATCCCAGTTTCAGTCACCTCCTTGCATGTTATTAGCAGTAGAATCAAAGGCTATATCCAAGGACCTACACTCTTCCAGCATGACATCCCAGTCCATCGCAATCGGGGTCTTTCGTAACCCTCTCGCCTCCTCCCGCCTTAACGCAGCACACTCTGCCCCCCCAGCGCACCAATACATATGTAGTGGGTTACGTTTTTGATTTCCACCGCCTAGTGATCACCTGTACTGTCAACAGGAGCGCCAAGTTTACAAACCTATTTTGCACTTTATATTTGGAAGTTCCTTTTCTTAATCCCAGGATACAGCCCTCGACTGTAGCAGGTATCTCACTGTGAGTGATCTCCGCCATATGGCGTCTGACCGAGTCCCAATACCCTCCAATCCGTTGGCATGACCATAACGTGTGTACTAGGTCAGCTCCCTCTAATCTACATCTGGGGCAGTGGTGTCATGTGGTAGGGTACATCTTATCTAGTTTGCGTGGTGTAAGATACGCCCTATGTAAGATCATAGTTTGGATAAACTTGAACCGAGCGTTCCGGGATACCTTTTTGGGGTGTTCCACTACTCTCTTCCATTCCTTATCCTCAAGGGCCCTACCTATGTCTCCCTCCCAGGCATTGCGTAGCGATGTCAGGTCAACTTCTGTGTGGGAACGCAGCCCTATATATTGCCACTTAATGAGGTGCCGGCCCCTTCCCATGTAATACAGTGTTTTTACTAGATCTTTTGTGGAGGGTTCTTGCCTTTGTAGGCCCAATGCGCTCGAACATATTGCAATAGTGCTGCGTGTAAGAGGTATAAATGGGCCGACGCTCCCGTTTCTAGCACAAAATTTAAATTAGTAGTGTGTTCATTAACTTAAAAGTGGTGCCCGGGAGCATAAGTGGTACGTTTGTAAAATAATAGAGCAGCCGCGGGAGGACCACCATTTTTGCGATGGCTGCCCTACCCGCTACTGACAGCGGCAGGGTGGTCCAAAAGGTGATGCTAGATCGTAGGGCTCTCAGGGCTCTGTTCAGGTTGCCCTCTAGCATGTCTGTCTGGGTCCGATATATGTGGATGCCTAGCTACTTGAACTGTAGTGTGCCAAATTGAAAGTCCTGTAAGGGCGCCTGTTCCTTAAAGAAGAATACCGTTGATTTCATTGGGTTGATAGCGAGCCCTGATAGCCGTTCGAAGCGCTCAAACATCAAACCCATGGTGTCCATAGGAGTGCGGAGGTCACGCAAATATAGGATAATATCATTTGCATATGCCGACAGCAAGTGCGTGGTGTTACCCACCTTTATCCCCATGTCAACCAGCTCCGCCCTGATCTTCAATGCCAAAGGTTCAAGTGCCAGTATAAAATTAAGCAGCGAAAGCGGGAACCCCTGCCTCGTTCGCCTGCGTATCTGGTATTCTGTCGATATGTGCCCTCCCGTCCGCGCTCTAGCCGTAGGAGCGTTATATAGGAGGCGGATCCAACTGACATACTCTTCCGGCAGTCCAAATCTCTCTAGGGCCTTGAATATGTAGTCCCATTTAATGGTGTTGAACACTTGGCGCATATCTAACGAAACACAACCAGCATACTCATATCAGTTCGGGGCCTCTGCGAGGAGGTGATGCAGCTTCCTAGTGTTCAATGACATACTACGCGCAGGCAGGAACCCCGTCTGATCTATATGAATCAGTTTATGCAGTGTCAGCAGGAGTGTATTAGCCAAGACTTTACTAAGGTATTTTATACTCTGTCGTTAATAGTGATAATGGACGGTAGCTAGCCATGTCGGTGGGGTCCTTGCCTGGTTTCGGGAGTGACAGCACCAGCGCCTGCGCTGTGGTGAGGGGCAGATAGCCCTTCTCCAGTGCTTATTTATATAACATTTACAACTGGGGCACAAGGATATCCGCATAGGTAGCATAAAATTCAGCAGGCAGGCCATCCATCCCAGGGTTTTATTTCGGGGAAGACCCTTAATGGCGGCCTTAATTTCTGACTTAGTGATGGGGCCCAGTACCCTTTCTGTGCATCCGCTGATAACTGAGGGCATGGTATCGTAGCTAAGAACTCATCTATGTGTGTGCTCACTACTTTCCCAGGATCACTATAGAACATTGCATAGTATTGTCTGAAAGCCTCATTATTATCTCCCTGGGTAGACACTGTATCGCCCAACTCATTAATAACAACGTTAGGGGGGGTCGTCCCGCAGCAATTTTGCCAACAGGGTCCCCGCCTTGTCTGCCTCTGTGTGGCTCAATTGCGTGTATCTCTGATGGTCTATGACACGGAGAGACTCCAGCAATTCGGCGTATCTGTGTGTTGGGTGTCTCATTCACCACACGTCACATAACCCCCATCCCTCTGCCCGTCCACACAATGCACTCGCCTGTTTACAGACCGCCGTCCCATGGAGGGGAGGATGGAACATATTAAGTGAAACATTCAGCACGGCGTTACAATCCCCACTGATTATCCATGGGCAACTCTCCCAACCCACTAGAGTAACAGATAGCGTACTCAGGAACTTCTCCTGCTCCGAGTTTGGCATGTATATAGAACCCAGGACTACCGGTTGGACGTCTAGGGTACCCCGCACCAAAGTGTACCTCCCCTGCAGATCCACTCGTTGCTCCACTGACGTAAAGGGCACTCCATACCTGATCCAAATTGTGGCGCCGTGCGTAAACCCCGAACATGTAGTAGAGACAACCTGCCACTTCCACTTTTTACGAAGCTTCCCAACATCCAGCTCAACCATATGGGACTCTTGCAGGTACACTATCAGCACCTTGCGCCTCGGTAGCTGTGCATGTATCCTATGGCATTTCTGAACCGAGCCCAGGCCCTGAACATTCCACGTTATTATAGTATATTTATTCTGTATATGCTTTGCGTACCTGGATTTGGCTGCCACGTGGCCAGTATAACATGTGCGGTGCCCTGCCAACCTAACCATATGTTCAATCAATTCAATGCCTTTAGAACAATTACAATATTAAGGATAGCAACCGTGTACATCACTGTTCAGTTCCGGGTTCACAATTCAGTCTATCTTGCTAGGGAATCAGCCCATCCGCCGTCTGCGGTGTCACGGAGGGAAATAGGGCTACACTCCCATCGGAGTCTGATCCCTGAGTCTCCACTTCAGAGGTAGTCAAGTCGCCGATCTGCGCCGTAGTTCTGAAGGAAGAGACCGTGAAGATCGCCATCTCCTTGACACTCTGCATCTGCTGTGTCATCAGGCGAAGCTGCGTATTTCTTTTGCGCAGTCGGCAGAAGCTGCGTTGTCCTGTCGGCCGACCATCACATGCAGTGGAAGTCGAGGTCTGAGAGGCAGTCCCCGATTGAGTCTCCAGTTCCATCACCTTCAGCCATTCCTCTACGTCGCCAGGATTCCCGAAAAAATATGTCTTCTGCTCATGAATAATCCGTAACTGTGCCGAGAAGAGGAGGGTGTATTGCAGATTCAATTCCTGTAGTTTCCTTCTAACTGACAGGAAGGAGGAGCTTTGCTTCTGCACCATGAGTGTGTAGTCTGGATATAACGAGACATTAGTGTTCTCGAAATTAATTTGGGGCACTACTCTTGATTTCTGCAGCAGCACGTCCCGGTCCCTCTAATTGAGCAGTTTAATTATGAGTGGTCGTGGTGGGGCCCCAGGTTTCGGACGGCCATAGGAATCCTGTGTGCCCGTTTGATGCAGTATTGATCTGAAAGGCCCTCAGAGGTGACATGGTCCTTGAGCCATCCCTCCATATATCGGGCAGCGTCAGTCCCCTCACTTCTCTCCGGCATACCAATTATGCGGATATTGTTTCTACGTGCTTTCCCTTCGCATCCTCCACTAGCTCCATCAGGGTGGCAACTTGGGTCTGTAGTTGTTTAATATGGGCGGTGTTTTGGGTTTGCTGAGGGGATAGGACATCCAGCTCCACCGTGTGGTCCTTCACCTTGTCGGCGAGTTTGGCATGGTCAGCCCGGAGCAGCGACAGACCGGTCGTGAGGGCGCCAATATGAGTTTCTATGGCTTTCCTAGAGTCTTGCACTTCCTGTAATATTAAGTCCAGCTTGTCCGTTGTCTCTACTGCATTAGTAGATGGTATACAGCTGGCCTATTGGGAGGCGTCCATGGATGCTGCATTGTCTGGGACATGTTCAATGCCAGTGTCGCCTTCTTGTTGCTTGCCTTTCACTCGCCCCATCTCAGAGTTGCCAGGAACCTTGTACCCTTCAATAACGGTGAATCTGTACACTCTGTCTCCGTGGGACCAGACACACGCACTGCCAGACGTCTCTACAAGTCCCCCCGCAGCACAGCTGTCCCAGCCCGTCCTGCCGTCTGCTCCTAAGTTAACTGGTAGTACTTGCCTTCAATCTCCGACGTGCTAGTCGCTGGCCCTGTCTTCGTTGCACAGTACCGTGCTCAGCTCACCCTTCCTGCAGCCACGCAGTGCCGTTCGTCTGTGCAGGTCTAGGCCGCCCTGGAGGGTAGGCTGTGGAATCACTCCAAGCTTCCAGTCTTGCGTTCTCTCTCTAGAGCAGTCCCCTGCTGGCCATGCCACTGCTAGCTCTGCATCGCCTCATGCGCTATTTCCACCCTCCGTGCTCTGGTCTGCTCACCTCCACCGGGGCTCGGTGCTGCCCCAGCTTCACACTATCGGGTGGATGTCGGCCCGTTCGTGGAATCCAGGCAGTTATATCGCACCGGGAGTCTGCCTTCACAGCACTGCAGGGTCCTCTCCTCTTCAGGACCTTAGTTGAACCTCTCACCAGCGGTCCACTTCTTTCCACCAGCGGGGTAACTCCGCCTTTCCTAGCCAGTTAGAGTGGGCCCGTGTAGGCCGCGCTGCAGCTCCAGCACTCGCGTGGCCGAGGCCCGGGCCACGCGCACCAAGCCTGCTGGTATTCACCTTCCGGGCCACGTCGGGTCCCAGGCTTCGCTCCGACGTCCCCATGCGACCCCGTCAGGTCTTTTCAGCACCACCAATGTCTCCTCACCGCGGGTCCTCCTTGCACCTCTAGTCCCTGCGTGCTGTGCGGCGGGCCGCTCCACAATGCCAGCCCGGCCTACCTTGGTCCCCCGCCGTCCTGCAGGCCCTCCAGCAAAGAATCACACCGCTTCTCAGCAGGGGCCTCGCGGGAGCCCGGATGCGTCTCCGATTTTCAGCACCAGTTGTACACTGCGGCACCCGGTCCCGATATACGGCAATCGCTGCAGGAAATGGCTATTTAACAGGATATTGCCTGCCCGGGTCCGGCGCTCCCTTAAGAGGCGACTGCCATGTTCGGCAGTTGGCCACGCCCCCGAAAGTGAAATAGTTTGTTGGATGAATTGTTGGACTACAATCCGGTGTGTCTAGACCATGATATTGGCAGGACACCTCTTCTGGTTAAATTATGTGGCATTGACACAACAAGACATAAGCTCCCAGAAGACAAAAATAAATGTTGTGCTTACATTGCTACATTTTAGTCCAAGAATTAAGGTTACGTGAATTTTGTGTAAATCCTCTGGGCTGCTGGGAAAGCTACTTTGAGAGACGCAATAATGCAAGATGGTGCTTCCAGAAACTTACTAAAGAGTAACAAGTGTCCCTTAAGGAAACCATTGATAGTATCCACGTAGATATAATGCAAACCACAACAAAGACCTTGTGCGTGCATTAAAAAAAAAAAGATTCAACGTAAACTCCTTACTTACGAAAATCATAGTATCACCGTATAAGCTATGATACTGACATTAAGAGCAAGGGGAAAGGGCAGATATTACTGGCAGCTCAACTCAATCAGAAGAAATCTCTAATGGCTAGGCATACGATATGTTTCGAGGCAAATGTACTCCATATGCATCCATGAGAGATTGAGGAAACATTCGCACAATTTCTATGGATGTTATATCATTCTGAAAGGAAGCGTCCAAAGCTACTTGCTCAATATCCAAAAGTAAAGCTATCAGAGAAGGGAAGAGAACTATCAGATAGAGAAATTACTGAACAAGAAATTGAAGTAGCAATCTCCACACTATCCAGTGATGATGTCTTCCCCGGGACGTTCTACAAAATAGGGAAGCAATAAACAGTAAAATTGCTACATGCAGCCTTCAAAGCGATAGAACAACTAGGCTCCCTTCACTCATTCTCTAATAAATTCATAACAACATTAATCCCTAAACTGAATAAAGATCATTAGGACTTTGCTAATAATAGAACAATATCCTTTCTGCATACTGATGTAACAATTCTGTAAAAGACACAGGGCCAGATGTAGGTGGCCATTTACCGGCCGGTAACGGCCAATTTCGGCCGTTACCGACCGGTAAATGGGTTTTTGGGATGTAGGGGGCCAATTTTACCGTTTCGGTAAATTTACCGATTCGGTAAATTTACCGAATCGGTAAAATACCGATTCGGTATTATTACCGATTCTGTAACTTCTAGATGTAGGTGGGACTCTTCTGAGTCCCAAAGGCCTTTCAGATTCGGTATTTTACCACCCAATCCATTTGGGTGGTAAAATACCGAATCCAGGTGTGCTTGCACATGTGTGCATGCACACCTATGCCATGTGACAGACAGACATGCCCTTAGGGCATGTCTGTGTGCCACATGGCACACATGCCTGTATTTGGGGTGCTAGAGGGTGTCAAAGTGACACCCCCTGCACCCTTGCTGGAATCGGTATTTACCGAATCTGTAAATACCGATTCGGTAATGCCCATTGATTCCGAATCGGTAAAATTCAGTATTTAAGAAGTGGTAAAATAAAATTACCTACATCTAGGCCTTAGCAGCTTGTCTATGTAAGAAAACAAGTTACTTACCTGTAACTACGGTTATCCAGTATTGGTATCTTTCATAGATTCACATGCCTGAATCAATGCCCGTCGTCGAGGTGGGAGTCCCACGGTAAAAAAATATATACAATAGTAGTGCCTAAAAATTTCTTGTAGTAGGCTGGAAAAGCCTAAAGGCCTAGGCCCAAAACTTAGCAGCTTATCTACCTAATTATGTAAAAGGACCTGACATAGTAGCCTCAGCCAATCAGCTGTCCTCACCCTCTAGAACCTTCCTAGCTCAGGCAGTTCTCCTCAGATTTTCCCAGCACAAGTGAGAATAAGTATCCATAAAACAGAACTGCCCTGCCGGGGAGGAGGGTGGGTGCATGTGAATCTATGAAAGATACCAATACTGGATAACCGTATTTACAGGTAAGTAACTTGTTTTTTTATCCAGTATTGGGGTATCTTTCATAGATTCACATGCCTGAATCAGAGTAGCAAGCAGTGACATCATGTCTGTCGTTAGAGGAAGGTGGGAGACAAAATAAATCGCATACACCCCCACACAACCTGGAAGGTTATAGAGCACAAACTTGTTTACACAACATATGCATCAAAATCCTTCATAAAGTACATTACAGATTAGGACAGCGTTTGAAAAGATTAAAACATCATAATGAAATACATATGCTGAAAACAGTCAAATGAAGAATAAAAGACTATAAAGAGTCTAACCTTAGTGAAGAAGATGCTGCAGCACCGCTTCCCCAACTGCTGTATCATCATGAGTTGCCGACTGCAGACAGTAGTGCTTCGTAAAAGTGTGCACACTTTTCCACGTAGCAGCTCGGCAAATGTTCTCCAGCGTCACTCCAGCGAAAAGGGCCGTTGACGCTGACATTGTTCTGGTGGAATGCGCTTTAACCTTTCTTGTTAAAGGTTTGTTAGCTTTGTCATGACAGAAGAGAATCGTAGATGACAACCATCTAGCTATAGTTGCCTTTGTTACAGCCTGACCCAAGGTGGCTTGACCATAAGCAACAAAAAGCTGATTAGATTTGCGTATGTCCTTTGTTTTTTGAAGATAAAACTTAAGGCACCGTTTCACATCTAGGGAATGTAAAACCTTCTCTGCCGGAGTTTTAGGATCCGGGAAAAAAGTCTTGAGCTTGAGAGGTTGATTGATGTGGAATTGGGTCGGCACCTTTGGGATGAATCTTGGGTTGGTTCTAAGCGTCACAAAGTCTCTAGAGAATTGTAAGAAAGGCTGTGCAATCGTGAAGGCCTGTATCTCACTGACTCTGCGGGCTGAAGTGAGAGCCAGTAAGATAGCCACTTTCCAAGTTAGAAACTTTAGCTCCGCCTTGTAAATAGGTTCAAAAGGCCTTTTTAGAAGTTGGGACAAAACAATATTGAGATCCCACTCAGGAGGAGGAGGCCGAACTGGAGGAAAAGCTCGGAATAGCCCTTTAAGGAATTGTTTGATCAAAGATGATGAACATAATGATGGTTTGTTGGAACTCTTTCTGAATCTGGATATTGCCGCCAGATGTACCTTAATGGACGAGAAAACCAGTCCTGCCCTAGCTAAGGACAGTAGATAAAGAAGGATGTCTTCAGGTGGAGCTTGAATTGGATGAACATTATTTTCTCCACACCAGGAACAGAATCGCTTCTGATAGAGCAAGATTTCGCATCGCGACTTGCTCAAGTCAAGAACCTCGAATCTGTTATAATCCTATAATACCATTTGTATGTTTACTAATTTCCTTTATTTGATATACGTGTATATTAGTGACGCTTGCCTATGTGTTTTATTAACACGAATAACCCTTGTATAATAATATGGCCGCTGGTTAGAAATTTGCTTCTGCGCATGCGTTAGTCATACTCACGTGATGTGACGTAATTACAATTCTGGAGGGAAAGGGTGCGCATGCGTAATAGCCATAAGATGGCTGCTTATGTATTAACGAGGTGAAGCTCGTGCTGTTGCTCTCGTGTTATTGTTTGTTGCGCTAACCTGTAATTGCATAGTATATTTTTATAAGTAAGAAATGAAGTAGCTATTCAAGACACACACATGAATTCATTTATATTCTATGTATTAATTTGTTTTCGCTTACTTTCCATGTACCGCGATAAATGGGGGGTCTGAATGAGACGGGAACCATCTTGAAAGTCCTTTCTGCGCATGTCAATATCGCAGAAGGAAGACAGCCTTGAGCAGTGGAACTCAGCCAGCTGGCAGCTATAGTCAAGATGCTCGTGTGAAAGCAACCTCTGACCCAGCAAGATGGAGTTGACTGTTCTGAAACTGTTACAATGATATTTTTCTATTGTATTCTGTGTATTCTCTCATGGGAACCCCAAATCTGCTAGGCGGTTCCATATCATGCAAATTAGAGCTTGTAGAAGTTTGTTCTGATTGGTGTGTTAACCCATCCTACCTTAGGACCAATTGAAATTGGGGATTCTGACACTTTGCAACATTTGGGGGGTGGTACACTGACCCGAAAACAGTATAACTAGCCTAGGTTCACCTAGGGAATTTGTCCGACTTGTCTGAATAGCTGACCTGTCACTGACCCAACGCTCTCAATAGGTGACTGATACAGAGGTGCTGCGGAGCACTCTGTCCGAATTTGACCATACCTTAAACCTTAAGTGCTGGCGGAGCACTTTGCTGGGGAGTTCGCTAACCCAATCGGGGTTCTGACTGATAGCTGCAGAGAGGGTGGAGCGCAGGCGTTGCTTCCAAACTGCGGGTGCTGGTCGTGCCTTGGTGGTCCTGTCCTGATCCTAATCTGGGTTTCCTGTCCGGTCCTGGGGTGTCCAGTCTGCACCTGCTGTCCGTTGATGACTGTCCTTCCTTGGGGTATTTCCTGTCCTTAACTGACCCGTGGCCAGGGTTGGTTTTCACACCATTCTAGGTAAATATTGCTGAGAACTCTATACTGCACCTTCTAATTTTTCTGTCTTTGCTTCAATAAAGACATACCTTTGCATACGTTAATTTTCCATGCTTTTCCCAATCTACTATATGAAAAGTCATTGCATTTTATTTTTCATAGCATGTTCCTATGTTACCCTTCCTTTTAGTACAAACTCTCCGTACTACTTTGAATTATAGATGTGGTTTATAATTTTCTCCTGCAAGCTGACCTGAAGTAAATGTTGCTATAATTTAGCATGCTCCATTCTTTCCCCTGCCTATAGGTGTATAGAATTTATCTAAGTTCTATCCCTGCCCTTGAAGTATTTCCCAGTAATAAATTTCTAGTACGTGCATAAATTTGCCCTTTATAGATACCCATTCTCGAATTTCATTTCTGAAATCTGCTTAGCATATTTTATGTTCTCACCATTTTAGAAACCTCAAATGATTGCCCTTACATTATTTCTTTATGGTTATGTGATTTTCATCATCTTGATTATCGATTGTCTTTTGACTGTAAACCTTATGTTTTCCGAAACTGATTTCTAGAGAAAACTTTAAAACTTCCCAGTAGTCTGTGGTTATTTGATGAATACAGAAGAAATAAAAGTCGGTATTTGAATTTTGCCTGCCTTTCCTTCACAGCTAGCTCCCTGATCCATGGTGGTCATAGGTACCCGTAACGGTGGAGTGGTAAGTCGGGTACACTAGAACTAAATAGGAAGGAATCACGGTTGCTGATGGTAGGTTTGTGAGGTCACCTGATTAATGTATATGGTGATTTGATGTTTATGGGCCCGATACACATATGGTAAAATTATTGGTCGGGTGACCCGCGATCTCTATCAGTAATTTACTGGTAGCACAGAGGATGGTTAGGGAATAGTTAAAGGTTAGGTAGGACTAGTTAAACTGGCTAAGTTGGATGCTGCTAAATAACGAACCGTATTGCTGCTACGAGGGTAGGCAGTTCAGGTGATTTGATCACTCACTTGGAATGTTTGCTTTGAAATATTATGAAATGTTTTAAATTTGTTATTCTTGTTATTATACTGATATATGTATTAATCCATTCGTTCGTAAAACGTCTTCTATGTTGTTGGAATCCCCGGGGAATTGAATAGCGAGTGGTGAAGAGAATCCACTTGCTTTGAGGTCACTGGCTCCAGGAAAGTTGGTGCAGGTTAGGCAGAACTGGAAGCACTAACTAAGGTTTTTCTGAATATATGTTTGAGTAAATGTTAGCAACGAGGTTCATTGGCAAAATTCCTATTGTGGCATAACCTAGTAAGGGTCACACCGGAAAAGTAGCAGGTTCATCGGAGCTTGGGTGAAAGCAAAGGGGCTCGATGGTGAAACTTTAGACTTGGATATATCCCGGAAAGGTGGATGAGTCTAGGGAAGTAGCAGGTTCTCCAATGCTGGTGTGAAGGATAGGCAGAAGAGATCTATCCGTAGTGTGTGAAAAGTAAATGGAAGTAGTTTACTTGCAGTGAAACAAAATTCTTTCCTACCTAGACACTTGAGCACAGTGGCGAATGTGTATTTGTTGTTAAATAACCAAGCACTAGCACTTTAGAAAGAAAGAAAGTTTCCGTTACCTTGCGAAGGATGGAGTCAGTCGCGAAGCTGCTCTGACGTCACTCTGTGCCGCGCTGGGATTGGTAGACGCAGCGGGTGGGTAGCGGAGCTGGAAGTGTAAAGGAGGGGTGAGTGCCGAAGCGTGAGAACTGTCTCGCGAAAGGGCCGCGCACCCATTGGTCGAGATTATTTTGAATCCGTGCACTTCATTGGTCGCACGAAAATAAAAGACGCACTTGGATTGGAAGTGATTTTGTAAACAAAGTCACTCGTAAAAATCGTATGTGGCATTCGTATAGACCGCATATCAGACCTGATCCTAGGTATATGGGATTTGAGAACGATCAGTGGAAAGGTGTTAAAAACGACATTATGTACGGAAACAAAAGAAAATTGTCTCTTGTAAATAAGGTAAAGAATTACTTCAAAAAGGACAAGCCGATTAAAACTAGAGAAGGTGTTGTCATACCGCCGCCCAACACTCCCGCATCTTTCATGATGTTTGATAAAGGGTACAACACATGTGTATGGTTGGAAAATTGGGCGGAATACACGAAAAATGACGGAGTATTGGCTTTTCCGTTAGAAGGAACATTTAACAGCAGGATTCTACTCAATTTGAGAACCCGAATGAATGATTTACATCCCAGACCTAGATTAACGCAGTACGAAGCACTAGAGGAATGGGAGATTGAGGCTTTTGAAAGGGATAAGCCCCGAATGGATAAAGGGTTAACTACATTTTATCCAAAGTTGAAGCAGGAAACCCGAGCTAAAAAGATAAAACAGTGGAGACAGAATATGATTGTAGAAGGACTGTTTCCAATGATGCCAGTGGGTGATCCTCCTGTGGGGGAAAAGAAGACAGAGAAGTGCAAACATTGGGTGCCTATTGGAGAGTCGGATGATGAATTGTTAGACGATATGTTTATGAGAAGTCCGCCTCCTTACAATGAAAGAAATAGACCTTGCAGTGAAGGGGATAATTCTCGAAGACTTCATCTCCAGGATAAGGCCAGATCTGCCAGTATAGGAGGGGGTTGCCTCATACCTCCCTATACCGAGAGTTTAGGTCCCGTAGATACAAGAGATCTTTATCCAAGAATATCAGCTAGTGGGGATGTAAGATACTCCCGTGAAAGCGACTTTTTCTCGAGACCTCCCTATGAAGGTGAGGCAAGACCATCAGGTTCAGGAATGCCGTTCTTACAACCTCTATACGAAAAGGAACCAAGATCCCTAGGTACAGGAAGTTTGTTCCCAAAACCTAATTATGGTGAAGGACCAAGTGAGACACATCCCACTGCCCCGAGTTATGCTCCCACTCTAACCCCGCAGGTGTTACATGACAAATCATTAGAGAGATTATTGGAAGAAAAGGAGCGAGAAGCTCTAGCAAAACAGAGAGCAGAGATAGTACAGAAAATCTCCCAGTTAAATACAAGCCCTGAAGCCTTGACGATCCCAGTAACTATTGGACCAGTGGTTCCGTTGTATGGGGACCGACAAGGAAGTCCAAAAACTCCAGTCATTACCCCAGTCATAGTACAACCCAGACCAGAGCCCTTAATCGTAGATGACCAGACAAGTGAGTGCGAGTCTGAGGTTTCGCTAATGGATCTGCCCATTAGGGATGCAGGAAAAAGGATGCAGAAAAGACATAATCCTTTCAACACGAGGGAGATTCAAATGGAATCGACTTCGGGTACTAAGAGTGTCACATTGGTGACTCCTGAAGAAATCGAAAGGTGGAGTCAAGAATTAGAAAAACAAACTCCACAGACGAAACCTTTAGATCTCTACAAATTGAGAGTAGAAATAGAAGAACTAATGGCAGGAAACGTAGGATTAGACCGATTAAATACCTATTCTGAGAAAGAGCTGCTGTTTATTTGCAAAAGTCTTACCCGAAATGCCAGAGTACTCCATGAAAAGCTAACAGACACTGCAGCTAGCATGGGAATAGATATTTCAAAATCAAAACCTTTGCAAAAACCGTACAGAGCAGATTTCTCAGAGAAAGATTTGGAAAACCTGAATGTGTCAGGGAAGAAGGCACAGGTCAAAGAACTATTGACAGTGTTGCAGAAATGGGGAGATGTAGAAAGATGGAAAGCCAGGTGGGCCAAAAAGAAAGATGAGGCTAGATCCAAACAGGCGACCCCAGAGTTCGTTCTAAAGGAAGCTGACAAGCCAGAGCAGTTATACCCTATGCGTGAAGTGCCAGGTGGAAAGTACGTGCACGTTCCGTGGTCCAGACAGGATATTGTGTCCTTTACAAATGATTTCCCAAAACTACGAGAGAAACCCGTGGACTGGTACAGGCAGGTGGAAAGATTTGTAAAAGTGCAAAAATGCTTATGGAAGGACCTGGATGGGTTCTTTCACATTGTGGTCCCGTTAGATTTATGGACCGAGTGTAAGATCGCCATAGGTTGGCCTAGTGAGGAATACCCGAGGGACCATGTCACAGGCGCACCCTCTAATGAAGTGATGAAAAAACATGACCAGGTAATATTACACCTTAAGGGAAAAGTGCCTGCAAAGGAAACTGATTGGACCAAGATAGATAGAACCACGCAGGAAAGGGACGAGACTGTACACTCCTTTTATGAAAGACTGTTACAGGTGTTTAAAACATACAGTGGCATAGATAACATCGAGATGAAGGATATGACCCACTTCATTTACAGGTTTGTAAACGGTTTAAGACCCGAAATTTGTCAGTGGATCAAAGATAATAAAATTTGTTGGCAGTCTAAGAAAATGGATGAGGTCCTACGGTACGCAAAGTACTGTGAGGACGAAATGGCAGAAAAACGAAAGGCGTTGAAGGAAAAGGTGATGTGGGCACAAGTAAAATTAGCCGAACAACAGGAAAAGCAATTGAATAAATTAAATAAGACTACTCAGAACCAAGGCCCTGGGGGTGGGGGAAAGCCCCAAGCAAAAATGAGCAGAGAGGGAGCTAAAAAGAAATTTCCCTGCCACCAGTGCGGAGAAATTGGACATTGGCGAGACGAGTGTCCGTATTTACAGCATGATAATACCCAAACCCCTGATTTAATTCCACAGACGCAGAATGAAAAACCAAGAAAGACCCAGCAACAGGTAAAATTGCCCGAGCGCCAAAACCTAATTTTAAGGGAAAATCACCGCAGGGTGACGACGTAGAGATCTGGGGAGGCAATGAGAACAGAAATGCAGCAACTTCGCAGTATTTGTTAAATGACACCTTTTTCTGTGACGACCAGTACTGACGGGGCCTGAGAGGGGAGAACAAGGAGTGTGTACTTGGCGCCTCCTTGCCGGTAGACCAGTCAGGGCCATACATTGAAGGAAAGGTTGATGGAAATGATGTCACCTTTCTGTTGGACACTGGTGCTACCCGTTCTACTGTGAGAACAGCAGACGTTCCAAACCTACCCCTCTCGGGAGAAGCAATCCAGGTAGTAGGTGTGTCTAATCAATTGATTAGTACCCCAGTTACTGAACCCATGGAGATCACAATAGGGAATTTAAAGAAATGCATAGATTTGTCGTTTGTGACACCAGTCCAGTAAACTTACTGGGACGTGATTTGCTGTGCAAAATGAACTGTACCATCTTTTGCACACCAAAAGGCGTCGAAATTCAGACCCCAGATGAAGATGGTATCTACAAATTAATGTTAATCAGACCGGACTCAGAAATTAAGCGAATGACTATACAAGACTTACCTGAAGAACTTCAACAGACAGTGAGACCAGAAGTATGGGACTTTACTGGAAAGGATGTAGGATTAATGGCAAATGTAGATCCCATACAAATAGCCATGAAAGAAAATGCGGTTTACCCTAATACCAAGCCCTATAGAATGAGTGCCGAAGTAAGAGCAGAAGTTGCCATTGAAATACAGAAATTGCTGGAAGCAAACATCATACAAGAAGTGATGAGCAGCCCGTGTAATTCCCCCATAATTGGAATCAAGAAACCTAGTGGCAAGTACAGAGTAGTGCAGGACCTAAGAAAGGTAAACAAGATTGTGGTTCCTTGTTGTCCTATTGTCCCGAACCCCGCAGTGATCCTGTATCAGATTCCTTGGGACGCTGAGTGGTTCACTGTGATAGACCTATGTCACGCATTCTTTTTGATCCCATTGCATCCAGACTGCAAATTTATTTTCTCATTTGCTTTCAACAGTCACGTGTATGTTTGGAATCGTGTCCCCCAGGGGTACACAGAAAGCCCCTCTATCTTTAATCAGATCTTGAAAAAATGCCTTGAATCTTTAGTCTTACCTGGAAAGTCTGTGCTGGTACAATATATTGATGACCTCTTGGTGGCGTCCAAAAGTCATAGGGATTGCGTGATTGACTCCATTGCCCTACTGAATCACCTAGGTGAAAAGGGACATAAAGTGGCCCCCGAAAAATTGCAGTTCTGTTTAAAATCGGTGAAATATCTGGGGCACCAGATAGAAAAGGGAATCAGAAAAGTCACCTCAGAGAGAGTCAGAATAATTCAAAAAATGCAGTTACCCCGTACTCAGAAAGAAGTCAGAATGTTCCTTGGAGTTGTAGGTTACTGCAGGCAATGGATTGTGGGATTCGCAGTCCTAGCCAAGCCTTTGATAAAGATGACAAAGAAAGGCGCAGAGGACCCAGTGGAAAGGGATGATGAAAGCTTAACAGCATTCACTAAATTACGAGATTGTCTGTGTACAGCCCCTGCTTTAGGGATGCCTGACTATTCTAAAGAGTTTGCCCTATTCTGTGACACACAAGACAATTGTGCATTGTCGGTCTTAACTCAGGAGCATGGGTTGACTAGACGTCCAGTGGCATATTTCTCGGCCACTTTGGATCCAGTAGCTGCTGGATTACCTGGGTGTTTGAAAGCAGTAGCTGCAACCTGCACAAGTTTAGAACAGAGTGAATCCATTGTTATGGGACATCCTGTAACTGTGTATGTTCCACATGCAGTTGTGATTTTACTGACCCGAACTAAGACTCAATATCTCACCCCTAGTCGGCTGACTAAATACGAGAGGATTCTCGTGGGTGCTGCAAATGTAGCCATTACTCGGTGTAATATCTTGAACCCAGCCACCCTACTCCCTGACTCAATGATTATAGAAGATGGGGGAGAAAACGAGCATGACTGCATTAACCTGACAGAATTCAGTACTAAACCCCGCCCAGACATTAAGGAAACACCTTTGTCTGTACATGATGAGGAGTTCTTTGTGGATGGCTCATGTATGAGACACGAACTTGGAGGCCTAAGCGCTGCTTATGCTGTAGTCACCTTAGACAGCATTAAAGAAGCATCATGTTTATTTGGAATAAAGTCTGCACAAGTAGCCGAATTGATAGCATTGATAAGAGCTTGTAAAATTGGGAAAAACCAAAGAATAACAGTGTACACTGACAGTCAGTACTGTTATGGGGTTGTGCATGACTTTGGCCAATTATGGCTACAAAGAGAATTCCTGACTTCATCAGGTACCCCCATTCGAAATGGAAAGGTTGTACAAGACCTTTTAGAGGCAATCCAACTACCAAAAGAATTGGCAGTGGTCAAATGTGTTGCTCATAAAAAGGGCCTTGACCCTGTATCTTTGGGAAATGATTTTGCTGATCAAGTGGCAAAACAGTGTGCTAGCGATCGCATGTCAATAAATATCAAACTGGGAGGGACTGGAAACAGCTGCCAACTTATGGTGTTTGAAGAAGTGCCTACCTGGGATGAAGTGAGAGATTGGCAGCATGCTGTGCCCTCGAAAGAGAAGGAAAGATGGAGGAAACTTGGTTGTCGACCAAGACGTGAGGATGGTGTCATTGTGGGCCCAAATGGTATGCCTGTGTTACCTAGACACCTGCTTGCCTCTATGGCCAGATTGATACATGGAAATTCACACACTGGTAGGGATGCCATGGTTTTGGTGTTTCAACAAACCTGGTATAATCCGAAATTCAGGAAGGTAGCGGAATCACTCTGCCAGAGGTGCTTGACATGCCAACAATTCAACGCTGGGAAAAGAACGGTAGTTGAACTGGGGAAAATTGGAAAATCAGGAGGTCCCTTTGTAAGAATACAGATTGACTTCATCACCATGCCTCGTTGTGAGGGAAAAGATATGTCCTTGTCATTGTCTGCCTGTTTTCAAAATGGGTGGAGGCTTACCCTGCCAAACAGAGTGACGCCATAATCGTAGCTAAATTGTTACTACGAGAATTGATACCTAGGTTCGGGGTTCCAGTCACTATTGAATCAGATAGAGGCGGACATTTTCAGAATGAGGTAATCGATCAGCTCTGTAAAACATTTGGAATCACACAAAAGCTGCACTGTGCACATCGTCCAGAGGCTTCTGGAGTAGTAGAGCAAATAAATGGCACTATAAAATCGAGGTTGGCAAAAATGTGTGACTCTACTGGCATGAATTGGATTACTGCCTTGCCTCTTGTTCTGATGGGACTCAGAAGTATTCCAGACCGGAAAACAGGCCTGAGCCCCCATGAAATCCTAATGGGAAGACTGATGAGACAAGCATGGGTACCAGGATACAAACTGTTAAGCATTACTGATGATTTGGTACTTGAGTACTGCGAGCAACTGGGTGACCAAGTGCGTTCTATCTCTCGCCAGATTGGGGAAGACGCCGTCGCCAACCCGACAACTCCAGTTCACAAGTTGGTTCCTGGTGACTGGGTTAGAATCAAGAAGCATACTCATTCGAGTTGCCTTGCACCGAGGTGGGGAGAAAAGCGCCATATAATACTGGTAACCACGACAGCAGTGAAGTGTGCAGGCGTTCCCAAGTGGATCCATGCCAGCCATACACAGAAGGTGATACCTGACAAGGAACCTGGAGCTGAAGGTTGTCCAGCTGAGGGGTCTGCAGACGTCGGTCCTGAAGTAGCTGATGACGAACAGCCGAGCACCAGCCAAGATGATTGGATACCTATAATCGACCTAACTGAAGACCCAATCAGAACAAGAGAGCGAAACTACGAAGATAGAGAGTGGAATAGAGAGGACGAGACAGGCACAGGCGAAGACCCTCAGATTATTGAGATTCACATCAAGTCTGAGGACGAAGAGGAAGGTCAGACAGGGACAGAACGAGTGATCGACACACCTCCACTAACTCCTGAAATTGAAAAGGGACAGTCTAGAACTAGTATAAAAGTTCGAGCAGAAGAAAATCAAGGGATCGAAGTGCTTGAACAGGATCAAATAGAACTAGAAGAACGGGTTCAGGACATAGAAACAGAGACATTCGAAAGCCAAAACCAAAATTCACCTGAACCAGGCCAGCTTAGTAACCAGGCAGAAGAAATAGATACAAGACCTGGGACTAGTCAGACAGGAAGGGAAGAAACAGAAGCAGAGGTGCCACAAACAAATGAAAATAAAAGAGCATTAGAAGAAAGCCAAATCACAGTGCCAGCCAAAAGAGTAAAGAAAGAGAAAAATATCGAACCAAGATATATTAAGAGACTAAGACTGAGAATAAAAGCAGTAGAAGAGAAACTTGCAGACAGAAGGAAAAGTCCACGAATTACAGAGCAAGCTGGAGAAAGCTCCAAAAGAAGGAGTGATCAAATAAAAAGACTGAACGAAAAATACCAGGATCCTGAATGGACATACTTAGTTTTGGAAGAATTTGAGGATCTTGATATCTCTGATGAAAGTGACGGAGAACAGGTTGCCGATCTATCTGCCGAAGAAGACGAACTCACCTGAAGTTGCTCAGTGTAAGCTACCTGTGCAAAGTTACAAAGAGGGGTTGAAAACTTCTTCTGAGCAAAATGTCTGATTCAAGAGTGAATGGTAGACCAAGTCGCACTTGTTGCAAAACATGCTGCAAAGTGTGTATATGTAGTATAGCTATAGTAATAATAATTTGGATAGGACTAACAGTTTTCATTCCTTTTATGGTAAGCAAAAATACTAATTTTAACCCTACACAGACTACCGATACTGAAGAACTGACAACACGAAGTGTAGAAAGACGTGAAAAAGCTCTCAGACAAACAAAACGAGACTTAGAAGCACCAGATGAGGAAGGACTACATTATCATGGAGTTAAGAACCAGACTCATTTAAATGTTTTCGCAAACCTGTTAGTACATTATGTAGAAACTATGGAGATAGAAGATTGCTATGTCTGCATGAAGCTACCTACTTCTGTAGCTGAAGGCATGACTTATCACCACCTACTTTTGACTTACGGAATTTCCTGTAGTATTTTAGCAAGCTTATTTTACAAAAGAGGACCGTTACAGTACTACTACTCAAACTTAGACGTGATATTTTCTGAACTTCCTATACGTGGAAATCTGAATCCTGTACATACTAGAAGTGACGTTACACGTTATATGGGAGAATACTTTCTGACTATAGGTACCATAGACCTAAATGACGCACACAGGGACAACTTGACCTGTTCATTACATGAACAAGAGAAAATTTTTCTAAACATGGCAGAGAAAAGAAGGGAGAGTTTCCAAAGAAAGGCAAATGATAAGGGACAGAAAACTCCTAAATGGGCTGAGAACATGGAAAGCACCTCAAATGGTGGGAGTGGTCCTGCTTTGTTGCTGGATTTCGAAAGGAAAGGGAAACTTTGTCTTCATCGCGAGAAGACTAGTTATTATAATAACATTTTTATTGGTTCCAGTCAATGTGAACACAATTACAAGGTAATTGGAGGTTGGGGATTCAAAAATGGGTCAGAACCTGTGTTTCCCGGAATTTATTATATATGTGGAAACAAGGCTTATTTCAAATTACCGGATCACTGGTATGGAAGCTGCTACTTTGGCATTGTCTTCCCGAAAATATACCATGTGAATGAAATTGCTGGAAGCAATGAAAACACTAATGGCTTAGTGCGTAGCAAAAGAGAAAGCGTAGGTGAAATAATGGGTAGTATTTTTAGTGCACTGATACCTGGAGTGGGAGTGGTTCTGAACACACACAGAATTTGCAAATTATCCACAATAGTGGATGTGTTGTCTACTGACACAGCTCATGGATTTCTGATGGTCAATACCGAAATGGTTGCGATCAGATCAATGGTTTTGCAGAACAGACTTGCGCTTGATACCTTATTAGCAAAAGAGGGCGGAGTCTGCCGGATGCTGAAGGCGCAACATTGTTACATTCCGGACAAAAGTGTACAGCTCAAAAGATATGTGAAAAACATTACTAATTTAGAAAAGGAACTCAAACCACTGGAGGTTGACAGTGCCTGGAAGAGACTGGTCGATGGTCTCTCCAATATAGGTCATTGGTTTGCTAGCTTAGGTAAAAGCTTATTGTTTAAGGTACTGATGCCAATTGGAGTGATAGGTTTTATCCTATTTCTCATATTCGTCTGTTGCAAATGTCGCAAACACACAAAGAAGTACCCAGTGAATGCGAGAGGTGTGAAAAGAAGTGTGGATGAACTCGAATTGGAAGAAATGAATAACCAGATTTACAAAAGGGTGAAAAATTCTCACCCTACCAAAGATGCGAAAGAAAAACTGAATCGCCTGTTGGAAGAGATAGAGTTGTACAAGGTGTGAAAGAAAAGTTGGCATCTGGTTCCGTTATTTGTGATGATAGTAAATATCATCAAAGAGGGGATTGATAGAGCAAGATTTCGCATTGCGACTTGCTCGAGTCAAGAACCTCGAATCTGTTATAATCCTATAATACCATTTGTATGTTTACTAATTTCCTTTATTTGATATACGTGTATATTAGTGACGCTTGCCTATGTGTTTTATTAACACGAATAACCCTTGTATAATAATAGGGCCGCTGGTTAGAAATTTGCTTCTGCGCATGCGTTACTCATACTCACGTGATGTGACGTAATTACAATTCTGGAGGGAAAGGGTGCGCATGCGTAATAGCCATAAGATGGCTGCTTATGTATTAACGAGGTGAAGCTCGTGCTGTTGCTCTCGTGTTATTGTCTGTTGCGCTAACCTGTAATTGCATAGTATATTTTTATAAGTAAGAAATGAAGTAGCTATTCAAGACACACACATGAATTCATTTATATTCTATGTATTAATTTGTTTTCGCTTACTTTCCATGTACCGCGATAAATGGGGGGTCTGAATGAGACGGGAACCATCTTGGAAGTCCTTTCTGCGCATGTCAATATCGCAGAAGGAAGACAGCCTTGAGCAGTGGAACTCAGCCAGCTGGCAGCTATAGTCAAGATGCTCGTGTGAAAGCAACCTCTGACCCAGCAAGATGGAGTTGACTGTTCTGAAACTGTTACAATGATATTTTTCTATTGTATTCTGTGTATTCTCTCATGGGAACCCCAAATCTGCTAGGCGGTTCCATATCATGCAAATTAGAGCTTGTAGAAGTTTGTTCTGATTGGTGTGTTAACCCATCCTACCTTAGGACCAATTGAAATTGGGGATTCTGACACTTTGCAACATTTGGGGGGTGGTACACTGACCCGAAAACAGTATAACTAGCCTAGGTTCACCTAGGGAATTTGTCCGACTTGTCTGAATAGCTGACCTGTCACTGACCCAACGCTCTCAATAGGTGACTGATACAGAGGTGCTGCGGAGCAATCTGTCCGAATTTGACCATAGACTCAAAGGTTTTACTAAACCTTAAGTGCTGGCGGAGCACTTTGCTGGGGAGTTCGCTAACCCAATCGGGGTTCTGACTGATAGCTGCAGAGAGGGTGGAGCGCAGGCGTTGCTTCCAAACTGCGGGTGCTGGTCGTGCCTTGGTGGTCCTGTCCTGATCCTAATCTGGGTTTCCTGTCCGGTCCTGGGGTGTCCAGTCTGCACCTGCTGTCCGTTGATGACTGTCCTTCCTTGGGGTATTTCCTGTCCTTAACTGACCCGTGGCCAGGGTTGGTTTTCACACCATTCTAGGTAAATATTGCTGAGAACTCTATACTGCACCTTCTAATTTTTCTGTCTTTGCTTCAATAAAGACATACCTTTGCATACGTTAATTTTCCATGCTTTTCGCAATCTACTATATGAAAAGTCATTGCATTTTATTTTTCATAGCATGTTCCTATGTTACCCTTCCTTTTAGTACAAACTCTCCGTACTACTTTGAATTATAGATGTGGTTTATAATTTTCTCCTGCAAGCTGACCTGAAGTAAATGTTGCTATAATTTAGCATGCTCCATTCTTTCCCCTGCCTATAGGTGTATAGAATTTATCTAAGTTCTCTCCCTACCCTTGAAGTATTTCCCAGTAATACATTTCTAGTACGTGCATAAATTTGCCCTTTATAGATACCCATTCTCGAATTTCATTTCTGAAATCTGCTTAGCATATTTTATGTTCTCACCATTTTAGAAACCTCAAATGATTGCCCTTACATTATTTCTTTATGGTTATGTGATTTTCATCATCTTGATTATCGATTGTCTTTTGACTGTAAACCTTATGTTTTCCGAAACTGATTTCTAGAGAAAACTTTAAAACTTCCCAGTAGTCTGTGGTTATTTGATGAATACAGAAGAAATAAAAGTCGGTATTTGAATTTTGCCTGCCTTTCCTTCACAGCTAGCTCCCTGATCCATGGTGGTCATAGGTACCCGTAACGGTGGAGTGGTAAGTCGGGTACACTAGAACTAAATAGGAAGGAATCAGGGTTGCTGATGGTAGGTTTGTGAGGTCACCTGATTAATGTATATGGTGAATTGAAGTTTATGGGCCCTGCAGTCTGAGGAGATGTTAAGATCCTTGAACTATAAGAAGTCAGGAGACAGCTGTGCAAGTGCAGTGATTGAGGATCCGGGTGTCGGATCTGGCCCCCCTCTCTTGTTAACATTGACACTGCCGGCTTGAGACGAAGTGGAGGCTGCTGAGAGAGTAGAAGGAGTTCCTGAAACCAATACTGTCTTGGCCAATGGGGAGCAATGCGGATGAGAGTGCAATGTTCCCTCTTCATCTTTTGCAGTACTTTCGGAATGAGCGGGATCGGAGGATAAGCGTATGCAAATATTCCGGACCATCTCATCAAAAGGGCATTTCCCCTTGACCCCTGTTGAAGAAACCTGCTGGCATAAAATAGGCATTTTCTGTTCTGCTACGTGGCAAACAGATCCAGTGTTGGTGTTCCCCATGTTTGAAAGATCCTCTCCACTTGATGTTGCTCGAGTTCCCATTCGTGACAGCCTGTGAAAGCCCTGCTGAGGTTGTCGGCTAGAGAGTTCTGGGCACCTTGCACATGTTCTGCTCTGAGGGATATGCCGTGGTGTATGACCCATTCCCACATTTCTTGAGCTTCCAGCGACAGGGTGAGAGATTTCGTTCCTCCTTGTTTGTTTATATAATACATGCTGGTGGTATTGTCCGTGCGCACCAGCACTGACGAATTCGCAATCCTCGGAAGGAAGGCTTTCAGGGACAGAAAAATGGCTCTCAGCTCCAGACTGTTGATGTGCTTCTGCCGGTACTGATGAGACCACCGCCCTTGAATCTGAAGGTCCTGGAGGTGACCTCCCCAACCTTCCATGGAAGCGTCCGTTGTCAGGGTGAACTCTGGTATGTCGTGGAGAAATGTTAGGCCCGGTGACAAATTGTGCGCCTTCGACCACCAAAGAAGGGCTTACTTCATCTTGGATGTTACTTTGATGCGGTCGTCGAACGATTCGCGACTTGCCTCCACTGTTGAAGTAATTCCTCCTGCAGCGGCCTCATTCTGAGTCTCGCCATAGGGATGAGGCTGATTGCAGACGAGCACATCCCTAGTAGGGAAGCAAATGTTCAAACCGAAAGTGACCTTCTTGCAAATATTTGTTTTGCCAGCTTTAGCAGTTTGCTTTGCCGTTCTTGAGTCAAGAACGCTTTGCACTGGCATGTGTCCAACACCGCTCCCAGAAAGGTCAACTCCTGGCGAGGTTGAAGCTGAGATTTGTTCGAATTGAGGGTCAGTCCCAGATTTGAGAATAGGGGGAGGGAACTCTTGACCGCTTCCATCGTGGATTTCTTGATGGTCCTTTTAATAGCCAGTCGTCGAGGTATGGGAAAACTTGTATTCCCTGTGACCTCAGCATGGCCGCCACCGGGGCTAAACATTTGGTAAATATTCTTGGCACCGATTTCAGGCCGAATGGAAGCACTTTGAATTGAAAGTGGACGCCAGCCACTGCAAATCTTAGGTATTTGCGGTGTTTTGGGTGAATAGGGATGTGGAAGTAGGCGTCTTCCAGATCCAGAGAAGCCATAAAGTCCCCTTTGTTGAGACAATTCAGAATGTCTGTTAGCGTTACCATGCGAAAACTCTGTTTCTTCAGATATTTGTTGAGCTTGCGCAGATCTAATAGTGGATGCCACTCTCCTGAATTTTTCTCTACGAGGAAGAAGCGAGAATAAAATCCTTTCCCTTTCTGAGAGGCAGGAACTCGTTCTATCGCATTCTTGTGGAGCATCTTTAAGGCCTCTTTGAATAGTAAGTGAAGACGAGGGGGAGGGGGACCCCTGGGCGGCACTGTTGGTGATTTCTGCAAAAACTCCAGAGTGTGTCCATTCCTGACAAGGTCCGGGACCCACTGATCCGAAGTTATTTTCCGCCACTGTTGGTAAAAGGCGGAAATTTTGGCGCCCACGGGAAGGGGAGGATGAATGACTGACGTCCGGCAAAGCTCATTGGCGCTTGTTGGAATCACGCCCTTGATTGTTTGAGCGCCGTTTCCCTCCCTGACGAGAGAAACTACCAGAGGCAGGCTGTCTGTAGGATGATTGATAGTACGATTGTTTGTACTGAGACTGGTACTGTCGATTTTGCTGGTTGGAATAATTTCCTCTGGAGGAGTAACCATGGCCTCTTGCTCCTCTAAAGGACCCTCTCTTGTATTGTAGGGTACCTAGTGATTTTGCAGTGTCCGTATCCGTTTTTATTGCCAGCAAAGCGTCATCGATGTGCTTTCCAAAAAGCGAATCTCCATCGTACGCCATGTCCAAGATCTTCGTTCGGACCTCAGGTCTGAAGGTGGTAGCCCTGAGCCAACCTTGACGCCTGTGGACTGCTGCTCCCGCCAATTGCCTAAAGTTGGTGTTCGAAACATCAAGGGCACAATCAATGATTTCCGATGCCGCCCTTTCTCCCTCAAGCACAATCCTGCGTACCTCCTGTTGACGATCCTCAGGGATCAGATCAAGGAACTCAGACAGATCTGACCACATCTGTCTATCATAACGGGCCAAAATTGCTAACGAATTAGCTGCCTTAATGGAGGCTGCTACATTTGCAGAGAACTTCTTCCCTATTGCATCTAGTCTCCTGCCTTCCTTGTCAGGTGGCGTTGAAATAGGAGCTGAAGGGTTCTTGGACCTCTGTTGTGCTGCCTGAGATATGACCGAGTCCGGTCGAGGGTGTCCTATTAAGGAAGATGGAGTATCAGGTGGCGCTCGATACTTCTTCTCAATTCTTGGAAGGACTGCCGGAATGGAAGCGGGCGTTTTTTCATGATGATGAGGCCCTCTTTCCATATGTAATTAATAATAGGGATAACTCTGGTAATTCTGCGATACCCCTCCTTAAAGTCATGCAAAAAGCAGTCAGACTGCTCAACTGTGACAGACAATTCAAATCTATTAGCCACACATTGCATAATATTATGAAATCCGCCAATATCCTCAGGCGGAGAATCTGACGGGCGTGGCGCAGGCGGTGAAGGCATGGGAATGACATAATCATCCCACGGATCCGTAGGTGTATGATCTGGCAACTCGCCCTCTTCCCTGCCATCATCCTCATCATGAGAAGAGGTATGCGTGTCACCTTGGGATGTAGGGCCAGTATCCTGCCTTGGTGACAATGAAGCTCGCGGCGAAGGAGGCCTTGGCATATCAACTGGGACAGGCGGCACAAAAGGTGCAACTGGAGTTGGAGGAAATCTCTGGCGATAGTCTGCCAACATAGCTTGTAAGTCTTGAATTAAAGTAGATGGCAGATGACTTGTGTCCTCTGAACGAGGAGGTCTGGTATGGGGCGAATGATATGGCGTTGACAAGTCTTCATTCGCATGATGTTCTTGGTCATCGTCCTCATCTTCCTCCTGATACTTGATGTTCAATTGTGAAGGGTGATGGGCAACCCCAAAAGGTCCCTCATCCTCTTAGCCGTCATCCGAATCATCTTCCACATATGTCTCCAAAAGGTGTGATGGTAAGAGTGGAGAAATGTGAGAGTAGTCCTGCCTCTGATAAGTTTTCATTTGGAAACGGGTATATTGCACCCTCGTCGGAGGTGTGCTGTGCAGCAGATGAGCTGATGCCATTGCTTTCGTAGAAGTCGATGACGACGAACCTGTTGTCATTGGAATGACGAGACCGTCGATGGTATCCTCGTCGACGAGGCCGTCGATGGTGTCTTCGTCGACGAGTCCTTCGTCGACGGAACTGTCGTCGACGGGCCTGTTGTTTTTCGTTGACGGGGTCTTCGTCGACATGGCAGAAGGGATCTTCGTCGATGGAGCCGTCGTCGACGGGACAGTCGACGATGATTTCGACGGCAACTGGCCCTTCGTCGAGCAAGGCTTCACAGGCAACGACAAAATTTGAGCAGACACCAGAGGAGAAGTAATAGCCGAAGTGGTGACCGTAGCAGAAGAAGTTGAAGAAGTAGAAGTCAAAGCAGTATGAATAGACACCAGAGAAACAGTCTTAGTCTGGGCTGTACTCACAGTGGACAGTCTTGAAGGAGACGATGCACTTTTTGAGGGTTCTGAGACTCTTTGAGAGGGTTTAAGTTTTTTCTTCCTCTCAGGAGAAGAGCTCTCTCTGGATCTGGCTCTCTTGCTGGAGGTAGAGGCCTTGTCCTCATCATCTGTGGAAGATGATTTTAACCACAAAATAACCCTTGCCTCTCTATCCCTGATAGTTTTTGAAGGGAAGGTACGGCAAATTCTACAATCCTTCACAACATGTGAGGGGTGTAGACAATAGATGCAGTCAGAGTGCTGGTCGTCCACATGGACCCTCTTCTTATTGCAGGTTCCACAAGCCTTGAAAAGAGCCTTCTTTTCAGACATTCTGAAGAAAAAGATACAAAAACTGAGTAGGCACTCAGGGAGACTCCCTTACACACGAAGTGCGGTGAAAATCTGAGGAGAACTGCCTGAGCTAGGAAGGTTCTAGAGGGTGAGGACAGCTGATTGGCTGAGGCTACTATTTCAGGTCTTTTTACATAATGAGGTAGATAGGCTGCTAAGTTTTGGGCCTAGCTAGGCCTTTAGGCTTTTCCAGCCTACTACAAGAAATTTTTAAGCACTGCTATTGTATATATTTTTTTACCGTGGGACTCCCGCCTCGACGACGGGGAATGATTCAGGCATGTGAATCTATGAAAGATACCCCAATACTGGATAAAGTGATCACCTCCTTAGTTCATGAATGCCAATTAAGGTTTGTGCCAGGTAGACTCCCCCGACATCACTCCATATACTAGCCACTTATTATGATCAAGTAGGGACTCCCCTAAAGCAGTGGTGACCCTCCTCCTCGATCAAGAGTAAGCCTTGCATCGATTGGTATTAACTCTTGAAAGCCTTGGCTAGAAAGGGTCTGGCGAAACCTTTCATTAAGAAAACAAGGTGGCTTTATAATAGGCCAGCAACTTTGTTTTCATGAGAGAGATTCCTGTAAAACTCATTCCAGTCATGTGTGGTATGAGACACGCTGCCCTGTGTCTTTTGCTCTCCCAGCAAGTTTTAGTGCCATTGGCTGCTGCTGTTTGGAGTTCAAAACGAGAATAAAGGGATTAACACTGACATGGAGATAATCATTACACGATTATTATGTACTAACGATATCTTGATTATAATGGCTGAACCTATCTGCCTGCCCTCAAGACACTCATAACATATTTTACTTCCTTCTTAGACTTTTAACTTAATTAGATAAAACAACTGCAGCTGTCCTTAAAGGTTACCCTATGAAATGGGTAATTGTAATTTTAAATATCTAGGGAGATTGATTAATACTGGGCTGCATAACATTATGGTGGTAGATAATATAAACCTTCTAATCCAACTAATGAAAATACATTTTAAAAGGTGGTCAGCACTGTCCCTATCATTCTGGGGCAGGCTATGGATCATACTAAATGGTGATTGCACACAGGTGTAACTATGTTTTCAGAAAGATCCCTCTAACGTTACCACCTAACATATTGCTAGAAATAGATGGAGACTTTAAGCTCTACCTCTGGGGAAGTGATAGATTTTTCCCTCCTTTCTGTACTCTGGGATGAGTAAAGAAAGACCTGTTCCCCAGATCTTACCTTACCCTTTTTCTCCTCTCTCCTAAATTTCCCACTTATGGATTAACTGCCAATCCAGTTTTAACAACATTGTTAACCCTTTGTAAATCTTAATTATTCAAGGAGACTGTTAGCTTTATTATTCACACTTTATGGGATATTTGTGGAAAGGCATGTACCAAAGCTTATTGAGGAATGGTGGAAGGTTTAAATAGTACCTGGTTACCTTCTACTAAACAACTTTTGTGTCTGCTAGTGTATTAGAACATTTCTTGAACACAATAATAATGAGGTGACGGGAAACAACCTTTACAACGCAACTTTTACAACGCACTACCCTAACAACGAAACTTTTACAACGCAACATCCATTACATAGCATGCCACTACAACGCAACCATTACAACGCATGACACTACAAGGCATACCATTACATTGCATGTCATTACAACGCAGTCATTACAACGCATACCATTACAATGCATACTATTACCATCCAACACTTACCCTACTGTTGCACCCCCTGGAGTTAGAATAGTAATTTTTACCCCTACACTATCCAACACTTACCCTACTGTTGCACCCCCTGGAGTTAGAATAGTAATTTTTACCACTACACTATCCAATACTTACCATACATGCAATGTAATGTTATGCGGTGTAATGGTATGCGTTGTAAAGGTAGTATGCGTTGTAATGGAATGCGTTGTAAAGGTATTTTTTAAAAATTCGTTGTAATGGCATGCATTATAATGGATCTTGCGTCGTAAAAAATGCGTTGTAAAGGTATGCGTTGTAAAAGTATGAGTTGTAACGTCATACAACCGAGGTGACTGTTAAGAACGGTTGTGGCTTATAAAAAGCAAATTTGTAAAATGTAATAAATAAATATTTCGCAAAAAAGAACCAGAGCTTCAGCAGGAAACTAATATTCAATCAGTGAGCCTTTACGTTACTTATGCCCAATCTCTTTATGCACAAATAGGTTTCCATCAGCCTCTCTTGAGTTATAGCAGCACCATATTAACCCCAACAGGCCTCTGGGAAGATTACATTAATTGGGGAGCTACAGTGTGGAGTGTTTCCAAGTGTGCTCAAGTACTTTTATTTTTTTAATTTAATGTATATATGTTGTATAGTGGACACTGCATACTCAAATTGTTGTTAGTTGCTTGCAAGATTGAGAACTGCACATGAAGCTGAGACACTGAGAATTAGAAGAGGTGAGTTTTCAGTTTTTACTGAAGTCAGGTAGGTTGTTGGGTTTGCTGGGGAAGTTTGTTCAACACTCAGAACGTGCAGTTTGTCATTCTGCCCATAAAGAGGCTAAGGTTGTTTGATCAGAGACCAGAATGGCATATATTTTTGGCAGGTAGTAAATGGGAGGCTTCTCCAGTGCAGTGCCATAGTTTGAGTTTTACCCAAGCTGTATTTGCTTATACTTTGGTTTGGTAAGAAGGCAAATCATTGAAGAGGGAGTTGCCATGGTCTAATTGAGAGTTGAGAAGTGCTCTATATATATATGGGTGCTGTACAGTGGAAATGGGAGAAATAATTTTTGGGCATTTTAATTTGGTGGAATGCAGATTTAACCACTGATTCAATTTGGAATCTTAAGCAAACGTTGGCATACCAAAAGGTGTCATGGTTTCTGACCTTGGTTTAGATTGCAATAGGTTTTGCACATGAAGAGGGGACAGAACGAGTATTACACTTTGAGGAGGTAGGGTGGGCTTAGACCCAGGATTTTAAACTTGAAACAACTGGGTTGTTAGAAATGGGGGTCTCTAATTGGCAGTGTTTTGCAACCTGTCCAACTCGGAACCTTTCCTTCTAGGCACGGTAAAGGAGTTACAAACCCAAAATAACCCCTGATTACCCCCTTGGTAGCGTGGCATGAACAGTCATGCCTATCTCAGTGGCAATGTGTAAAGCATATGTACATAACACACACAGTAACACAGTGAAAATGCTACTAATGGACACCACAACATACATAACTCAAAATATCACTTTTAATAGATTGAAGCAATTCTGACCATAGAACTCTATGGATGCATTGATTTTAGCACATAGTACCTTTGCATCAAAATCCAACACGAAAAACAGCTGCAAAGGAGGAAAGCATCAGAAAACACTGCAATGCGTCGGTTCTGGAGTCCCAGGGGAATGGAGGCGTCAGTTCTATTGCAGCCAGGAGGAGTGTTGCATCGATTCCTTACTGCTTGGAGAAGCGATGCATCGATTTCTGGAGGCAACTCCTTTCGGTGGGGAGATTCGTTGGAAACGTGGTGCACAGGTGGGAGCACGAGAAAATCCAGATGCTGTGGATCAATGCAGCAGTGAAAAAGGCACTGTGCCGATTTCCACAGCCTCAGATAGGCGATGCGTCAATTTCTTCGGCCGCACAGCAGTGCCTGTGTCGAAGTCGGTGGGGGGGGGTCCCGGACGTTGGAGACTCAGTGCTCTGGACTCGGCCTGCAGCAGTTCTTCCGGGAGCGAACAAACCCTGCGTCAATTTTTCAGCAGCACTGCAGCAATGAGTTATTTTTTCAACTGTACAGCAAGCTTGCAGTGGAAAAAACAGAGCTGGAAGGGCGATGTGTGGACTTTCAAGTCTTGAAGCAGCAGAACCATCTCCAAGGGCCCAGAACTGGGATTGGCACCACTTGGTAAGTCGGAACTCCCAGAAGTTGAGTTCAGAGTTACTGCAGATGAAGTCTTTGATGGCCTGATACTTCCCACAGGAGGCAAGCACGCACAAGCCCTTGTCCAGTTCTTTCACTGCCCAAAAACAGAAGCAGCAACTGCAGGTCAACCCAGCAAAGCAACATACAGCAAAGAGGCAGTACTCCTCCCGACAGCTCTTCAGCTCTTCTTCTAGGCAGAGTCCGCAGTCCAGAAGTGTTGTACAAGTTTTGGGTTATAGGTCCAATACTTACACCCCTTTTGGCTTTTGAAGTAGGTACATGGAAGGAAAATGTTACTTGTCCACAAGGTCCTGCCTTGCCCTGCCTTGGCTCCAGACACACTCCAGGGGGTGGAGACAGTATTGTGAGAGACCAGGCACAGCCCTATTCAGATTGCAGTGACAACTCCTCCCACCACTCTAGCTCAGAAAGGCTCATCAGCCTGGTGATGGGTCATCAGGATATGCAGGGCACACATCAGCTCCCTTTGTGTGACTGTCTAGAGTGATTGTACAAACAACTCAACTTTCAGTCTAAACCAGATGTTGATTCCACAGGCAGGAAGAGGCACTGGATAGTAAAGCAAGAAAATGGCCACTTTCTATAAGTGGCATTTTCAAACACACAATTTAAAAATCACCTTCACAAACAGGTGTGTTTTTAAACTCTGAGCTCAGAAAGCCCAAACTTCAAATCTCTATCTCTTGCCAATTGAAATTTACAGTTGTAAGACGTTGCAAGGCAGATCCAATCTTAACCTATGGGAGAGATAGTCTGTGCAATAGTGAAAAAATGAAATTGGCTATATTTCACTATCAGGACATGTAAAACCCACCAGTATGTGCCCTACCTTTCACACACATTGCACCCTGCCTATCGGGCTGCCTTTATCCTACCTTAGGGCTGCCTTACATGTAGTAAAAGGGAAGGTTTGGGCCTGGCAAGTGGGTGGTTGAGATTTTATGTATGTGTTGAAGAGAAGGGTTGTCAAAGGGTATTGGGGTATTGTATAAGTCATTCGCCCAATCTCTTGTGACATGTACTTGTATATGAATTTGAACCATTTTAGTGACTGTTACCTGCCTAGTGTTACGAACTGCAACTAGTGCTGAAGAATGGAGTAGCCCTCCATATGGAAAAGCAAAGGAAAGTCTCATTTGCCATATATAGGATGTGATCCCAGGCAATATGGCTGTACCCAGCTTTCTTCTTGGCACAATAGATGGCTGTTCAAATATTCTGAAAGTAGAGTCTAAGTCTCACATTCTACAGCATTTTTCTCGAGCCTTTGTCTGAGAAACATTTGTTCTCTTGTGGTTATTTTCAAAATTGTGCATCGGGGGCATTAATCTTGTTTTCTCTCTTTCGCATATAATTATCAGCAGCTTTCCTAAGAATTAAAGATGTGGCTGCATACGAGCCTTATCTGGATCTAATCTCCATCCCATTGGATAGGGCTCTCTATTTCAAGCTCAGAGTGGGCACCTTACCTTTAGGCAACCTGGTGTCCAGGTGGAGAACATCTTCCCAGTCTTCGTCCTTCTGTGCTATGTGCTTGACACGGGTGGAGACGGTGGCACATTTTTTCTTTGAATGTCCGGACTATTGTGCTCCAAGGAGGCGCTGGCTTATACCATTGTGCAGATTCTTAGGTACACGACAGCATTTGGTGGCCCTCCGCATTTTATTGACTGATACATCCCCCTCCATTGTCTGTGGTGTTTCAAAGTTTTTAAAATGGGCTTGGGTGATTCGTTATAAAAGGCTTTCCATTTCAATTTAATTCTCTTTTTAATTATTTATTGTATTATTCTTGATCATTTTATCCTTTTTAAAAACCATAATTGTATTCTAATACAGGCCTTGAGAATGTATTTTTTTATTGTATGTACTGCTTTTAAGATATTTATGTATCGAAATAAAGCTTATCACTCACTCATATAATTATCAAAATCTGAGGGAAAAGGGTATAACTGTTTGTTGACGGGTTTTGATGGAGTCACAATGACTCCACATAAAAATAGCTTTCCTCTTCAAGCATTTGAAATCCATTTATTTAGAAAAAACGTCTTAAGAGAGGGTTTACATAGCCGAGGGAGAGGAAAAGTGGAACACCACGAGGATCTAGCTTTGTGCTTATCAAGCTCCTGTGACTCTCACTCCGAGGCTGGGAGCATGGAAATGATGGGCTATTTAGCCAACAGGATGCTCCTGAAAAGGAGAAGGCAAGTGGCTGAATGGCTTGGTCCAAAGTACAGTATTCAAATCTCAAGCCATTCAAATCTCTCAAAAATAGCACTCTTGGCATTATGTGTAGGAAATGATAATGAACAGTGTTGGCTGGATTGGAACCATGCAATATTTTCAGGAGGTACGGACAAGATACATTTGCATTCGAATAATATATTTGGAATCAATTTCCATAGTCAGAGTTTATCCTGAAAAACTCACATAGATCTGGCGTTCCTTGATCCACTTTGGACAACCAAACTACAGGCGTTTCTGAAGGACCAACCATATGTCAGTAAGTCACTAAATGATGAATCTGAACGGAATGTTCTCTTGACCTTTGACAACAATTCGCTCTCTGACAACCTATCTGGTCTTCAACAAGCAGGGTGACATTGTAAACACTGAGGGGATGGAAAGAATTCAAAATGGCATGGTGCACAAATATTACAATGCCAGACTGCAATGACCCATGTTAAGTAGGTGATATTATTGTTAAAGAAGTTAAAGGCAAGATTCTTGCCAATAAAATTAACATGAGCCTAGAAATTATTGAACACTCACAGAACATAGATAGCTTCTGAAGCACAGAAAAATATGAAAGAAGGACAATTAAAGGATGATATAAATAGCATTTGTAATTGAAGAAAGCGCCGGCCTGTTTCACCAAAGCCAATTCTTTATGAGTTCATGAAGAAACAGCACGCGGGCCGGGGAGGCGAATGCGACCAACTCCTACCGCGGGGGAGGGCCATTGAGCGGGCACCTGGCAAGGCCGGGAAATTTCCGAACATGGATTGGGCCACATGGTTTGAACAGCCTAATAGGCAGGGTGCCCTCTGGGGTGCACCAGGACTTAAGGGCGTAGGGGGTGCCCCCCCAGAAAATGTGCCTTTACCGTTGACCCTTGCCCTTGCTGTTGATTCTTGCCCATGCCTCTTGGACTACTGTGACTACCAAAGAAGATGCATAGCAGGTTGAGAAGAAACACATGGCGGCCAACGGCATTGGTGGAGCGTGTTGCCCGCGCTTCCCGGAGAAGATTGCAAAGCAGGCAACAGCGTAGGCCGAGTGTGTTGCCCGTGATTTCAGAAAGTCCTTGTGAGGCGGTGAAGAGCTGGTAGTGGCGTGTGCTGAGCACGCTGCCCTTGAGGAGAGATGGAAATAGGAGAGTGCAACAGCATCGAGGCATGCTTGCTCTCCTTGTAACGGAAGATGCGGACGAGACGACGGGTAACCTGGAGAACGGCAGTGCACAGGAGAAGATGGCGGCTGGCTTAACAATGGCACATGGAGCCAACACAGCGACATTGATGGGGCGCTGGTTAATCTGCACATGAGCTTCACAATCACCTTAAGATGGCCGGCCGCTGCATTGTGGGTCGGTGCGGGCTGTGGTGTCCCCGAAACGGTTGATGACCTTGCGTAATGGAGGTAAGCACAACAGCAAGACTCCGGTTAGCAAAAAGGACGCGGGGCACGGCGTAGCCTATGGTTAATGCTGCAGCTCACCGAGCACAGTTGGTCGGACGCGGGAAAGATCTTGAGGGCACAAGATTTGGCAAGAGGCTCCAAGTTGGCGAATCCCCTCTGCCCCCCTCCGGGAGAATCTTGCATGGCATTATTTAGGCCTCAACGCAGCCGAGAGTGATTACCGTGGCGCCCCGACCTGTTTGCAAAGTGGCAGAACTGGTGTTGTTTTGATTAAAATCTTCTCTATTGCACAGAGTTACTTGCCGTGTGACCCAGCCGGCATGTTAGGAAACATATCCATTTTGCCATGTATGATTAATATTTCAACACTGTGGGTATGTACAAATCTGTTTCCTACTAGGTAGGTATAGCGACATGTTGGAAGAAGTGCTTGGTTTCTATTCATGCAGTCTGAACATTCTAGCTTATCTCTTAACCCCTTCCATGCATTGGATGCAAAGGAGCCATCTGAAGCATACGCTCTAACGCGCGTCGGACAGCTCCCGCGCATCCGGCGTGATTGCAGAATAAATCCCTCTGGTGCAGGCACCAGAAGGATTTCTTTTACTCCCCCAAAGCCTTGGGAGCTGGGGAAGAGCATCACCAGCTCCTGAGGTCCCGCCTCCGTTTCTGTGAATTGACGATTAGCGCAAGCAGGGATCCACCCACTATGCACCAGGGAGGGGGAGCAGCCCTTTGGGCAAGGGCCATGGTCCCCCCAAAATATTTGGCCAAATTCGGTCTTTCTGGGCAGAGGGGGTAGTAGCCCCCAATCCTGCCCCCGGGGAGGCTAGAGAGCCCACTAAACACCAGGGATTTTTTTTAGCCACTTATTTTTAGGGTGGGGCTGACCATAGCAGGCATGCCAATCACCCTGCCCCCGCAACAATTACAGTCCTTCTTCCCCCCTGGGGAGCAGATGGGGCAGCAGCCCCCACACTGCCCACCATGGAGGGGAAAAAAGCTGACTAGATGCCAGGGATTTTTTTTGCCAAGTTGATTCCGGGGTGGGGGCTGCCCAAAATGGGCATGCCAATGTCCCCACACACTGCCTGCAAAAATGCCAGTCTTTCTGCCACCATGGGGGCACATGGTGGGGGAGAAAGCCCACTAGAAGCCAGGGAATTTTTGTGTAGGCGTGGGGGGCTGCCCAAAGTGGGCATGACAATATCCCCACCCCCTGAGAAATTCCAGTCTTTCTGTCCCCCTGGGGGGGCAGCGATTACGCTGGCTTACTGTATGCATGGGGGCGGAGGCTTCCAAGAATTGGCATACCAATGCAACCACCCCCACAAAATATATCCACAGTCTTTCTGCCCCCCCCCCTTGGGGGCATATTGGGGTAACCCCCCTCCCCCGATTCCTCCCCAGGGTGGCAGAAAGCCCACTAGAAACCAACATTTTTTTAGCAGTGTGCATCCCTGTCAATTTTAGGCCCTAGCGCAGCTGGCACATAAGCAAACCTGGCAAACCTGTACATTTTTGAAAAAGTAGACACCAAGGGGAATTCAGGATGGGGTGACTTGTCTGGCTCTCACCAGGATCTGTTACCCAGAATCCCTTGCAAACCTCAAACTTTGTAAAAAAAACATATTTTCCTTACATTTATGTGGTGGAAAGCGCTGGAATCAGCGTGGATCCACAAAATTCCACCTACTCCACATTTTTTTTACAAATGTTTAGGTTTTGATCAAGTCACCCCATCCTGGATTCCCCAGGGAATCTAGTTTTCAAAAATGTATAGGTTTGCTAGGTTTCCCTATGTGCTGGCAGAGGAGTTAGGGTCCAAATTCTAGAGCTAGGCACTTTGCAAAAAAAGGGTCCATTTTCACTGGGAAAATGTGGTGTGTCAACGTTGCATTTTGGGCTGTTTCCTGTCGCGGGTACTAGATCTACCCACACAAGTGAGGTATCATTTTTCTCGGAAGACTTTGGGGAAGGTGGGGTGTGTGGAATTTTGTGGATCTACTCAGATTCCATAACTTTCCACCACAGAAATATGAGGAAAATGTGTTTTTTTTTACAAATGTTTAGGTTTGCAAGGGATACTGTGTAATAGAACCTGGTTAGAGCCAGTCAAGTCACCCCATCCTGGATTTCCCTGGGTGTCTAGTTTTTTAAAATGTATAGGTTTGGTAGGTTTCCCTAGGTGCCGGCAGAGCTAGGGTTCAAAATCTACAATTAGGCAATTTACAAATTAAGGGTCAGTTTTCACTGTAAGAGTAAAGTGTGTCCACGTTGCGTTTTGAGCCATTTCCTGGCCTACCCTCACAAGTAAGGTACCATTTTTATAGGGAGACTTAGGGTAACAGAATTGTAGAGCAACTGTTATTACTTATTGACTTTTGATGCATTTCTGCCTTCCAAAAGAAAGAAAATGTGTAAAGAAGAAGTTATTTTGAAAAATGATCTATAATTATCATGCTAGTATGGGTACTCACAATTTCGGAAATGTGCAAATATCTACTGTTTCTAAACTCTATATTTTTTTCCAATTTCAGAAATACATAGGTGTTTTCATAATGTTTTTTCCATGTATATATTTTCCCAAATTAATTGCTATAAACCCGGTATATAATAAAAAAAATTGCAAGACGCTGCTCAGTTATTGGCTCTGGGTTCGTCGGGTTCTTGGTGAACCTGGACGTCCTATATATCCCCACAACCAGAAAGGTCCAGCGGATGTACGGTATATTGCTTTCTAGCAGCTGTTATAATTGGAAGAAGTTACAGGTGAAAACGTTGACACAAATGGCTGTTTTTTTTCAACTAATTTTCAATATTTCCTATCTTCAATGGTTACTTTCTATAAAGAAACCTTGAAGGATCTAAACAAATGACCCCTTGCTGAATTCAGAATTGTCTACTTTTTTAAAATGTAAAGCTTTACAGGATCCATATTGCCTTCATACCCATTTCTACCATTAACTGGAAAGAGGTTGAAAGCACAAAAAATATCAAACATATGCTATGTCCCAGAAAAATGCCAAAACTGTGTAAATATTTTTTCTGACAAAAGTCTGCTTGTCCCTGAAAGCTGGAAAGATGGTGATTTCAGCACCACAACCCCTTTTTTGATACCATTTGCAGGGGAAAAAACAGACTCTTTCATTGGTAGCCCTTTTTCCCATTTTTCAAAAACAAAATGTAGCTGTATTTTGGCAAATTTCTGGGTTCCCTCCAGGGGAATCCACAAACCCTGAGTACCTTTAGAATCCTCATGATGTTGGAAAAAAAGGACTTAAATTTGGCGTGAATACCTAATTTGGTCAAAAAGTTACAGGGGCCCAAGTGTGAAGTACACCAAAAAGCCAAAAAAAAGGCTTAGCACGGGGAGGCCTAACAGAGAAGGGGTTAAGTTATTGATTTTCGCGCAGTAGCAGTGTTTACCTTAAAACCACCAGATGGCGGAATGGTGGGGACACTACTATCGGATAAACAAAAAACAAAGGGATAATCATACTCTAGTTGGAGAAGGCAGATATAGAAGCTATGGCCCTTGAACTGGTGATGTGCGTACCTCAAAGAATATTATTGTTTGAATTGTCGACCAGAGAAATTACATATTAATGAACTGCTAGAGTGTCTTGTCTCTCTCAGCGAACGATTCAAAAAGCAATGTTTAAAATGTATAAATACAATCCCTTAGATTTTGGACCTTTATGGAATATACAGAGAATCGTAAGTTTGTTGCAATAATATGCAAGTTTACCGATGTGGAAGTTCCCCTTGCACGTGTAAATAATGTGGTCGTAATCCTTTGCAAGACTGACTTTTTACTCAGCTATAAAAAACAAAAAGCAAAAAAGCTTTGCTGTTAACAAATATCTTCTCCATCTACCCATTCAAGGTTTTTCTTTTATTTGCCCAACCAGGAAAGGCCTTTTACACCTGGATTTCAAACAAAAAAGTAAATTTACACATAAACCACATTAATGACAATAACCGCAACTAATGCAAGTAACCATTTACTTTTACGAAGTACATTAGGCTTCATCAAATACTATTGAATGGTTGGGAAATAAAAGTCTGCACTTACGCTGACAATATAGCTGTGGCTACGGCAGATCTCAACACGGCACTACCTAATATTATAAAGTCAGCGGAGGAATTCGGTGTGGTTTCTGGCTACAAATTGAACATTGACAAAACCCAGCTCATACATTCTGTGACGGTATATTTAGAGAATATGAAGATTAATAAGGAGGCCACATACCTTGGAATTAAAATCTCTGCTAATATTGAGGAAATTATCCCAATTAATTTAGACCCAGTAATAGAATCATCAAATAAGATCTTAGAAAGGGTTAACAACCTGAGACTATCTCTTTTAGGCCGTAGCAATCTGATAAAAATGCGAATTTTTCCAAAATTTTTATATATTTTTGGATCCATACCATTGCTAATCCCATCTGGCTATTTTGCCCGGTTAGAGAGAATGAGTTCTAATTTCTTATGGGGATATCGTCGAGCAAGGAGAGCTCTAAAAAGCTGTGAACTACCTCGAGATAGAGGGGGATGGGGTATACCAAATGTTCAAATTTATCATTGGATGGCTATAATGCAATATATGGGTGTTCTCTTATTACCTGAGGACCATTTTGAGGATGTTTTGACCCCTTCGATCTATGAAATGCTTCTGGGGACAGAGGCGAAACAATGTTTAAACAGGATTATAGAGCCCAGCTATTATAAAAAAAACAAATTTAAGATATTCGAAACAGCCTATTCTATCTGGCGATCGGTTAAGAGGAAATGCCGACTTAATACAAATTTGACGAAATATACACCTTTGCAGAACTGCTCTTTCTTGCCGGCGATATTGCAGGACGGGGTAATGCACAGGTGGAATTCCTCTGGCATTAAAAAACTGGGAGATTTATTTACAGAGAAAGACTTTGTTTCATTTGATTACTTGATTAACACCTACCACATACATCGGTCCGATTTCTTTAAGTACCTCCAGGTACGAAGCTTCTGCCAACAATAGGTGTCACAGTCTTTAATTTTTCTGGAGAAAATTGAAATTTTAGAAGCGATCGATAATCGACAAAGAATTGGATTTATGTATCGAATAATTCTGGAAAAAAGGGAGGATGATTTAGATGTGGTAGCGAGTAAATGGCAGAATAAATTGAACATTCCTCTTTTAAACATAGAGAGAAGTTTAGCAATTGCTAGAAAGGTCCTAATGAACCGATCACTAATTAGCCAGCATTATATGTCTATATTCGGATTGTATTATACACCGGGGAAGATAGCCAAATGGAGCGCAGGGCGCAGGACGAGTTGTAGTCGCTGCAATCTTTATGGAGCTGACGCAATTCATATGTTTTTTGAATGCCCAAAATGGACAAGATTTATTGCTGACGTAGAACATTTTCTCGCAACTGAACTGCTTATCTCAGTTAAAATAACCGCACCTTTAGTGTTGTTCGGCTGTGAAGAAAATTTAACTAATTCTATTTTAAATCCAGTTGCTGGATTTGTGTTTATAAGTATGTCTGTTTACCATTTTTGTGTTACGTCAGGCTGGCTTGATGAAGAACCACCAAATATTACTTCATGGCGAAATAAGCTCCTTACTTTGTATCATCTTGAAACCGCACTGTACAAATTGAAAGCTATAAGAAAGAAAACATTTGGCTGTAATCTATGGTCTCCAGTTACTAACTGGATTGAAGATTGAGAAACTATGGATGTGAATCACACTATTTTTTTTCTTTTTGCTATTGACCTGATGTATATAATTGATTCTGCTGATGCCAAATAAAAGATAAAAAAAAAAAAAAAGGCTTCATCAGATGCATGGGGTATTATACATTGCAAACACAATGTACAAGCAGAGTGTGCCTATTTGCCCTTCCTTTTGCTTTCCTATGCCCAAAACGTAGTGAATGAGGCCTTCAGGGGGAAGAACAGCCTATGAGGCAAACTAGTCAAATCCATTTTCTTTTCAATTTATAACTGTGAGGCATGGTCTGAAAGCTGTGCGGGTGAGGATCTGAACTATATCACTCGATTCTCTCATGTACAAACATGGAGAACTAGGCAATGTCACATTGGTAGGAGTTATCCTCAATTATACGGAAATGTTCACTTCTACGGAGGCCACTGGATTTGATTAGGAAACAATATGAAAGCAGAGGTTGGGCAGCTAATAGGATGATGGAAGCGCTACTGTTAGTACCAGACATCATCTCAGTGGTTTGTTACTTGGAAAATTTTGAATAACTTCTCAATTTAGGCTTCAATCATAAAACGCATTTCAGCACAGATTCAGTCTATATTGCCCCTATAAAAACTCCGGGGCATATTATCAAGGGGGTTTATCTCCGCTTTTTTGGCTTTAAAAGCCAAGAAAGCGGAGATAAAATCATCTCCCTATCACCTGGCTGTCGCTAACACCAGTTAGCGTCAGCTAGTAGAAGATAGCGACTATCTTGGGCCCCGCTTTGCATGTCAGTGAAATTTATCACTAATGACATGCAAAGTGGGCGTGCCAAGATGTTAGCGACTGGAAACAGTCGCCAACATCACTATCTCCTATTACCAACTTTTGGAGATATTTGCGCTAAGCGCGAATATCTCCAAAAGCTAACACCTGCCCCTGAGCAGTTCTTAGCCATGATATCCAATGGTAGGTGGATAACATGGCTAAGAGCATTTCCTTGGTAATGCATGAATATCGCTGACTTTTCAGCGATATTCATGCATTTCGGCCGATTTTTATCGCTTCGGGGATAATCCTTGATAATAGCAAGGCTCCTAAGCGATAAAAATCGCCGCAGCACGGCGATAAAAATATTGCCGCTAAGCCAATATAGCGATAATTATCGCTAGTTGTTGGTAATATGCCCCTCCATCCCTAATATCTTCGGGATACAGACATCCCATTCCAGACCCTTAGATTGGCAACAACCTAAAGCTGTAAGTAGGGATGGGGTGTCAGTTATCACCCTGATAGGTAATCTCTGGCGATCGACATGTCTCTTCAGGAAATCAGGAGTAAATCACATCTAAATCTGGGATAAAACGACTACTACTAAAATCTTTATAAAATAAGCAATGATGGAGTAGCGCATGTGAAGAAATTGGGGATTTACCTGTAACTCCATGAAGTTTTGGGTCTGGGCCAAGGCAGTACCGTTTCAGGCCTACTGGCCTCCCTGGGGGATGCTTGACTCCAACCGGCCACTTTTCCTGGTTCACAACAAACAAGAATGTACTCCGACAGGGACCCCCCGCAGAATCAGGAGATGTAGCCTAGAGGCAAATCTTCAGACTACGGTGTCATTGCCCCTTTAAAGTAGGCAGTACTTCTGGCAGCCTGGTGATATAATTGACATCTTTGCTCTCTGGTAGGGTGGAAAATGTCCTTTAAGGCTGGACCAGGCAGGGCACATGCAGTGTTACTCATATCAAATGGAATATGCTAGGCAAAAATGCGCTACCACAGGGAAGGACGTAGTCACGTGCGTGCCATTGACGAACAGGCTGCCCATACAGCACAGTGGTTCGCACTGCAAAAGACAACGGGGACTAACGTTTTATCTTCATTGTGCTAAGGAAAAAACCTTTCCTGTAGTATAAAAGCGTAGATGTAGTGTTTGAATGGCACACAATGCTAGGTGCTCACATCTCTACTTGGAGCGAGTTGTGAAATGCGCATCTCACTGCCCGATAAATCAGGTTATTAGTGGTTCCGTTTCAGAGGTCGGGTGGAAGCCACGACATGCTAACCCAGACCACAAGACAAGACACTATCGCCATGAGAGAGGTTGATTTACTGCAAGTATAGACTAGAGCGTTATGATTCCCCTCCCGTTCCTTCGTTATCCTAATGTTTCAAAAGGGTTTCCCCAAGGGTTGTATTCACTGCTAACATTCTGGGCCTTCTACCTCCGCTTCTGACTTTTAGGTACCTGGTCAGCGTGCAGTGATAACTGTGGGTTTGCTTCTCTTTTGAGCTTCAAACCAGCAAGGAATCTAGTTGGAGGTCCATACCCCGGGAAAGCTCAGAGTAGTTTTTGGTAAGGGGCTAACACTGTATATTTTCTCTTGGCCAGACAGGCACTGGTCACAATCTAAAAAATGTGTAAGACCGCCTGGGCACCACTCAGTCATGAGTAATGTGCGCTAGAGATGGTGTTAAGATAGAGGGTTGGAAGAGGCTGAATTGCAAGAACCCAGCCGCTGCTAATGGGAGGACCACAGCAGGTATGAGACTTCGAGGGTAAAGAGAAGTTAGCAAGGGTAGAGAGAGGCCCCTGCTGGTGTGTGCGGGGCAGAGCTAGCACATGTCGGAAAGTGTCACATCCAAGGGCAAAGTTTAGTAACAACATCTGGCCATTAGGGCGCAGGCTAGACGCTCGCCAGGGCAAAGAGACCAATGAATCACATATCGGGCCAGGGAGAAGTGGCAGAAAATCTGGCCAGACTAATGGCGGATAGCGTAGTCAGCCAAAGACAACAGGTTGGGACAGAGCCTGGTATAGTGGGCCAGCTGGCCAAGGGCAAGTTAGTCAGGATGATAGTATTTAAAAGGGTTGCAATCCAGACATATTGATTCACAAAGGCACATCACTGCAAAAGGTCAATGGATGACTGGTACTTAGGTGGACAGGTGTGTAGAAGAGCAATTAACCCGCACGCCTAGCAAGGCACCTAGGCGGTGTCATGCATTCACCTGATCTCTACTCCTGAGTGCAGGTTATGACTCGGAAGACAAGAACCTGTGTCTTTGTAATATAGTGTAACTTTGGAATGTGGCTAGGTCAGACCTCGCGCCTCACTATTATTGTAATAAAGATACCAATAGCATCTAGGGGGTGCTTGAGGGAACAGCTGGAAAACGGCCACCCACGTATCCATCTTCAAGACGGTCTCCAACCGTAACGGGAGTACTCTCCGAAATCCAATACATACATATAAACGCTTATACCTGGAACACAAGTAATATTGAGATACATGCTCATACGCCCCACCGTATTGCCTGAGATACAAGCTTTACTAAGACCCTGCTGAATGGGATTATTTACAGGCTTTGCCTGCATTCGGGCGGATCTGTTCTTGAATTAACGTTTGCCCTGAGGAAGTCGATAGGCGATATATCCAAGATGAAACACGTGTTGGCTACATCTCGGCTGTACCAGCTACGCTTATTTACTGTCATGAGCCATTTATGATATATCTATGACTTTGAACAGGATGAGAAAATAAAGAAGAATACTAATACACAAGATTTGGACTGATATTTCCTTGGACTGACTTTTTGGTGATATAATTTTGTTTTCTGCTCGGGAACAGGTTCTTTCTTTGTCTTTGTAAAATAGTGGGGGCCCTGCTAGGGCGATCCCGAGCCAAGCACAAGGTTTTGAGATAATAACAGGAGTAGTTTGGAAGGGGGCCTGGGGTTAAAACAGCCGTAGAAAGGCTAGGAAGAAACTGGAGTATCAGCATGTGCAGGCTGTGCAGGAGAGATACCGGGTGGGGTTGCACAGGGCATGCCCCATTAACCTAAACATGGTAGGATACCAAGACCCAGAATGGGTATATAGGTCGGAAGTAGGTATGGACCTCTTCCTCCTCAACATTGGGGCTCCCAAGTTATTTTCAGCCAGGGAGCATCAGGAGGTGGGCAGGTGGGGGAACTACCTGAGGTCGTTGAACCACAAGCAGCGTAGCGGGGTCAACACAAAGGGGCAGCACATGGAGGGCAATAGTCACTGGTGGAGCTGGTCAAGCACATGCCCTTGGGATGCCTTACGGAGGGGCACAGAGAGCAGGCTATAGGTCAGCAGAGAGAGGTCATGGCACTTGCAGCCCAGGGCAGGCATGAGGGCCACCCACACCACTTGGCAGCAAGGTGTAGCCCTAGAAGCCACTTAAGAGGTGCTAGACCCTTGCTGGGAAGGGGCATTCGCGCAGGGTGATGTTGCAATCTGCTGTTTTTGACTACGTACTACGGGACTTGACCTACAGGCAATTTGGGACATTGATGATGTGATGCATTCAGAGCTGAATAGCCGAAGAGGAGCCGCTCAAACCTGTACCCTTGGGATGCATTACGGCAGGGGCACAGAGAGCAGGCGACAGGTCAGCATGGGGGGAAACATCCTTTACAGCGAAACTTTTACAACGCAGTGCTTTTACAACGCAGGTTTTACAAGGAAAACCATTACAACGCATTGCACTGGGGGGCGCTCTAGGATAGGGAATAGTTTTAATTTACTATCCAACACCTTCCCTACTATCCACGGGGACTGGAGTTGGAATAGTAAATTAAACTATTCACTATCCAGCACCCCAAAGCGTTATGCGTTATAATAGCATGCGTTGTAAAAACTGCGTTGTAACAGCATGCGTGGTAAAAGCATGCGTTGTAATGTCATACATCCCAGCATGGGTCCGCAGTGGGAGGACATAGCACTTGCAGCCCGGGCCAGGCATGAGGGCCGCCCACAACACTTGGCTGCAAGGTGTAGCCTAGAGACCGCAAAAGGGTTAGACCTGCTGATAAGGGGCATTCGCTCAGGGCGCTGTCAAAAAGGGTTATCCTGTTAAGGTTTAAGCAAGGAGGCAGGAATTACGTGATAGATTGAAGTTGAAATGGCATGTTTGTTTATGACAGTATGTAAATAAAGCTACAGCCTTTTGCACCATCAACTAATTGCGTTATTTGTGGCATAAGGGAAGTTGGGGGTGCATAGGTTGAATGCAGGGGTAGGAAGTTCAAGGGGCTTGCCCCTAATAGGAGGGGAATTAACTTCTACTTCAAGAATAAAGGCACATGTTGTGTAACGTGTAAATAAAAAGAAGACTGTCTTCAAGTAGTAGACACTAATTGCGTATAAAAGACAATCAACCACCAATCAGATTAGTCATCCTTGAATGACCCTCCCCTTTCTTATGCACGTGTTCTTGAAGCTACAACTTGGGAAAATATCATTTGTCAGGAAAGGTTTTATACCTGGCAACCTCTGAAACTCTCTAATTGTACTATCTTTATTTGCACTGACCCCTAACTCATTTTCAGTGAGTGTCACTTTGAATACAAATTGTACCAAAAGATGCAATTTGCCTTGTGTTATGCGTCACGCTAGGGATGTGTATGTCTGCTGGTTTTCTCCACTCTGGTATCCTCAGTGCTGTGGACTAAATGTGAGTGTGAAAAAGTCAATATTTGTGCTAACGAAGCTGTGGTTAGTTACCCTGAAAACTTTGAGGGCCATTGGAGTACGTGCTTTGATGATAGGTATTTAAAGTCCACTACTCTTTGTTCAGACTGTTGGAAGTAGCATACATTCAGGGATCCAGAGCGAACCATCAGTAGATGTCCACACGTGCAACATGCAGTGATTATTAAAGGTTATGACAGGTTATTTTCTACAATTGCATACTAGGTAATTGAGCACATTAATGATTGCAGTGAAATGAAGGCACAGGCCATTAGTTTATGCCTTTAATTAAATGTCAAATGTTCTAATTGATTTAATCCCATATTTATACTTTTTGAAACTTACATGGATAGTTAATGCAAAGCACTGTGATTATTTCCTATTGTCCTCCTTTCATCTCCTTTTGAAGAATGAAAGGCTGAGTCTATTTCGTGGCTATATAATCACACCCTCCAAGGACAATATAGGCACACCCACCCAGAAGGCATTAAGGGCCCGATGTAGGTAGCCAAATACCGGTCGGTAACGGCCGAAAAATCGGTAAAATCGGCCATTACCGACCGGTATAAGTGCATCGAGATGTATGTCACCAAAATCATCCTGGACTTGATCAGGGACCTCCAGCCATATCTGGAACACCCAACCCCAAGAGCACACGCCATCCCATCCCATGTACAGGTGCTGTGCTGCCTACACCTTCTTGCCTCTGGGAGCTACCAGCGCGTGATAGCCTATGCAGGTGGAGTGTCCCAGAGCTGCCTGTCACGCTTCTTTAGAAAATTCCTAAACGCCATGATGCAGAGGATGGAGCACTACATTGAGTTCCCTGAGACAGCTGCAGAACTAGCAAGGACAAAAACCGAGTTCCATCAACTTTCACAGTTCCCGCACATTATCGGCTGTATCGATAGGACGCACATCCCACTATGCCCACCTGCAGCAACTGAGCACATTTAAAGAAACCGGAAGTCCACCCATTCAATCAATGTGCAGGTGATCTGCAACGCTAGAAACATGATAACGGACATTGTGGCCAAATATCCAGGGAGTTCCCACGACTCCTACATATTCACCAACAGTGGGATATACAGACGCCTTGTGGCTGGTGATTTCGGTGATGGATACCTGCTGGGTAAGTATGTGTGAGACACCCTGACAGTTCATGAAGAAGGTGCACACCTGAGTACGTGACTAATCTAATTATCCTTTCCCACCCAGGTGACAGTGCATATGCCCTGCGGTCATTTGTGCTCACCCCCTACCTGAACCCAACCACCAGGAGTGAAAGGCGTTATAAAGTGGCACACAGAACAACACGTTGCGTGGTGGAACGTACATTTGGGCTGCTGAAAAGTAGATTTAGGTGCCTCCATAAGAGTGGAGGTGCACGTCAGTACACGCCAATAATCTGTTGCAAGATAATTGCGACCTGCGCCATGCTGCACAATCTTGCCACCAAGGAGGGCACAGAGATAGAACTGACATATCATGAGGATATTGATGATGGGACAGTACAAGCAGATCACAATGCAGCAGGAGCAGCACCAGCAACAGATGGTAGACTGCGACGCGCTGAAATCACCAACAGATACTTCTAATTGAGCGATGACACACAGCCATGTCCAGTGTTTGGAACACTCACTTTAATGTACACAACTGCACCTTCAAAAAAAACATATATCAAATTAAATGCACTTTGCACAATGGTTGGCCAAAGTTCTCTTCACTTTGACCTGTCCTGTGTTCAATATGTCTGTCAATGCTTGCCCTTACGCATGATGTTTTGCGAGCCACGGCTGGGGGTCTACATGCGCAGTGGTGCCGGTGTCATCAGCATGGAGTCTGCTGCTCCTACGAATGTCCTGAACAGGCGTGCTGGACCCACTCCTGCTCGTTGACTCCTCAGTGTCCCCAACAACCATGTTGCCACCTGTGGCTGTCAGCTGTGTCTGCATTGCCTCCATTGCTGAGGTCACCCTCCCCATCCCCCGGGACAGGTCACTGCAGCAGTGTACAATGTCAGTCTGCAGATTAACAGAGCGGCGACACTGCAGGGTGGTAGATGTTGCCAAGCGGTTAATCGACTGATTGAGCAGCCTGACCTCGCGCCTATACCTGCGCCTCTCTTCATGATCACTTTCAAGCCTGTCACAGAGGGTGCCCATGCGCACCCCCATGTCCCTCACTCCCTCCGCCATGGACTCCATCCCTTTGCCCATTGCCTTCATCCCTTTGCCCATGGCCTCCATCCCCTTTGCCATGGCACCTATCCCCCGATCGATGTCCGACATCCTGGTATTCAGGATGCGCACCTGCCGGTGCACTGCCATGATGCCTCTGGCCTGCATACGCTGGACTTTGACCATTGTGGCTTCAAGCCCAGCGAAGACCCCTGCACATCCTGCCCCTGATCCTGCTCTCGTGCCCTACGGACACGGTCACCTGCACGGCCAGATCCCAGTGACCCAAGTTGTCCTGCGTGGCCAGCCATTGTTGGTGTACTAGGTCTGGGAGACTCTACCACTTCCTCATCGGAGCTCTCAAGGATCCGTAAAGGTGGTACGTCCTGCCTCCTTGGCCTCACAATCACAGGGGACCCTGAGCTGGGTGCTGTGGCTTCTGCAGGTGCTGGCTGAGTCTGTGTCTCGAACAGCAGGGGCGACAGTGGCTGAGCAGTGGTGTCGTGCTCCATTGCTGTGGGTGCCTGGGGTGTGGTTGTATCCTCAGGGACAGTGCTAGGTCCAGCTGTGTCTTTGGCCTTCTCCCTCGCAGACGTTGTTGTGGCACTACACTCCCCTCCCAGCGCTGCTCTGCGCGATGACTCTCCTGTGAACAGACATGGACAATGATCAGCTGCGTGTTTTCCCAACACAGATTCCTATCACAAATTTTCATTTGCCTAGACTGTTTGTGTGTGGGGAGTGTGGCATGGCATGCAGGGTTCGGTGTTGGCAGCTTTGATGTATGTACCTATGACTACAACTACCATGATGCTTTGCTGGGGACTACAGTCATGTGTGCTGGATTGTGAGTGATTCACCCACATTGGGGATAGGGCCTGGGAATGGGTGGGGTACATGTCCATGCATCTTACCTTTCTTACTTGCAGCTCTGGCTGAGCTAGCAGCATCCCCGATCCTATGTATGCTCTCCGGCTCCATGGTGGATTCCACGAGCTGCTCCAGGTCGGTGAGGCTTGGGGCACGGCTCTTCCCCCAACCGGTTGCTGCTGATTCCTTCCTCTGGGTGGCTAGTTTTTTTTTGTGGTGATCCTCAGATCATACCACCTCTTCTTCATGTCGTCAATTTCTCGGTGGGTCACCCCTAGGGCATTGACCTTGCTCTGTATTGCCAGCCAGGTGTTCCTCTTAACAGACTCAGCTACTTGCAGAGACTGTCTACCAAACAGCTGGCTGTAGTGCTGCACAACCTCCTCCACCAGCACCTGGAGCTCTGTTGGGCTGAATTTAACCTTCCTCTTTCTGTCCCCTCCATCCTTTTGTGCCTCCTGGGAATCCATGCTGTTTCTCTGCTGGTCTCAGTGCAGCCTGCTCCTCTGTCTCCCCTCCAGCTCTCTCTGCTGTTCTGTTGCTCTGCACCTGCATGGGTGTGGCCACCTCCAGGTACTGGGGTGTGGTACTTGCACCTGATTGGTTGATCTCTCAGAAGCTTTGTTGTGGGGTGTGGTGGTTGTCCCTGATTGGTGCACAGGCTCACATGTCAAGTATTCGAAATTTCGAGATCGGATTTTACCGAATCGGTATTTACCGATTCGGTAAATACCGATTTGGTGTCTCCCATTAATTCCTATGGGACTGGAAGGCCATAGGGTTGTATGGGTGTTACCGACTCGGATATTACCGATTCGGTATTTACCGAGTTTCAATACCGATTGATATCGATTCGGTATTTTGTACCAGATTTTTACCTACATTTGGGTTTCCGGTTCATAAATACCGATTCGGTATGAGTCGGTATTTATGAACCGGTAAAAAATATTACCTACATCGGGCCCTTAGTGTGACCAAGCGCAGGTGTCATAGATCTTAAGATCACATCCGGGTCAGGGCTTTCATTTTGAGATCTGCAACAAAGACTGTTGTTCAGCAGCTGCTGGCTTTCTTTCTCAGCGGCAATGCTGAGTGAAACAAGCATTTGCAATGCAATAGGTCTCGCATTTACGTAAGTTTGAGCTATTGGCATTGTAAATGACAATGACAATGCCTTTTTTATACTTTGATTTTTAAAACATAACTAAAAGGAATTGTCATTTACAATGCCAATAGCTTAAACTCTCGTATATGCGAGACCTATTGCATTACAACTGCTTGTTAGTTATGCTTTTGCAAATGCCTGGCAGCTGCACATTGCTATGCAGACGTTAGTTCTAAATCTACAAGTCTAAAATGGTCATTTGCTATCTTCGAAAAGTAGCATAACAAGAAAAAAACTCACTACAGGATCGCTGAGGTGCATACGCATGAATAGTCGTTATGACACCAGTCCATAAAACAGACCAACAAACCGCCTGCACACTGACCTGTCAGACAGGGATGTATCACATTTCAACGCATGCTTTTACAACGCATGCCATTACGATGCAGGTTTTACAACGCAAGTCGTTACAACGACTTGCGTTGGGGGGGCGCTGGATAGTGAATAGTTTCATTTACTATTCCAGCTCCAGTGCCCGTGGATAGTAGGGAAGGTGTTGGATAGTAATTAAACTATTCCCTATCCTAGAGCGCCCCCCAGCGCAATGCGTTGTAATGACTTGCGTTGTAAAAGTTGCGTCGTAATGGTAGTGCGTTGTAAAAGTTGCGTTGTAAAGGATGTTCCCCGTCAGACAGCCCACGGGACACTGCCAGATTGCCCTACAGGCCTGTTCGGCCACGATAACTGTATAATTGATGAACTGTTAATAGTATTGAACTCAGCTGTATCAATGTGTTAAACAATAGTGGGTAGAGAGACCACCTTTTTATTGGACCTCTTCTAACTGAGAATATTTCAGAAGGTTCCCCACTATGGAAGTTAGGGGTCCTTGTGGAAAACCCAACATCCTCTAACGCACAAATCCCTGCATCACAAATCCGAATCATTGCACAAGTCTGACTTGCACATTATTGCCCGGTGCTACAGTTCACTTAGTTGCCAAAATCAATCAATCAAACAGTATTTGTAAAGCACAAGACTGTCACCCTTAGGGGTATCTAGGCGGTGCGTCTCCATCTAAGAACCAGGTCTTGAGTCTTTTTCTGAAGGGTGCCAGCGAAGGGGCTCCATATAGCTGGAGGGACATGTTCTTCCAAGTCTTGGCAGCGATGTAGGAGAAGGAGCAGCCACTGCTACGTCTGCGAAGGGTGCAGGCGGTGTGTGCGCGAGGGCAAGTGAAGAGAAGCGCAGGTGTCCAGTGGGAATAGTAGAAGTACTCTGAAATGGGTTTAGCACCAGTCTAGCGGACTTCCCTGAAACTGGAAATTACGGGGCATATTAGCAACGGCCAGTATCGGCGATACTTCTAGAGCCCTATCCACAAGGGCATTTCAACGCCTGGCTCAAGCCCACTTTGCATGTCGGCGACAAACATCGCTAATGACATGCAAAGTGGGCGTTCCCACGTCCAACCACATGTGAAATGTGGTTGGAGGTGGGAACACCCTATTACCAAGGCAGGCGTTGGGAGAGGGAGACCTGTGATAAACTTGTTTATCACAGGTCTCCCAACGCCTGCTCTGACCAGGTGTTAGGGCATTGATAACATGGGGGTGTGGATCATAAAGCTGAATCCACCCCCCATATTATCAAGGAGCACATTAGCGCGTGAAAACAACGTTTGTTTTCATGCGCTAATGTGCCATATCGCCGACTATCGCGGATTTCATTTTGCCTACGTGATGCGCATAGATAATTGCGCTCTATCACGGCGAAGGAATCCGGCGATAGCCGGTGATATGGGAATGTGCGTTGTGCGTTTTCTAACGCACTTCTAGGTAATATGCCCCTACATTCTCTTATAACCAAAGCATCCACAGCACACTTTCAAACATAGTTTCTCCTTTGGAACTGATTGCAGAAATAAAATGCATTAAAAAAAGTTATGTGATCGGAAATTCATTGCATGCAATGCACACGCTTACAACCGCATAGTGGCAATAAGGTGTTATACCCAAACGCAAGCAAGGAATATGGGCCTTCCTGCCCCCAGTCTGGGTAGTAAAGGACAGCCATAAATGGGAAGCAGTGGGCTCTTTCAAGCTTTACCCGCTGCTTCACACATCACCTGCCGCATCTATCTACACCTCTATAAACAAACACTGGACGTGATGTGTAAGGCCTTTAGGACGGCCTTGCTTTCTTGAACCAAAGTGTACATGTAAAAATGTATAGACTCAAACTTATAACCTAGAAACCCCAGCATGCAATGTTTGTCCACATTTTATGCACACACACATTAATCTTTAGACCACAACTTTTCCAATATAATTCAAATGAAAAACATTTGTAGAGCAAAATGTTGCTGAAACGTGGTGTCTGCACGTCCCGATATAGGAGAGGAGTTGTCTGTAGCCTTGCCAACCAGTAAGGAATGTGTCCTGTCCCTTCCAACCCCATGGGCCCTACTCTCACTTACTGCCAATATGCCCTGCACTTAATACTTAATCGCATTGGTGATTGTAAATCGTCACCTAGCACGAATGTGTTGGGGGGGGGGGGAGAGTGGGGGTTGAAACAGCCTGTGCTGTGCAATAGGAATATACAAAATGCAATCTGTGTAAGCTGTGGGACAAACGTGGGATACAGTGGGCACAATGAGGGGGTGGGGTTACTTGGGTGGCAAAAAGTAGACTACATATAAAGCAGACCTACTGAGGATCACACATGCCAGAACGTCTGCTCTACTTACAGAATAAAAGTGGGTGAGTGGGGTAAAATTGGTGGAAAGGAAGGTCTAAGAATAATGCAGGAAGCACATCAATGCAAAAGGACTGCCAAGGATCACATCTGCTGTTCACCCTGAAGGCAGGAATCTACTTTGTTACCTCCGTTGCTTAATACAATCACTGCAGAGATTGTTTGTGTAACCAGAGACACGCAGAACTGAGTCTTGTTTGTCGCTCCAGGAAATAATGACTTTGTGCATTAGAGTGCGGTGGTCGTAGCCTGCGACTGAAAGTACTGTGAATACGACTTTATTTAATAAAAATAAAATGCATTACATACAAAATAAAATAGGCTGCCACAAAACTGTCAGACATTTCAAGTTCAATAAAAGTAAGTGTTAACGTCCCATTTCAAGAGTTTTGTATCATTTTCAAAATATTTTTATAACTCATTGCTCAGAAGTATGTCATTTCTGATATTTATCGCTTTCCATGTACTAAATTGCTTGGTTTTGCATACGTGAACTTGTTACTCTTAAGTGTCACACATGTGGCAGCTGAACGCCACTGAAACACACTGTAACTATGAAAATGTCACACATTAGTAATCCGGAATCTTGGCAGTTATCGGGGAGGTGTAAATTAAATTGCATCTGACAACAAGAGCGATCATTACTGATTAAAAACATTTTTTTAATATAATTTCACGTACGATTGGAGACCCATTGGGAGTCTATAAGAAGAAGTCACAGAAAGCTATTGACTGTACTCAAGGTGTAACGTTGAGCTCTTTATTTTGTCATGCAAAGCCTGGCTTTATTATTTGAGTAGGCTAGGTTTTATGAATGCTAATTACTAGGGATGTAACGAAACATGAGCGCCCCCCCAGGCGCACCTTGAGCTCACCGCCGGACCCCCCTGCAGTGCGGTGGTTCTTTTATACATCACTGCTAATTACATGATGGTTTTTAACGAATGCCTGCCCAAGCCGTCCTCGAAAAGTGCGCATGCCATCATGTCCACGAACCCGATTCCCTCTACTAGGTACACAAACAGGTGTTGTCTGGAATTCGAGTACGGCTTAGTGGAAGCAAAGGGAGCAGGGACACGGGATAGCGTGCTGATGGAAGGGAGAGGCTGGCTACAACAGAAACTAAGTACTTTATTTCAACTTCTTTATTGATTCTAGTACATAGCGAAGCGCCATGGGACTGACGGATAAAAACAGGCCCTAATTATAGGAAGCACTGAGGTGTGCCGGGCGTGAAAAATTATCGGGCGGGGCAGCGTGGACACTTACTGTCTATGGGGATATCAATCTGAAAATTGTTGCAGGCAATGTGCGCATGGAATGAATCTTTACTAAGGGAAGCGTGCAGCGCTGGCGTGAGTCCGGCAGGTACTCTGGGGCTGGGAAGGGCAAAAGTAACAAGAACGTGTGCCTTTTTGCACAACACGAGATATGCAGACCTCCGTTTCACAAGGAAAAGAAATGACTTTTGTTGCTTCCGTGTGAAATGGATCCAAAATTAAAGAAGAAGCGCGAGCGCGCGCCACTGTAAGCCATGTATTTCTATTATCGCGCCCGTGTGTGGGCACGCTAATAGAAACCACGTGACGGCCTATTGGTGTCTATTACGCGCATCAAGCGCGTAATAGACACCAATAGGCCATGGGCAGAGCAACGCGCCCGCCTTTGGCCAATTGTGTGCAGTCTTTTATAAAAAGACGCACGCAAATGCCAATGGGGTAGCACAAAAGGAATCGCACATGCACGAGCGTGTGCGATTCCTAGGTCAGTCCTCAAACCCCGTTTTTCGATTACAAAATGCCTCGCGCTGTGAAGCACTGCTTCACAGTGCAACGCAGGTCGTGAGACTTAAAAATAAAGAGTCTTCTAATGGAATCTGGAGACACTTACTCTTCCTATCACGGAACAAGGGTGTATAAAAAATTATTATTAAAAAATCGAACTGTGCGGGTGAATCTGCTCATACTATTCAATACATTTTGTTGATAACTATCAGTCCAAACCCTTCCAAAAGATATATTTGTTTGTACGATACAATATCGAATAAGAAAGACAGATTATTACTACTACTAATACTATAAGATTAGCTAGTACTCAGTCAAATATCAGCAATATATTTTCCAGTAATGCATGATCTGTAAGTACCGTGACCAATTGCTGTTGCATAAAAAATGATAGAACTGGAGTTTCATATCTGACCGGGCATTAATGTGAAATCATATTAAAAACACCAATTATAACAAAAAAAGGACACGAACAGAGTAACATTAAATATCTTTGATATGAGTAAATAATGAAAAAAATACATTTCCAAATGCAAAGAAACTGGCTGCTATCAATAGATTTCAGCATTACAAATATGTGGTTATTTAGAGACAAGGCTATGGCTGGGTTATGTTTGTTAGAAGATCTAGGGCGATGATAGAGTTCAGGATTAGTGTTTGTTTTGTGAATGAGGTTAGGTTTAGAATTAGGGCTGATGTTAGGGGTTTGATGATAATTAGGGTAATGTTTAGAGTTATATTTACTCACTCAGACTCATTCCAAAATGTTTGCACTCAGCTTATGAAACATGTATAGGACACAGCCCTTGACATTGATGTCGTGTGTCCAGGGTTTGCTCTGCACAAGAGTGTATTGGGAACAACTTTTTATGACGTGTATGTATAAAATGGCTTATGCTTATTCACAGGATTATATATTAAGTACATTATTTAGTTGAGGGTTAGGCTAGGTGTTTATTTTCAGGTTAAGCTTATACAGTGGTGGATTGTCCATCGTGGGTGGTACGGCAATATGCCACCAGCTACGCACTGCAGCTCTTTCTCAGTTCATTCTGTTAGAGGAAAGATATTATCACACTAGATTATTTGTTTTTATGTGCAGAGTGTGCTCTGAAGGAGCATGAGAAGTTTGTGGTGTATTGTGCAAGTGTGAGTTTTTTTTTTAAAAGGGCTAACCTCAAAAGAGCACATACAGGGGACTTGCAGCGGACAGATCAGACAGTGAAATGCATAATTTTCTCAGTCAGCTACAACTGAGCTTGTCCATCATGCACCCCATGTTTTATCAAAGCAAGGATAAGCGGGAAGCAAGTTTTGGGGTCACCCTTCAGTCTAATGCTTGATTCTGTTAGGGCAGATTCACGAGCAAAGGAGAAGCATAGGTTTGTAGACAGGGCAGAGAAACAGAAACTGCCCATAATCACATGTTCAACCTGTTCCTCCTGCCGCATTGTGTCCCACAGCTTTCCAAGGCTTCAGCATAGATAAGTCGGACCAGAAATACTGAGCTCACTGACAATGACCCTGGTAACGCGGCAAGGGAGTAAAGAGCCTCTGAGTGTATGAATGAGCAATTATATGTCAGGGAATTGCAGGGTCAGACTGGTCTTATGGTACCCACATTTGAGGACTTTTGTGTATTTATATTTAGTGCATTATTAATAATGTGCAAAATGTAATTTAACACTTACTTGCACATATACATGAAAATAGTACTATTTTCTTTGGAAAAAAATTCCTATGAGGTGTGAAAATGTTTTTACACAATTTGGGCCTACGAGCCATGTTTTCGAAAATGGATATCACCCATATCACTCTTGTCCTTCCCCCTCTACTTCTTATTGTTCATTATTTCTGCAGCACAAGTTCAAGTAGAGTTCATGTCAGTGTATTTTCATTTTACATGTTACTTTCGATGAATTTCCCCACTCAGTCACAAAATGTAACTACATTTCAAGATCCTTCAGTTACTTCACTGTACCCTATTCCTTTATAATAAATTCATAATAGTTTGTGTTGTTTATGTTTCTAGTTTGTTCTACCATCTCTGGATGACATTAGCATGGTTGTCTGATGGGAACACCGTTTTGGGGCAAGATGGCGGATGCTGGCGTGTCCGTCTGAGAGGCTCTGAGTGCTTCTCGCTGATTAACGCGCCTGCCTTACCTGACCGCGTCTCGTGTGAAGCTGGAGGGATTACCAGCATATGTTTTCATGTTTAACGACGCCCGATGATGCTGTTCGATTGGGTCCGGTTACACCGCCGCTTGCACCACTGCCGCTGGCGTTCTTTGCATTTTGGCTCTGTACGCCTTTCAACTGTGAGCGGCAGGCGGCAGCGGTCTCTCCCCCGCTCTCATTCTGCAGGCACGAGCTTAGTGAAAGCGGCCTCAACGGGCCATTCCAAAACCCCTGACCGGCCTGGAGGGAAGGCACATTCAGCACGTATGGCACCCAAGAATGCTAGTGCCTCTGCTAAAGTTCCTAAGACGCGGGCGGCGGCTGCCGCCACAGGAGGTACATCGGTTAGTGTGGAGACGCGCCGGAATGGTTTTGGTCCTGGTGCTGGCAGTGTGGTTAATAATGCTATTATAGCGCTGATGAGGCTGATATCTTGTCTGATACCTCGCCTGCAGTGAGCATACAGGGCTCACCATCCCTTTCTGTGTCTTCCACGGGAAATTAGATGATGCGGTAAGAACTGCAAGAATCCCGGGAATTTTCAAAAAAGGAACCAACTTAAAGGTAGGAACACACCTGTGACTGTGGCAAATGCAGATACCTTCCAGAATATGAATGTGAATATGAATATGAATAAGTGTTCTACGACGATAGATGGTCAAGGAGTGGCTAAGCAATTAGGCTATGCTGTACCCCCTCCACGCTCTGAGGCTGAAATATGTATGGATATGGCCCCTGTAAACAAACTAGACACTCATGCTGCACTTATCGGACCATCAAGAACTGATATAAACGCTATTACAATGGATGCTAGTATAAGTGCTATACCGGGGGGGACTACAACCCACCAGATCACGGGCTTAAAACAAGCTGCTGTCTCGTCGACAAAGCTGCGCAGCCCAGATAAATCCCCTGAAGGCACTGAGGTCTCAGCCATGGCTACAAAGGTTACAAAGGGAGGGGTAGCAGCCGGATCAAATGAACTAACTGACCGAGGGGATGACATAGACTCCATTGACTCTGCCTGTAATTTTTATTCTATGTCTGATCTGTCTAATGCCCTTGATTCTGAGAGTCTGGAGGGGGATTGGCCGGATGATAGAAGTCTGACGAGCTTTGCGCCATTAGAGGATGACGATTTCACCCCATTAAGAAGGGAAGAATGAGGTGAAGAGCAGAACACTGTACGAAAAATGACAGAGCCTAGCGATAGGTCTAACCAACCGTCCAGTAATGCAGTAGAGAATGAAGGATCCACTATACTGGGCCACTCTGGTGAACCTCCTGTTGAACCTATTAGGACCAGGGATGGTGATGAAGGATACAATGGGCCCAAAATCACCTTAACCACTATCTATCAAGCAATGTTACAGCATCGGGAGGAGACGAAAGCCGAAAACTTGTGTATGCAAGGGGCGGTCCGCAAGCTCCAGAATACGGTTCGTCGTGTTGCTAAGGCTTGTAACGAAGTGGCTTCTAGAGCAGGGGAGGCAGAAGAGAGAATATCTGCAATAGAGGATGAAATGGTGCAGCATAAATCTGATATCTCATCCCTGGTGGCATTGCGTGAAGATATTAATTGGAAATTAATTGATTTGGAGAACAGATCAAGGAGAAATAATCTCCGCGTTCTAGGCGTTCCAGAAGGAAGCGAAGGAAGTAACATTCGTCAATTCATCATAGGACCGTTAACCGAAGCTTTCCCTGAGTTGACCCAGTGGCAGTGGGAAACTGAACTGCAAAGGCCTCACCGATTCCCTTTTCGGCAGAAGAATGGTAGAGGGACTACAACTGTTAAGCCTAGAGCAATACTCATCTTCTAAATAATTTTTTGTCTCGTGAAGCTCTGTATCATCTAGCTACGCCTGATAGTAAGAGAAAGGGGAAGGGGGTTGAATTTTTAGTTCATCCTGACTATTGTCAGGCAACAGTGCAGCAGAGATGGCAGCTTTGTCAGCTTATACCTTTATTCCAGACCAAAGGTGCACAGGCATATCTTCATAATCCCTCAAAACTGAAGATTATATACAAAGAGAAAACACACTTCTTGATGTCAGAGATTAGTGCCAAGGAGTTCTTAGCATCTATGTAGTGTAGCATAATATAGTTATAGATTCCTTGCTTTTTGTTTTGGGATGTTTCTTGCTTTGTGTATTTTCACTGTGTGTTTTCTTTGCTTGTTTGTCGTCAGGAGTCAGGCGCGACCAGCGAGACGCATCCTGCCTCTTTTCCATCACCTTAAGGGACTATCCAGTCCCTTTGCCTCTTTTGGGTGGGTGTTGGGGTGGGTGAAGGTGGGCTGAGGGGGGGGGTTGGGTGGTGGGGGGAAAGGGGCAAGAAAGAGCAGAGTAGCTTTTTTAAATGCAAGGAAAAGTTGGAATCTGTCAATTAAATGTAATGGTTTTCTCACTGCATATGTTGATATATGTGTCTTAACTAGAAATGAGCCAAGAAAAGTTAATATTTATTTTGTGTCAGCCCTAGGAAATTATCTGGTGGACGATAATGGATAAATTAAGGATTTGTTCATGGAACATTTGTGGGTTGAATGACAAAAAGAAAAGAGGGATAGCGGCCCAAATTCTTTACTCTATGAAGCTGGATGTATTGTGTTTGCAAGAAACACATTTATCCTGGAATACTAGGCACTGGCTGAAAGATTTAGGTATGGAAGTTGTGGGGTGCACGCGACAAAAAAACAACTACAAGAGGTGTCGCAATTATGAAAAGACGGGGTAGGGGGACTTGTAAACAGATAAAAGCTGACTCGTATAGTCGCTGGGTGATCTACGAAATTTCTTGGACTATTTGCGCTGTTTACGGCCCTAATCTAGATGATCCTGAGATGCTGAACCATCTCAGCATTGAGCTTTCTGGATGGCCCTCCCCTTTAATGTTATGTGGAGACTTTAATTTGCATCTGGATAGCCAGTTTGATATAACTAGCGATACTTTGTATCAAGGTAGGAAAAAGAAAGTTTACAAAGCTATGAGAGGGCTGATTAAAGAGATTGGTTTAGTGGATGTAGACCATGCCAAAGGTTCGGGCTCTCCTGGCTATACATTTTTTTCTGCCCCGCATCAGAAATTTGTTCGCTTGACTTATTTTTTAATCACCACTGGTTATGTTAAGGATTCTAGTTATGATGTTCTTCCCAAAATAATTTCGGACCATAATCAATCAAGAATTAGATGTAAATTATAGTTCTCCCGGTCGGGCCTGGACATTTAAGCGGAAATTACTAGCCGATCCACTATATATGGAACATACGAGGAAGTGGATTCCTGATTTCTTTAATTTTAAGCGAGGATCTGCACCCGCAGGTGTAGTCTGGGATGCTTTTAAATCAGGGGTACGGGGAGAGACGTTGTCTTATTCCATTAATAATCAGTGGAAAACTCGAGAGATATTGGCAGCTGAATTTAAGAAACTGCAGGAACTTGAATCCAAACTAATAACGGCCATTACCTTTGGTCAAAATATGGAACAAATATCGATGGAGTTGGCCATTCAAAAGTCGAGGCTCTATGAAACGTTTGATAGGAACTAGCTGCACAAATAGCAGTTCATCGCTCGCAAGTTTATGAGGTGGGAGAAAACACTGGCCTAACCTTAGCCAAAAAGATACGACGAAAAGAGGCAGCTAACTATGTTGATAGTACTCAGGATGAGGCAGGGCAAATTCATGAAAAAGCCAATGAAGTTTTGGAAGTCTTTCGTCAATATTATAGCAAACTATATAGGGACAACACAATTGGCTATACCTCCAATTCCTTTCTGGATTTCAGTGCTAGCATTGGAATATCTATGTTAAATTTAGATCAGGTTGCAGATCTAGAGAGAGACATTACATGGGAAGAAACTGAAGCTGCTATTCTTTCACTTGCTTTAGGCAAGGCAGTAGGTCTAGATGGCGTCTCATTGGAGTTTTTCAGGATGTTTCAGCACCTGTTAAAGTAAGATCTGATGCTAGGCTATTTGGAAGCGTTGAAGGGTAATGCCCCGGCATCCTGGCGGCATTCGACGATCATAACTTTTTTCAAGAAAGACAAACCACCTTTGTTGCCTGCCTCTTATCGGCCCATATCATTAGTTAATGCAGATAGCAAGATTTATTCAAAAATGTTAGCTGCACGGATATCTGGCATAATTCCATCTATTGTGTCCCAATTCCAACACAGATTTATCCCGAATCGCGATACCACCGATCATGTGCGCCGCCTTATTGCTCTTGTGGATTGGGAGCTGGCAACTGAGACCACAATGGGAGTTACCCTGTTAGATGCAGAAAAGGCATTTGATACAGTCGCCTGGCCATATCTGTGGGACCTTTTGTACCAGAAGGGTTTCGGTCCAAAAATAATTTTGGCCTTGAAGGCTCTTTATCTCTCTCCAACAGCCTCTATTAGGTTGGCGTGGAACACGGCAAGGGTGTCCATGTTCCCCGCTTTTATATGCCTTATAAATTGATTTGTTTTTGAATAAGCAAAATTATTCCGAAAAAATTTTACCGGTTCAAGTTTCCCACCGGGATTATAGAGCTCTCGCTTACGCAGATGATATTGTTGTGGTAACTACGGATATCGTCTGCGCGGTGCCAGCGATAAAGGAACTAGCAGCTCAGTTTGGATCTTTTTCAGAATACAAACTGAATATCTCCAAGACTCAAATTTTTCATGTTGGTCAGGACCCACCGGCGCATATCAGAATGGTGTCAGAAGTCACCTACCTAATGATTCAGGAAAGGGGGTGGTGATGAACAGAGTGCCTGAATTAAGCAGACCACTCTTACCCAGTCCAAAGATCAGGGCTTGATCCATCACCGTTTTTTAGCTCACTGCACCATCCCAGCTCAGAACTTGGCTATATGCAAATTAGTCTGTTCCTGTCCCAGTGCATGATGGGAACAGGGCAAACCAAACTACCAAGCCAATTCTTATACTGGGAAGGAAACAAGCTACCGGGGACCGGTTTCTGGCATTTCAGCCTCGTCGGCCCGGCTTGCTTGAATCCTGATGGTGCAATGAGCAAGGGACTCACATCTGAGTATACCCTTCCACGCTTAGGGTGGACAAAATGATTCAGAAAAGGGGGTGGTGATGAACAGAGTGCCTGAATTAAGCAGACCACTCTTACCCAGTCCAAAGATCAGGGCTTGATCCATCACCGTTTTTAAGCTCACTGCACCATCCCAAGCTCAGAACTTGGCTATATGCAAATTAGTCTGTTCCTGTCCCAGTGCATGATGGGAACAGGGCAAACCAAACTACCAAGCCAATTCTTATACTGGGAAGGAAACAAGCTACCGGGGACCGGTTTCTGGCATTTCAGCCTCGTCGGCCCGGCTTGCTTGAATCCTGATGGTGCAATGAGCAAGGGACTCACATCTGAGTATACCCTTCCACGACGAAGGCTGAAATGCTCTAATTTGCATATAGCCAGGTTCTGAGCTGGGATGGGGCAGTGAGCTAAATAGCGGTGATGGATCAAGCCCTGATCTTTGGACTGGGTAAGAGTGGTCTGCTTAATTCAGACACTCTGTTCATCACCACCCCCTTTTCTGAGAAGTCACCTACCTAGGCATCAAAATATCATTGCCCCTTTCTAATATTATTATTATTATTATTATTACGAATTTTAATATAGCGCCTGGTTACCATAAGGCATCCCCGCGCTTATCCAGAGGGAAGCAACGTCACATCAGCACAAGAAATCAGGCAGGAAACAAAAAAGTTTTCAAGAGTTTACGAAAACGTAAAAAACTTGCTTCCGAACGTAAGTACAGAGGGAGGGAATTCCACAGGGTGGCCACCCTTATGGAAAATCTTCTTCCACCAGTTCTTTCTTTCCTCACCCTCCTGACCTGCAGCAGGTGTTGATGGTCGGAGCGGAGAGAGCGGGGGGCCTTATAGGCTTGGACCATATCCTCAAGGATAGGTGGCCCTTTCCCCTGTAAAAGTTTGTGGGCTATGCAAAGCAACTTAAATTTAACCCTCTCTCTGACGGGGAGCCAATGTAGCGCCTTTAGTGCGGGGCGAGCAGACTGACGCCTAGGGACATCCGTCAAAAGCCTGGCGGCCGCGTTCTGCACTTGCTGCAGTTTGTTTAGTGTACATTCCGGTGCACCCAAAAATAGGACATTACTAAAGTCCAGCCGCGAGATGATAAGCCCCTGAATGAGTAACCTCCTAGAGGCTGCTGGCAGGAGAGGTAGGATCTTCCGGGCTGAACGGAGCAGGCCAAAACACACGCCTGAGATCTTTTTCGCGTGTGTTTTAAAGGAAAGGTCCTGCTCGAGCCACACCCCGAGGCTCTTGATCTCCTGCTTAGGGGTGGGCACGGGTCCCAAACAACTGGGCCAGCTGCTAGGAGGAAAAGAAGGTGAAGAATTCCCCAGCAGCATCAGTTCCGTCTTAGAGCCGTTAAGCTTGAGGGCTGAGCTACACATCCATGTAAAGATCTTCTCCAGGCATGTGTGCAACCGGTCGGGATGATGAGTCGATTGTGGGAGACCTACTACCAGCTGGGTATCATCAGCGTAGCTGATGATCTTAATACCCAGAGGCAGTACCACACTCTCCAGCGGGGCCATGTAGGTGTTAAATAAAGTAGGGCTCAACGAAGAGCCCTGTGGCACACCGCACTGGAGAGGTACTGAGGATGATTTCTCAGGGCCTTCCCATACCTCAAATGACCAGCCTTCCAAAAAGGAGACGAACCACTTGAGGGCCACCCCGGAGACCCCTACCCCTGACAGCCGTCGGAGAAGCACCTGATGGTCTACGGTGTCAAAGGCAGCACTGAGGTCCAGGAGGATCACTGCCACTGATCCCCCTGAATCCAAAATGCTCCTTGCACTCTCCATGACTGCCAGCAGGGCGGTATCGGTCCCCTGACCGGGACGGAACCCAGTTTGAGAATTGCCCAAAAGGGCGTTAGACTCCAAGAAGCGTGAAAGGCGGCTATTCACCAGCTTCTCGGCCACCTTACTGATGCCGGGAAGCAGGGATATAGGCCTAAAATTGGCAAGGTCGGCTGGATCCAAGTTAGGCTTCTTTAAAAGAGCCTTCACAACCGCACCTTTCCAACTGGGGGGTACTACTCCTTGGGCAAGAGACAGATTTATAAGGTCCGTCACAGGCCCGCCGATGGTATGGGCCACCTGCTTCAGGTATTTCATGGGGGCAGGATCTTTCGGGGAGCCACTTTTCAAAGATGTTAACACTGTGAGGACTTCTTCCACAGTAACCGGACCAAGAGAGTCCAACTCCACAGGTCGCACCCCAGATTGAAACCCTGGACTGTCACTCGAGGAGACATCCTCAGTTAGCCGGGGAAGGGAAGCAAGGATGTTATCAATTTTGGTTTTAAAGAAAGTGGCCAACTCTGAGCATTTCTCACGTGGGTCCTCGTGAGTGACCTGAGGTTCGGGAGCTTTCAAAAGTTCTTTGATGACCCTAAATGATTCCTTCGAGGAGTTGGCCGCAGAGCCAATTCTCTCCGTAAAGAATCCAGTTTTAGCTACCCGAATGGCAGACTTGTAGGTACTAAGAGGCGCCCGGTATTCTCTATGGCTCGTTTCGCTCCAGTCTTTCCTCCAGGACCGCTCCAGCCTCTTGCAGCCCTTCCTTAGCGTTCTCAGTTCAGGTGTATACCAGGGTGCGGATCCTACTCTTTTCCCCTTCGTAAGTTGTTTTTTTTTGGGAAGGAGAGCATCCAGTGAGTTGGTAAGCCAGGCGTTAAGGTTCTCATCCGCCACACACGGATTAGGCCCAGGGGGAGGTCGTGACGCCTCCAAATGTGCCACCCATGTATTCACTGGGAGGCTAGACCAGGCTCTGTCCAAGACAAAAGCCCTGGGGGCCGGGGCAGCTGAGATGTCAAACTGCCACTGGGCAGGCACCATAAAGTGGTCTGTCCAGGGTAGAGCCAACGATGGAAATGCTCTAAGGCCCACCGAGTTGGAGAGTATAGGGTCCAGCAAGTGGCCTTTATCATGAGTAGCGCCCGAGTTGGCCAGGTGAATCCCAAACACTTTGAGGTCACCTAGCAAATCCACTCCCAAGGGATTAAGAGGGTCGTCCAGGTGAATATTAAGGTCGCCTAACATAACGAAGTTGCCCGTGGAAGAGGCAAGAAGAGCAGTAGTTTCCAAGAGAGAATTGAGAAAATTTCCCAAGGCGCCTGGAGGGCGGTAGATAAGCAAAACCGCCATAGATGCGGTATGGGATAGGCGAAGGGAGAACTGATAGCTCTCACAATCGCTCACCCCTCCCTCCTGGACCTTACAGACTAATGAGTCCCTGTAGAGGATAGCAACTCCTCCTCCCGTCCCTGCAGGCCTGTCCTGATGTGAAATAAGATATTCCTGATTTAAATGTAAATATGGTTCTGAAAAAAGCCAACACAATGTTGGAGAGAATAGACCATCTTCATTTATCCCTCTATGGGCGCGCTAATGTTTTAAAAATGATGGTATTACCTAAGCTTCTTTATATGTTCCGTACTATACCGCTTGAGTTCCCCCTTAGCTGTTTTAAGCAGTTAGAAAGGATGTCAGCAAGATTTGTGTGGGGTTATAAGCGTCAGAGATGGGCATATAAAAAGATTATACTACCGAAAGATCGGGGTGGTTGGGGTATAGCATCCGTCTTGCAGTTCATCGGCCCATTGGTGATAGGGCTCGTATCTTGCCATGCCATTCTCCTTCAATTTATGAATTTGGACTTGGGGAGGGATGTAGGGGCTATTCAGTGAAAATGATCAAACCCAGTTATTTAAAAAACACTAAATTTAAGATCTTGAAATCAGCCTACATCGTATGGAGATATGTTAAACGTCAGCTTGGTTTCTCAAAGATAATTGCTTATACACCTTTTGCAGCACCGAATATTCTTCCCTTAATATTTCGAGACTCTACTATGAACAGGTGGCGTTCTCATGGAATTCAGTATATGGGTGACTTACTGCAAGACGGAAACTTGGTTTCTTTTTATGAGCTGCAAAACAAATTTGGGTTGCCAAAATGTGATTTTTTTAAAGTTCTTACAGGTTCGTAGCTTTCTGAATCCTTTGGGAGCCCAGGGGGAATCCCAATTGAGGAGAATCCCTCTTATTGAGAGCATGTTTAGAAAAACACCGATAGGCCAATTCTATGCACAACTTATCATATCACTTCCTAATGATTTAGAGCACCATCAAAACAAATGGGCAACAAAGCTGAGTATTAACATAGTTAACATGGAGGAATCAATAAGCTTAGCAAATAGGGTTCTGCTGACAGGAAGAATGCACACCCAACATTACATGGCTCTCTACGATTTGTATTACACGCCTGGCAAGATAGCCAAATGGGGAACAACCGTTGGGACAGCGTGTAGCAGATTCGGTGCAGTGGCTGCTGACGCCGTGCATATGTTTTTTACTTGTCCAAAACTATCTGATTTATTTTCCTCCATTTAACAATTTTTGGGACTTTTATTGGGCACGCCGGTAAATATAACTGGGGAATTGGTTGTGTTAGGTGTAACATCAGATGATTGTCCTAATGCATGGTCTGACTACAGAAAAAGCTTTGTATTTATTTGCATGGCACTAGTGCGGGCATCTATCACGCACGATTGGATCAGCCCCGATCCCCCATCCTTTGCCACATGGCGTGCTCGTCTTCTAGCAATGTATAATCTTGAATTGACTTGATATAGGACCAAGGGTCGGAAAAAGAGGAACATTGGCATTAAGATCTGGGCCCCAGTCACTGGCTGGACTTAATGGGAAACTGCCTTTGTTTGTTATCTTCTGTTTTCTCTGCTGTTGTTTTTGCAGGTTAATGTGTTTTTCTTTTTTCCTTTTTTTTTTGCTCATATAATATTTGTGTTTTTTACTCTGCCTTTCCTGCATAAAATGTGTTAAAAAAACTCAATAAAAAAATAGATTTAAAAAAAGCATGGTGTCTGATGGAATATAGATAATACAAATATTGTGTGGACAGAGTATTGTGTCAAAAATATTGATGACAAAAATATCAAAAAGGTAATTTCAACTAGGTAAGTATAAATGTACCATTCTTAACTCCACATCCACATACCTTGAAGATATATATGTATATATACATATATATATATATATATATATATATATATATATATATATATATATATATATATATATTCACTGAAAAAACCATAGGTTATAGACCATATATAGTTAGGAATTAGCATTTACAAAACCTTGAAAATTCACTGAAAAAACCATAGGTTATAGACCATATATAGTTAGGAATTAGCATTTAAAAAACCTTATTTTACTCACACAAAACCATTGAAATTCCATATATAGTTAGTTGTACTAACTATATATCGCGCACCCGCAATCCACTGCTGATCATGTCACATATTACATCATTCATGACATGGTCAGTGACATCACTGATGACATCACTGATGACATCTCAAATGACATCACTGATGACATCACTGATGACAACATCCAGTGACTGTATGTTTCTGTAAAGTTAAAATATGTCTTACATATTGAAGAATGAGTGGATGTATAAGTGTCTGGATGAAGGATTTAGTAGGTGCATGACTGACTGTATAAGTGAGTGATTAAATGTGTCTCACTGAGTGCATGGGTTAGTGACTAAACTGTTTTAAATTGTGCATTATTGTGTCTGTTGTTCTGTAATCTGATGCATGTGTTGATCAGTAGCTAAATGAGTAACTATATGGGTTATTGATTGGTTGCCCAAGCATTTGTATGGGAGACTGAGTGTGTGTGTGGGTGGCTGGGAGGTGTATGACTCTGTGCATAGATGTGTGAGCAGTTGATTCACTACATGTATGGGTTCAAAAGTGCATGTGGAAACAGCTGTATGGGCGGTTGACTGTGTGCATGAGTGTATTGGTGAGTGAATGGATATCTCAGTGCTACATGTCAAAGTAAGTACATATGTAAAATACAGTACATGTGAGAGTTGACATATATAAATAACTGTGCATAGGAGCCAGTGAATGTGTGAGTGGCTGTATGCATCATTGTGAACTTGTATCCAGGATTGTATAAGAGAGTAAATATGTTTTAGTATATGTTTGAATAAGTAAGGTGTGTATAACTGTATAGTTGAGAAAATGGAGGTGTGATTGATTCTTTGCATGACTGACTAGGTGTCTGAGTAACTCCATGGATGAGTGACAGTCTGTGAGTGTATGTTTACACTGAGTGTATCTAAGGTTATATTAGAGTCTGAAGAGGTTCATTGTATTATCACATGAATGATGTCATCAGTGATGTGATCAGTAATGTCAAATGAGATGTCATCAGTGATGTCATCAGTGATGTCATTTGAGATGTCATCAGTGATGTCATCAGTGATGTCATTTGAGATGTCATCAGTGATGTCATCAGTGATGTCACTGACCATGTCATGAATGATGTAATATGTGACATGATCAGCAGTGGATTGTGGGTGCGCGATATATAGTTAGTGCAGCTAACTATATATGCGAATTTCAATGGTTTTGTGTGAGTAAAATAAGGTTTTGTAAATGCTAATTTCTAACTATATATGGTCTATAACCTATGGTTTTTTCAGTGAATTTTCAAGGTTTTGTAAATGCTAATTCCTAACTATATATGGTCTATAACCTATGGTTTTTTCAGTGAATATATATATATATAAATATATATATAATACCTCCTGGCGGTCACCAGTAGGTAGTTATAGTTAGGATCGTTTTCCATAGGAAATCCGCAAAATTCTATTAGGAATAACTTTGGCATCGAATGAGGGATCTGCCTGTAATTTTCCTTAACTTTGCCTAAAAGTTTTGGGGGGATCCGTCAAGCGGGGGCCGAGATAAAAGGGGGGTCCCAAAACGTGTTTTCCCCATGTTAATTTCCATAGTGCGGTTGGACACACTTTTAGCCCGAACGGCTGGATGGATTTCCACCAAACTTGGCAAAATTGTAGGGACTGGTACCCCGATGTGCCTTTGCTATGTCTCAAGATATATGCTCCAGTGGTTTTTCCGAAAATTAACTTTGAAAAAATATATATTGGGCTACATTGGGCTATATATATGTTAGAGCTCAAATGTAGCCCAATGTAGCCCAATGTAGCCCAAAGATGGCCACCAGAGACAAAAAAAAAACAAATGTAGCCCAAATATCAGCCAGATGTCGCCCAACTATAGCCCAATGACAGAATGTCCCAGAGTGTTCTAAAGAACAACTAGAGCGCTAACAGTCTTACTTATGACAAAGGTATGGCACACCTGAAGTCATCTTGATTGGAATAAAGTGTTAACACTTAAAACATTTAATTTGCAAAGGAACAAAATGAGGGGGTTCATTTTGCCATAGAAATTATGATTAGTGCTGAAGAAAGAAAAATTAGGGCACAAATCCTCTTATATTTCATTAAAAAAATTCTGATATGCAGTCTCCCAAGATGGCCACCAGAGACAAAAGAGCCCAAATGTAGCCCAAATATCAGCCAGATGTAGCCCAACTATAGCCCAATGACAGAATGTCCCAGAGTGTTCTAAAGAACAACTAGAACGCTAACAGTCTTACTTATGACAAAAGTATGGCACACCTGAAGTCATCTTGATTGGAATAAAGTGGTAACACTTAATACATTTAATTTGAAAAGAAACAAAATGAGGGGTTTCATTTTGCCATAGAAATGTTATATATATATATATATATATATATATATATATATATATATATATATATATATATATATATATATATATATATATATATATATATATCTCTTGAAGGGTACATATATGTGCAGTTAGGTATAGTAAAACCTTGCTTTCTCATAGAATCGTATCTTCACAATATTTATTGTTAGATCTGTCTGCCTTAGGGTGGTCTGCCCCAAATGTTTTTCCTTACTCCTCCTGTCTTTGCTGAATTTGCTTTTGTTGGACTTAGGACTCTGCACACTTTACCACTGCTAACCAGTGCTAAAGCGCTTGTGCTCTCTCCTTCAATCATGGTAAAATTGACTTCCACAATATTGGTATATTTAAGGCACTAGTAGAGTGGTACTACAGGTACCCAGGGACTGTAAATTAAATGCTACTAGTAATGGGCAAAAACGAAGGATTAAACCGAGATCTGTTATGTTATGTTAAGGGGGTGCTTGTAAAGCGCACTGTCACCGTGGGTATCATGGCGCTGGTAGGGTGCTGAGGAGAGACAGAGGGAATTTAACTAGTTTGTGGAAAGAGCCAGGTTTTTAGTGATTTGCGGAATTGGATGAGAGTACCAGAGATCCTAACTGGGAGAGGGAGGGAGTTCCAGAATTTGGGGCCGAGGAAGGCGAATCTTCGACCACCAGATCTATAGAGTTTAAAGGAAGGGACCACCAAGAGATGTAAGTGAAGTGATCTAAGATTGCGTGAAGGACAGTAAGGTCGAATGAGGGATTTCAGAAAAGCGGGGCAGGAGCCAGAGAGAGACTTAAAGATAAGGCACCCAAGCTTAAAGGCAGCCCTTAGGCTGACATGGAGCCAATGCAGTTTGATGAGGAGGGGTTTGGCAGACTGCCACTTCGGTATCCCGAGGGCCAGTCTCGCCGCCTGGTTTTGAATGATTTGCAGCCTGTAGATGGAACATTTGGGCAAACCATGGTAGATGGAATTCGAAAAATCCAGGCGGGAGAGAACGAGGGCCATAATGACTTGCAGCAGGGCATCGGGGGTAAGGAGGTAGGCCACCTTCCTAATCCTGCGTAGTTGGAACATGCAGGAGGAGACCACCGTCCCCACCTGCGGCCCGAGAGAAAGCCCAGCGTCAATAGTGACCCCGAGACTTTTCACTGAGGCCACCGGAGTGGGAGGGGAGCAAAGCTCTGCCGGCCAGAAATGTGGACCCCTGTTGACTAGGGTGAATGTCTGCATTGTTCAGCATTTCGTGCATCATCTGTTCTTTTTGCTTTTGTCGCCCTAAGTGGGAAGGGGATGCCCAGACGTGGGTCCCCTGGTCACTACCCCACCAGATTCAAGCTAGCCTGGCTGATGAGGGGTGACACTCCAAAACCGGTCCCAGAATGTTTGTTTCTGGTCTAGGGAGGACCTGGCCTGCCAGTTCTGACTTGACTGTTTCCGCGGGGAACCGAGTCACGAATGATTTGCATATGGCTGGCTCTAAACTGGAATGGTGTGGCGTGCAAAGAAACAATGGATTTAAACCAGATCTGTGACTTAAGGTGAATGTTTGATTGGTTCAGCATTCCGTCCATCATCTGTTCTTTTTGCATTTGTTGCCCTAAGTGGGAAGGGTATGCCTAGACATGGGTCCCTTGTTCGCTATGCCACCAGATTCAAGCAATCGGCCGATGAGGAGTGATACCCCGAAACCAGTCCCAGCATGCTTGTTTATGGTTCAGGGAGGACCTGGCTTGGCCAGTTCTGACTGGACTGTTCCCATGGGGAGCAGGGGCAAGACTGATTTGCATATGGCTGGGTCTAACCTGGAATGGTGTGGCATGCAAAAAACAATGGATTTAACCCAGGTCTGTGACTCGGGATGAATGTTTGATTGGTTCAGCATTTCATCCATGATCCGTTCTTTTTGCACTAGTGAGCCTGCAGCACTCATTGTGCCACTCACTTAACTAGCCTTTAAAACATGTCCCAGGCCTGTCATTGCAGCCTATGAGTGCAGTGTTTGAACTGCCATTTCATCCTAGTAAATTAAACATTTTGCGTGGACTAAACCTTCTTTTTTAATACATATAAGTAACCTCAAGGCTAGGCCCTAAACAGCAAATTGGGCAAGGTGCAGTGTATTCAAAAGGTTGAACATGCATTTTGAACTTTTACACGTACTGTAGTGAAAAACACTTAAATGTGTTTTCAACTTCTGTAAGGCCTGCCTCTCACATAGGATAACACTGGGTTACCTTATTACATTTAACAAGTGATGACTTTCAATTGCTAGCAGGTGTGAATGTCAAGTTTGATGTCTAAAGAATTGTAATTTAAACTCCTCTTCAATGGTAACATAGGATTTTAGGTCACAATTCTGAAAATGCCACTTTTAGAAAGTTGGTATTTTCTTTCCTAACCATTTGGTATCTGCAGATTGTATCACGTATCACAAGGCTAGGTCTAGCTGGCGACTGTTTTTGTGTATTGCTCCCAGATAGTATGACAAAGGGGGAATGGATGTTGGCAGTATGGGCCATCTCTGACTTGATGGGGGGTGGAGCTGTCACCTATCACACTTGCACATCACAAAGATTCTGTCTCAGCACACTCAAAACGGGTTTCACACTAGTCCTTTGTGCCCCCAGACAAGCTGGTGCCAGGGCAGGGAGGCAGAAAATTCCAGAAACCTCTGTAGGGGTAGGACTCATGAAGCTTCTCCAGGTTTAAAGTGGATACCATGTTTAAATAGTGGTCCTTCAGACCCAGCTTACATCTGGACCTAGGGAAGACTCAGAAGGATTGCTGGGCTGCTCTGCTGCAAGAAGTATTAATACTCTGCTGCCCTGCTGCCTTGCTGCCTGAGTGAGAAGGACTAGACCTGCATCAATAACCCAGGACCTCCAGAGTGACTCCGAGGGCTAGTTGGCTGGCCTCCTGATCAGAGGCTCCAACCACACAGAACCCTGCACCTGGACTCTGCTTGCTATGAGTCCTCTAAGTCCCCTCAAGTGGTGTCACACCAGTCCTCGATGCAGGACCGTGCAGCACCCCAAAGCCACTGCTGCATAACACATCCTCAAAGCTTGATCTCGTATAGCAGCCTCGCAGCTCCTTGGAACTACAGCTGCCTGTCACATCGGCAACACCGGTTCTCGCATCGCAGCACTGCAGCTCATCAGAACTGCCGCTGTGCAACACATCCTGGACATGGGACCTCACAACGCTCTACAACCAGGATTTAAGATACTTTGTTAAGCGGGCCTAACTTGGTCCCTTTATCTGGTCCATGCTCCATTGTGGGCAATCTGAACTTGTGCCTTTGTCCCGGTCTGGCGCGACTGGATAACTACAGTTGGTGCTAGGGGATGTATGACATTACAATGCATGCTTTTAAATCGCATGCCTTTACAACGTGGTATTTACAACGAATACCTTTACAACGCATAGTGCTTTTGGGCGCTGGATAGTGAATAGTTTAATTTACTATTCCAACTCCAGTCCCCGTGGATAGTAGGGAAGGTGTTGGATAGTCAATTAAATCTATTCCCTATCCTAGAGCGCCCCCCAGCGCAATGCGTTGTAATGGTTTGCGTTGTAAAAGTTGCGTCGTAAAGGCACTGCGTGGTAAAAGTTGCGTTGTAAAGGATGTATACCGGTGCTAGGTGCTGTTAAGCACTATTTTTACCTAAACATATAAAATTTCATATTTCCAGCTCTACCAATTGGATTGATGTTGTTTTGGTGTCAAATAATGTATGACATTTAATGCTATCTTTCTAAATTGGTGTGGGATTTTTCTTGTGCTTTTATTTTCACTTTTTCTGTCTAGGTGCTGTATAAATACGCTACACCTTGACTCAAAGTTAAGCCTGAGTACTTTGTGTCAAGCTTCCAGAGGCTTAAACACAGGTTAATTTGAGGTTTGCCTACATTTCACTCTGACAATAATTTTGGTTGCTGATTGAGTAGGGTTTCACTCCTCCCTTAACCAGTGACCCAATTTCTCACATTGGTGTTCAGTGGTGGGGTTCAGTACTTGTGTTTGTACAGTGCTGTACAGTGATTTAGTGTAACATAAAAATCCCAGTATAAAGCATCCGAGGACCGGCCCGGTTTCGAGGTAACACCTCTCATCAGTCCGGCTAGCTTGCTTCCAGTGGTGTGGAGTGCCTGGGACTCACGTCTGAGCATCCCCAGTACACTTAGAGCGGTTACTTGTTTCCGTTCTGGGAAGGACATGGCTTTTGTAGTTCGGACTGGACTGTTCCCATGGGGCATAGGGTCAGCGCTGATTTGCATATCGCCATTGTCTAACCCAGGGTGGTGTGGAGTGGAAAAACGATGGATTTGGGCCCAGATCTTTTGACTGGGGTGAATGTGTGACATTGATCCACATTCTGTCCATCATTGTTGTTTTTGCAGTAACATTGTTGTGGGGCATGACATCGATAAGTAGTTTGAAGCCTGAGGTTGCTCTGGAGATGCAGGTGGTCACTCCGGAGGTTTTGGGGGCCAGGCTCTGGAGGCATATACCTAGTGAGGAAAGGGAGGTCCCATTGGCCCTCAGAAAAGGGGACAGGATGAGGCATCGCCTTATGAATGACACTCGTATCAGGAAGTCTGACTTTACTCTAGAAAAGTACAGGAGATGTTTAGGGACAGCCAGAAGCTGTCCTAGCAGTCTGGGTGGATTTTGTGGATTCCTTTAGCGAGGCACCAGATGGTTGAGTGAAGGGCAGTGATGTGAATGATTACAAAGAGCTGTACCATAGTTTACAGGAGCGCACATATCATCAATTTTCAGAGCTGCACCAACACCTAATGGATAGTATGGTCACTGACCCCAGGAGGGTTGCTAAGGAGTCAGATCACTGGCTCAGCATCCACAAGAAAGTATCGGTGGGGGACTCCCAAAAAGTTGGTCAAGAATCTCAACAGCAGAACGAGGGGGAGAAATAGTGAAATGTAAAGAGTTTTCTAAAGGCCCCAAAAATAATTCCCATGGGAACTGTAACCAGTCCAAGTCTGAAATAAAGAGAAAAGGGTTCTATGATAAGCAGACATGAAGGTTTGTCCCCAGTTTACTGAGTGGTACCAGTATGGATATTCCAAGGGAGACACCAAACATTTCAAGAGGGCACAGCCCCCCACCAGTGGGCAGACACTTAGAATGGTGAGTGTAGTGCTTCGGTAAGGGGGGTCCCAGTTAGCTTGGGGTAGAGGACAGAGGTTATCCTAGTGTACATAGGAGATGGAGAGATGGTGCCTAAAGCCCAATACCTCCAGGTATAGGCAGTGGGCAAAGTGTGGAGACTCTGAGAGACACAGGGACCAGTATTAGTACTGTGAAATTTCATCTGGTGTCCTCAGATCAGGTCATCCCTAATACATTCCACTAGTTCATAGTGGCAGACAACCCTGAGAGGCTCTGGTTCCCTTTGAGTGGGGCAGGGGTCTCAGTTTCTCTAAAAGTAGCTGTGAGCCCTGCCATGCTTGTAGATTGTCTGTTGGGCAATGTCCTAGAGCATTATGTCTGGAAGGAAGTGAAGCTCAGGTCACACCTGGAGTTGTTAGGCTTGCCCAAATGAGTCTGTATGACCACAAGGCCCATAGTTGCCCAAGAGGGGAGTTGTAGGATATGGCTGAGTGGTTAAGAGGGGTAAAAACATACTGAAGCAGCATCCACAATTCTTATCAGTGTGAAACACAAGCAAACCCCAAAATATCCTGTGCTCAACCCTCTGGTAGCTTGGCAAAAAAAAACAGTCAGGCTTAACTTAGAGGCAATGAACAAAAGAGTAACATTTAGTGAATGATTTGACACCGAAACAACACACATTCAATTAGTAGAACCGTTTTGAAGATTGAGGTAAAAGTAAAGCTTAAAAGCACAAAGCACCAACTGTGGTTATCTGGTTGCACTTTACCGGGACAAAATTACCTTTTCAGGCTGACCGTGATGGAGGACGGATACAGGGACCACGTTAGGCCCTCTGAACAAAGTGCCTTAATACTGGGTTGAGTAGTATTGTGAGGCCCTAGCGCCAAGGATGTGCCATGCAGTGAAGATTCAGAGGAGCTGCAGGGTTCTGCGTCAGGGATGTGTTACGCAGCGGCGGTTCCAATTCAAAGCTGCAAGGCGATGAGTCATGCTGCGTCAGTTCTGCTAAAACTGCAGCTGGACTGGCACAGCACTTTCAGGTACCAATTACAAGGACTAGGGTGGCACCACTTGTGGGGTGGGACTCACATCAGGCAGAATCCAGGTGCAGGGCTTAAGGAGGTTGAATCCTTTTCTGTTCCTAGGACTCTTGTCAGGAGGCCAACCAACTAAGCCTTGGAGTCACTCTGATGATTCTGGGTTTAAGATCAGGTCCAATCCTTCTCACTCAGGCAGTAGGGCTGAAGAGTAGCTGTCCTTTTTGCAGCAGAGCAGCTGCACAGTTATTCTTGTGAGTCTTCCACAGGTACAGATATCTACTTAAGAGTTGAGTCTGAGGATTCACTATTTATACCTGGTGCCTACTTTGTAGCGGGAGAAGCTTCTAGAGTCCTCCTCCTTAAGAGGTGTCTGGAATTGTCTTCCTAATGCCCTGGCACCAGCTTGTATGGGGGCACAGAACACTAGTGTGAAACCCTTTGTGAGTATGCTGAGGCAGAAACTTTGTGATATTCAAGTGTGGTATATGACAGTTCCACCACCTATCAAGTGGGAGATGCCCAATCCAGACAACATCTATTCCCCTTTGTCCCACTGTCTGTGAACAATGCACAGAGACAAACTGCCAGCTGTTTCTAGTAATGTGACCCAGCTTACTGGCTGCAGGCACCAAATGGTTGGGACAAGATATGTCAAGTTTCTAAAAGTGACAGTCCATGTTTTTCACTGAAGAGGGTTTCTAATTAAAATTCTTTAGAGACCAAACTTAACATTCACACCTGTTTCCAATTGAAAGTTATCGGTTATTAAATGTAATAAGCTAACCCAATAATATCCTATGGGAGAGGCAGGCCTTGCAGTAGTGAAAAACAAATTTAAGAGTGTTTCATTGTCAGTGCACATAAAAGTTAAAAATACAACGTTTTAAATACTCTGCACTCTGCCTTATGGGCTATTTAGGGTCTTTCCTAGTCTTGAGTTATACATATTAAAAAGAATGCTTTAGGTCTAGCAAAGAGTTTTTTTGCCAGGTCTTAATGGCAATTTAACCTGCACACACACTCAGGCGGAATGGCTGACCTGAGATGTTTAAGGGCTACGTAAGTGAGTGGCAAAATGAGAGATGCATATCCACTAGTCACATTTAATTTACAAGCCCTGGGTACCTGTAGTACCACTTTACTAGGGACTTATAGTTAAATTAAATGTGCCAGTTGGGTGGAAGCCAATGTTACCATGTTTTAGGGAGGGAGCACAAGCACTTTAGCACTGGTAGCAGTGGTAAAGTTTGTAGAGCCCTAAGGTCAGCAATCCTGGTGCAGTGCCTTAAACATTTTGGGAGAAGACCACCCTGAGGCTAACGGGTCTAACACAGTTGAAAGTGGGGAGACCTACCCAACCTCCTGGGAGTTTTCATCACTAAAGAGGAAGAAACTGAAGAGATCATTAGTATTTGTGTGGTCTGAGCCAAGTCGGTATTCCACCGTAAAGTCCATTCCCTGTAGGGAAATGGACCACCTAAACAGCGTGGGATTTTCAACCCTCATTTGGATGAGCCATTTGAGGGGCCAGTGGTCTATCTACACCAGAAGTGAGTCCAAAACAGGTATGGTCTCAGCTTCTTCAGTGACCAGACAAAAGCACACGCCTCCCTTTCAAAAGCACTCCATCTCTGTTCTTAGGAAAGTAACCTCTAACTGATGAAGACTACAGGTTGGTCTAGGCCCTCTTCTTTTCTCTGTGCTAAGACTTTGGGGCACATTGCCTCATGAAATTAAGGTTTAACACTGAAATCATTGAAATTGAAGGCGTGTCCTGTTGAGGTAAATTTTGGGTTGTCAAAATTGCGGTGTGCCCTGCACCAACAATAGTACAAAGATCCAGAGTAACAGAATGTTTCGATTTAACGGAATCTGTTGACAAAGAGCACATTAATATCCACATTCCACCAAAAATCATCAATTTGGAGTCTAAAAAGGAATGCCGGTGTGGTGGCAATGAACAGTCTCATGAACAAAATAGTCGAATTCAATTAAAAACTGTGCCTTCCTTTGAAGGAGTCATCAAAGCATAAGTAGTAACATGCACATTTGATTTAATTGGGGTACCTGTTACAAGTTGTGAATTAGCTTTCAATGGTGAACTGAGCTACTGTTACTCTGCTCCATTGTCTATGTCCATTGAGAACACACTGTTCTATATTATGAGCTTACCTCAAAAGACCCAATGTGATTTCCCTCCTCAAGTGAACTGAATTCTGGCAAAGGAATCTGAAGTCCAACTTTCCCCTTTAGCCAGAAGGTTTTCAGTTTCCCTTTACCCTACGGAAAATAGAGACAAATAGTTAAGACAACCAATGAAGGTGACAACAAATAATAATAATAATAACAATAATAATAATAATAATAATACATTTGATTTTAGGGGCCAGGAGGGAGCTAATCAGAAAGACTGGATATACCAATCTATAGTCACCTGCTCTTGCAAATTACCTCATGCTTCCCCTTACTGGATAAAAGTATGTTATGGATGGACTGTGAGAGAGGGGCTTTGCTTGGCTGGGCCACCTATGGAAGAAGAGCATATTCTTGACACTTGATCAGTTCTTCAGGGATCTGGACACTTCAGTGCTAGTTTATTTATTTGAGGTTGAGGCAGGCAATGATTAAAATATGTCCAGCCTTTTTGTCCTCTCTTTTCACCATTGACAGATGAATTGCTCAAGTAGGACTGACATAGGAGTGATCATGCACTTTGCAATTTATTCTTGAATGCTGGTTTGAATATAAAGCATCCTGCTCATAAGCTATATGAAGAAAACTAGGTTTCTCCCATGAATTATTTTTGCTACAACTGTTGCTGTTCACAGACTGAAAGCACATCTATGAATTACAGGCACGAAATACTGTGTTTAAAATGGATGTATGACGTTACAAAGCAGGCTATTACAACGCCTGCCTTTACAACGCGTTTTTTACATCGCATACCATTACAACGCATAGTGCTTCTAGGTGCTGGCTAGTGATTTATTTAATTTACTATTCCAACTCCAGTCCCCGTGGATAGTAGGGAAGGTGTTGGATAGTAAATTAAATATATTCCCTATCCTAGAGCACCCCCCAGCGCAATGCGTTGTAATGGTTTGCGTTGTAATGACCGCGTTGTAATGGTAGTGCGTTGTAAAAGTTTTGTTGTAAAGGTTGTTCACCGTTTAAAATTCTTGACTCCATTATATTATACACCAGCCCACTTGAATAAATGTGACAGTGCTGTGAGCCCTGCATTTTGCAGATATTCATTCCAAGGAGCAGGCTTTATCCTTCTGGCGCAGCACTGTGCGGGGGTAGAAGTCTATTGGAAAAGGCACACAGGGCGTTTTTGGAGCATTACACACTCCAGGCCTTGTGGCCCGAAACAACAGACCTTCCGGACAATCATAAAACTATCGCTGTTTTCAAAGTAGCTTTGGTTACCACATTTAGACACCCTGTGAATCAGAATAATGATCATGAACAAATGGCGTTAAGCACCCTGGTGTCATTGTTCCAAGACGTCAACCAGTCCCTGCTGGTTCTAGGATGGAATGCCTCTTTACGCTACTCCAGATGTTCAAAGAAACTGGAACTGCTCCTGTGAGTGTCCTTGTGTGGTGGGTAGAAAGCTGTAGGACACACAGCACAGGCTGTATACGTTATGGGAAGAAGAGGAGTGTGTAGGCAGGCTGTGAGCAGAAAGATGTGAGACTCCCTCTGCAGCAGCACCTTCTTTAACACATCCTAGCAGCAGAGGGACTGAGTGACAACGAAACAGTGCTCAGCACCAAGAGCCTTTATCTTGGAGAAAGTTGTTTCCACGTATGTATGATTGACGCTAAACACATGACATTGAAACTGTGTTTGCACCTTTGAACCTGAATTTGAAGTTCCAAGTTAATGTATTTTTTATTATTGTTTCTACTCCAATCTAAAAATTAGACAATGCGTTTCGTTCTGAAGAAATTTTTCAAGGCATTGTTTGAATAAGCCAAAAATCTTTAATTGTAACAGATACATTTTTCTTCTTTCTCATTGTTCCATTTTGTTAACATTTTCTTCACAGAATGTCCTGTAATGTATTAGTTTATTCCACAAAATTATGTGATAGAATATTGTTAGATCTGGCACCATTGGCGTGGGTCTCCCTTCCATTTTTTTGCTGTTCCCTCCTGTATTTTTGCTGGTCTAGATGCTTTGGGCACTTTGCCACTGCTATTCAGGGCCAAAGTGCAAGTGTTCCCTATTGTAAATTGTTGTAATGGATTGGTAATGGATTAGTGACTCCATGATTGGCTATTTAATTTACTTGCCAGACCCTAGTACAGTGCACCATGTGTGCCCAGGGCCTGTAAATCAAATTCTGCAGGTGGGTTTGCAGCACTGGTTGTGCCACCCACAGAAGCAGCTTGTAAAATATGGCTCAGGCCTGCCATTGCAGAAGCTGTGTGCAGTCTGGGACTGCCATGTCGACTTGGCAAGTGCACCCACTTGCCAGTCCCTAAACCTTTCCATTTCTACATGTTGGTCACCCCTAAGGTAGGCCCAGGATGCCCCCATGGTTAGGGTGCATTGTATGTAAAAGGTAGGACATGCCCTGATGTGTGTGGCATGTCCTGATAGTGAATGACTGCCAGTTTTGTTTTTCACTATTGCAAGGCTACCTGTTCCCATAGGCCAGAATGGGAAGTTTGATTATAACATCTTATAATCCTAACTGACCCAGGGAACACGGTAGAAAGTCGAGTTTAGTATGCCTGAACTCAGAATGCTAAAATACATCTTTTAGTGAGGGTGATTTTTACATTCTGTGTTTGAAAATACCACTTTTAGAAAGTAGGTATTTTCTTGCCTAACCATCTAGTTGTCTCTGCTGGGTTTGTGTATTCCATGTCTGGTTTGTGAGTGAAAGGGGGCTGGAGAGGGCCTTGGCTCCAGCAGTCTGATGGGTCATGGCTGGGCTGAATAGGTCCTGCATTAAATAGAGAGTAGGGGGAGGAGATTTCCTTTCACTGCCATGCGCCCTCATAAAATAGAGAGTAGGGGACGGAGATTTCCTTTCACTGACCTGAGCCCTCATAGAATAGAGAGTAGGGGAGGAGTTTTCCTTTCACCTACCTGGGCCAGGTCTGCTCTCAAACAATGCTCTCTCCACCTCCTGCGAGGAAGCTGCACCCAGGAGAACAGAACTGGTTTTGTGTAGGTACAGACACTCTCTGCCTTCAGAGAACAAAGGATTTTGCAATATAAATATCGGGGCCCAGACCCCAAAACTTTAGATCACTTCTGGGAATGAAGACAAACTTTTGCCCAGGAGGAGAACCGGAGAAGCTGAAGGAAGATTACTGCCCCTGAGCTGTTTACTTTTGAGGTTGACCTGCAGTGGTTACTTTATTGCCAAGGAAAGGAGAAAAGGACTTTGTTGTGTTTACTTTATCATCTTGGTGAAGATCTCCAAGGGCTTGTGACTGAGCTTGCCTCCTGTTCTGAAGTCTCAGGGACACAAAGACGTCACCACCAGCTCCCCCTATATTGCCTTGCTGGAAATTCTACCTGCAGAGAGGTGCTTCTGTTGTTTAGGCCCTCTGAGAAGGCTGTGTGTCGCTGGGACCTGGAAGCGCGACGCAATGAGAAGAAGCGTGCCGCTACCGCCGAAGCTGTTCGCCGTCGCATCATCGGAGAAGCGTGTTGCAAGGCCTGTTGCAGCTTCAAAGTTAATCGAAAACACCATTTTGTCGCATCGCACCGGATCGTCGAATCGCATCGAGGCGCCACCTTGTTGCATCATAACCGGAACGCAGTAAGAAACTGACGCATCACCTCTTATCCGGTAAGGAACTAACGCATCACCTTCCCTGCGCTGCAGTAAGGAACCGACCCATCACCTCCCTCGAAGCAAGGAACTGACGCATCACCTTCCCTACTACCCTTTTGTTTGTTTTGCGGGATGCATACAAGGTACTTTGAGAGTAAAGTGTCGCATTTGCCATTTAGATTGAAATATGTTATTTCTACCATCTTGAAGCCATATTCTTGATACAGTATTATGGATTTTTGTCGTTTTGTCTTGTGTTAAGTCTAGTAAAGATGGTGTCCATTTGTAGTGTTTTCACTGCATTACTGTATGTGTTCACAAATGCTTTACACGGTGCCTCTGAGATAAGCCTGTCTTCTCGTGCCATGCTACCAAGGGGGTGAGCAGGGGTTATCTAGGAGTGTATCCCCCTTATACTGACTAGAAGCAAGGGTCCCTATTAGGACAAAGGTGCAAACCATTGCCAACTAGAGACCCCCATTTCTAACATTGGTGGTCAGCGGTGGGATTTGGACTTGCATTTGTGACTCATATACAGGGATTGGTGTACACTACTAGTGAGTGCAGATAATAACGTGACCACATACATTTTTGGTAGAATTTTTTTTACTTGGGACCATGGCCAAAACAGCATCCAATGCATCTATGGATCTACAATTTGAAGAAGAGAGGGTTGATACCTACAATGTGCCACAGCTTTAAAACGTCTGTAAAAGATTTAAAATCCTTGTGAAAGGCATCACAAAGAAGGAAGAGTTTCAAAAGGCGCTGAGGGCCTGGTTGGAATCTAAAAATGCTATTGAGCATCCTGAAGAGCCTAGGGAGGAGGCAGATAATACATATGGGCAGCTGGATGGGCTATTGGGCCTGACCGGAGAGAAAGTACCCTCTAGGCCAGGCAGCAGTGTTTCTTCAAAGGGCCTGTCACCAGAAGAGCTGGCGGACAGGGAAAGAGATAGAATGCATAGGATGGAGCTAGCCAAGCTCAAAATGTGTGGTCAGATGGAGTTAGAGAATACGAAGTTAGCCTTGGAAGAAAAGAGAATGTTGAGGGAGTTGGAGTTGAAAGCCAAGAGTTTAGAAATGACTCCCTCTGGTGGCAGCACACCATCCGTTCCTGCAGCAGCACAAGTGTTTATTCCCAAAGATGTAATTAAGGAGTTCCATAAGCATGAAGATATTGGGCAATGGTTTAAGGCCTATGAAGTAGCTATGACCTCCCACCGGGTCCCAGAGAAGTATTGGGGAGCAGGGTTATCGGGTAGATCTCTCCACATTTCAGCTGGAGGGGACACGTGTTAGACCTGGCACCATAGGCATTGGTCTCCCTTCCGGTTTTTTGCTATTGCCTCCTGTATTTTTGCTATGTTTTTGCTGCTCTAGATGCTTGGGGCACTTTGACACTGCTATTTAGTGCCAAAGTGCAAGTGCTCCCTATTGTAAATTGTTGTAATTGATTAGTGACTCCATGATTGGCTATTTGATTTACTTGTTTTATCAATGGGAACTAGCTTCAAAGGGCATAGGGATAGTGTGTTTGTACGGAAGAAAGAAATATTATTTCTTTTGAAAGCCCTCACCCACCAACCTAGTTGGTGGCATGCTTCATCATCGGGCTCCACCTGGTGACACCGAATGTGAACCGGGTGTGCTTCAAAGCTTGTTTACAGCGAAGCTGGTTTCATGGTGAATGAGTGTGCAGTGATAGCATGTGAGTGTGAATTAAAAACTGTCCTCGGGTCCCAATTCCTATACTAGGCAATTTTATTAGCGGGCCCTTGGCAGTGTTAAAAACAAGGCAATGGATGTGTTGTGGAGTTATCTATGGTCTCCCACATCCTGTGTGGTCAACATGTTTCAGCCAGGCCTTGGTAATAAGCTAGCTTTCTTCAGGACCTATAAGTGTGTGAAGTGCTTGTGAAGTGATTTAAAAAGGCAGGATCAGGAACTGAGTGTAAGTGACCAGCTATGTGTTGCACTCGCTAAGGTGCAATATGGGTAAGAGGGTGCTTCCCTCTGTGCTTTGTACTCTTGAGATTATCAGAGCAAAGCTTCATGAATATCCGGCATTGGAGTCGGCTTAGACACGCCTTTTGGGTGAAGCTCAGCCATGTCAGCACCTATTCGGTATGCATCAGATCTCCGCGGCACAGAGACTCGATGCATACCAAATAGGTTGTGGGAGACCATAGATAACTCCACGAAACCAGCTCCGCTGTAAATAGGCGTTGAAGCACACCCGGGACACATTCGGTGTCACCGGGTGGAGCCCAATGATGAAGCATGCCACCAACTAGGTTGGTGGGTGAGGGCTTTCCAAAGAAATAATATTTCTTTGTTCCGTACAGCTTATCCCTATTTCCTTTGAGGCTAGTTCCCATTGATAATATATATATTTCAGGGGAAGTGAAGTAGCCCTGCTGTTTCTCCCTCTTCCCTTGATACCTAAATATTTGATTTACTTGTCAGACCCTAGTGCAGTGCACCATGTGTGCCCAGGGCCTGTAAATCAAATGCTGCTGGTAGGCTACTAGCACTTGTTGTGCCACCCACAGAAGCAGCTTGTAAAATATGGCTCAGGCCTGCCATTGCAGAGACTGTGTGCAGTCTGGGACTGCCATGTCACTTGGCAGGTGCACCCACTTGCCAGTCTCTAAACCTTCCCTTTTCTACATGATAGTCACCCCTAAGGTAGGCCCAATGTACCCCCATGGGCAGGATGCATTGTATGTAATAGGTAGGACATGTTCTGATGTGGGTGGCATGTCCTGATAGTGAATCACAGCCAATTTCCATTTCGTTTTTCACTATTGCAAGGCTACCTGTTCCTATAGGCCTGAATGGGCAGTTTGATTACAACATCTTATAATCCTATCTGACCCAGGGAAAACGGTAGAAATTCGAGTTTAGTATGCCTGATCTCAGAATGTTAAAATACATCTTTTAGTGAGGGTGATTTTTACATTCTGTGTTTCAAAATACCACTTTAAGAAAGTAGGTATTTTCTTGCCTAAACATGCAGTTGTCTCTGCTGGGTTTGTGTATTCCATGTCTGGTTTGTGAGTGGCAGGGTGCTGGAGAGGGCCTTTGCTCCAGCAGTCTGATGGGTCAGGGCTGGGCTGAAAAGGACCTGCATTGAGTAGAGAGTAGGTGGAGGAGATTTCCTTTCACTGCCCTGAGCCCTCATACAATAGCGAGTAGGGGGCGGAGATTTCCTTTCACTGACCTGGGCCCTCGTAGAATAGAGAGTAGGGGAAGGAGATTTCCTTTCAGCTACCTGGGCCTGGTCTGCTTTCAAACAATGCTGTCTCCACCTTCTGCCAGGAAGCTGCACCCAGGAGGACAAAACTGTTTTTGACTAGGTACAGACACTCTTTGCCTTCAGAGAACAAAGGATTTTGCAGTATAAATATTGGGACCCAGACCCCAGAACTTTAGATCACTTCTGGGAATCAAGACGAACCTTTGCCAAGGAGGAGAACCGGAGAAGCTGAAGGATGATTACTGACCCTGTGCTGTTTGCTGTTCGGGTTGACTGCCCATACCGGCTGCATGAGGGTAGGACTACCGCCGCTCTTTCTCCTGTGGAACCGACACTACACATTAGTGTCTACACCAGCCGGTACTGATGCAGTGCAATCTTGACCCTAATGGGGTTGTGTTTTTGTGATCTACAAGGTACCACTTTTTAGGGTGCTGTAATGGTGGTCACTTGTTCACTTCACTTCATTGCTGACCACCACCAAAAATTGTAGGTAGATCCAATTTGGTCCTGATGAATTGCCATCTAATAAGTTAAAGGGGCAAGAAACATGTTGACCTTTCTTTCAAGCGCATAAACTTCGCATCCTTAGAGTGAAGATATGCGCCTTGTTTTACTTTTAATTAGGGCAGGGGCTGCATTCATTAAAATTATCTTGAGTGGACCACCTCCCCTATTTTACTTCACTTCCCTGCACACCACTTTCACCTACACTGATCTAGGGCCCTCACACGCACCTCACCCACCGGCATAAGGAAAAAAGATCTCCGCCAAGAATGCCCCATCTCAGGTGCCGATCCGGTACTGCAGCGCTGACACGATAAGGTGCAGACCCGATGATGAAGCAAGACATCTAGCTGGCTGGGTGTGTGAGGGTCTTTTTACGAAAGGAGAGGATTCTTCTCCCCACTTCTGTGACTCGATACCAATATGTGGAGCCTGTAGAATGACACACTGAACCCTGCTTTTTAAACATTAGGAACTGCATACCATTATTGTAGAGTGCTGTTGGGGTTGCACAATCTCAAGGGGTAGAGGGGGAGGGGAATAGGAGAGGCAGCCCTCCTCTCACACAGTATTCAAACAGTTAGTGCCTCACTTACATGTAACTACATCCATATAGAAGACCAACAGGGTAGGGATACTGATTATTTACATGTAGTGCCTCACCTAATAATCAGTATCCCTACCCTGTTCGTCTTCTATATGGATGTAGTTACATGTAGGTGAGGTACTAACTGTTTAAATCTTGTTGGGGTTGGCCTGCAGTGGTTACTTCTTTTCTTTTTTTTAATATATATATTTTTATTGGTATTTTTCACATTTACAACCTATGACATTTAACATATAAGCTTCATTGCGTATGTTCTTGCAAGGACCCCAGCCTATGAGGTTTGGCCGCTGGGTTTCGTAGGACTTTGGGAAGGTTTATATGCCTGAGCTTCCTTGCCTCTCTGATTTGCCACATTTAGCATAAAACATATAGGTAGTAGCGCTTGTTCAAGGTTTAAGAGGTGTAACATTAAACACAAAACCTATAGATACTGGCTTTTATTCTAGGGGTGGCTGCCTGCCTGCTGAGAGTGATCGAGTCTGACGTTTGTGCAGCCCCCTGTCGAGTCAACTACTCTGACCTGCTATCGCCGCTCTTTTTGTAGATGGAGACACTGGTTAGTACCAACTGTTTTTTTTTTCCTTCATGGGGGTTCGTAGGGGTCAAGAAATTTGTCCAGGGTTGCCCAGATTCCTCTGTTGGGGTTCTTCCATGGTGAGTTTCTTAGCGCTGTAATGTCGGCTCCCCTAAGGTAGGTCACCCAGTTCAGCCACCCCTTAAATGGGGCTTTGGCTGTGTCTTTCCATTTGGTGAGCACTGTTTTGGCTGCTGCTGTTAAGAGGAAGTCTACGAGGTTTCTGTCTTTTTGTGTGGCTAAGTCCGCCGTTATGAGTGCAGTGGTGAGGGTGGCAAACTCTTCTTTTAGTGTGCAGCCCAAGGCCTTATTTATGAATGTGAAGACTCTTATCCAGAATTTTTTATCGTTAATACATTGGAAGGTAAGGTGCGCCATGTCCCCTTTCTCTAAGTTACAGTTCCTGCAGCAGTCGTTCTCTCTCAGTCCTAGCGACGCTAAGCGCACTGGGGTCCAGTATGTCTTATGCAGTAGCAAAAATTTTGTCTGAGCTATAACAGGGAAGATCATGTTTTTCGACGGGGACGCCCAGAGGGTGTGTATCTCCTGCTCGGTGACTGTGGTGCCTAGCTATGATTCCCAGTATCTGGTTGTCTTGTTATTAATCTTTGAGGTCTTTGGTCGAAGAAGTTTGTATAGGTGTGACACTTGGTGGCCCACTTTGTTTAAGTTCTCCATGTTTTGAATAATGAAGGGTTTGTGCCTTGTTATTTTTGATTTTTCTAGGGCTGTTTCGATTTTGAGGAAGTTGTAGAGTTCTATGTCCGGTAGGTTATGTCGTGTTTTTAGGGTGTTAAAAGTGAATGGTTTTTCCCCGTCTTCCAGTTTGGCCGGGTATGAGAACCCTAGTCTTTTCCAGGACTCTATGTCTAGGGGTTTCCGTCTATACTTTATCTTGGAGTTCCCCCACAGAGATTCCCAGTTCGAGTTTTTGATAGTGTGTACGAGTTTCTGGTCTACCTTAAGTAGTGTGTTTCTTGTAATTTTAAGTATAGGGCTGTTCAGTTGTGCCTGTTTGTTCGCGGTGAGGAGAGTTATTGGGTCGGTATTGTTTAGTATGGCCTTCTCAATGGTGAGCCAGATTGGCGTGTATGTCTGGTTTGGTAGGATCCAGTACATCCCCAGTCTTGCTATGAATGCCGTTTGGAATGTCCTGAAGTCTGCAACATTTAACCCTCCTAGTCTCTTTTCTAGTTTTTGTTTTTGTAGACTTATTCTAGGTTTCTTGTCTAGCCACAGGAACTTGTTTATCATTTGGTCTATCTTGCGGAGGAACTTGTCTGTGAGTGTGAGGGGGAGCATGCCAGCCAGGTAGTTGACCACTGGTGTGATCATCATTTTTATGGTGTCTATTCTTCCCTACCACGTAATGAATTTGGGCGACCAGGCTTCTAGTAGCTTCTTAATCTTTTCTAGGGCTAGTTTCTCATTGTGGTCGAGAGTGGACTTCAGATTCTTCCCGAATTGGATCCCTAGGTACTTGACGAACCCGGGTTGCCACGCTAATCCTGATTCACCTACTACCTCTCTGGGTGTGTGTATGTTGAGTGGCATATATTCAGACTTCTCTTTGTTTAGTTTGTATCCAGAGTGGGCAGAGTACAAAACTATGGTGTCCATATGCGCCGTGATCGAGGTTTCTGGGTCTTCTGTTATTATGAGTATGTCATCTGCATAGGCTGCAAGTTTGGCTGTGGTCTTGTTGATGGGACTCCCCGCATATTCCTATTGGTTATGATGTCTCTAATCAGGGGCTCGAGAGCCAGTAGGAACAGCGCGGGAGATAGGGGGCAGCCTTGTCTTGTTCCCCGTTGAAGATTGAATTGATGTGAAATTGTCCCATTTATAGCTATCTGTGCCTTGGGGGTTTTATACAGTGCCATTACTTTCCTCATGTTACTTTATCCCAGGTTGTATGCTCGCATGGTCTGTTCTAGGAAGTGCCAGGACACTCTGTCAAAGGCTTTCTCTGCGACCAGTGTGATTGCTACCGCCGGTTTAGTAGATTTGGAAGATTGTTCAAGAACATGGCAAAGGAGTCTTGTGTTGTTAATCAGTTGAGGGAGCACGTTGTTCAATCTTGTGGCTAGGATTTTGGCATAAATCTTGCAATCTGTGTTGATAAGTGAGATGGGTCTGTAATTTTGGGGCCGCTGTGCGTCTTTGCCTTCCTTGGGTATGACTATTATGTTTGCTTCCATAATGGATTGCGTTATCACCCCCCCCCTCTCATAGTGGTTGAAGCTTTTTTTCATGATTGGAGTAGATGAGTTTGGAAGGTTTTATAGAAGGGGCTGTGTATCCATCTGGTCCTGGAGCTTTGTTGTCCTTAAGGGACTTGACCGCCATTTCTATTTCCTTAGTTTTGATTTCTTGTCCTAGCAACAGGGCCTCCTCGTTACATATCTTGGGCAGGTTTAATCTGTCTAAGTATGCATTGCATCCCTCTTGGTCTAGAGTTTCGTCTCTTTTGTAAAGATCTTGGTAGAAGTCCCTGAATGTGTGTAGTATGTCTTTGTGGTGGGTGTGCTTGTTGTTGCTTGAGTCTGTGATGGCTGAGATGGTGTGTTGTCTCTGTTTGTGCTTAAGGTATGATGCTAGAATTTTTCCCGCTTTGTTTGCCTTGCATAGGTTGATTTGTTTGTATTTTTTGTATCCACAGTCCAGCTCGTTCACTCAGGAGTTTGTTGCATCATTCTTTTTTCCTGTGAGCTCATTTAGGTAGTTGGGGTTCCTAGTGTCACTGATGTGTATTGTTTTTAGACGCTTGATGTCTCCTTCTAGTTGGTCTAGGTGTGCTTTTGCTTCCTTGTCTCGTCTGGCTTTGATATCTATCAGTGTCCCTCTAACTGTCGCTTTGAGCGTGTCACACAGGGCCTTGGGGTCTATGTCTGGTGTATGATTGTCCCTAATGTAGTCTTTGATGACTTGCTCTATTCTATTTTTGTCTTGTCTTGCTACATGACTACATGTCATGACTACATTGTTAATCCACCATCTGCGGGTGGGGTTTTCGTTGTGGCGCCCTGCTAGTTGTAGGCTAATGCATGAGTGGTCAGAAATTGTTCTTGCTGCTATGTCCGTGTGCTCTATTAAGTGTGTGTGTGAGTCTGAGATGAGAATATAGTCTATTTTACTGTAGGAGTTATGCAGGATTGAGTAGAAAGTGTAGTCTCTGGTGTCGGGGTGTTGAAGTCGCCATGGGTCTTTCAGGTTGAATCTATTGTATATGCTCTTTAGAGTGTTGTGTGAGGCTGGGGGCAGAGCGTGGGACCGCGACTGTCTGTCTAGGGTGTAGTCTAGTGCCAGGTTGAAGTCTCCTGCCAGTATTGTCATGTCATTTGGGGAGCTTGCCTCCAGTCTTTTCGAGATCCCCTCCCAGTATACCGTGTCATCTGTATTTGTGGCGTATGTGTTAGCTACCAGTATAGATTTGTCACCCCTCCTCAGGTGTGTTATAGTAGTCTACCTTCCTCGTCATGCTGTTGGTTTTCAATGGTTATCTTTGAGTTTATGTTTATCAATGTGATGACTCCTCGCTTCTTCCCTATTGCTGGTGACCAGGCTACCTCTCCTATCCATCTTGCCCTTAGTTTGGCCGAGTCTTCCATGGAGAGTTTGGTTTCTTGTAGAAGTATAACATCCCGTTTGGTCTTTGCTAGGTAGTCTAGAACCTTTTTTCTCTTGACGGGGTGGTGTAAGCACTTTACGTTGAGGGAAACTATCTACAGGTCTGCTAGCAAGGCAGTGTTGTTATTATGAGGCGTAGGTGTGTTGTTATTATTTGTCATGGCTTACCGTGTGTGGGCCTCGCCTTCGTTCTCACCCCCTCCCTTTGTGTGTTCCCCTTGTTTTGGGTACAGTAATGAGCTGGTAGCAGGGAGGCATGGACTTTTTGGACTTTTTGGTCGTAGTGGAAAGTGTCGGAGTAGATGATCTAGCTAGCAAAATCGCACAGGACGGACTACACAAAGACACCACATGGACGCTGATGTGGACTAAACAATATAGACGTACAGGACTGAAAGGACAAACTCCCCCCCTTCTCACCCTCCCTTCCCACCTCCCTGCGTTAAACCATCGTATTGTAGACGTGCAACGCCAAGATGCCCCCCCCCTGCCCACCCCCTCCCCGGGATATACTAGTTTGCTGTAGTGGTGCAAATTTTACTTTAGACTGTGTTTCTAGCTCTAAACACTTAACTGACTAAATAGCGGCCTCTTCCCTCTGCCCACTTTGGTGTATATAGAAAGGATATATAAAAATCTTTTAGTCCCTCGTGGTTATGTTTCTCCCCATTATCCACTGGGTTAGGGCACTCCTCCTTTTGACTCCACTGTCCTGGTTTCCATGACCCTATCTTAGTCTCTTTGGTGCACCTGGGTTTCGATAGGGGCTGCTTGGTCATGTTCACTGAGGTAGGTCTTGTTATCATAAGGTATCTGATTTGTTCATTAAAGTTACTTCATTAAATACTCCTGTTGGCTCTTTAATGACCTAATAGTTGACTATAATGATCTTTTCTTTTTTTCCTCTTGTTGTGCACATTTTCTCTGTTCTCTGGTTAGCGCCCTTGTGGTCAGCAGCTAGGAGTTACTATGAGGTAGATTTGGTAGGTCTGAGGTATAGTGGTTTGACAGTTGCCGAATTTTTGATTCAGGCTGTTCTGTCTGTTGTGTTTGGCCACTTTATTGTTGTGGCTGGAGACTTTATTCCACTTGTGGCTCCAGTGAAGCTCTTCTCTTGCTTGACAGCGTATTCGCTGTTTCCATTTCCTGCTGAGTCGGGCCATTTAGGTCTCTGGATAGCTCGATGAAGTGTGTTCTCCCTTTGTCAGTAATTTTTAACCTTGTAGGGCCCACGAAGGTGAAAAGAATGCTCTCCTTCCTTAGCTTTTCCCTCTGAGCTAGGAAGCCTTTCCTTGTGTCCACTGTACTTTTTGAGTAATCTTTTGTGAGTATTATCTTGTGGCCTTTCCATTGCAGATTTTGGCTTTTTCTTGCAACTCCAAAGAGGGCTTCTGTATGATGTGATCTTAGCGGTTTACAGATTATTGGCCTTGGGCCTGCTCTATTCGTGGTTCTGAATGCCGGCACCCTATATGCCTTGTCTAGTTCAAAGGGGTTATCGAACTTGAGATTTGTGAGCTTCGAGAGTAGATCCTGGATGAGAGTCAGGCACGAGCCTACTTTATCTTCTTCCCCCTCTGGCTCACCTAGAATCCTTATGTTTCCCTTTCTGTTATGGTCATCTAGCTCCGCAGTGTGTTTTAGGAGTTTTTCTGTAGTCTTTGTTAGCGCTATGATCGCCTGGTTTGTACGGAGTTCTCCGTCTTCTATATCACTGACACTTTGCTCCACTACGGACAACCTGTTGTTTGCTGTATGAACATCAGCTCTGACGGCGGCCAATTCAAGCTGAATTGCGTCCGTGGTTTGTTTAGTTGATCTGGCCAAGTGGTGGACTTCTGCTAGTTTTTTAAGTATCATGTCCAGTGTGCTATTGATGTCTGGTTTGTGTTTGATGGGAGATTCAGTTTGTGCCTCTGGTTTGGTTTTCTTTGGCTGTTGCACAATCTTCCCCTCATTACCAGCCATGTTTATGAGCCCACGTCTCAGTTGGTGGTGCTCAAATCTACTACTTCTGTTCTGGGCTATGGGTTGGTGAGCAAGCATTTGTGATTCCTCTGTACGTGTGGTCCTAGGCTTGGTCTTGGGTGTTTGCTGCGTGGAGCGGTCTTGTTTTCGGAAACTGTTTCCGAGTGGGTCCCCAATTCGGCTGCGGGGATCTTGTTTCCAGTTCTTCCTTCTGCCACTTTTTATATTTAGCTAGCGCTTAGCATTCAACCTATAGCGGAGATCTCCCACTGCTGTCTGTGGGTAGGGTCCAGTGGGTTGCGCTCTGGTCCCTGCAGGTGGGCAGGTCTGGTTGTCACCCCCGCAAAATGTGTCCTCTCTTTATGTGTCACCTCCGAGTTGTGCTCTGTTCCCCTGTCCTTTGGGCGTGTTTGGCCGCACCTGCCTGCTGTGTTTATGTCCTCTTAAGTGCATTATCTTATCCTCCACCGGGTTAGAGCGGTGGACATATTGGCTGTTTTGCAGGCTAGTTCTGTTTTTTCCGTGGCGATTATTGGCTCGGCGGTTTCTACCTCCTCCAGAGAGGCAGATGCCTCTTTGCCTTGCCCATGTGGTCGTATTTTCTTTCTTACCCCCCCTCTTAGCTACGTTCCACAATGTACTCCATGTGCACTCCCTCTCCGGTTCTCCCAAGATGGCGGCTCCCCTTTGGTTGTTTCGAAATTAGAGACCCTTCCAACTCGGGGGTCTCGGGGATCTGCGCTCGTTTTCCCGTTATTTATTTCCTCCACCGGAGCTGGCTTGTCCTCCGCTTCACCCTGCCTCTTGTTGTTTCTGTCTGCGGTGATCGCGGGGCCGTAGGGACGCGCTTCAGTTCGTGCTATTTCCACTCGGCTAAAATTGCGGCATCTATTAGCTGTTTTAGTTTCGCTTTTACCTTCACTCGCTGGGGGGTGATCATTCTATTACTCCTTGTGAGGCTTGGTTGCGGTGTGATACCTCCTTAGTAGGCTTGCACTGACCTTTCTTTGGTTAGCGGTTCAGACGTTTGCTCTCCTTGTGCTCTCCCTCTCCAGATCTCCAAGATGATGGATCGGGGGTCTGTTGTTGTTGTTGTGTGGCCGGAGGTTTCTCCCCTCTCCAGAGAAGCAGTTGCTAGTTTGCCCCGCCCATGTGGCCGTCCTGTTTTCTATTTCTTCCTTCTCCCCCGCTTAGCAGCATCCCGCAACGTACTCAGTGTACTCGGTGTACGTTTGATATCCTTGTGGGGTCCCTCTTCGGTTCTCCCAAGATGGCGGCTCCCCCCTGGTGGTTTTGATTTTAGAGATGCTCTGGGATCTCGGGGAAGTTGCGCTCGGTTTACCGCTCTTTATTTCCTCCACGGAGCTGTGCTTGTCCTCCGCCTCGCCCTGACCCTTTTTGTTTCTGTCTGTGTTGGTTCGCAGGGCAGATGGGGTCGCATTTACGTTCTTGCTATTACCAATGAGTTAAGATAGCGGCTTCCATTAGCTGGTACAGTTTCGCATTTGCGTTCACGTATTGTGGGTATGGTTGTTCTATTTGCTCCTTACGGGTCTCGGTTGCGGGATGTAGCATCTTGGGAGGGTTACACTGACCTTTCTTAGTTTGCGGATTATGATCCCGCCTTCGTCTGCCCCTCAGTTCTCCACCGGCACAGATCACCGACCACAGGTCCCCGGAGCCATCTTGAAGGAACGCAAGTTCTTCATAACAGCTCTCTCTGATTTTCTTAATTTTCCGTCCTCCAGCCCCGGCTGGTTGTCTCCTGCTCCGCACAACTATTGCTCTGGCATTTCTGATTTCTTTTGGTGTAGTTCTTTCTGAGTTTCGTGTGGCACTTGCATGTGTGAATCTCGCTTTATCCCAGGGTCTAGCGGAGCACTGGATTCAGGGAACTTTCCCCATTGCCGTCCATGCCACGCCCTTCAGCGGTTACTTTATTACCAAGGAAAGGAGAAAAGGGCTTTGTTGTGTTTACTTTATCGTCTTGCAGAAGCTCTCCAAGGGCTTTTGACTGAGCTTGCCTCCTGTTTTGAAGTATCAGGGAGACAAAGACTTCACCATCAGTTTTCCCTGAATTCCCTTGCTGGGAATTCTACCTGCAGAGAGGTGCCTGCTGTTGATTGGGACCTCTGAGAAGACTGCGTGTCGCTGAGAGCTGGAAGAGCGAAGAGAAGCGTGTCGCCGCCGCAGCAGTTACCGTTGCATCGCCAATGAGGCGTGCCGCCGCCTCAGCTGTTTGCCGTCCCATCGCAGACGAAGTGTGTCGCATCACCAGAGAAGCATGCCGCCGCCGCAGAGGTCGCCGTCGCATCACCGGAGAAGCATGGAGCAGTACCTGTTGCGGCTCCAAAGTTCATCGATTTCGCCGCACGGCCGTCGGGCGTGCACGCATCGCATCCAAGTAGTGGCACCGCATCAACGACGCCATTTTGTCACATCGCACCGGATCGTCACATCACATCGAGGCGCCACCTTGTTGCATCATAACCGGAATGCAGTAAGAAACCGACGCATGACCTCCTCTCCGGTAAGGGACCGACGCATCACCTTCCCTGCGCTGCAGTAAGGAACCAACGCATCACATCCCCCGAAGCAAGGAACCGACGCATCACCATCCCTGTGACCCTTTGTTTGTTTTGGGTGATGCATCCAAGGTACTTTGAGAGTAAAGTGTTGCATTTACCATCTACATTGAACTAAGTTATTTCTACCATCATAATGTCATATTCTTAATACAGTATTATGGATATTGTGTTAAGTCTAGGAAAGATTACTTATTTTTCTAAACTTGTGTGGTGTCCATTTGTAGTGTTTTCACTGCATTACTGTATGTGTTCACTAATGCTTTACACACTGCCTCTGAGATAAGCCTGTCTGCTCGTGCCACGCTACCAAGGGGTTGAGCAGGGGTTATCTAGGAGTGTATCCCCCTTATCCTGACTAGAAGCAAGGGTCCCTATTTGGACAAAGGTGCAAACCATTGCCAACTAGAGACCCCCATTTCTAACAAATATCAACCCAGCACCAGTGGTGTTTTCCTAATGTCAGTGTGTTGCGTCTTGTGCTGACCTTTGGAGAACAGCACTGGATATAGGATCAATACTCTATCACATATCTTGGGATTTTTAGATTGGAGTGAGAAATAACAAAGATTTGGAAATTTGGAATTTCATGTGTGGCGATCCTCTTCTTTTTAGTCTTTGGACCATGATTATATGGATTCTGACTTGGATTTGGATATTGATCGGAATCAGGAGAAATTCTGTAATAATTGGAGTGCTTTCTCCTACATAATAAAAGCAACTTGCATGTTACAAGTTAGCTGTGCAGTAGTAGCATCAACTCACTTGGCCACATTACATGACACAATTATGTGGTTGAACTGTCGCCCTCAGTCACATGAAGTATGGATGGAAATAGGAGGGCTCTTCAGGTACCTAGTGGAACTGCTTCTGTGGTGGCTACATTCAAATGATGAAGCTGGCATGCAGAGGGCCCATATTTGTGTGCAATACATACATCACCATAACAGAAAAATTGAAATTTCGAGCACCAGAACTTAGCCTAAGAAGGAGTATCTCCATGTTAGCTCTCATTCAACATCAAAACTCATCCAGTATTTTTGGGGAGGTCTTATTGGCTGCAAAGGGCCTTCCTGCTACCATTCTCACACGTACTGTATCCATTCACGTTTCCTCATGCATTCTCAGGGTACTTGTATCCCCAGTTTTAGATGTTCATGTTATGAACCACAGTGGAGAGTTGATATTACCTTCTGAAAAAAAAAATATCAGGGACTGAGGAGCTCAAGTGGCATTTTTTGTGAGAAATGTTTTAATGTATTTACTAATTTTTAAAGACTAGTTAAATCAACATGCTCTTGTTCAAAGCACTTGAGGGTGTGAAACAAATTGGGGGGGGGTGATTTAGCATTAAGATATTCTTCTAAATCACAGGCTGTTCTGCTGAAAGACTTTAAGAGAATGGGTTAGGTGTGGCCCATACAAAACGGTTGTGCACACAATGTATAAAAGATCTCGGAGCTTTCCTCTGTCTCAGACCTTTATTTGGATGGTTCCTCTTTCCAGCAAGTCATATCCACCAACAGCTTGTAATGCCCTTGCCGTGGTCTCTGAGACATGGATCCGAAGTGCTAGGGGAAGAAAAATCTTCATCAACGAACAGTACACAACATATCCTTACTTTACAGCTACATAAATAGGTTAGTAGAAACCCAAGTTTTTCCATGAGCATTTCCGCTAGTCTGGCTCATGCCCCCACCGCCTCCTCTCGGCTGCACAGTTAAAAATTATAGGGGACTTCACTGAACAGGTTAAAGAAAGCAAAAGTTCAAATGACAGCACATCTTGATCTAACACATGTGCTCCCATAAACTCTTAGTAACAGCTGAAGCTTTATACTTTTCCTGTTATACATAAGTCACAATTAATGCATAATGCAAAAAATAAAAAATTGGAGAGGAGAAAGAGAGGAAAAACCTGCTCACACGGGTATGCTTTCAAATCATTGAAAGTGAGCCGCGTACTTATTTTCAAGTTTGAATCCGTGATTCATAACCATTTCAAATTTATTGTGTGTTTTTAAATTCAGTATTCAGATCCCCACTACTGAACTGAAGAACAGAATCCTGGGGTAAAGTGTTACCATCAAGCCCAGCAAAGATATCATCATGTCAGATGCACCGACACTACCTGATAACTACAGCTTTTACAAAGCTTCTTAGACCTCTCCAAAGCAATTTCTCTCCAAAGTCATGCAGTCCTTTGAAAGTCATGCAGTCCTTAGGCTTAGCCTGGGCCAATAAAATCTTTAGCCTGGGCCAGCCGACCCAAACCTCTGCAGAGGATGAAGCTCTTTAAAAGTTGCAAAAAGAGACCCGATAAGAGACGTTGCCTAGAGCATGCAACAACATTCCACTGTTGTGTGTTTCTTGCATGGCCCATTGTTGTTTTCTCTAAGTTAGCCTAATTGTGCACGATGTAGGTCGCTTTTTTCTTGCACACGTTACTACATAACACGCTTGCCTTTGTAGCACATTGTATTTTCGCAGAACTTTCACGTTTTTGTATTTTATTCTTTTCCTGGAATTTGGTCTGAGCACCTTAGACAAGGTCAAACAACATTGCCTGTCTTTATCCTCTGTGGTCAGACACTAGCACCTAAACATAACAAGAGAATGCAGCTGCTGTTTGTAAGCACACATATCTTGTCATATAACTGAGGACAGGGGTTCTGAAAAAATACACACTGAGCAAAGGTCCTGAAGCAAGAGTGCTGCATCAGCTCACTTGTACAACATCCACCTATGTATGCACTGATGTGGGCATCATATATATTCATTGCGCTTCAGTAGAAAGGGGGTGGGGGATAGGCTAATCTGTCTTAACATGATAACATGACAGGACTTTTTATGGTGCATGGCCAGTTAACCATGCTAATGGTATTTTTGATAGGCATTTGTTGTCTAATTGTGGTGCAAATACTGCATCCTGGAGCACAATAGTTTAAATAAACATTGTAAACTTCCTTTGTGTCTCTTGTTTATCTTTTTGTTTATCTTACTGTGGACAAATACAAGTGAGAGAGCGAAAGGGTGTCCTGTTACAGCGATCCCTGAGAGGGTCGAGAGTGTTGTGTTCTGGGGTGCCAACTTATTTGTTTCTTTGGAAAGGTTAGAAGGGCAAGTGAGGCACTATAGCCAGTCGAACTTGGGCTCATGGATGATGAGGTGGTATGGGGACTCAGTCCCTACATGCTGATGTTTTATGGTCCCAAGCATAGTTCTGTTCCTGAGCAGAATCCCTGCAACACCACAGAACATGCACCCCTCAGCCTTACTGTCTCTGTCTTTAAAATCCTTGTTTATATATTGTAGCTTTCTACACCTAGTAATTCCACCACTGTCCACCCTGAGAGTGCAAAGTGGAAGTCTCCCTTTGAACTGACTTCCTGTGTGTTTTGCAAACAGTAGAATTCAAGTTGCAGTTCACTAATGAGTGGCAACAATGCCAGGGCAGCTTGCTCCTTTTCATAGAGGACTGGCCTAACCATTCGAGTTAAGATATCCCTTGTAGCATGGGGGCCAAGATTAATGTGCAAATGGTTTGTCCCTGTCTGTAATCCCGGAATGAAACTCAAAAGACAAATTATAGGAATGCAACCTACTGTGCCTACCAGAGCCTGTGATTAACTAAAGTATTACACCTATCACTTATTGAGGTATCCTCCAGAACAGTGGACATCCAGCAGAGTATGATGCTTGTATCTGGGGTGATAGGTGGTGGACAGCAGCCTTACTACCCTACCCCAGGTTGATGAATTTTCAAATTCAGGAAAAATCAGGAATACTCCAGCCTCAAAAACAGCAAGGATATAAGACAAAAACACCAAGAATTGTGTAAAAAGAAAATGATGCAAGAATCAGGTAAGGAGAAAAAGAGACAGGATTAGTGGAAACAGGAAGGATAGCAGGTGCTATTTTGTATTGGAATATGTAAAACTCTACTTATCCCATGCAAGTTTCACAGTGCCTGAGAACAGTTACGAGAAGAGTTTCTCAGGTGTAGCTAGGGTTAATGGTATTTGGGTCGAAGCAGGGTCAGTGGCCATTTGGTATAAATAGGGGTATAATTACTAGGGTGGAGGCAGGGTGGAGGCATGGTTAGCAATATAATTATGGGTGGAGATACAAGGATATAGGCAGAAACGAAAGATACTAGATTATTGATAAGTAAACATAGCAGGGAGGAGGGGGGACTAGACAAGGGGGATTTGGGGAGCAGCTAACTTGAAGGAGGAATGCCCCGTAGGTATTTTGGGAAATTTAGCAGTCGGACAACTGCTGGGGGAGTTTGGGCTTGTTTTGGGATACTTTTGTAGCGCAAGGGTATACAGCCGGGCAGTTTGTGCACCAGTCAACATTTTGTCAGGTGACATGGTGGCCGGGATGCAGCCGTTTTTTGAGTCAGTAGGAGTTAGCATTAGTGGTTAAATTGTTTTTTGCAGTTTAGTGTAGTGTAGTCACATTCCAGACTGTACTTACTATGACAGTGGCAGTCGGAGTATCCCAGAAGGAGTTGGTGGCACAGGCAGTAAAACTCCTAAAGGTGGCAGGGCACCTCGATTTGATGGCGGAGGAGGTGCCATATTCCAGAGGAATTAACCCCTTACACATGGGGCTAATTCCCCTGCGGTGCGGGGGGAGGGACCGCGCGCGCGGCGCCACAGTACTCATGACGAGTCCAGCTCGTTATGCTGCACAGTGGAGCTGTGCTCATGACGAGCTGGACTTGTCATGACTCCACCCACTACTTTAGAACGCCCGCACAGGCAGGGAATTAGCCGCGCGTGGGAGGGCTGCACTCCACTCTACTCCACTCCACTGTGCCTCATGACGATTTGAGCTCGTCATGAGCAGGGAAGGGGTTAAAGCAGATTTGAGAGGGATCTACAGGTTATGGGCTGGTTTTCTCCTGATATGGACTGAGTTTGTATCCATGAGGGTGTGGAGGATGGCCGTAAAGCCTGCAGCTATAGACAGAGCTAGGAGTAAGCTGATTAAGGAGATGTCTTTTTTCTGTAGGGACCTCGGGATGGGTAGGATAGAGCATTCAGACCTCCGTTACAATGACGTGGAGTTCTTCCCCGCGGACAAATTCCATTTGTCATTAATTGGCATGCAGCTTTACTTGTTGCAAATGAAGCTGGTTCTGGTTTCGGTGCTGAATTTCAGTTAAGCGAGGGGGGGGCAAAAAAAGGTGGGAGGGAGCAATGTTGGATCTGCCCTCCTTTTTCTGGGTGGCGGTTGACACTGAAGTTGCCATTGTTTAACAAAGTTTATTGTTGTTCTCAGAGTCAGTTCAGGCTGAAAGGGATGAGGTAGGTAAGTTGGCGCTTAGACAAGACAAGAAGTTTAAGGTTATATAGAAAGTTTAGTGGGCTAAAAGGTTAATAGATGGAGGAAAGAGGGAAGGGATTTTAGAGGTCTCAGCTACATTCGACCAGCCATTGACCATATACAATATTAATGTATTAAGTTGTTATGAAGGGGGAGGGATACCTTAGGAATGGGGGTAGATAACGGTAGGTGTTTCACTTTGGATAGCGAGTTTGTAATTTTCTACGGTGAAGACCTAGGTTATTTTGTGATGTGCACCTTGGGGAGAGGAGTTGGCCTAAAGGCTAGGGCGGTCGACCTCGAATCTGGGGACTTGCCTTTGAATGTCGGCAATGACGCTGAACATCCTGTGATTCTGGGCAAATAACTTAATCTCCCTGTGCCTAAGAAAAAAAATAATGAATGTGTCCTCATGTAATGCAGCTGGAGCTATGTAAAGCCCTCTGATACCCGATTTGGGTCAAGTTCACGCTATATAAAACTCTGTAAAAAAAAAGCTGCCTTTTTCAAACAAACCTGGTTTCAGTGGTCTGTGCTGCTCCCCTCCATCCTCAAAGTATAAGAAGGGAAATAAAGATAGAAAAAGCTAAAAGAGACTACACACAGAATGGAAAAAAAGGGCACGTAAAAGGTGCTCCTGCTAAAGAAAAAGAATGGATCTATGGAATTCTGGAAATATTATACTTCAGGAATTTCGTTGATATGAAAATATGTCACCAAGATGGATTTGATATGCTGGGAATGCCATTAATTTGGAATAATTCAAGGAAAGTTGCCCTGGGAGAAAGTTCCTCTACATTGCTTACATGTGTTTTCTCCTGGAATATGATCTGATTACAAGTATGATTAATCCAAAATATATTTTCTTCCTACATTTTATGTGTTCCCTAAAAAGATAGCAATTATTGAAAAAAAAAATGTATTCTCGGAGACTTAACCGCATCGTTGCTAGAGAGATTCCCCTGCTGTGCTGGACAGCAATAAAAACGGGTGTGCTCAGCTCGTCATGAGCACACGAGCACTGTGCTGCATGACGAGCTGAGCTCATCATGAGCATGGAAGGGGTTAAGCTGCCTTTTCCCACCAGTCCATGATGGCATTTTACAAAGAGTTACATTGAGTTTCTCAAGTATACATTTTATTAACCCTGGGCGTAGTTTGTGAAGTAGCGTTACGCATAGCTACGCAAACTGCATAGTGCACTGTGCAAAATGCTGTTCGCACTGATTGCACAGTGCGGTCGTTTTCTGCCGCTCGAGTAGATTTCTACTTGAGCGGCAGCTTTCTCAACGCGGACTGGTAGTTTCTCATTGCGAGTGGTCGCGAGCATACGCGACCACTCGCAATGAGAAACTTGACCTCCCCGCGTTGAGAAACTAGCCGGGAGGTTTACTTTCCACGCTCGCGATCGGCAACTTGGTGTTGCTGATCGCGAACGAGGAAAAAGTCTTGCCGGAATGTTATTTTGCTAGTTCGCAGTCGTCAACTTGACTTTGAGGACCGCGAGAAAGCAAAAAATGACCGCTGCACTACACTATGCTTTGCTATGCATGTTTGCACTGTGCTACGTGCAATTCGCGTAGTGTGAAGTAGCACAAACTTCGTAAACTACGCGAGCGTAGTGTAGTGCTTTGCCCAGGCTTACATTTTACCCAACTTTAGTTACACAAGTTATGAAAGTGACTTAAAAAATTATATTTTAAAATACAAAATAAATTCAACACAATCAAGCCAGGCAGAGCAGAAACTGGTATGTCGCCGAATGGTATCATATTTGAATGGCTTGTACAAAGCAAACTGTCAGTTTACATTGTAGTACATGGGCATGTGTTACCTATCAGCCAATGACAATACTCGATTTCCACAAACTATTGTATAGTACTTGAAGAAAGGAGTCTCTTCCATCGAACAATATTTAAAAGTTAACACATCTTCAATTTCACTCTTTCTTCTTAGACATACCAGTGGCTCATCTTTCCCCTTACTGAACCTGGGGTTCATACTATTATATGCATAACGCCTACAACCAATCATCGGCATCTAAGATCAGTTTTATTTCTGAAATTCCCAGGTTCTCTGATTGCACCTGAATCATCAAGGTAGACAGTCAAAGAGGCTGTCCCAGGTGTACAGACACTCTCAGAACCCTTGCAAGTGGATGTTAGCCCCCATCGAGTGCCATCTTGTGTTCGATTGTCTCGCCCTATTGTCAGCCATGCCTTATACCGATCTAACATTCCCTTTTACTGAGTTTGTTTTATACACAAGCCCTATAGTCGTCTCCAGATGTAATCTTGCTGCTCTTCCTTGTCTAGTCTAGGACTTAGTTAAAGCAGTACAGTAGTGTCTAATGTCGCTTCTGCGCCTCTTTCCAGTTTTATGATGTGACTTTTAACTGTGGAGGAAGCCCCGGATGATGAAAATGATGTATTCAAAATGCCCATGAACCAGGACAGCTCCAGATTGAATCAGTGGTCCGTGTTATGCATGTAATGGGAGATTTGATAGACTCATACAGCAAGAGGAAAGATGAGTGAGGCAGCCAAACAGATTGCCAAGGAGAGTGAGGTGTGTGTATGTGAATGAGTTACCTACGTAAACTGTTGCTTTCCATCCTGGATGCTGTGTTTACTGTGTCGCCAAAAAGACAATATCGAGGCATTGTGACGCCCACTACTCCTGCCACCACAGGACCTAAAAACGAAGAAAGAAAGCTGTTCATACAGAAAATATTTTGTGAATGAAACAGAACTATTCCAAATGCAATATCACTACACAAGGTTGGGGTGTTTTAGTAATATACACAACAGATTGCAAGATCGCACTACACTGCTAGAATGGAAGGGCAAACCCATGACTCTTCTCCCAGTCTCTACTCACTTGCAAAGTTGATTAAATGTCAAAAAAATTGTTACAGTGATATTGTTTTTGATGGTGTGGAGTTTGAGCAGGTGAAGGCCCTAGAAGTGAAAGTTTATTTTTTAGTCAAAGCACTTACTAGTGTCAATGCCCGCATGCTGGAGGTCAGGAAAAAGAAATATGGGCAGATCTTGAAAGCAAAGTGGAACTTGATTAGACAACAATGCGACCAAGGACTCAAAGACAACGTGATAAACGATGCTAAAGATGATAAAACAGAGACTACGCTTCAGAGGAATACTTAGCATTGGATAACTGGCTCCAAAAAGTTTGAAGATGATGCAAAATCTCCATTCCGCTGAGAGAAAAGTCAGAGTTAACAAATCGGAGAAAAAAAGTGAAGAGAAAGTTCAAACCATAAAGGGGAATGAGAGCTATAGAGAAAGAGGGGATGGTATCTGGCGGCCCTTGCGTAGGACCCTGAAATCGTCTAAAAAAGTTGCCGTTCTTGGTGGGACTTGTCTTTTTGAAATTGAGCTTACTGTGGAAATTGAAATGTCTGTATCTGATCCACTAACCAATTTCTAACATGTAGTTCCACATACTGTGTGCACGTTCTAATATGCCCATGCAAAATGTGGTATGTGGGCAGTACTACGTTAATGACAAGGAAACGAGTGCTTGAGCACATGCGTGCCATAAACAAAAAAGACCCGCATAATGCATTACCCTATAGCCAGACATTTCGAGTTGTTCCGCCTGTCCAATAGTTCATTGCTAAGTTTTTTCGCACTGGAACAAGTCCACACTGGTCCCAGAGGTGGGAACAGAACTCTGCTCCTACGTAAACGAGAATCCAGGTGGATAATTGAACTCGAGACAAAGTATCCGAGAGGTCATAATCTTGATTAGGAATTAGCCTCACATCTACGTGATGAATGATTCTGGTTTGTCTTATTACCTTTTCAAAATGTCTTGACTTGTAATAATTGCTACTGCTTGTATTCAACTGTTTGAAATGTTTTAAGATTTTGGCACTAAACTATGATGGAATAGTTTAGAATGACTTGATTTTAATATCACTTTTTTTTTTCTTTCCACAGGAGGAAAGGAAGGGTTGCCTCAGTTGCAGACTGTTTCATCCGTTCCAGACACCCTACCCTTTTCTTCCCCGTCCTGTGGGTCCATCTCAGATAAGATTTTCTATCCTCACATAAATCTTTGGGCACTTTTCTTCTTTTCTCTTTTTTCACTTAGTTCAGGAATCTTGTATGGGTTGTTATTAGAGTTGGAATTTTTTGATTCTTGATAGAATGAAGTCGGTCTATTAATATAATTTGGAATGTTCACATGTTTCACATGTTTAAGTACAACAATAGTATATTGCCCGTTTATATATTCTCTGCCTTGGAATTGTGTTGTGTTTATTAACCGCATGCGTGCGGCGGCTATTTATGCGCTACGCGGCTTTTTTCAAAAAGCCGCGTTACATGACGAGCTGAGCTCGTCATCAGCGTGCGAGCGGCACAACTCATGACGAGCTGAGCTCGTCATGAGCGCCGAAGGGGTTAAGAAAAATCTGGCACTATGCAGCATATAGAATGAGCACATACACATTACTGTGTGAGCCAAGTATTTCTTAGTATCAGGCTCTATGTGAATTTTTTGACACTATGTTGAATGTAATTTGCGATATGGTATGCTTTATAGATTTTCTATAATTGTGCTATTTGAAGGACAAGCTGATACAACTTGCTTACTTTCCTAGCGGCACTATTGGCCACATAATTGTATGTACAGTTATCGTATTCCTAGCTAAAAAGTTGTATGGAGATTTTGCATGTAGTACGCATAGGGTGCTGCACAGACATTACAATTTGATTCACTTATGTTTTCATTTTGTTTTCAATTTGCTGTGTACATCATGAGTTATGACAGTGAATATGCATATTTAATATGTGGATTCATATAAGATTAACATATATTCTTGGAGAGAAGGATGGTGCACAAAAAATGTAAGTCCAAACTGCTTCCAATTTTGTTAAGGTTAAGTCCTTTATTTTTCAAGCTTTAAAAAGAAGCCTCAGCCAACGCGTTTCGTTCCTTTCGGAACTTCTTCAGGGCTCAAAAGTATCTTGAGGTTCCGACACAATGTTCAAAGAGATTAGGAAAATTCCAATTGCTATGTGAAGGACCGTTCATAGGTCTAATTCTTTACTCTTCAATTCTGCTGACTTTATGTAGAAAATGGGTAAGTAACCTTATTTACAGTTCAAACGTGCTTTTCGGCGAACCTCACTGCGATATCTGTGAGCTAGATATAGAGAGACATAGACCTGGTTTGAACTGGAAATAAGGTTTGAACTGGAAAGAAGTTACTGACCACCCCCAGCTTGGGGGTGGTCAGTAACTTCTCAATTGTTGGCAACAACAACTGAGATTACAAAACATTGATATATCCCATTGTGACTTCAAATGTGACAACACTCCTCTCCTATTTGCCATTTAGAAAGAGTCCAAAAAAACACCTTCTAAGACCTGTCATCCTCTGCATGGTTTTCCTCTCATTTTTTCAACTTCAACCTTGTTTTTGCTGACTTCGTTTTTGCTTACCTTAGACTCTGGTCACTTTGCCACTGCTAACCAGTGCTAAAGTGCTTGTGCCCTCTCCCTAAACCATGTTAGATTGGATTATATCCAATTTACATTATTTAGTTTACATGCAAGTCTCTAGTAAAGTGGCACTACCTATGCCCAGGACCTGTAAATGAAATGATACTAGTGGGCCTGGAGCACTGATTGAGCCACCCACTTAAGTGGCATTTTAAACATGTCTCAGGCCTGCCATTGTAGCCTGTATATAAGCAATATTAAACTGACATTTCGACCTGGCAAAGTGAACCCCCTGCGAGGCCGGAAACCTTCCTTTTTAAAACATATGTCACCCCTAAGGGAAGGCCATGGACAGCCAGAGGGCAATGTACAATCATATGCTGTGCATCTGAGGTGCAAGTAAAAGACCTTGAAGCAGAAGAGTGGGTCAACTTGACATTTTTAGGGCGAGCCTTCGTGATGCAAAGGGTCGGAGGTGTTAGTAAGCATTAGCAGAAGCATGCAATAAAGCCACATTTGAAAGGTGGCAGTTGCCAAACTGAACTCGGACTTCCTGTCCTTACAGTTTAGTGGGTTACCACCTGTTGCACAGAACTCGCAGGGCACATGTGTTTATCAGAGGGGCTGGACACGTTTCATCATTCCAATGTCGCTGAAAGCAGTTTCATTGATTTGCACAGTGCTAGCACCTGTTGTCTGTGTCTGGTGTGAGAAAGCGCTATAAAAGGGTGTTATGAATTGTAAAGTGCTTGTTACGGTAACTATTAACCCTACAACGGTCTGCTTTCAACCAGACTGCAAATCCCTCGCCAGCACAGCCCCGGCGGAAGCCTTACACACTGCCCGTGCGTTAATACCCGCAACATACACGGTACAACACCCTGATATCTGCAAATAGAAACACAATAAAAGTCTGACCTTGTTCTTATCCTTGGGTCCGGGGACCCCTTCAGGTTCGCAAAGCCTTTTCAGGGGGGTTACTCACTGCTTGGAAAATCAAATAATATGTTTTGTTATTTTCACTTGATATAGCTCAATGACTCATATCGACTGGTGAATCTGGGCGCTTAGACAACATAGCACAACCACAACTAAAATAACCAGGCCTTCAAGATTTTTTTAAACTAAACAAAATCTGGACAACTGCGGAGATGGGACGGAAGTTGATTCCAAGCCGAGGGGCGGTGAAGAGTGAGATCTACCTCCGACTCTGGAAGAGCGGAGGGGGGAACGGTCAGTCGCGCTTTATGGCTAGACCGAAGAGTTCTGGAAGAGCAGTAATGACGTAATTTATCCTCTATGCACGTGGGGGCTCTGCCCATCAAAGACTTGAGGCAGCAGACCTTAAAAACAGGGCATTTCCTGACCGAAGCCAATGTCGGGTTCTCAGAGTAGGAGCCGGGTGGTTACTTACCTGGCGTGCAGCATCGCTTTGCACCAGCTGAAGTCTGGACAGTGAGGGGTCATTGGCGGCCATAAGCATTGGCATAGTCAAGGCGACTAATGACAAGGGCTTGTTTAACATCCTGGCAAATTGGCAATGACCCACAACTGGGGAGGACTGACCCAAGAAACAAAAGAAACAGAAACAGAAACGTACAATCAGGTGAGTGACGGGCCAGCACTGCAGGTTCCAGCTCTGTTGCCCTAAACACAGCTCTTCCAGCACAGTGAGCGCCCTGGGGCCTTTTCGACATTCACTGGGCACTGGTGCACAACAAACAGCGCAAGTGCTCGTTTGCACAGCTGTCTTTTGGTGAAATACAGAAATTCTTAGCGCTTACTCTATTCCATATTGCACACATGTGTTTTTCACCGTTGCAAAAATGAGGTAAATAGTTTACGAAACATTTTTATAGTTTGATTGCAAATGATTTTGTTAAATAATTTGGTTTTAACAAAGGAAAATATATCATTAGTGAATATCCACTAGTAAAGAAATTAAGCAAACTAATTTTACAGTATTTATGAGGCTTTAAGAGTTTATCCTTTAACGTAATTCATAATCAACGTAGTTTCCTTTTTCATGTTTTAAAAATGAATAAACTATAGATTTTCTGTTAATTTTATTAGGAACACACAAAACATCGAATCTATTCATTTTCTCAATGTTTGCCCTTGTGCAAAACTATTTTATGTAAAGTGTAGCAGTGCCAATCGTGCCATCTTCATTCCGTAATAAAAAAAAGCACCAAATCTGTTTTCGTACCTGTATGAAATGTTATAAGAAGGCTACTTGATGGATGATGTGAGTGCTGCCCATTACAAAGCCCCAATAATCTATTAAATATGTTGCACAACCCCCACCTTCTTTTAGTTCTCACAACCCTTTCGTCTCTTTTCTCCTCATTAGTAATACAGATATTTCCAGAATTTCTCCTAATTTAAACACTGCAAATAACTCCACATTAATACTTTTTAAGTTATTATTGCGTTCAAAGCTGCTGTAAGAACTTCCTGTTACAGGCAGGGGGCAGCACTGAACTGCAGGTGAGTTGAGACAAGACCTAAATTACGGGACACCCCATATTCAAACACACTCAAGACAGGCAGGGATGGACCTGAGACACTCAGTATTTGGGTCTGATAAACCAACCATCAGACCGTATTATTACATTATTTGCAGTAGTAAATAGGCTAGGCCCAGCCCCCACTTACCTGTGACCAGCCCACCGACCAGTCAGCCCTCTCAGACCCGGCTCTTTGGCCTCGAGGCTCACACCTACCTTCAGTGTGTGAAGAGGATTTGGTGCCAAGTCTAGGATGTACAAGATTCCACTGATTATGATTGATTTACAAATCAGCCTCAATGCTGCATGAATGTAGCACCCTCTGTTCGGCCTCACCCAGTCCTCTGTCTATGTAGCAGCCTCCATCATGTGTTCTTTAAGCAGCTTGAGTTAGGAGTACACATAGCAGCTTGAGTCATATATGCACATAGCAGTGTAAGTCATGTGTGCACATAGTAGGTCCAGATATAGTTGTGGTACATTGGGTATGCATGTAACAGCCTCACGCATGTATGCATTTAGCATTGGGAGTCATGATTGCAATCAGAAGCATCAGCCTTCTATATATGTTACTTCTTCAGTTATGTACCCACGTAGCAGCCAGCCTCATTGCTCTATGCATGTTATAGCCTCTGCCACGTGTGGTTGTAGAAGCCTAAATCATATGTATGCATGTGTAGGTACTTATATAGCGCAAACCTAGCAGTGAAGAAACAGAGCACTCTATAAATACCATTATGTGAAGGGTCTGGAGATGATGTACAAGATAGCGTACATCAAGTGTGGATGACACAAATACATTGTAACACATTTTAGGTACAGGAAGATTAAGTGATTTGCCAACAACCATACGATTTTGAGTCTAGCACTGAGGCTGGGATTCAAACCGGAGGTTCCAGAACCAAAAGGCAGAAATTTGCATTCCTAGGACACATCCCCTCATATATGCATGTCTGCATCTCCTTTCGTGTATGCATGTAGGCGCTCCTGTCGTGTGTGCATGAAGTAGTGTTAGTAGTGAGTACATGCGTTACCCTCTATTGTCTGTGCATGTTTGTATATAAGGACAAAGGCCAGTGAATACTGAAGTACTGGGGACACCTATTCTACTTCTGCCACAGTGTGATAAATTAGAGACGACTATGGCATAGGTTAAGAGCGAATTTTCAGAAGCCCTGCCATTTTAAAAGACACACAGTTGGCATAACATTAATGACTGTCTTCAACCGTGCAGTGCTGAGAGACACTACCATACCTGTGTGGAGACCAATCCTTAGCTTCAGTTTTTCCTCGGGCATGTGCTTTATCCGGAAGCCAATCATGGCACTGAGAAAGTGCAGAGACATGGTGGCGATCTCATCAACGTGTTTCATTCCATTTGGCAGAGGAAGTCCACTTGCCACCATGTAGGCATCTCCAATGGTTTCCACCTGAACAAAGGAAGGACAAGGGGATAGCAGCAATTGTAACCCATGTCTTTCAAACAGTAAATGTGGTGATGTCCAAAAACGTTAATAAAGCATCTCCCTTAGGTTAGGTTGGTAGGTTTCAAGACTTGCTCATGACCTGCACCACACCATCGTAGAGAAAATCTGCTTCTTATAGCAGCAATCACATTGACTCTGATTAAAGTCATAATCCCGGACAGGAGAATGCCCAAGATATAAAGAGGTCAAGTAAATGGCAGGCACTCTGTTCATACAGTGTTGCAGGTTGAGGGATAAAAGGGAGCATGAGACACGACCCAAGGAGTATAATACTGCCGTAGGAAAATCACAGCTCCAGAGAGTTACCTACTTTGACCGATATAGGCAATAATCGGTCAATATCGGTGTAGTATATAGAATGTGATAAATTGCATAGTTTAAAAAAAAACAATTTGAGATTGTGCAGATGTACACATGACAGCTGAAATGTGATTTGCCTGTAGCACACATCACTTTTGAATGTGAGGGAAACATCTAACACCATGAGCGTTTAAAACACACTAATGTTTTTCTTTACCTTCACAAATGCGGCTGGGCATCCTTCCATCATTGCCTCATTTGCCCACATGGAAACTACCGCAGATAACAAACCTCTGTCCATTATGCAGAGAATAAAAAGAGCACGTGCTACACGTATTGTGCAATTGCGGGAGATTAAACAAGGAACAAAGACTCATATTAAAACCCACCCTAAAGAAAAAGGTGATAAGAACATAGAGGCAGGCAGTGAAAGCATGCTTCGAAGGCGGGGATGTCCGGCTTGCCTGCCATCTGGTCCAATTAATATGTAAAGCAGAAAAAATGTTAAACTTCAGCACTTAGTTGACCATTTGGGCCACCACACCAGGCATTCAAGGTTCAGACATATGTTAGTGTGCAAGGGATTCACTTCATCTGCTGCCTTTCTTGCATTTTGTTTTCTCTAGCTGCTGGGAGCCACACTCAAGACCCTGCGGGCCTAGAACAGGAGGGAACACTTTGAAACAGCAGGTTCTGCATACTGCCAACAACCCTGTTTCACAATGGTACTGCAGTTTCAGACCCCTCTTTCTTTGAACAAATCCCTTTAACAACGTCAGAACTTTGCTTCGGCTAAAATGAACTGCAAACGCTGGCCCATAACAAAGCGGTCTATTACAATGGCGGCACCGCAATGGCAAAAGGGACCGCCCGCCATAGGTGGGGCGGTCCCGCCATTCAAATTAGGATGCACCCGGCCCACTGTTGGGCGCATCCCGCATTTTTTACATTGCAGCGGACAGTGCTGTATGTAAGCAGCACCCGCCACAATGTAAAAAAAGCATGTCGTGCATTTGCATGCACAAAGTGACAGGCACCGCGCAGGGCCTGCCACCCCAAAAGCAGAAACCGCTTGCCTTTCCGCTATGATTATAATATGGATGGCGGTGTCTTGCAGACACCGCCACCATATTATACACGTTTTCCACCCAGTCGACGAGTCAACCGGCAGAAAGGCGGCGGAGGTCTTTCAGGCATTGATGGCGGGTGGATCGCTCCCACCGGGCCGACGGTGGCTACCGCCGGCCCAGTGGGGGTGTCCACCCACCATCATAATAGACCCCTGAGGGTTTTAACTCAGACAATCTGTCTACTAATGTTTTACTTATACAAAAGTTTTAGAGCAATCTAAATTATGGTTTTACAATATGGAAACATTTGATACTGATGTTTTATAGTTGCAATAGGTGTAAGTAATCACACAAATAAAGATATTACTTACTTTCGCAAATATACTTGGCAAAGTAAGAAAGAAAATTCTGCGGAAGCAGTAAGGAATCACTGATTTATAAGATTATTCCCCATTGTGAAAATAACACCTTCTGATTCTCTAGAAATTTCACTCCATGGAAATGCGGCTACCAAATGAACTAGTAATTCCCTGGGGTAAAACTCCAACCTGATTTTCCGGCCGACTTAAAAGGTAAATCTGAATGTTTGATGTAATTTTGGGCCTGGGTGTAGTAAGATTTAATTGATACACATGTAGTCAGCTCCATTACAAAATCTCAAACAGAACCTCTGCCAAATGTTCTCTCCACATTCCACCTATATTTCGCCCATGTTTCCCAGATAATGAAACCTTCTGCAGCAGGCACAATTACAAACTCACTCACCTTGCTGGTGGGATACTGGGCTCCACTCCTGCATCCCAGGGTCTCATAATCTCCCTGAACAATAAATGCTGCAACACTGAAGGGGAACAATCAAGGCCTGCCCCCTTCTGCAGGCTAAGCTGATGTTAAAACTGTTTTCTTATCATGTTATTTACAGCTCAGAATAAAAAGAGAATTTGTAAGCAATCAGGTTATTGGTTGAGGGGGTTGAAGCCCCACTTAGGCAACACCCACAATACTTGTCACGGTGAACCACAAAAGGCACTAAATTAACCTGTGCATAACCCTTTGGCAGCTTGGCACAAAATCCGTCAGACTTAACTTAAAGGCAATGTGTAAAATATTTATACAGCACACAAAAAGTCCTAAAAATAGAGCAAAGTTTAATAAAAAAAATAATAAAAGAATGACAAAAATCCAATCAGTTGAACTGGAGATATACAATTTGAACGTTTTTAGTGAAAATAGTACCTAAAAGCACAAAGCGCTACTCATGAGGCATTCAGTCGAAAGTACAGGTTGGTTGTGATGGAGCACAGGTCGGATACAGGGACTAGGTTAGTCCCACTAAACAGTTACTTTTAAAGTCAGGCAATAAGAGTTACATTCGCGTTGGAGGCGGCTGGGAGGAGCAGTCTGAGTGTCATGGATGGTTGGCTCAGATGGTAGAGTCTTGGTGCAACCGGGCTCATTCGCAGTCACGAGGAGCCCAAACTTCAGGATTTTCACCTTTTCTTGGGGAAAAGTAACTCTTATGCCAGCAATTGGTCCAGCGCATGGGGAGACACCTCTTGGGGATAAGGGACTCACTCCAGGAGAGGCCAGCAGGGCTTAAGCAAGTTCAAGCAGGTCCAGTTGCCGAAGGCCAGCTGAAAAGTTTCAAGTAAGCCTCTAAATTTTGTGGTGTCCTTGTAGACTACACAGGAGGTCAACCAACTGACCCTTGCAGTCCCTCTAGTTATCCTGGACTGAAAATAAACAGGTCAGTCTTCCTTCTCTGAAAGCAAATCAGTCCTCCAAGCAGCAAAGCAGTCCTCTGGCAGGACGGCACTCTTTCTTCTGTAACTTCCACAGGTCCAGGAGTGTTCTGAAGAGTGGCTCTGGACGTCCAGTATTTACACTTAGTACCAGCCTTTGTGTGGGTGGGCTCCCTGTCCCACCCCCACATTTGGTTCTGGAAGGTTCTTCCCCTTCCCCTATCAAGACTCCAACCTTTCTAGGGGTGAAAAAAGGCTGAACAGGCCTGGTGTCAGCTTCCTTTGTGTGTGCTGGAGGCAGAGCCCTTTGAATTGCAAGCGGGACTAGATACAGCCCCCCAATCCTCCTGCCAGGATGGCTCACCCTGTCCACGCCTAAACCCTCTGTATGTTACTGCCTGGAAACAATACACAAAGCCCAACAGCACAGTCATTCACAGTTATGTGACCCAGGACACTGGCAGGAGGCACAAATGGTTGGGACAATAAAATGTCAACGTTCTAAAAGTGGTGTTTTTGGAATTTCATGACTTAAAATCTGACTTAATCGTTAAACAGAATTTTAAATTACAATTAATTGGAGTACAAACAGCATATCTTTACCTGCTCACAATCCAAAGCTAGCACTTATTAAATGTAATAAGGTAACCTAGTGTTAGTCAACGGGAGAGATAGGGTTTACAACACTCACTTTACTACTGGTTAGCAGGGAAAAAGTGCACAGTCTTAATGCCCAAAATACCTGAGTTCAGCAATAGAAGGCTAAATCTGGTGGTGATCCTGCAAAAAGGGCTGGTCCAACAGAATTCAATTAATTACAAGTCATGGTGATGGGGCTTTAGTGGGGTCCAAAGGAATGCTGCTGGAGTGCTGGCCCCAACTGCCTCCCTACCCTCTAGTGATGCCACAGGGAGTTGGCTGTTTTCAAAAGTATGTCACCAAAATACCTGTTTAACCTTTTTCTATCTTCTGGGGAGACTACTGTCTGTTATTTTTGAATAGCAAATTTGATTAGATATGAACCATGGAATCATTCATGTGAGACGATCTCTAGGATAGCACAATCTTACACCCGGATATGTTGAAAATGTGCGAATATTGTGTCCTGGAACAGAACTTTCATCATACAATGTCTTTCTTTAAGATTCATCCAATGATCCATCAGGCATCCTAGCTAAAATCTGGGCTCACAAAGACTGTCAGCCTAACAGCCGCGGCCCGTGGAGGAAGTTCGGTGGGGCAGGGAGGCGGTGAGGGGGAGGGGCAGGGTGGGGGGTGGTTAACAACAGAATATGGATAATTGCAGGTAAGTAAACAATTTAATAAATAAAACGAATTTCGTAGCGCACCCTGTATCGCAAAATGCTAGGATGGGCGGGAGGTCCTTTGCTGCCATGGGTCCTAGGCTCTGGAAATTCCCTCCCGCTTGCCATTCGTGTGGAGAGCTGCTACGGCCATTTTCGAAAAGCAGTTAAAACCCGGTTGTTTAACCAATAACCTATTACCCACTGTATGTTGCTCCTGTCTCCATTAGCGCCGGGAAACCCTACCTGGGTAGCTGTCGCGCTCTATAAACTGAAAAAATAAATAAATAAATAAATATCCTAAACAGTTACAATCCAAACAGCAATTGGCAAGCACAAACATCAACTTATTTAAAGATAAGGCACAACTTGCGCTCTACAAAAAACTATTTTGGGCAAGGTAAAACTGCCTATGCAATTGAAATGTCCAATACTCCAACTCGTCCTCTTTCAGAGCACAAAGTCATTTCGTAAATCTTCTTGCACTTCTTCTGCCATGCTGCCTGACTCTCACAACAAGTTTGTGGAAAAACTAGCTTAGATCTTCTCTTCAAACAAAGTTGGACCAACTCTGTCTTCACTGACCAGAAAAAAAGTAATTGCAATTTATGGCTAATTAAATTATGTTCCCTAGATGATCCTTGTCCAGTTTCATTTGTACAGTGTTACTCATTCACTAGTGAACTTTCCCTGACTAACATCATCAATCCAACTCTTTCCTCCAACACAGTACCTCCGGAATGTAAGGCTTAAGTGGTTACCCTCTCCTTAGAATAAACAATCTGGATGGAGCTGTCATTGAAAATTACGTAGAGCATTACTTCTTGCCCTCAGCAAATGCACAGCATATTTAGTGGGTAACTAGGCCACTACATGAAAGATACTAATTGCATTGGTAAATGTCCGCTCTCTGTCAGAATATTTCAGTTGTTTCAAAACGTGTGTGCTTCCCAGAGGTTCATGACCACCTTTTACCCAGCTCCTATGAAGGGCAACTGTATTATATAATAACAATAATAATAATAATAATAACATTAATAATAATAATAATAATAATAATAATAAATATTATTATTATTATAACTATTAGTAATAGTAGTAGTATTTATGTTAATATTATCACTTGACGGAGAAAATACAAAGTTTTTGCATTTGGAAAAGATAAATATATTTCATTGACTAGCTATCTGTTGGAAATTGAGAACTCAGCTGTACCTTGTACACATCGTAAGTTCGGATGATGTCATCAAACAAGCTGTACAAGTCATTGAGCAGGTCGACAACTTGCAGTGGAGTGCTGAGGGAGCAGAGGTTGGTGAATCCCACAATGTCCGAGAAAAAGACCGTGACAGATGTAAAGCTCTCGGGTTCCACTGATTTCCCTGCCATGAGTTGTTCTGCAATAAAACTGAAAGGAGAAGAAACAATAGAGCGGTTCATCAAAAAGTAAGGCAGCATTTGTAGCACATTTCCCTTCAAAGTGATTACAAGGAAGTAGCTCCCCATTCTGCAGGTTTTAAACTGAAAAGCAAAAGAATTAAATTGGCCAGTGTCTAAGAAAGGTCCAAGGAATCTGCAAGTACTAAATCTTCGGCCATATCCCAAGCTGCCAGCTAATTTGTGACATTATTCATGAGCATTTTCTGGATGAAATAAAGTAAATCAGAAACACAGTCCCTGCCCTGGATTCTAGACAAGACGCTGGCATGGATTGATATTGGCAGTCAGAAGTCCACACCTTCTCCTTCAGAAAGACTAGTGCGAATGAGCCTGTTACATTCCTAAACTTTCAAAGCTAGTCTTTTGTCTGTGAGAGCCCTGCCCATCTAAATCGGCCAAAGAATGCCACAAGTAGTTGGCATAATCCATTAGAGAAATCATGAATAGCTCATTCAGGGTGGGAGTAATTCAAGCCAATCTGAGCAAATCATGGGTAAAGCCCCTTCCGAAAATCTCTGGTCTCAAGATGACTGACCTGAAAAGTACCATCCCACTTTGAATATTTCATGACTCTTTAATATAACTGGAGAAGGCAACTACACTGCAGTCTCAGGAATATGTAGAGGTGAATGATGGCCTTGGGGACAAACAATCATGATTGATTTCATTTCTAAAGAGGACCTGGGACTGCCCTGGTTGACGTCCACTTCACCACTTCCAAGATTTAGTGTTCCTAATCAAAATGAACTTGATAGCAGCCTTGCCTACTCGCTATTGTTTGAATGAATAGCAATGGCGACGTGTGTCAGAAGTGTTGCTGAATTGGTTTGAATCCTTCCTATTTGAATGTAAAGGTATGATTATAGTGAGGTAGGCATCTGGTGGAACTGTGGACGTTCAGCAGGGGGAGGCACAAGGCTTATTCCAGTCCACACTACTTTTAAATAACTATGTTGTTATGTTATGTTATGTTATGTTATTTCGGCTCTTCTATAGCGCAACAGCTACTCCCGAAGGAGTGTCCCGGCGCTTTGGCGAAGGAAACCTTCAATATGGCAACACAACACGACAACAAAGGAAAATGGCAAGCCTATCTAGTAAAAAGCCAAGTTTTTAGAGCCCTTCTAAAGGACAAAAGACAGGGAGTCTGTCTTAGAAAAAGCGGGAGCTCATTCCACGCACGGGGAGCCAAATGGTGAAAAGAGCGACCGCCCTGTCTAGCTCGTTTGATGGCCGGGACTACCATCTTAGACAGGGAGGCAGACCGTAAGGCTCTGTTTGGTTTATAGAAAGCCAAACGTTTCCTCATATATTTGGGGCCAATGGCATGAAGAGCTTTGAAAGTCAGCGTCAGGCTCTTAAACTGAACTCTCTTGGCTATAGGGAGCCAATGCAGCTCTTGCAACAGAACAGAGGCACTTGCACGTCTAGGGAGCCCGTAAATGGCCCGGGCAGCTGAATTTTGGACTACTTGAAGCCGCCTCACCAGGTACTTTGGAAGCCCTAGGTAGAGGGCATTCGCGTAGTCCAATCTGGACCCTACAAGTGCTTGAACAATGATCCGTCTGTGTTTGATGGATATCAGGGGCAAAAATTTTCTCAGCATCCGAAGGATGCCGAAACATTTCCCCGACAGGCTAGATATTTGGGGCCCATAAGAAAGATCATTGTCAATCATAATACCCAAATTTTTGGCTTTTACGCTTGCCTTAGCAGGTGGAAACAAATCCTGAGGCCACCAACTTTTCCAAACTGGCTCAGAGGAAAAACCGAAAAAAAGCAGCTCCGATTTATCGGAGTTGCATTTTAAACCATGCTCCCTGAACCAGCCGAAGACCGCCTCTAGACAGCTTCTGATGTGGCTCCCGTCAAACACCTCATTCCTGTTATGGGTAAACAGGAGTTGGGTGTCGTCGGCATAGGACACGATCTGGGCGCCGAAAGACTCCGCTACCTCTGCAAGGGGGGCCAAAAAGATGTTAAAAAGCAGGGGGCTAAGAATAGACCCCTGCGGGACTCCCACTTCCAGAGGTGCCATAGCTGCGGAGTGAGGAGGCGCCCAGATCGTTTGTCGGCGGTCGGCTAAGAAGGATTTAAGCCAGTTCCACACCGTCCCCCGAAGACCACATTCCCAGAGACGTATTAGGAGGGTTTCGTGGGGAACGGTGTCGAACGCCGCCGACAGGTCCAGCATGACCAACATGGCCTTGCCTCCCGCATCCAACACCTCTCTGATGATCGCTGGCTAACATTGGTGTCAGCTTTAAAAAAAGTGCTGATGAAAGTCAGATGGTGTTTTGGTTGTCTAAGGGTGTAACAGATAATACATTGACGGGAGTATATTTTCTTTTATGAATGAATGAATGAAGGAATGTGGGACAGATGAGCATAAATGCTTGTAAGACTAATGCCCAGGACATTGGCACTGGCTGAATGACTAAAGCTCTGGTCATCATTCTTTTGGGGTGGGCAACGTTAACACCGAGTCATAAAAAGGTGAAAAAATGTTGACTATCTTTTATGATCAGTGATTCCCGATGTATGATCAGGTTCACCATGCCATACAATCATAAAACTTTCCATTCTGACTGGCAGATTACAATACAGCTGGTCGGTATTGAAACTGGCCGGTCTTTCCGGCATTGGCTTCTGACAGGCTCCAGGAGCCAGTCGGGTAGTCGGAGACCGGCCCATATTCCCATAGGAATGCGTTTACGCCTTTGGGATTACGATCCTCAGTTTACAAAAGGTTTTCCATGCCGGGCTATTTGACATGGAAAGCCTGTCAGGAAGCGAGTTTGGGTGCTCCTACTGGGCCCCCTTCTCCTTGTGGCCTCCGGTTGGAGGCAGAGAGGGCACCTATGGTGCCACCCTTTTAATCCCTGAACCCAGTGGCAGGCACCTTGAGGTGCCTGCCACGGTGTGCAGAGATTAATACAATCTCCCATTTCTCTATGGGAGCTTGTGTTAAGGCTGGTGTACGGACACCATGCCACTCAGATTAGACCCAGCCAATGCAACTCAGTCTTGGTTCTGCTACAATAGGAGCAGACCAGCCAAAACTCACAAGCACAAGCCTCCCAGAAACAGACCACAAGCATATCAAGACCAATAGGTTGGAATGCTACCCCAACCGCTTGGAAGTGGTCAGGCAAATTGCAAGCATTAGCCCATAGCCATTTGTGTGTTTTATGTAATTCCCTACGTGGGCAAGGGTATGTCTCAATAACGAAAGAAGACAACTTAGACTAGTGAAGAGAACTTGGAGAAAACATCCCTCGCCATCACATTTAGCTCTCCTTAAATCTGCAAGGTCAGCTTATAAGAAGCACATTTTCAGTAAAATAGCATCTTTCTTCTGTTCCCAACTTGCTCGTGCTAAAAATAAGCCCAGAGAACACTTATACATTGTCAGAAGACAAACTTCTTCTGCCCCTCCTGACCTGACGGCCGAAAGATGTGAGAAAACTGACAGCTTCTTCACAGCCAAAATGGATCAATCCTCCCTCAAAGCAATGGCATTTCCTAATCACCAAATTGCTCTTAACATCTCCCCTTTCTCCACATCAGCCCATCCTCCTGATCATTTCTTCAATCAACCTACTCCAATTGGTACTGGAGACATCCTTTCCAACACATAATTGCAAAACAACTCCACTTGGCCTAATGTCAAATCATTGACTGATCTTGAAGTCTTTAATATCATTGCAAAATTAAAGCCGTCCTCTCATACCAAAGACCCACTCCTGGCTAATCTAGTACACAACCTAAACCTCATGATCGCCCCGTGTTGGACAAAAATGATTAATACCTCCTTCGCCTCTGGGTGTGTCCCTGACTCGCATCAACTTGGGCAAATTACTCCCATTCTTAAAAACCACAAGGTAGACCCTAATGACTCCAACAACCTCGGTCCCATCTCTAACCTCCCACTCCCAACTAAAAGCATGGAGAAATGTGTCTTACAACAACTCAACGGACACATGGGCAAATAGAACTCATTTGACTCCTTCCGATCTGGTTTCAGGAAAGGCTGTAGTACCCAAACAGCCATGCTTAACATTGCTGACGACATTCATCGTTCCTTGGAAAATGGAGAGGCTTGCCTTCTTATCCTACTGGACCTCTCAGCTGCTTTCGATACAGTCAATCATTCATCCTTACTGGAATCTCTCAAGACTTGTTCCAGCCTCAATGGCACTGTCCTAAACTGGTTCACTTCCTACCTCCAACACCGAACACAACAAATTAAAATCAACTCCTCCCTCTCCAATCCTACTCCTGTCTCTTTGGGCGTCCAACAGGACTCAGTTCTCTCCCCCTCTCTCTTCAACCTCTTCATGGAACCCCTACTATAATTTTGAAACATGCCGGGATCAATTCTCACCTTTACGCTGACGACACGCAACTCTACTACAAAATCAAATCACACAGCGACATCGTTCATTTAACCCCTTCCATGCTCATGACGAGCTCAGCTCGTCATGAGGCACACTGGAGCTGTGCTAATGATGAGCTGACCTTGTCATGAACAATGGGAAATCTGGGCATGCAGCACAGGAGGGGAATTGCCTTAGCATTGAAGGTGTTAAACAACACTCTGAGCAAGATTCAATCCTGGTTTTACTCCAACCATCTACAATTGAACACCAACAAAACGGATATCATTCTATTCTCCCCCAAAAGTAACCACCTCCCTATCCAAGGCCGAATCACTGACCTCAAAGCCCTAAACTGTCAAGCTCACTCTAACCAACACGGCTACATTCTTAGGTTTCACCCTGGACACAAATTTGGCACTGAAGGACCACAGCAATAACTCAGCCAAAGGAGCACTTTACACCTCCCAAAAATAGCTCCAATGAAGAGGAGTTGAACTGAAACTTCCAACTTACAGCCATGGCAGTGCTGACCTCGAACCATAATACCTTCGGCCCATATTAGATATGAAGGATTGGAGGAATATCTAAAGCTGCTATGCCATGGAGAGAGAATAGGTCTCACCTGCTGCAGGGAATAAGTGCAAAGGGCTAGACTGCCACCTGTGTAGAAGACAAACTCGAGGAAGAGTAAGCCCTATCGCTATGAGGACTAAAACCTTGCTGACAAGGATCAAAAAACCAACATTGAAGAGCATCATACCTTGGCAAATGATGATCAAAGACCTAGAAGTTACCTTCAGCAGTGACATTATCATGCAAGCTCGTTCACCTGCCCTGCATGAGTGTGGGTGACGGGTGCATAACGGGGGTGTAATGAGTGCCTATGGACTAAAAAACATGCTAGGCCCTCTCAAATTCACCTAGCTCCACTGGCACTGAATTTCCCCTCTCAAATTAGAATGGTGGGTGTATCTGTTTTTTTAGTCCCAGGAGGAACACTAGCTTTCAATCCGTGCAACCTTGTGCCCAGAATATCTGGTGTGCCTTCTAGTACATAATCCTGGTTGATGTATAGGTAGGATTGTTTGAGCCATCATCATATAGAGTATTGATCCTCCGTTTTCACACGTGGAGTGGTGTTGCACATTTGAGAGTGTGGACAACACATGCTATTAGGGCTCCTCCTGAGAAGAGAAGATATCTCTTGTTTTTTGAGCCAGTGGTAAACAGCGCACTTCATTTGGAATATTACTGCAGGAGTATTTACATCAGCTTTTAAGCAGTCACAAATATAAGAAATAATTGTCTCTGATCAATGTCAATTTTCACACGTCAGGGATTTTCGACATTGAAATAGTTGAAATGTGAATAGCCAGAAAGGAAAAATACTTTAATTGAAAATTAAGTTGCTGCATATATCATAATACATTGCAAGAGGCTGGTGCAAGATTTGAAAACAAGGTTCAGGCCTGTGATGGTTGTTGAGTTTTAAACAATGGAAAGTATGTTGATGTCGTGACCGTAAAGTAAGATCCATATAAACCCCATACATGAATCCTCTGCTAGGCCCCGGACTTGTTGGTGCTCCTTACACCAGAAAATATTAATCGCCACCATTGTAAACCAAGAAACAGTCCCCTAGAGATTTCTACTATGCTTGGGGTCAAATTGTGTACCACTATACCTTCAGTCAGCGACTTTTGGGTGCAGAAACAGAATATTGAATCAAAAATATCTACCTGCACAAATATCAAGTAGCAAATATCGTGGGTCTGAAATATCAACATACAGATTCTCGTGGTCAAGAATATCGATTTTAGGTAAGTAATATCGATGTTAAAAATATTGAAGTGTTTAATATCGTTTGCCAAAATATAGTTGTTAAAAATATTGTGTGTTTATTAATGATTTGTATGTTAGTATTTATTTTATATGTATGTGTTGTATGTTTTTTGTATAAGAATTGTTTGCATTTTTAATATATGTGTTAAAGTTTTAGTAATTTTCTTTTTTCATTTGAATTTTGCGTTTTTAGTATTGTAGCAGGTTGTGGGTTTATAGGGGAATAGGGTGGGAAGTAATTTAATTATATTGCATTTATTGATTATTTTTTATTTATTAATATTTGTTTTATTGAGATTTTATAGTGTTAAATGTGTATAGTAATTTATTATTAATAATTGGTTGTTAATCCATTTAAATGAATTAATTGGTGATTAACTGTGGTAATTGTGTAATACATTTTAGGTGTGTGGTGTGGTGTTCATAGGTGTTAAGGGTGAAAAGTAATTATGTAATTGATGAATTAGTAATTGTTAATACATTTTAATTAATTAATTATGCTAATTGTGTAACTACTGTTAGGTGTGTGTTGTGGTGTTTATAGTTGTTCAGGGTGAAAAGTAATTTTGTAATTGATGAATTAAGATTTTTTTGTCAATTAATTTTAATTAATTAATTGGTATATAATTATGGTAAATGTGTAAATAATGTTAGGATTGTGTTGTGGTTTTTATAGGTGTTAAGGCTGGGAAGTAATTTATTTTTAATTGAGTTAATAATTGGATGTTAATGAATTGTGATTCATTAATTGGTAATTAATTATGGTAATTGTGTAGCACATTTTAGGTGTTTGTTTTCGTGTTTATATGAGTAAAGGTGGGAAGTAATTTGTATTGAATTAATTAGTATATAGTTGTTAATTAATGTTAATATTTTGATATGCATTTAGGGTAATTGTTAATTTGTTGTCTGCTGTTTTTACTTTTAAAGGGGGTAAAGGGTGGGTATTAAATACATTTTAATTACTTTATTATTATTAATAGTAATGGTTTTTAATTTATTAATAAGTTTTAATTATGTTTTATTATTTTAGATTTTAATTTAGGTGTGTGCTGTGCATATCATAGTGTAATGTGTCTGTAGTCAATTCATGTTTATTAGTTTTTTTAGTTATTTATATTTTTTAAATTCATTATTAATTATGTCAATTTTGGGAAACAATTTATTAGAAATGTTGACGGAAACACAATAAATATTTTCTAGTTTAAACAGATTTTATTTTATAAATGTATTTATTATTTTATATTATATATCATTTGTAGTTTTTTATATGTGATTAACATTATAATATTTAAAATTGTTATATATTTAACATATTCGATTTTTCATCTCTAAATATTGTTTATTTTTTATGTTTTTAATTCGTTTTTAATGTTTTTTTATTTTTGTTGTTAGTGTTTGAGTTTGAATACACATTTTTGTCTCCTCGCTATCCAGCACTTTCCCTACTGTTGAACTCATTAGAGTGGTAATAGTAATTTTTACCTCTCCCCTATTCAATTTTTTCCCCTCCGCTATCCCATACTTTTCTACTGTTGCGCTCACTGGAATAAGAATAGTAATTTTTACCCCTCCGCTATCCAACACTCTCCCCTCTGTTGCACTCACTGGAGTGGGAACAGTGATTTATACCTCTCCGCTATCCAACACTTTTCCTACTGTTGCATTCACTGGAGTGGGAATATTAGTTTTTTCCCTCTGCTATCCGACACTTTCTCTACTATTGCTCTCACTGGATTGGGAATAGTAATTGTTACCCCTCCGCTATCCAACACTTTCCCTACTGTTACTCTGTTTGGAGTGGGAAGAGTAATTTTTACCCCTCCGCTAACCAACACTTTCCCTACTGTTGCACTCTTTTGAGTGGGAACAGTAATTTGTACTCCTCCGCTATCCAATACTTTCCCTACTGTTGCTCTCTATGGAGTTGGAATAGTAAGTTTTACCCCTCCGCTGTCCAACACCTTCCCTTCCTTTGCATTCACTGGCGTTGGAATAGTACATTTAATTCCTTTTCTATCCAACACTTTCCCTACTGTTGCACTGATTGTATTGGGAAATTTAAGTTTAAATATTGTAGATTTTTTTAGCATTTTAAAATATTGATACACATATATTTTATTTTTATATAATTTTAAAGTTTTAAAATAAATTAAAGATAAAAGTTAAATAATTATTTTAAAGTAAATATATAAATGTATAAATTATTATGTTTGTGTGTTTATTTGTTTTACTTTAATTAAACTAATTTGCTATATTTTGTTAAAATATATATTAAATATAATGTATTTTGTTAAAATTAATATAGTTATTTAATATATTTAATATGTATACTATTTTATTTTATATATATTTAAGTCGATATTTTTTGCATCTATATTATTTACATCAATATTTTCGATTCAATGTTTTTGGACTTACCTGTGTAGGTATGGGAGTGGATATTTTTGTGTTCTATATTTCTTTCTTGATATTTTTGACATCAATGTTTTTGTCATCGATATTCTATCAGTAAAACCGACTTTTGGCATTGCGAAATGGAACAATGAGGCACTTGACTGGTCCTTTGAAATGTGCTAAGTTTCCATCCACTGGGCAATAGGGGTCCTGAGATTATGGTACAGTTTGCACACCTCTCATTTTGCTGTTTCCTAGCAAGCACACTTTTTCCAATCAGAACCATGTTCAGTGTATTTCAATTTGCTCTACGTGAGTAAGGTCAGTGATTGGGTGCACATTCTAGAGCCCTGGCCAAACTTGCTGAGTTATCGTAACATTGAGCTTGTGCTGTGGCTGTTTTGGGAACTAGGGGAAGGTTGACACAAGTCCTGATATTATTTTTGAACATTCGTGTCTGACCTTTGAATTGCTGACAGACACTGAGTTCATTGTCACACTGTACCTGGATCCCAACCTACACCACCAGCTAGTGAAAGCCTTGACTGCTTGAAATTCATGTATACAAAGGGAATGTTTTCTTACTTTTTAGACCAAAGGCCTTAAGACAGTAGTGTGGAATGAGAATACTGACCTATGATATTGCCGGGTCTGAAACTTGACTTCTTAATAATGGTATTCTCTCCAACAACCTTTAGTGGCTGGATTACTTCTCTAAGTGGTTTGGGATGCTGTGTGACAGAACTCTTCATCGTCTCTCCATACTATGAAAGGTGCTGACTGTCTCAGAGAGAGTCAAAACTGTTACAATGTCTGTGCTCCTTCCGCTGAACTCTTACTTAATCGCTGAAAGGAATTACCTCGTATGATATGCTAAAACTGTGTTTGAATGACTGCTGTTACCATGCATAAACAATGGCTCAAACACAAAACTGTAGTCTCATTTCTTCATATAAGGCGTTCACTTGTTTTGATATCAGTCAAGTGGACCCCTACATATTGTTCGATGTGGTGCCAACAGGTAAATTTGCATTGTCTACTGATATTGCAAGGTCATGTAAAATGGAAGGAGATGTAAAATGCTGAAGAGTAAGGAAACAAAGGAGTGGATAGAAGTGGGGATTACAGTAAACAAACACACAGTATTTGTTGAAAAACATCAGACCCTTAGACACAGCAACCAACTGGAACAGAAGATCTAGACTAGCTTTGTACAAAGGACATCAAACTATACACACCTACATCTTAACTACTCCACTGTTACCCTCACCAACCATGCCGATCATGGATCCAAACTTATGTGTGCTATCCAAAACCATTGAACATACTAACCCTTCACACGTCAGCACACGTCAATGTAAGTCATGGCACTCTGAAGTAGTTTAAAGTTGTACTAGGGGTATTACAGAAAAAAACAGATAAATATACAGGGATGACAATAGTAAAGATTTTAGAAAGGTGAGAGGTAGTGTGGAAGTTCAAAAATAATGGCAGAATGCAGAGCAGTGAAGAAATCCAAAGACGCTCTGACATTAAGACCATACTTTCAGAAGATCTTCACTCCTTAAGTACACGCATCAAACTATTTCCATTACGAACCTCAAAATGCGGAAGAGTTTGCAATATGTAGATTAGAAGGTCCAGTTGACAGAAATTACAATGTTCCCTTAGATGTGTTTGATGGTGACCGAGTTCATCTAAACACAATAAGGAAAGTGATCATCTTTTCTCGCTGGAATTGGCAGAGTATCATTGGACAGTTTTGTGATTGGCTGGACCACACTTACGTTGCTGGAAGTGTGAAGACAATGGGACAGTACCAATTCCTACGCTACCCCTAACCCAATATACATGGAACATTACATAATGTTTATAAACAATTTTATTTCATGTAGAATGGTATCATGGCTGCTAGGAGCAGACTGCCTTTTCTTCTGATGCAAGTGGGAAATTGCATAATGAATATAAACACCTCTCTTACCTTGGAAGCATTGTTGATAGGAGTTTATCTGTCTTTTTTTTCTCTGCTACTAGTTGTGTAGTCCTGTCTTCCACTACCTCCTCCAAATGATTAGCATACTTTTCCAGCTTGTTCACCAAGTTGTCCAAAATACTGACATGACTAGCGAAGAGATTAGTGACAGAATTACAAAATATTGGACTGACATGACTAATGTAATATGCAATGTATCATAATGGTACATTAAATAGGCTAACGGGGTAAATAATACGGCTCTGAATGAGCAAATAGAAATAATGCATCAGAGACCATCCGTCAATTGCAAAGATGTCCTATACCAAATGGAAAAACTGAGAGAAGAGCTGAATAACAGTCTCTGCAGAGTAAATCAATGTTAAAATCATTCGACCAAAATTCCTGCAATCATGGACCGGGACAGTGAATAACACCCCTCAGGATACAACAGCTAAGGGCAAGACCATCACAATGCACCAGACACAAGCACTGTTGCACCAACGTGACCACATTAATCCAGAAAGCAACAACAATAAATAACAAATTGTGCATAAAAAAATGCAGAGGCAAATAAACATATATGCGCTAAGAAAAACAAAGGTTTAATGCCAAAGTCAACCCCTCAGATTGAATCTGTACCCAAATATACTATGCTGACATGCACATATGACCAAAAAGCTTCCAAAACCTTGTGTCATCTACTAGCAGCCTCCAACAAACCAGATCAGCACTGAAAGCCAGGATACATTGAAGACAACATGCCACTCACATCGTCACTACAAACAAATTACCAGAAATATATATGAAAAATTTGATTGAAACCCTCCTTTACTCATCACCCCTGGCATGTGTGAAACACAAGAACATGCAGGGAGGAGACGCAATAACTACACCAGACACACACACGTTGGAGGTAATAAGCAAGTGGACCAGCAAAGTCAAATCTGCAACCATCAACTACACATCACAGCAATACATAGAATGTGTACTGTGTTTTGAACCACAATTCATTCTAATATCTCCATACTGACCCGTGGACTGCAAAGCTATGCTCTTGAAAACAACTATAACCACACACCTCACCCACTTCAAGGCTCAGCACCATCACATAGGAGATGTTCTATTCCAAAAGAAAATACTAGTTATCACAATCGGCAATCTGATACCATCTAAACACTCATATGCTTCATCTCCATGCATGGAATCATGCCTACCAAGGAAGGCCACTGGAGCTGAGCACGTGACCACAGAAGAGCTCACATCTATTTTATTTTATTTTATTTTATTTTAAGGTTTTATAGAGCGCGAACTTGACCCGTGAGGGTATCAGAGCGCTTTACATATTCATTGGGTAATACAGAGGCGGGTCATCGTAGGAGAAAAAGTACATCAGAGAGGGTCATGGGGTCGAAAGGAAGGCAGGATATCACACAAGTATAGTACATTAGGGATAGGGGAAAGTTGTACATCAAGACAGAGTCATACATATATGCAGGATATCAACATGCGTCCTGTACAGTCGCAGAAATAGTCTTTCCGGTGGCTGTGGAGCGGGATTATCCCAGGAATTTACCCATGAGAAAGGATTTCGCCTCTTTTTTTAAGCATGCCAGGGAAGGGATTCTTCTGATATCAGGAGGGAGGGAGTTCCATATTCTTGGTGCAGTCCCGGTGAAGGCCCGTTTGTGGGTTTTTATTTTCCTGAAGCGTGCAGGCCGGAGGAGGAGGGCATTGGTCGACCGTAGGTTTCTACTTCCTCCGGATATCACAAGCTTCTGTGCAAGGTACGCAGGGGAGTTAGTGTGAAGGGCCTTGTGCGTGATGCATGCCAGCTTGAGGTGGATCCTGGCCTCGAAGGGAAGCCATTTCAAGGCTTTCAGGTGAGGAGTGATATGATCAAATTTCCTGGAGCCTGTAAGTAGTCTAGCGGCTGCGTTGAGGCATGCTTTTAATGGAGCCAGCGAGGTCTTGGGTAAGCCGGAGAGGGTTGCGTAGCCATATTCTAGTCTAGAGATAACTAGTGGGTGGACTGCTAGTTTTAGGTCAGGAACGTCAAGGAAGGGTTTCAGTTTCCATAGATAGCTGAGGTGGAATCTGGCAGATTTGGCCATTGCGTTGATGTGGTCTCGCATGTTCAGGTTGTAATCCAGGGTAATTCCTAAAGATTTGGCCGAGTCCACAATGGTTGGGGTACAGTTTAAGGCTGTGATGGCTTTAATCCAAGACTGGATCTCAGGGTTGCTCTTGGGTGGGGATATTAAAAGGAACTCGGTTTTCTTAGCATTGAGTTTGAGTTGGTTGGAGGAGAGCCATCTGACGGTCACTTTCAGGGCTTCATTCAAGGTGAGGATCTCCTCCAGAGAGGAGATTTTTATATAGATCTGGGTGTCATCAGCGTACATATGGAAGGAGATGTTTGCAGTGCGAAGGACTTCGGTAAGGGGTTCTAAGTAGAGATTGAAGAGGGTGGGGGACAACGTTGATCCTTGAGGGACTCCCACCGTGACCACGGAGGGAGCGGACAAATTGCCATTGATAAGGAATCTCTGAGACCGGTTTTGAAGGTAGGAACTGAACCAGTCGAGGACTATGCCATCTAATCCCATCCTCAGTTTGAGGCGTTCGAGTAGCATCTCATGGTTGACCGTGTCCAAGGCCGAGGATAGATCGAGGAGGATTAGGAGACAGGTTTTGTCTTGGTCAAGGGCTTGAAGAGCGTCATCGACAATGTGGAGCATGGTGGTTTCAGTGCTGTGTCCTGGTCGGGAGCCGGATTGGCAGTCGTCGAGTAGATGGAAGTTGTTGATGAGGTGAGTTAGCTGTAAATGTACACACTTTTCCAACACTTTGGCCAAGAGAGGAATGTTGGACATTGGTCTAAAGTTGTCTGGGGAGGCTGGGTCCAATGATGGTTTTTTCAGAATGAGGAGGACTTGGCCCGCTTTCAGTGAGGCCGGAAAAGATTCCTGCCAGAGAGAGTAGTTGATTATCGTAGTCCAGCTAGAAATGATGGTTTTTGCAACGGCCGCGAGACAGTTTGAGGGAGCGGGTCGTTGAAATGGTTATTAGGGTTCAGGGTGGAAAGGATTTTTGCGACAGCGTCTTCATCGTAGTTTGCGTGGTCTGTTCTGGGCATTTCCTAATTCCGCTCTGAAAAACTCTTTTTTTGAGTTGACGATATTTTTGTTGTAAGTATTTCTGGCCTGGCGAAGACGTTTTAGGTGGTCAGCCGAAGGGTGCTGTCTCCAGATTCTTTCGGTTTGTCGGAGGGTTCTCCTCTCGTCGTTGAGGGAACCAGTGAACCATGGGTTTCTATCTTTGACTTGAGTTCTTTTAGTTTAATAGGGGCTAGGTCATCCAGGATATTCAACATAGTAACAGTGTAGTGATCGTTAAGGTCACTGACTGAGGTGATGTGGTGGGGAGGGGGAGGTCGGATTTGCAGCGAGTCTCAAGTTCGTTAAGGTCAAGGTTTTTGGTATCTCTGGCCCAGCGTTTAGGGAGCACCGGTTGAGGTGTCCTTGACCTGCATGTGCCAGGTAGCAGGAAGGTGATAGCATGGTGGTCTGACCAGTCGCAGGGGTCAATCGATATGAGCTTGATGGTAGTCTCCATGGAGATGGTCCAGTCTAGAGTGGCCCCTTTCAAGTGTGTTGGGAGAGGGCAAGCTAGGGTCAGGGCAAGATCGGTCATGAGGTCTTTCATGGCGTTGACATGGGGGTCCTTAAGGTAGTTCCAGTGCAGATTGAAGTCACCGAGGAAAATGTCTTTGGTGTTGGGGGAGTTCTTAGCTGTGATAACTTCCATGATGTAGTCCGTGAAGGATTCGTTATTGCCTGGGGGTGGTAAAATATGTGTAGGTTACATAGGAGGGTGGTGCTAATGCAGACTGAGAGGGCTAGACATTTGCAGGCATCAGTGGTATCCTTTAAAAGTTCTGTGACAAGGAGGTTGGAGCGATGGATGCAGGCGATTCCGCCACCTTTCTTGTTATGTGGTCTGTCTAGCCTGGCAATGTTGAAGTTGGGGGGATTAAGAGGTCGAGGCATGGGGATGATGCGTCGTTGAGCCATGATTCTGTTAGAATGGCTAAGTCTGTGTTGTTGTTCAGGATGAGTGCAAACACAACAGTGATGGACAGAATGTGGATCAATGTCACACATTCACCCCAGTCCAAAGATCTGGGCCCAAATCCATCGTTTTTCCACTCCAGGATGAGAGCAGCGATATCGGCCGCATGCTTTACTGCGGAGCGGCAGTTGATTAAGAGCCCCTTCAGAGCAGGGAGACGGGTGGTAGCGGGGGTCGGGACCAACAGGGGTACGGGTGCAAGGTTGCTAACGATCATCCTTCTATTGCAGCGGGGGGCTGATCTGTATGGGTTAATAGCGACTGTGCAGATGGGGTTTGCGGCACTAGCGTCAGGTAGACATGGTAGAGAGGTAGTGGCTGCGTTGTGGTCTTTGAGAAAAAACAAGATTTCATTTTCAGTGAAGTCTTGTGAATTTGTTGGGAAGGGGGAAAGGTTGTAGGAGAGGGCGAGGTCAGGGGTTTCCTCTTCGGATAGGTAGCTGGAGTGCTTGCAGGGGCGAAGATGTCTCAAGGATGTCGGTAGGGGGCGTGTGGGGAGCTCTGGGATTGGGGCGAGTGACAGTTGAGGTATGAGGTTTGTGCAAGAGAGTTCGGCGAGGTGGAGGAGGTTAGTTAGATCGAGGATGGAGGAGTGGAGGCTCTGAATTATTTTGGAGGCTCTGGAGTGTAGAGAGTGGATAGCTGCGGAGGGGGGTTGGTGGGAAAGGGTGTGCTGTGCTAGACGTTATGGAAGGGGTGGCTTGCGCGTTAGCGGGGCTGGCATGACCAGCAATAGCAGGAGTCGCTGGGGGGGAGGGGTTAGAAGGGCCAGGGAGGGCTATGTTAGGAGTCTTGGGAGGGGTGGCTTGAGTGTTGGTGGGGCTGGCGTGACCTGCTACAGGAGGAGTCGCTGAGGAGAAGGGGGTTGGTGGGCAAGGGTGGACTTGATCTGCCACAGCGAGAGATGCTGATGATGTAATGGTCATAGAGACTGAGTGGGGATCGTGGAGGGAGGAGACCAAGGGTTCAGGGTTTATTTCGCTCGGGTGGTTGAAGGAGGCCTGGTGGGGTTAAGGTGAGCTGTGAAGGGATCTGAGGATTTCAAGAGGGGAGCCTGGAGGGGTGGAATCACAGGTCTCTGGTCCAAGGCGTCAAGGAAGTTGGTGGGAGTAGTTAGGGGTCTAAGGTGTTCTAGATTGGGCAGGGTGGTTGGAGAGGGGTCAGGCCAGGTGTTGGTCGGCGTCCCAGTGCCATGCACGTGGTTTCGGAGCATGGTAAAAAGGTCTGAGAATTTGTCCAGGTTTTTAGTTGAGGCTTGGATCAGTACAATGCCGCTTTTGTAGAGGGAGATAGTGAGGACAGCTTGAAGGGTTGATGATGGCGCTGTGGTGAGCTTAGTGCCATATGGAATGTTCCTGGATGAGCGTACATTGAGGAGTGTTAAGAAGGCATTGCGCCAAGCGGGGATTCTTCTGGAGTAGAAAACAAGGTCATTAGTGATGGTGCCTATGTCCGCACAGTAACGTAGGTCCGAGATCAGTGTCTCCGGATGGTTTTTCAGGGTGCAGTGTTTGAAGGCTTTTGTAGCGATTTTAGAGAGGTTAGAGGGGTAGACCAGGGTGTAAGCGGTTGTCCCAGAGGCAGTTAGACCGGGGCTCATCATGTTGGCTTGGGGTGGTTGCACTCGTGAAGAGCTGGAACAGTGAGCGGCAGTCAATGAGGGCTTAATTGTTAAGATAGTAGTGCTTGAGGGGTGGATAGCGGCTTGTCTTGGTTTTAGTAAGTTGATGCCGACAGTTGGTGACATTTCAAGATGGCCGCCAGGGTTAGAGAGGTGAGCAGTCCTCTTTCTGATCCAGTAGATAGGGGTTTTTGCAGGCCTCTTTCTATAGTTGCAGACTGGGTTAGTGCTGTCCTCTCTCTGTTATAACTGCTTGAGGACAGGCCAATGTGGACATAGATGTTAGGATAGTGGTGCATGAGGGGGGACAGCAGCTTGTCTTGGTTTTTGAAGGTTCATGTCGTCAGTTAGTGTCACTTCAAGATGGCCGCCAAGGTTGTAGAAGTGAGCAGTCCTCTTTCTGTTTCAGTGGATAGGGGTTTTGTAGGCCTCTTTCAGTTACTGCAGACTAGATTATTGGTGCAGTCCTCTCTCTATTATAACTGAAGGTTGGGGTACGGTTAGGAACCTTGATTGATTCAATCTAAACTCATACATATGATCATCACCAAACCTTCTTCTTGATGAGCTTGTCTTAGGCACCAATAAAAGCTGCCAATGACATGGCCTAAGCAGAAGGACATGCCACACAAACAGGAAAGCACAATGAGCATTTTAAAGCCACTGCAGTACAAAATGTATTACATTTGCTGGCCTGAGCGACTACAATTGACGCCTGCAAAATGTAATATAGGACACCTATAGTGATGCCCAATTAAGGACAGCAACCCAAAGGCCAAGATGCTACTGTATCTGAATGCAGCTGTGCTATGAACAGTCGATTGAAGGACTGTGAGAAATGCAAATGCCTCCAAGAACTGTGACATACAGTGACACAATAACGTTGTTCACCTCAATGATCTGGATGGACATAAACGAGTTTTGATCATGTTCCATAACTTACATTGTATCTTAACATGTACCAAGCTTTGAGCAGGACTGAAAGAGTGCCCTTGGCACTTGCAGTATTCTACCACCAGCACTGGCCATTTACATCTCTGCCCACTTATCTAATACCATTTTATTTATTATATTTCCATCTCCATAGTTTAACCGCATGTCGTGAGACAGTAGTGAAGCTCAACTTCAGGTCCAATGCACCAGCAGTTATGATATCACCAAATGATAGGATTACACCGAACAATATTGATCAGCATACACATCCCTTATTGATAAGAGCTGATAAGAGGGAGTTATAGTCACAGCTTTGGATGAGAAAATATAGATGCAAGAGATAAGCAATAGCATTTACCTGACATTGAGTCGCTGGAAGCTGCCGAGAAATGCACCAACACCACTGCCATATCGGTAGAGGTCACAGTGTTGGGGGGGATTTTGTGCAGTCAGAGGCCAAGGAACAGCAGCACACAGATGGGTACACAGAGAATGAAGGCTGGAAGGCATGCTTTAGCAGAACAGTGGGTGAGGCAGGACAAAGGGGGGCATGATGTTAATGATAATGCCATTTCATGTCCACAGTGTATCGTGGACGGTCAGCAGGAGATGGAGTAGGATCAGTGAGCACTGCAAATGGCACAGCGGAACAGAGATAAAAATGAACCTTGACATGTAGGAAGGCATAAACAGTATGCAGACAATGAAGAACTATGTAGTGGCCATGGATATGGTGCTGGTAGATCAACATGAACATTTGGAGGCATTGAAGACAATATAACATGATATGCCTCAGGAGTATGATGGGTTCAAGCTCTAGGAGTTAGGGACGAAATTGGGCCCATCCGATCGTCAAGGATAATTTCCCTTGAAAGGAGATAGCAAACAAACAGGTATTGCCTACTCTGCTAGTGGGTAAGTTCCTGACCCCCTTCTTCATCGAGAAATGAATCTCCAAAGTGAAGTACCTGAACACAATGAGAAGGTTGGATTGCCTCTGAACACTAGGCCCAACCAGGACCTCAGCCACAGTGTCAGTTCTTGGTGGTCCAAGCAATGCTCTCTGGTCCTGTATATTTCCACAGCCCCCCTCACAAATTTCTATACAGGGTGCAATTAGTGTGATGGGAGAATGGCTATGCTAATACATCTGGTGGTAGTAGTAACAAGTTACTTTAAGGGACACCTATTTCTAATTCTCAGTTTCTGTATTACTGTGGCTGTGATTATTTTATATCTTATCTTACTCAGGCTGAACCTATTGTGGTATTCCAGCTTGCCAGCTGTAATCCTGTATATTTTGAATATTCTCTTGACATGCATATGTACTGGACTGTTTATTAATTGCTAATAAAACTACTAAACTTCAATCATCGATTCCTGATCCTTATTGTGGTGCCAAAGGGGCTTCACCAATGCAGCATTGCTTTGTTTTTGCTAACTCCAGCAGACTCTCAGACAATGTAAAAAGATCAATCAGATGAGAGATTGCAAATAACTCACCTATGTGCTCTCAATGTACTGCCTAGCTGGAGCCTCTGTGAGACAAAAGGCTCATGTAATGGTACGTTCTGTTCATTTGGGAAATGTGTGCTGTTTTACTTACTCTGCTTACTGATTTTGTGGGTAGCAAGACACCATTCCAGTATTTGGGGAAGTCACAGAAGTTGCACAAGCCCTCTTTGGTGGTAATATCTCAAATAGTGCCTTATGGAAACTGGCAGGGCATGCCATATGGGATTGGGGTGCGTGACTGAGATTCCATATGCTTTGTAGGTAGATAAGCCAATAACTGTCTGACGGGACATTTGATTTAAGGGATCCTTTGTCAGCCATGTCCTTATATGCCTTAAATTTCATGCTGTGTTCATTTGAATTTTTTTTTGCTGACTTATTTGTTTCATTTCCATTCTTCAATGTCAATTGCATAGGGGGGTTTGTAAAACATTCTTGTTATTCAATTTAGGAATGTTATATAACCATGCCTGTGTGGAATGCAAAGTATGTATTTAGTTTAGGTCCATAGCTGCCTGCTTGGCACAATGGTTCCTGCCAGGTGAATGGGGCTTTCTTAGCATGGTAGGTGGTCTGGGGGACCAAAGGCAAAGTTTCCGTCACTGAGATAGTGGTCTGTTAGGTCATCCATTATAATCCCAAATATTCCCTTAAACTCACTTTCAGCTGGTAAAACTGTGGCTCACATATAGAATTTGGTGGGACGGCTGGAGCACAACCATAACTTGGTGGTATTCTTGTCCAGCAAAAACGACCCGTCCAGCGGGCAACAACATGTGTCAGCTACTAAAGGAAATAGAACAGTCTGTATGTACTGATACCCATTCCCCGCCCCTATACTTTCTGAGGGGACGAATCACTGCACAGCGCCCTAGTTTAAAACGCGCCCACTTTCCATTGGCAGAAACACAGAACAATCACAGACTGTCTAACCCACCGGGGTCAATACCAGAAATCCACCTCAATAGTGTTGGACCAAAATCTGTTTAGAAAAAATGTGCGAGAACCAAGTGACACCTCACGGAAACACCACCAACGGGGTAACTGGTATGTAATTTCCAGACAAGCCCCTGTCTCATCATCGGTCGTCACCTGATTCTCAATGAAAATAGAAAGGGAGTGTCCAAAACAAACAACCAAAATGTGTGACAAACAGTGGAAAGCAGAAGCGTCTGCTAGTGACAAACACACAACATAAATAAGTGCATAAAACACAGCAACCAGTTCCCTTGTCCAACTTTATTCATAGGGAAAAGACTGTATGCTGTACATCTAAAAAGGCTGGTAGCTATTCATGCATACCATTACCTAATGCCAGTGCCGACATGTTTCACTGCCATAGCAATTTTGGCAGTTTCATCAGGGCTGCACTCTATGCTGCCACTCCACTCTTGGACACTTGTTCTGTATTAACTGCCAAGGAAAAACAGGCGCGACCAAAGTTAAAAGCACTTAAATGGAGAGACCATAAACGTGATGCCATAAGTAATCCTTGTTTACCCAGAGTCAGCCAAGTTGATCATACCGGCTGCTCCGGCGTTGAAAGGGGTGCGGGAGTACTCCAAACGTGAGTTCTCTCTAACACTTCTCTTGTAGCATTCTGCCAGTATACAAAAATAAGATTCACAAAGGTTAAAAACATTTCCAGCCTATATTGATGATTCAACCGGAAAATCAAAATTAGAGTGAAGGAACATCTTAGCACCATAAGGGCGGGCAAATTAACAACAAAATTGGTACAACACTGTTTCAAAGAGAAACACACTTTCACCTGGACAGTGTTGGAAAAAGTGAAAGGGACACCTCAGAATATAGAAAACATTTTGTTATCAAAGGAAGCACGTTGGATTTATAATGAAAAAACAGACCAACGTGGTCTCAATGAAATTATTGAATGGAACAGAATTAAACTATGAGTCCACTGCAATGGTTCCCACTGCGGTTTGCTTTCTCTGCTGGGGCTTCAGACTGTACACAGTGTGCACAGCCGATAGGGTTAGGCTGTCAATTAATATCTAGTCTTTCGGTAACCACATACATCTAGCTTGGTTAGTATAAAAGCACTGTACACAACTAATGCTCTTTTTCTAAAAGAGAAGCTCATTTACTATATAGGCAGTATTGGTATGGAGTAACACTGAATGGCTATACCTCATTGGGTGGCATTGTTTGGATGATTAAGGTTGGTGCTTCAGGTTATTCTGGTTCCTATGTTCGAACATTCTGGGTCACATAGAGAGCAAATCACAATTTGACTAGTCCAAGATGGCCGCCATTTCTAGCACCGCAACGAGGGGACTGCATTATGTGCATGTAACCACCAAAGAATCATGACCTAGTGTACTTATTGGGGTTTATGATGTGAGTTGATGAGTGCATGGAAGGGGTAATTGACATCTGCCCCGTTTTTTTCCCCTAATCGGCATGAGCTCCCACTACTACGGACTCTTCCAAGAGGGCCGCCACTCTCGCTACAACATCACGTGATTGAGATCAGGGGGAGGAGGCCGTGTCGGTTGTTTTTTACAGCGTTTCCGCAGCCGACACGGTGTGAAGGAGGTGAAGCGTCATGGTGGCGATAACACGGTGAGATGTATCGTGGTAGACGGATTGGGTTGTTTTTCAGACTCGACTGCCGCTTATGTGACTGGGTGAGGTTCTGGTCTTTCATAGAGTGTGTATGATTGCAGTACATGATGTGCCGGTCAAGCGTTGTGCTGGCAACTGATGCCATAAGTATAGCGCTGTGACATTGGTATGCCCTTCCCTGAGGTCATATACCCGACGAATTGAGGCTACCTCGAGGGCTTTACGCTATGAGGGCATCTTTTAGATACATCAATACGCCGAGTGTGCCTGTGTGCTGTTGTTCGATATGCTTAATCTACAGTTGCACTAATGGGGATTAGTGCCACACAGGATGTAAGAATGTGTGTCATGCAATGGGCGCAACACAGCCCGTTTATCCTCTGAATTCTTGATACAAGCTGGCAATGTCCCTGACACTTTAAAACTTTATTTGTTCATTGTACCTGACATATAATGGACATAAAACTGTCCGGTTAGCTTTTGAATCATCAATATAGGCTGGAAATGTTTTTTACCTTTGTGAATCTTATTTTTGTATACTGGCAGAATGCTACAAGTGAAGTGTTAGAGAGAACTCACGTTTGGAGTACTCCCGCACCCCTTTCAACCCCGGAGCAGCCAGTATGATCAACTTGGCTGACTCTGGGTAAACAAGGATTACTTATGGCATCACGTTTATGATCTCTCCATTTAAGTGTTTACTTGCTTTTAACTTTGGTCGCGCCTGTTTTTCCTTGGCAGTTAATACAGAACAAGTGTCCCAGAGTGGAGTGGCAGCATAGAGTGCAGCCCTGATGAAACTGCCAAAATTGCTGTGGCAGTGAAACATGTCGGCACTGGCATTAGGTAATGGTATGCATGAATAGCTACCAGCCTTTTTAGATGTACAGCATACAGTCTTTTCCCTATGAATAAAGTTGGACAAGGGAACTGGTTGCTGTGTTTTATGCACTTATTTATGTTGTGTGTTTGTCACTAGCAGACGCTTCTGCTTTCCACTGTTTGTCACACATTTTGGTTGTTTGTTTTGGACACTCCCTTTCTATTTTCATTGAGAATCAGGTGACGACCGATGATGAGACAGGGGCTTGTCTGGAAATTACATACCAGTTACCCCGTTGGTGGTGTTTCCGTGAGGTGTCACTTGGTTCTCGCACATTTTTTCTAAACAGATTTTGGTCCAACACTATTGAGGTGGATTTCTGGTATTGACCCCGGTGGGTTAGACAGTCTGTGATTGTTCTGTGTTTCTGCCAATGGAAAGTGGGCGCGTTTTAAACTAGGGCGCTGTGCAGTGATTCGTCCCCTCAGAAAGTATAGGGGCGGGGAATGGGTATCAGTACATACAGACTGTTCTATTTCCTTTAGTAGCTGACACATGTTGTTGCCCGCTGGACGGGTCTTTTTTGTTGTTCTATATTTGAGTGGAGGGCGACCCGGTCCGATCTTCCCTCTTAGCTCCCATTGAGAGTTTGACTGGGTGTTCTTGTCCAACCAAACTTGAATCAGCAACACTTTATTTAAAACTAGGAAAATTACAGTCTTCCCTGTGGAGAGAAATTCCCGGAGGCAGGCAGGTTTCCCGGGATTGCAAATGAATTACTTCAAATCTTATGAGTAATATTCAACAATATACGATATATTCAGGACTCTAGGGGCCAGATGTAGGTAAATCTTTGTTACCGATTCTAAAATACCGAATATTACCGATTCGGTATTTTAGAATCGGTAAATTAGATGTAGGTAATAATTCAGTATTTTTTACCGAATCGGTAAGATTTGGTAATTACCACCGATTCGGTAATTGCCATTCATCCCTATGGGCCTGGACTAATTGGGAAATAGTCAAGGGTGGCAGGGTGTCACTTTGACACCCTGTTGCACCCCTGATTAGTGCTTGTGTGCCATGTGGCACACATACATGCCCTACGGGCATGTATGTCTGTCACATGGCACAGTTGTAAATGCACATATTTGCATTTACATAGGAATTTGTTATTGTTAGAAATGGGAATTTCTGGCTGGCTGAGGCTTGCGCCAACGCCAGGCAAAAACCACCACTCTAGTCAGGGCAAGGAAGTTACCCGCCAAGATAACCACTGCTCACCCCCTTGGTAGCTTGGCATGAGCAGTCAGGCTTATCTCAAAGGCGATGTGTAAAGCATTTGCGCGAGCACCCAGCAACAACACCCAAGGCCCACCACAAAGGAAACTCCACACAAGGGTATATATAAAAAATAAAGAACACAGTAGGGGAAGGGGCCTGAGGGAAAATTTATAAACTACTGGACTCAATCCCCCATTCATTAATATCAATACAAAAAAAGGAATCCAAAATAGTCTACCTAAGAGGAATGTCCAAATTGAATAGACAAACCTGATCACAAGGTCTCGGAGCTGTAGCTCTGGTGATCAATTCAGGAACAAATGTTACTGAGAAAAAACACTCATACCGAGAAACAAAGAACAGAAAAACCAGCAAAGAAACCTGTAACTGGTTAATGGTGTCCCATCAACACATGTGTTGTGCCCAGTGTCATCATCTGGGCTACCAACATACTATACTCTGCCTGCCCTCTAGCATGAGGACAAGTCACAGCAGATGTATAGTTGTACCTTTGTTACAAAGTTACTTGTCAGAAGAGTAACTAAGAAGAGTATAAAAGGTGCAGTGGAAAAGGAAAAAGGGTGATTTAAAAAGGACTAGGCATCAGAGACAGTAATATTTAATCCTAAACTGTTGTCTCAAATATGTCTTTCTAGATAAAAACGGTGCAAAAATGGTAATACAAGAGTAGTTAAAGTATATCACTACTCCTTACGGAGACATGGATGACCAGCACCTCCGCACCTAGCGTAGAACTTGCTGTCCCCAGGGGGTTTAAGATCGCTAGAGTGGACCGACCCCTGGGTAGAGGGGGCGGACTAGCGGTTGTTTTCAAGGAGGAGTGGAGCTTTGCTTCTGAGCCTCCGATTGCGGATGCAGGGGGTGAGGTTCTCCACTTCTCCATCAAAACCTCTCCCCATTTTACCTTAGGAGGTTCTCTGATCTACAGACCCCCGGGTCTGGCTACTCGCTTTTTGGACTCCTTAGAAGAATATTTGGTCCCACGGGCCCTAGGTTTTCCTAGGTTCCTATTGGTTGGGGACTTAAATATTCATATGGATGTTCCTGACTCCCCCGATGCCCACAGGCTTGGTGAAATTCTGGAGCTCGCTCAGCTCAAGCAATGGGTGACTGCCCCGACGCATTCGGGTGGCCATCTGCTTGACCTGGTATGCTCTAATTTCCCCATTCAGTCTGTGGCTGTTGAAAATACGACCTGGTCCGACCATGATTTGGTCAGATTTAAATGGGAGATCGCGGAGCTCTCTCCCCCGCCATCTATTTGCCACTCCCAAAAGATCAATCTACCTGCGTTTAGACAGGCTCTGGCTAATACTCGCCCAAAATCTAAATTGCCTCTGGTCGATGCGGTCTGTGAATTTAATGTGTGGTTACAGCAGGCGGCTACCGCCTCCACTAAGCAGACCACGCTGACCAGATCTAGACGTTCCCCTTCCCAACCTTGGTTTTCCCCAGAATTGAGGGAACTAAAACTGGGGTGTAAAAAGCTTGAACGAGCGTGGAGGCGTGATTATAGCCCTGAGGCTAAATCTACTTTACGGCTCGCCCAAAAAAATTACTACACAGCCATCAAGGGTGCTAAAGGGAACTACTATGCTGGGCGCATCGCCAAGGCAGACAACAGTAGCAGAGAGATCTTTGCCATTGTTAAAAGCTTTGTGGCACCCGTCGCTGAGGCCGTTTCCCACCCATCCTCGATGCAATGGTGCGAGGAGCTGTCCTCCTTTTTTATTACCAAAATAACGAGGATCCAGCAAGACCTCGCAGCAGCTCTTTCCACCGATTGCCTAACAGCGAGCACGTGTCCCTTCATATGCCCTAGTTCTGAACAGCAGTTCATGAACTTTGAGCAAATTGCGGAGGATACTACTCTCCCTCTAATCCAGTCCCTGAAATCTGGCTCTCCAGCCGATCCGTGTCCAGCCCGGGTGCTCTCGGAGGTAGCAGAAATAGTCTGCACTGAGATCACGCAGATAGTGAACCTCTCTCTGGCTACGGGCGAGGTTCCTCCTGTTTGGAAACAGGCTAAGCTTCTGCCGCTCCTAAAGAAACCAGGACTGGACTGGACGGCCCCTGGGAATTATCGACCCATTTCCCTTCTACCGGCACTCACGAAGATCTGTGAGAAGGTGGCATTTCGACAATTAGAGAGCTTTGTTGAAACCTCCAACGCCCTCCACCCTGCCCAATCGGGCTTTAGGGCTGCTTACAGCACCGAGACAGCCCTGTTGGAGATGAGCGAGGCCATTCGGGACTGTTTAGACGGAGGTGGCAGAGCGGTCCTAATCCTATTGGACCTCTCTGCCGCGTTCGATACCGTCCCTCATGAGCTTCTTCTTGGCCGGCTGGCTGATATAGGCATTGGAGGGGTTGTGTTAGACTGGCTGTCCTCCTTCCTTTCTGATAGGACTCAGCAGGTCTGGCTGCCTCCCCATGCCTCCGAGCCCAAACCTCTGCTTACAGGTGTCCCGCAAGGATCCACTCTTAGCCCCTTACTGTTCAATGTTTACATTACCCCCCTGGTTTATCTAGCGGAACAGTTCGGGGCTAAGATCATAGGGTATGCAGATGATACCCAACTGCTGTTCACCTGGCCAGATGATAACCTTGATACATCTATAGTCCATCGGTGTTTGTCCTCTGTATTTCGCTGGCTAACGAAGGCCCAGTTGAAATGCAATGAGGACAAATCTGAAGTTCTTTTTTATGGCTCCTTTCCCCCCTCGTTCATGAGCACTTTATGGCCTCCTGACATTCCAGGCCCGAAAGAGATGGGGAGACCCGCCAAAAATCTCGGCATCTGGTTCGGAGAGGATTTAAGATTTGAACACCACATTAAAAAACGTACTGGCACCTGCTTTGCGACTTTAAAAATGCTCCGCAAATTTTTTCCCCTGCTCCCAAGAGAGGCCAGGGAGTCTGTTGCTCGAGCGCTCATACTGGCCAGATTGGACTACGCAAATGCATTGTTCAGTGGAATCCCCTCTTACCTGGTAAAACGCCTGCAAATTATCCAGAACGCGGCTGTCCGTCTAGTATTTAATATTCCTAGATGGAAGAGCGTTCGCGCTGAGATGCGCACACTCCACTGGCTCCCGGTTGCACAGCGCATCCTGTTTAAATCTTTGGTTTTAGCGTTTCGTGCTACCCATAATCAAGGCCCCCAGTATTTGAGAAAAAGATTTACTAGCTATGTCCCTGCACGCACCTTGAGATCCTCCACTCTGTTTAAACTGTCCCTTCCCCGCTTTAAACGTGCCAGACTTGGCGGCCAGTCGATCTCGGTGGTTGTGGCTCGCGCCTGGAATGCGCTTCCTTTTCATCTGCGCTCCACACCTACAGTAGCTGCATTCAAAAAACATTTGAAAACACATCTGTTTAAAAGTGTAACCTAAGACTCCTTCCTATGTTCTGCTGTCTGCTTTTCTCTTTCCCGCGCCAGGATACTCCCCAGTAGCGGAGCGCGCTATAAAATGGTTTATAATAATAATACTCAAATGGTCAACATGTTTCAGCCAAACTGGGGTCTAAAAAGACTCCATGGCTACAACTATACATCTGCTGTGACTTGTCCTCATTGCTGGAGGGCAGGCAGAGTATAGTATGTTGGTAGCCCAGATGATGACACTGGACACAACACGTGTGTTGATGGGACACCATTAACCAGTTACAGGTTTCTTTGCTGGTTTTTCTGTTCTTTGTTTCTCGGTATGAGTGTTTTTTCTCAGTAAAATTTGTCCCTGTAATCTTAAGTATGTCGGGATGACGACAAGAAAAGTCAAGCTCCGGATGCAGGAACACAAAAGTACTTTCAGGTGCAAAAAAAAATGACAAGACTCACAAGACATTTTGTTGAGAAGAATCACCAAGCAGAAGATTTCTACTGGACGGTGTTGGAAAAACCGTACATCCCTCCACATGTTTCAGACTCGGCTAATTTCCTGTTCCTGAAAGAACAAAAGTGGGTGTTCAGATTATCTAGCGACACACAGGGTCTGAATGATGCGATACCATGAGTGTCTCTTTCCAAAAGATAACAACTTATCATCTGTTAAAATATGGAAGAGATGTGCTGGTATGGGATAAACAACTATTGACTTATTTGTTAATTACAGCGCCCAGCATCAGTAATGGTGGCTTGTCTGCGCTTTTCAATAAGGGCCTTCATATTGAGAATAATTGAAATCCTTACGGAAATCCTTCTTGAGACTGTGTGTCTGACATCATGTATTAATCAGTTTATTATACTCGAGAGAGTCATACCAGATGTCCCCGGACCATAAGTTTATGAACCACGGTTCCCACAAGCGTTCCATTACGCTCTGTCCCACCAACTTGCCATTTAGGTAAGCGTCTGGCAGTACCAAAGTGGGACAGGTTGTGTCAATAGTGTAAATAAACGGATAATAAACTCCATTTTCCATCAGCTGTGCGCGGTTATACCATTTGCAATGGCTATACTGGTGGTCACCCGACCCTTGTGTTCCGAGCATATGCCGACTTCAAGGTAGCTTTCTTTATTATTGACGGTCTATCACGTTACAGTTTCTTTCTGTCAATGTATTTTGGAATAACACTGTAGATGTTTTTCGATATTTATAATCTATTACAAAGAAGAAGGAAAGACTCGGGCACCTTGAGAACTCGCTTTCCCAGTGGGATAGTGGTAAATCTGTAGTTCGTGGTGACGTGGTGAACACGCGCCCATGTCCGATCACATCTAAGCATGACGTATATATTCAGGGACCCGATACGGAAACCGCACCTCCACTCTAGCGGTGTTCCGGACCGAGGTACCGACGGAGAGGTAAGAGATAGCTGCCTCTTTCTCCTACATGTTGTTTGTTAAACTGGGGACAATAATATTTGCGAACTTTTCCCGCTTTCGTACTACTATGTAGTACCTATGCCCCTCTTTTGTTTTTTCGCCTTCTTGCTAGTGGAAAATAATATAAAGGGCTTAATAAAACTCTAAAATCGTTTTTTCAAACATTATTTTTTTCATAGCTGTCCGTCAGTGAGAATAGCCAAATGTCTAGGCTAAGAGCGCTGTGCGGCTACAGTTATTTTGCAGCAACCAAACAATGCTTGTTTTAAACGTGTGTTACAGACAGCCTAAAACAGCTTGGACTTATGGGCATTATCTGTACGCTTAAGAGAGACCTAATCTTGGTCTATAGACCCCCCTTTTTTTGACTCATGCTACTTTGGCAGGGTGAATTTTGCACTGTGTTTGACTAATATGTACGAGTGCTTGTGAATAGGATTTCTTCCAAGCACAGGCATTCCCCGTCAGTCACAAATCATGTCTGACGATGTTGTTTTTCAATATGATCTGCTCTGAGTATTAATTTCTTTACAGAGCGGGGCCTCTTAGATACATGCTGGTGCCCGGTGAGGTGAGGTAATGTCCTCCAAATGCATTGGTAAGTTTACCTCTGCTTTTTTCATTGCATGTTTGACACTCAGAAACCGAGTCACATTATCACCTTACGTTTCTTTCTTTCCCTCTTATACTTTCTTTTTCAGAACCCAAAGACATCATGTCAATCTGGAGGATTTGAAAGATGATAGATACCTTCATTTTGTGACTACAGCAAAATTGTAGGTATTGGTGTACCCTATTGGTGACAGTATTAGATGCCCCACTTTTTTGGAGCATTAAGGTCCTGAAGAAAGCCAGAGAGTCTTTTTAGACCCCAGTTTGGCTGAAACATGTCGACCATTTGAGTAGTGATATACTTTAACTACTCTTGTATTACCATTTTTGCACTGTTTTTATCTAGAAAGATATATTTGAGACAACAGTTTAGGATTAAATATTACTGTCTCTGATGCCTATTCCTTTTTAAATCACCCTTTTTCCTTTTCCACTGCACCTTTTATACTCTTCTTAGTTACTCTTCTGACAAGTAACTTTGTAACAAAGGTACAACTATACATCTGCTGTAACTTGTCCTCATTGCTAGAGGACAGGCAGAGTATAGTATGTTGGTAGCCCATATGATGACACTGGACATAACACTTGTGTTGATGGGACACCATTATTCAGTTACAGGTTTCTTTGCTGGTTTTTCTGTTCTTTGTTTCTCAGTATGAGTGTTTTTTCTCAGTAACATTTGTTCCTGAATTGATCACCAGAGCTACAGCTCCGAGACCTTGTGATCAGGTTTGTCTATTCAATTTGGACATTCCTCTCAGGTAGACTATTTTGGATTCCTTTTTTTGTATTGATATATATAAAAAATAGTCTTTGTATTATACCACAAACATTAGATAATAAACATATACTTTACAAGGTGCCATTGGCACAGGCAGAATTTACAGGGGATATATGTACAGGTCAGGGCCACATGGACCACTGTCAGGAAGAAACACTATTAAAACTAGCACGTAGAACATAATCATACTGTAGTACAAGAACAGCACATATAGCACACAACCAGTACTCACTGGTAACAGGTAAACACCACCTACATAATCCTAAAACACCTTAGGTAAATATTACGCAGGGCACCATGACCTCACTAACATTGCTCTTCTAGGGCAAACAACCTCCTAGGCATAAAAATACATATTTAGAGGCATGGGCAAAAACATTGCATCAATCACATTAGGCAGGAAATCACATCTGCGCAAAACACATAGGGCCAAACATGGACCCCCCCGCAAGGGCAAAACACAAGAACTGTCCCCCAGGCCAACTGGCCTCACTGGGGCTGAAACGCCCTGTGTCCCAAATGTCAGGGCAGGCTGCGCAGGCAGTCAAAGAAAGATTGCACCAGGCCTAAACGTAGCAGCTGCCCACTAAGTACTGGGCAGCTGTAGAAACAAGGGGGCCTGGGAGCCTTGTGGGCTCCAAAGAATAATGCTGCCAGACGTTGGAGTCTCTCGTGGACTCGAAGAAAGGATGCCCCCAGAGCCTCTCTGGCTCTAAAACAAAAATGCGCCCGTTGGAGTCCCGCTCGGGGTACTCAGACTCAGAAATGACCCTAGGAGCCTCTCAGGGCTCTTTACACATGCCACCTTAGAGCCTCTCGTGGGCTTAAACAACAATGTGGGCTGGGAGCCATGGGGCTCTGCAACAAAGAATGCCCAGTGAGGGGGGATCGGCCCGCTACCTTCCGGGGCTGCTCTACCTCCCAAAATCCGCCCAAGAGCCTCGCAGGCTCAGTGAAGATATGCCGCCAAGAGCCTCTGCGGCTCAAACGAAATGCCCCGGGAGCCCTCGTGGGCTCGAAAGACAATGGCCCCTGGACGTTGGAGCCTCGACAGGCTCAAAAGAAATGCTGCTCAACGTTGGAGTCCCTCCCTGGGGGACTCGAGAACTATGGCCCCCGGAGCCTCGCGGGGGCTCTGACTACACTTGTACTTGCGCTGGAGGGGAGGAGCAGGCACCGGCAATGTGCTCCGACGCCGCCCCTCTCCTTGAAATGTGGCCTGGAGCCCTCGTGGACTCTACTTCTCGCCGAGCTTTCTCCCGCCCGTCACTTACCAGCTGCTCCTCCTGCTGACGGCTGGCGGCGGGGACGGAGGCTGCGACGGCTGCCTCTCTCTGGAGCCTCCAAGGTTCCCTCTCATTCCTGCCCCCCTCACGGCGGTCCTCGGGAGCTTCTCCTCTCCTGGGGAAGCTCCGGCTGCCCTGTTCTTCCGGTTTGTGCTCCGCGGCCCGCCTGGCTTCCTGTTTCTGAGGGCCGCCAATGGCAGCGCGGCCCTTGATAGGGAGGCGGGCACAGCGCCTCTCAAGCTGTCTCCGGGCTGCGGCGGTGATACGGGACAACACGAGGGGTAGGCTACCTCTTAAATTTAAATATAAAGCGGGCTGGCCACCCGCTAGGACACGCAAAAGAAATAGCGGCAAGGTCCCTGGTGGGGTGGGCACTTGCCAGGGGACTTAACACATCCGCTGATTAGCGGGGCAAATGACCGGTGGGCACCGGCGGCGCACAAAAAGCACTACCAAGCGCTAGGGAAAAATAAAGCCCTCCCAGGCGCTTGAAGGAATAAATACAGGGTTCCCCAGCGCTACAGGCAAAATGAATTCTTTAGGAGGTTGGGTGCAAGGCTGGGCCCAGAGCCAGCTCACAGGGTCCTCCTAGGCAGGGAGGAAATCCCCAGTGGCTGTCCTCTGGGTGCCCAGCAGCAGCAGCCCCCCTCAGGACAGGATTCGAGAAGAGAACCTTTTGTAAGGGGACACAGCCCCTTCTTATACTAGAAAATCCTTTGTCTCAGGGTGCATGGTGGGGTAAAAACCAGTCGCAGCTGGTTTTGGAGAATTCTTGATGTGCTCAGCCACCCTTCCTATTCACTAGTTAGGCTAGGGTCATCAGTCGCACCACAGGGGGCGGAGCCAGCATTGTGTGGGGAAAGCCCAGCCCTATTCAGGTCCCAGGTGTACCCTTCCCTCACATCAGCATGCTAATAATCTCTCCACTCACCACCGGGGCAGACCCATCCAGACTCCTGGAGCCAGGCTCACCAGCCAACTCCAACCAATCACACGCCAGCACACTCACTGCACACGCACACCCATGTCTAGAAGTGGCACTTCCACACTAGACACATTCACGCCGCTCACATCATTGCGCAGCATTCAATCTCACGAGTCCGCACATACCAAACTCGAGCCTGCACTCCCCACACATCAGGAACTATCATGGTCAAATACATTCCCCATGCATTCCTATGGGAGGGCAGGCCAACCTCACTACATGCACGCACTTTACCCTGGGACACAGGGAAAAAGTGCACCAAGCCAGAAATCACAAACGCCAGGTCGCCATCAAAAGCAAAAAGTTCAGGGGTGAACCAGCCAAAAAGGCCCGGGTCAACACAACCCTCTTCCAGCCAAAACGCAGGGTAGACCGATCACCACCATGATGGGCTTCCCTGCTTTGGGCGATAGAACACGGACACGGGCCCACCACTGCCGGGACACCCTCCTGGTCTACGCCACTGTAAACCCCTGGGATTCCTTCTAAAACCACTGTCTGGAACACCTGGGCTACCCCACTGGTACTCCAAGCTGTCCGCGGCCAGGACCAGGCCCAAGGCCACCAAGGTGCCACTGGTCCTTGCCTACTCACAAAGGGGGGGGTAGTAACCCTTGGCACATAGTAGCCATTCTCCACTCTTCCTGTCTGTAAGACAGGGCTAGACTGCCACTGGTTCTCCAGCCTAGGGTCTACACCCTCAGGCGGACCAGGAGTCACAGGGAAGGCTCTCCTCCCCCTACCTCTCCTTCTAGGGTTCCTCCTCCTCTGAGAGGCACCCTTGGAACGCCATTCACCCAACCTAGGGTTTAACCCCTCAGGTTGCACCGGGGTCAGAGGTGGGCTCTCCCACCCTCTGCACCCCCTTCCAGAGTTCTGTACCCTCCCAACTGGAGAGGTACCCCTGGAAGAAGCACTGGCCAGGACTCTGGTTACAGACGTCCCACCCTTCAGGTCAGGCCGATCCTGAACCTGGCCTCTCAACCTTCGGTCTAATACCCAAGGTGGGATAATTGCCTGGCACTCTAGGACTTCTGGGGACTCACCCACCATCCCCCTGAGGCTAACACATGACTCATGTGCTGTGTGACTGTCTGTCTGGCGCAGATCTTCCGTCCCCTGTCCACCTGACAGTGCGGGAAGATCCCCCAGAACAGAAGTGGTGTCACCATGGTCACTACACGGGAACTTAGCCCAACTGGATAGTCCCTGTCCCACTGGTTCTCCCACTGGGGAACACATCCCCCATTCACTCCACCACTTCGGACTTCTGTGCCCTCCCAACTGAAGTGACACTCCCGGACACTAGAACCACTGGAGCTCTATTTAAAGATGCTTCAGGTTCTCTAGACACTAGGAGATCCCCCTCAAGGGGTCTAACGGGACAGCCTAGGTCCCCAACCTGGTGTTCCCTCAAGAAACCATCCAGGTTCTGAGACTGGGTTTCGGGCACCTGGGAACACTCAGTCCCCCACTCACTCCTACTCCACTGAGACAAGACGTGAGCCCCTACACCCCTCTCGCTACACTGGGACCTAGCTGGGCTACTCTGAGCCTCTTCCACCACGCTGGGCTGGAAGATACCTGAACCACTACTTTCGGGTTCACTCACCAATGACGTGTCAGAACCTCTGGCACATTCCCAGCGGTCTGCTTCCTTTGCAATGTCCCAAGGACAGACTTAGTCACCCCTTGATAGGTGTTGGCGCAACTCTGGCACAAAACAATTGAGCAGGTGCTCTCTGACAACCAGGTTGAGCAGTCCATCAAAATCAGATTCCTCGTGAACCTCTAACCAATCAAGCAGTGCCTCACGACAATCATCCGCAAAATCCTCCCAATCCTGGTGAGGAAGTCTCCTACTACCCCTGAACTTCAACCTGTACGTGTCCTCTCGGGAACAAGGTACTATTCTTTGGAAACAGGGAATGGCACTTCCTGCGCCGAACTCTCTATTGCTGCCATCACTAGATCCAACCCTCTCTGGGGAATCCAGAAAACTATAACTGCGGTCAGGGGATAACCTACCCTTAGGACTATCTTCTCCCTGGCCAAGGCCCTCTCAGCCTCTGCAATCCTCTCCTGCACACCCAGCTGTGCTATCTCCTTGGCATGCTCTAACCTGAGCTTCTCCAAAGCCAGCTGGTGCTCCCTCTCTTCCCTCCTATCTACCCACTCCTCTGGGGACAGGGACCGGGAAAGGGATGAGGTGCTGCCTCCTACACTGGACCCAGCAAGGGACTCCCTATCTATGGGGTCCTCACTATCTGCTGGTGCCCATTCACTGTCATCCTCATCCTCCTCTTCAGACTCTTCAGGGCTCCCCTCAGACCCACCACCCTCATGGCGTGCGGCCCGGGCCCTATCTTCCTCACTGCGCTCACGTTCCCATTCATCCTTCTGCCACAAGATCAGGTTGTCCCTCAATTTGGACGTGGTGTCTGACTCATTCACTGCTATGTCTCTTTCTACACAAAACTCCATCAACTCACACGTACTGTATCTCAACGGCCCACAGAAGTTAAAAGCAGACTCCATCTTGGCAGGACGCTCAGGGATACGCGCAACACAGGGGACTTAACTGAGCTGAAGTAAGAGTACACAGTTCAAAGTATTCAGCAAGCTCCCTATCCCAGAGAACTCACACTCATTTGTCCAGGGCAACACACCATTCATCCACACACACCCCCCCTCGGCATGGTAAGGCAGTTTTTACCACCCCTGATTTCTCAACCTGACCACACGTGACACAGGTACAAAACTCTGGAAGCAGGGCGGGGAACAAATGTACTGGACACTTTGAAAATGACACTCTTAGGAAAGGGAATAATGGAACTTCACAAAAAACAATAATCCCCAACATGTAATTATCTAAAAAAAATGCTGAGTTTTGTGGTACAGCCAGTCGCTGCTGCGGCACGGCGCAAACGCAAGTCCTATCCTCACCGCTGACCAACAATGTTAGAAATGGGAATTTCTGGCTGGCTGAGGCTTGCACCAAAGCCAGGCAAAAACCACCACTCTAGTTAGGGCAAGGAAGTTACCCGCCAAGATAACCTCTGCTCACCCCCTTGGTAGCTTGGCACGAGCAGTCAGGCTTATCTCAGAGGCGATGTGTAAAGCGTTTGCGCGTGCACCCAGCAACAACACCCAAGGCCCACCACAAAGGAAACTCCACACAAGGGTATATATAAAAAATAGTCTCTGCATTATACCACAAACATTAGATAATAAACATATGCATTACAAGGTGCCATGGGCACGGGCAGAATTTACAGGGGATATATGTACAGGACAGGGCCACATGGACCACTGTCCGGAAGAAACACTTTTAGAAGTAGAACGTAGAACATAATCATACTGTAGTACCAGAACAGCACATATAGCACACAACCAGTACTCACTGGTAACAGGTAAACACCACCTACGTAATCCTAAAACACCTTAGGTAAATATTACGCAGGGCACCATGACCTCACTAACATTACTCTTCTAGGGCAAACAACCTCTTAGGCATAAAAACACATATTTAGAGGCATGGGCAAAAGCATTGCATCAATCACATTAGTCAGGAAATCACATCTGCGCAAAACACATAGGGCCAAATATGCTGCACACGCACACCCATGTCTAGAAGTGGCACTTCCACACTAGGCACATTCACGCCGCACACATTATTGCGCTGCATTCAATCTCACAAGTCCACACATACCAAACTCGAGCCTGCACTCCCCACACATCAGGAACTAACATGGTCACATACATTCCCCATGCATTCCTACGGGAGGGCAGGCCAACCTCACTACATGCACGCACTTTACCCTGGGACACAGGGAAAAAGTGCGCCAAGCCAGAAATCACGAACGCCAGGTCGCCATCAAAAGCAAAAAGTTCAGGGGTGAACCAGCCAAAAAGGCCCGGGTCCAACAGTTATTTACCACCAACTAATAGTTGGTGGTAAATAACAAATCCTTAAAGCCCTGAAGCACTGTTAACAGTGCTTCCTACATTTCATTTACCGATTCGGTAAATTTACCGAATCGGTAATTTACAGAATCGGTAATTTACCGAATCGGTAGTTTTTTGAAGCCCTACATCTCAATATCCAAATACCGGTTGGTAACGGCCGAAATTCGGTATTTTCGGCCGTTACCGACCGGTATTTGGATACCTACATCTGGCCCTAGGTTGTTTAAAAAACAACTTAAAGCGTTCCTCTTTAACCAGCTGGTATAATCCCCTTGCTCCTCAGGTCACGGTAGGATACTCACGCGTAATTGTGTGTGATATAAAACTACTATAACATAACATAACATAACAAGAGAAGCCTTTGCCCTGGTTGCCCGACCACCACAGGAGCACCAGATTTCAGTGGTGGTAGTCCTGTCATCTTCAGTACCCAGGTCCGCCATATGAGGCATGGCAAACCAGACATGGAAAACCAACACAGGCACGTAAGCATAGGCAGGGCCAATAAAGATCCCCAGACAAAGGCAGTGGCAGTCGTTTTTTTCTTTTACTGAAGCAAACTTCCGCTTTGGAAGTTTGTTTCAGTAATACAAAAATGATTGCTGAGCAGGCAACAAAAACATGGTACCCACTAAGCATTCATCTATGCCTACAGTACATTTGTAGAATTAGTGTCAGTGTTGTGCTGGTCCTGGTTTTTGAAAATGAAGTACAGCAGTGCCCCAAATTGAACTTAAAACAAATTACGTCTTAGAACTTTCTGGTCTTTAAAATAGTTCTGTTCATCCACGCAGCAAAAAGTAGCCAGTGAAAATTAAATGTCCATACCTTCAATGCTGGTTTTTCAGACACAGGTTCATGGTTTCCAGTTTCAGGGGCTTCCCCAACATTTCAAGTCCATATCAAGATGTTTGGTTGCAACTGCTTTGTGAGTTCCATACCCAACAGCTCCAAATCCCTCCAGTGACAGTATCTTCACCTCTCTTTAAAAAACAGAAAAGGGTTGGCCTTGACTGACTGAAGATATGTCCAGTTAACACTGGTCTATTGGTTCTTTTTCAGGAGGGAACACCCCAAGTTGTCACTAGGGCCCCATGCTCATTTATTAAGCAGAGATGTTCCAGTAGGCAAGCAGGATTCCCTGGATGGCTCCTGAACCACTTAATTTCCTATAGGCCAGTAAAAGGCTATATTTCTTAACCTTTAGAGTAGGCATGTAGTCCCAGAGATTCAAGAAAAGACTGCTATTGTCTCAGTAGTCATCTACAAAGCAGATAGAAATTCTTGCAACAGACACCATGCAGTATTGTCTTCTGTTCTGTCCTTGTCAGCTGACTCACTAGAGAGGGCTGAACCATCACTTTTTAAAAGGCGAACTCAGCTGTGACAGAACCCTTAAGTGTTGGACTTGGCCCTTTCGGCAAGATCGTAGAATTGGCTTACACCCACTTGGCACATTTAATTTACTTGTGAGTCCCTACAGGTACCCAGGGACTGTGACTTGAATGCTACAATTGTTTCTGTTGAATATGTTGCATGCTCACTAAACCACTGGATTCAAGATAGCCTGGTTTATGAAGGGGGATACCCTGAAACCGGTCCTAGGATGCTTGTTTCCAGTCCAGGGAGGACCTGGCTTGGCAGTTCGAGCTGGACTGTTCCCACAAGGAACAGGGTCAAGACTGATTTGCAAATGGCTGAGTCCAAACTGGGGTGGTGTGGTGAGCAAAAGAATGATGGATTTAACCCAGATCCTTGTGACTGGGGGTGAATGTTTGCATTGTCCAGTATTCCGTCCATCAATTGTTTCTTTTGCACTAGTGAGCCTGCAGCACTGATTGTGTTGCACACTTAAATAGCCTTCTATACATGTTTCAGGCCTGCCATTGCAACCTGTGGGTGCAGTTTTAAACTGCCCTTTCAAAATGGCAAAATAAACCTTTTGCCAGGCCCAAATCTTAATTTTTAATAAATATAATTCACTCCTAGGGTAGGCCCAGAACAGCCCAGAGCGGCACAGAGCACCACCTTTGCTGCTCGATGCTTCGCCCTCAGAACCAAGCGATACAAAAGGGGATGATGGACAGAGCGTTTGAACAAATCAAACACTCACCCCCAGTCAACTGATCTGGGTTTAATCCATCACCATTCTTTAGTTCACTCAGCCACCCCAGTTCAGACCCGACACATTGGCTCTGCTGTGCGGACTTCCCCGATGCAAGGACTTAGCATCGCTCCTCGCAGCCTATCAGTGCCAATGCCTTGCACTTTGCAGCTCCCCAGAACCACCACTGCGAGACGCATATCCACACCAGGACATTGCCTCACACTTCACAGCTCCTTGTAACTGCCGCTGCACAGTGCATCTTCTCGCATCTTTACGGTACTCTTTGTTCAGCAAGCCTAACTGGCTCCTTGTAGCCAGACCATGCTCAATCGCGGTCGGCCTGAACTTTTGACTTTTTCCTGGTCTGGTGCAACCAAACAACCACAGTTGGTGCTTTATTCTTCTTGGTGCTATTTTCCCTTACATCTTTAAACTTGCATATCTCCATTTCTACAAAATGGATTTTTGTCATTTCAGTCTTGAATTATTTATTAAAATATACTTTATGTGTCTAAACTGGTGTGGGATTTCTCTTGTGTTATATTGTCACTTTATTACTGTTTGAAGTATTGCAGAAAAACTTTACATATTGCCTCTAAGTTAAGCCTGACTCCTCGGTGCCAAGCTACCAGAGGGTGGAACACAGGTCAATTTGATGTTTGCTTGTACCTCACCCTGACCAGGATTGGGGTTTCGGCTTGAGTAAGCCCCCTCCTCCCTCAGCCAGTAACCCTATTTCTTACACTAAGGTAATCAAACTAAAGTTTCCCTACCTAGGACTTACCACAGTGTGACACCATTTCTGTCTCTGAAAATTCATGTACTGTTACAGATATCCCAAACTCCTCAACAAAGATGGCAGCCCTTGGTATTCCCCAAACATTTCTCCAACATTTCCAAAGCTCGACCCAAAGGAATTAGGCTGCTGTCTCTATCAAATAGAATTTTCCACCCCAACATATCTGTTCCCCTTCTCGTGCTTGGTAAGGCTCTACTATAACTGGTAAGTGCCTTCCACACATAGAATTAAAGTGGCAAAGTCCAAATGCACAGGCAAATTATTTCTGGGCAGAGAAAAAACTTTTCTTGCAGCCTATTCCACTTCCAGCCTTTGAGGCTGGGTAGCCATGGCTAGTGGTCTGTGAAGATAGTGAGGTGATAAGTACAGCAAGGGTGTTTTGCTATGGAAAAGGGACTAGAGCTTTGTGCCGACCTGCTAACGTTTTGCAAAAACAACAGTTGATGGAGAGAATGCAGAACAATGTCATACATTCACCCCAGTACAGAGGTCTGGGCCTAAATCCATCGTTTTTCTGCTCACCACACCACCCCAGTTGAGACATGGCCATATGCAAATCAGCCTTGGCCCTGTGCCTCATTGGAACAGTCCAGCCCGAACTGCCAAGCCATGTCTTCCCTGGACCGGAATCAAGCATCCTAGGAACGGTTTCTGGCTATCAGCCGTCTTCAGCCAGGATAGCTTGACTCCGGTGGCGTGGAGAGCACGGGACTCACGTCTGAGCATACCCGTCCCACTAGGGGTGACAAATGCAAAAACAACAGTTGATGGACAGAATGCAAAACAATGTCATACATTCACCCCAGTACAGAGATCTGGGCCTAAATCTATCGTTTTTCTGCTCACCACACAGCCCCAGGCGAATGTATGACTTTACAACGCATGCTTTTACCACGCATGCTGTTACAACGCAGGTTTTACTACGCATACCATTACAACGCATTACACTTGGGGGTGCTGGATAGTGAATAGTTTAATTTACTATTCCAACTCCAGTCGCCGTGGACACTAGGGAAGGTGTTGGATAGTAAATTAAACTTATTCCCTATCCTAGAGCGCCCCCCCAGTGTAATGCGTAGTAATGGTATGCGTAGTAACAGCACTACGTGGTAAAAGTTGCGTTGTAAAGGATGTTTACCCCCAGGCTGGCTGGACTGTTCCCATGAGGCACAGGGTCAAGGCTGATTTGCATATGGCCATATCTGAACTGGGGTGGTGTGGTGAGCAAAATAACGATGGATTTAGGCCCAGATCTCTGTACTGGGGTGAATGTATGACATTGTTCTGCATTCTGTCCACCAACTGTTGTTTTTGGACCTGCTAACGTTTTGGCAGCTAATATGCCAATAAGGAAAAAAGACATAAAGAATGCAGGTACTCAAAATCCAAGGTTTTTCCTAGCAAAGGTTAGAGCACAAGTTTTTAGACAACAATATCAGATTTTAAAAGGCAGCTTGAGGTGAGAGTCTTTTCGAGCTCCTGGGTGGTTAACGAGCTATGGCACAGCACCTTTGTATGGGCCTGGTTGGTGGATAAAGGTCTTCAGAAATGGACAGTGCTATTGAATATGAGGTGCCTATCTCCCTATCCCAGGCTGGGAGCACACTGTGTGGGCCTGACCCAGGCTTACGAAAGAGCTGGGACAGTGACTGTGACAGGGGTGTGAAGCCTGACGTAAGGATAGTCAGTAAACCAGGACCAACAGGTTTAACTCCTCACTGCGGTTGGAAGCTGTGGCATGGAGGAGTGAGGGAGGAATTTGATAATTTGATGCTGTAATTATCTGCTCCTTTCTTTTCCACCCTGTTTCTCTCCCTCGTTTCTCCCCTCAACTTTTGTAGTGGAGGAGATATGTCCTTTAAGACCACGGAGAATGTCTTGAGATGACTATTTGCTCAATTGCTGTGTTGGTATTTTATATGTGCAACATGGAATTCACTTGTCTTTTTTTACCATCAACAAAGTGTTTGAAATCTAAAATCCAGTCTGAGGTGAAACCCATGTTCTTATTCAAATATAAGTGTGAAAACATAATAGATTACGATTTAAAAACTAAGTAGGTGTGCAAAACCTATGGTGCACATTTACAACTGACTTGAAAAAGTATTACAAATGGCTTTTTGAAATTGAAAAACAACACTGCATTAGTTCTAAACACAGGCTAAAACCTGTGGCATTACATGTACTGTTTAAAGCCCATACCAGATGTAAGATGGGAAACTAACACCTGTGAACTTCCATAGAGCTGACCTCTGCGCATCTTTTGAACAAAGTAACAGGTGACTCATCACAATGTCACATATGGCTACTTGATTTTCAAAATGATTCTTCATTTTTATGGTCATGCCTCTGCATCTGAAAAAATTGAGTAATCCCAAGAGGTACAACCACCAGATGCTCAGGGTCGAAAACTCAAAATAAAACTAGGGGGGAAATTGCACAAAGATGGGGTTTCTACAGTGTTTAAGAGGGTGGGTGCGTCTGTGCAAGTCGTTGTGCATGTTTTTATAACAGTATGTTTGGAGGAAAGTAGGTTGCAAGGCCTCTGATTGTGACAATGTACAGAAGTGTAGAGTTATGTGGGAGTAAGGAAAGAGTTGATTGTTCAAGATAGCTTCTGCCAAGAGAGCATCTCTTTGCTTATGCATTAAGGTAGAACGCAATTTGTTGGTAAATTAGGCATTAGTTGTGTTGCCTGCACAAGTAATGGGTCTACATTTGTCCTCCACTGAGAACCAAACACCCCATTGTAGCCCTTGAGTTTCACTGGTAGCGTTGCAGAACAGTCCAAGGCCTACTCAAAGGATATGGTATGGGTTAGTAATCCCAATTCACAGAGACACAATAATAAAACTCAATTAGTCATTGTCCAGTCTGTGCTTTTCTTTGGAAAAAGTAAGGATAAGTTACTTACCTATAATCCTAGTTCTCTTCCAGGGGTATCCTCATCAAAGTCATAAGCACTGAATATTCCCGCCCACGTGCGGGACCCCGGAAACAATATTAAAATATATATGTAAAAACACATATATCTCGCTCCAAATATATGTACACACATATCATTTTTCTCACGTCAATGCAGCCCCAAAACCAAGGGTAGACAATGTAAACACTTCTATATGCACAGCAATTAGTAAGGAAATAAAAAACACATTAGGTCAAATAGCTCTTGAACTTTGTGTTTTAATGAGTAAAAACACTCATAAATCCTGAAAATTGCTCATAAAAGACATTGTTAGCCATAGGCTGCATTGCAAAGTGATAACACAGAAACTGAAAGCATTTTCAGCTAAAACTGGCACCGTGCCTTTAAGGCAGCCATGACCCCAGGCTTCCCATCATGCCTCAGGGGTGACAGTTAGGTCAGTTGTTCTTTGCATAACCCTGAAGTCAGGGCTAAATCACAAGTCAGAGACGTATAGCTCTCATTTACCTGGGGAGGCAGGCTTATGACTTTGATGAGGATACCCCTGGAAGAGAACTAGGATTACAGGTAAGTAACTTATCCTTCTCTTCCAGGGGATCCTCATCAATAGTCATAAGCACTGAATAGAATAGCAAGCCCATCAACCACCTGCAGGTAAATGAGAAGTACATGACCCAACTTAAAAAGACCAATCATGACAGCCCAAAACTAGCTGTTAAACAGATTCCGCAAGGAGGCCTGGCCTTCCTGGGTATCTGCTCTCTTGTCAGAATCAAGACAGTAATGTATGGTAAATGTATGGATGGACCTCCAGGTCGCCGCCTTACAGATCTCAGACATGGGTACATTATTGAGGAAAGCCGTAGTCACAGCTCTCCCTCTGGTGGAATGCGCTTTGGGAGAAAACCCCAGGGGCTTCTGCGCTAGCTGGTAAGCAAGTTTAATACATGAAACGAACCATCTAGAAATAGAACGTTTCGAGGCAGCATGACCTGTTCTGATCGATCCATAGTTAACAAAGAGATGATCAGAATGGTCTTGAATGGAAAGAGCCTGCAGTTCACTGACCCTCCTTGCTGATGTAAGCGCCAGGAGGAGAGCCGTCTTCCACAAGATATATTTCACGTCTGCCCTGTGAATGGGTTCAAAAGGGTGTTTCATCAGTTGGTTAAGAACCACATTTAGGTGCCATGTTGGAGGTATCATCCGTGGTCGAGGAAAAGATCTATGGAGACCTTTAAGGAATTGTTTTATAAGTCTACTAGACCAGAGAGAGGGCCCTTTAGATGTTCTTTTAAACCTTGAGATTGCCGCCAAATGTACCCTTATGGAGGAGTGGGCCAGGCCCGACTGCGCCAGGTGTAGCAAGTAGGGTAATATTTGTTCTGGAGAGGTGGCGAAGGGACGTAGACCTTTGTCCGCACACCAGATGCAGAAGCATTTCCACTTTAAGGAATACGTCTTGTTAGTGCTGTCCGCTCTTGCCCTGGCTAGGATGTCTTTACAATCCTGTGGGATGTTCATATTGCTGAATTCTCGGTACTCAGGAGCCAAGCCGATAACCTGAGAGATTTCAGATCCGGATGTTGAATCTGCTTGTTGCTCATCGTGAGCAGAGATGGGTGCTGACGTAGATGGATCGGCGGCTGCAGTGAGAAGCGATGAAGGTCTGTGAACCAATGTTGCCTCGGCCAGAATGGGGCTATCAGGATTAAAGTGCAGGGCTCCGCCTTCATCTTTCTGAGGACTCTGGGAATCATTGGAAATGGCGGAAATGCGTACGCAAAGATGTTGCGCCATGCGATGGAAAATGCATTTCCGAGAGACCTTGACTGGGGATGCCAACTTGCGAAGTTTTGGCATTTGGTGTTCTCCCTGTTCGCAAATAGGTCGATTTGCAGCCTTCCCCACCTTGAGAAGATGTGAACTGTGGTTCTCATGTCTAGCTCCCATTCATGTGATGAAGACCTCTGTCTGCCTAGGGCGTCTGCTATGACATTGTCCTTGCCTGGGACGTACTCCACCCTCAACAAGACATTGTGGAGAATGAGCCAATTCCAGATCTTCTGCGATTCGCGAGATAGTGTTAGCGAATGCGTCCCTCCCTGTTTGTTCAGGTAGTGCATCGTCGTGGTGTTGTCGGTCCTGACAAGCACAAGGGAGTTCTTGATCCTTGGCAAGAAAGACTGCAAGGCTAGGAAGACTGCCCTTAGCTCCAGCAGGTTGATATGGAGCTGCGTCTCCTGTTCTGACCATCTGCCGCTGATCCGTAATTCCTGTAGGACTGCTCCCCAACCCTCCAGGGAGGCTTCCGTTGTAATGATATAAGGAGCTGCTGGAAGCAAGAACAGCAATCCCTGTGAGAGGTTTTCGAGCGACCTCCACCACTGCAATGCCTTGGCGATTTGCATCGTGATCTTTATGCGGTCTTCGAACGATCCCGTGCATTGCGTCCACTGTTTGGACAAAGCCTCCTGGAGCGGACGCATACGGAGGCGACAGTGCGGTATGAGCAGAATGCACGAGGACATCATTCCCAAGAGGGATTTGAAGGTACGGACTGGTAAAGTTTTCTTTGAAGCCACTGATGAGGCCAAAGAGACGAGTCTGCGTTTTCTCTCCTGAGATGGGAATGCCTTCGCAGCTTTTGTATCCACTGTTGCTCCGAGGAAGGTAATGACTCGAGAGGGATGTAAAGTGGATTTTTCTTGATTGAGTGTAAGACCCAAGTGCTTGAAGAGATTCAGACAGGCGTTGGAGGATTTGGTTACGCCTGTCAAGGATGGTGGCTTCACCAGCCAGTCGTCCAAATACGGGAAGACTTGATGGCCATGCTGCCTGAGGAATGCTGCCACCGGGGAGAGACACTTGGGGGCAGATTTATGTCAACTGGCGCATCCCCAGGGATGCGCCAGTTAATGTGCGCCACAGTGCGCCACAGCTCCGCCACCCATGGTGCGCCGCATTTACAATGCGGCGCACCATGGGGCAAAAACGGCACAGATGCGTGACGCATCTGTGCCGTAAAGGTGGCGCATTGCTGGAGTTGCGTCGCAAGCGCGACGCAGCTCCAGCAAGGCTCGGGTGTGCTCCATCTTCACAATGCTGCGTCAAGACCTACGCCTGCTTCAAGCAGGCGCAGGGTTTTGACGCAGCATTGGCCTGAAAGTGACTGAGTGAAATCTTATAGATTTCACTCAGCCACTTTCAGGAGGCGTTCCTGTGCAGGAACACCCCCCCCTGCGCAGGAACACCTCCTTATGGTGCAGGGCTTTACAACGTGACGCATCTCCTAGATGCATCACGTTGTAAATAGGGCGCATTGTTTGCGCCGCCGTTGCATCAAATAAAGTGACGCAATTGCGGCGCAAAGAGGCGCAAGGGCCTCATAAATCTGCCCCTTGGTGAAGATCCGGGGCGCAGACTTGAGGCCAAAAGGGAGGACACAGAACTGATAGTGCCGCCCGCCACTGCAAATCTTAGAAATTTCCTGTGATTTTTGTGGACTGGGACGTGAAAGTATGCCTCCTGCAGATCTAAGGACGTCATGTAATCTCCCTCCTCTAAGAGACCCAAGATCTCCTGAATCGTGACCATGCGGAACGATTGCCTTTTTAAGAATGCATTGAGTGCCCTGAGGTCTAGAATGGGCCTCCATTTCTTTTCCTTCTTTTGAATGAGGAAGAAGCGGGAGAAAAATCCTCTCCCCTTGTGAGCTATTGGTACTCGCTCTATTGCCCCTTTTTGTAGCATAATTGAGATTTCTTGAAGAAGCAATCGCAGGTTTTTGTGGGGCATTGAGCGAGGAGGGGTTGTTGGAGGGATATTTTCGAATTCTATAGAATGTCCAAATTGAACTAACTGGAGGACCCATCGGTCCATTGTTATTCTCCTCCAATTGCTGAGGAATTGGGTCAATTTTCCTCCAATTTTCAAAGAAGGAGATGAGGGATGGATTGGCTGTAGGAATAGGTCATTGGCGTCCGCCAGTGGACTTCCGTTGGTTCTTTCCCCTACAGTTGGACTTTCCAAAAGAGGACTGTCTGCCCTGCTGTTGTTGGCGGGGTTGGTATTGTGACTTGCCTTGGCTGTAAGAATATGAGGATCTATTTTGATACTTGCCTCTGTAAGAGGTTTGTTCTCTGCCTCTGTTCCCTCGAAAGGACTGGTTCCTAAATTGTAGCGTGCCGAGTGCTCTCGCTGTGTCCGTGTCCTTTTTTATTGTTTGAAGCGCATCATCAATCTTGGCTCCAAACAGGTGTTGTCCATCGTATGGCATGTCCAGGACTTTAGATTGTACCTTCTGTCGGAATGAGGTAGATTTGAGCCACCCCTGCCTTCGCAGGACAGCTGCCCCTGCTAGCTGTCTGAATCCAGTCATTGCCACATCCAGAGCACAGTCGATCAATTCAGAGGCCGAAGATTGACCCTCTAGGAGTAGGGATTGAACTTCCTCCTTCGTGGCGTCTGGCAGCTCAGATAAATACGGAGCAATGTCGGCCCACAACTGTCTATTATACCTTCCTAGCAGCGCAATGGAATTTGCCGCTTTTACTGTCATTGCCGAGGTGGTGGAAAAACGCTTTCCGATATTGTCCAGTTTCCTGCCCTCCTTATCTGGTGGAGCTGTTAGCGGAGAGGAAGGATTCCTGGAATTTTTCTGCGCTGCCTGTGTAACCACAGAGTCTGGCTTTGGATGCCCTGTAAGGCAGGCTGGTGCTGATGTTGGGGCCTTGTATTTCTTGTCCAGCCGTGGAACCAGTGCTGAAACTGAGGCTGGAGTCTGCATCAACTGCAGGCCCTCTTTCCATATATAGTCAATTATGGGAATTGATCTGGTTGTTCTCCTAAGTGGCTCCTTAAAATCATAAAGCAAGCAGTCAGTTTCTTGAGACTCCATCGTCATGTGGAACCTTTTGGCCGCTCTCCCCATCAGATTGTGGAACCCTCCTATGTCCGCTGGAGGTGAACCTGAGGTAGCGGGCTCCGGGGATGCAGGAGAAGAAATGATGTAATCATCCCCGTCATCATGATTGGAAGGGTCATCTTGGATCTCCCCCTCTTCCTGTTGTCCTTCCTCATCGTCCGATGATGGAGGATCTTGTATCTGTTCCCTTTCCTGATGGAGTACCAATGGCGGTGGTCTGGGCCGTGGAGACGGAGCCGTCCCCGTTGCTGGAGTAATCCTGTATCAAAAATGGCAAATCAGACACTATAGATGCTGGTAAACATACCATGGGCGTAATTTGAGTCTGAACCTGTGTCTGAACATCATGTTCCTGTGTAATCTCAACATCATCAACATCCTCATCCGTGCTTTGGCATTTGACTACTAGATGGAATGGACTAGTAGCCTGTGTGTTATCCTCCTCATCCGACTCCTCATCCTGTAGGAGACAAGTTGGTGGCAATCCTTGCACTCTACTTGGGGATGTTAACTCTGGCGTAATCGCCTTTTTTGAGCTCTTTATCATGGAAGGGCTCGTCGATAGCAGGATCCTGGATGACCCATCGTCTACAGATTGAATTTCCTGTGCTTGCCTCATCGACGGTGGAACCGTCATCGATTGCTTCCATTGAGGCGTCGACTATGTCTTCGTCGACGGTGTGGCTGACGACTGTAGCTCCATCGGCGTTGCCTTCGTCGACGATGCCTTCGTCGACGATGACTTTGACGACGATACCTTCGTCGATGATGCCACTGTTGACGGTGCCTTCTTCGTCGCCGATTCCTTCGTCGACGGTACACTCGTCGAGGATGATGACCTCGTCGACGGCACAGACCTCGTCGTCGACACTGGTGTCGGCGCTGTAGCCGTCGACGATTTCTTTATGAGAATAATCGACGACAAAGGCTTACCCGCCGTCGATGAAGATGTAGTCGTCGTCGATGAAGAAAACGTCGACGATGCTGTCGTCGTCAATACTGTCGTCGTCGACGTGGAAACGTAGACAAGAGAGACAGCTTTCATTTGCGCCGATGAGGGCGTCAACGAGGTCGTCGTCGACGGCGCAGGCTTTTTGAAGGAGTGAACCTCCTTGTCAGACGCTGATGACTTGGTCTCTGAAGGCTTTTTGACAGCCTTCTTTGGAGGAGCGTCTGTAGGGCTAGGGGAAGCCACCCTTGGCCTTTTTAAGGACAATTTTGAAGAAACTGAAGAATACTCATCTTCCTCTGAAGATTCCAGATTGTCCCTGGTCTTGAGCCTGTTAAGCCAGAGTAAAAGGCGTCCTTCTCTGTCTTTTAGCGTTTTTGTAGAAAAGGTTCTACAAATTTTCCAGTCTTTTGCTGAATGGTCCGGATACAGACAATATAAACATGTCTTATGCTGGTCTTCCACATGTAACCTCTTTTTTCCACAAGAAGTACATGCCCTGAAGAGACCCTTCTTCTGAGGATCAGCCATAGTCAAACATGAAGTGAAAAAAATCCAAATTTGTGAAGAAATAAGCTAGTAAAAAGGAAAGCCGAGGAGAACTCAGGTGGAGACTCCCTTAGCAGAACGTGCGGTAGAAAATCTGAGAGACTGAGGCTCCTGACAGGAAGGTTCTAGAGGGAGGTGTTAGCTGATTGGCTCTCTTCTAGAGTTTGGTCCTTTTTACAAAAGGACATAGATAGGCTACTAAGGGGAGACCCTTAGGCCTACTTCTCTCTATATATGTCTATAGGACATTACTTTCCTATATACCGGAGACTCCCGTCTCGATGACGGGGAATGATTCAGGCATGTGAATCTATGAAAGACATCCATAATACTGGATAACTGATACTTGGTCCTTTTAAAACCAACAAAGAAGAAATTCCATAGAAGCTGAAATATAAAAGTAAATTTTATTAACCTTAAATGAGGTGATACTCTGTCACACAGAAGCCTTAGCAACTGAATGAGGCAGTCTGTTAAAATGGTCTTACTTCACGTCTTATATACTCTTTATCCTGCCCCTGGCATGTAAGGGAGTTGTACCAATGACATTCCTAAACAAATGGAAAATCTGGAGGGTCAGCAGGTGAGTAGCCTTTGGGGTTTTAGTAGGATATGGGCAAACAATATAATTACATAGTTCACAGAGGTTAATCTGATTTAGATGGCACTGCAGGGCATAGCATGATTACATGTCAAACAAAGGTTAATCTGATAAGCACAGGTAACGGTGAGGACGATAAACATCTGGGAAACTCCATGTAGCATGGGCTGGTCAATCAGTGTCAGGCCAAAGCATGAACAGAGTGTCCGTGCAGGAATGCCACAGGTCAAAAGTTTGAGCTCCAGAGTGTTCGTGATACAGGGAGAAAGTCAGTTACAAGGACACAGCACACAATGGTGGAAAAAAAGGCTGAGTGAGTGGCAAGACAATAAACGCACTTTTCCACAGACCCTCCTTTTGCCATAAGCGAAACCATTTTCAGTAAATTACAATGTTCATCACGCTTGTGCAACTGTGCCCAAAGTCCGTTCTAAGCCTCTTTGGTAGGCTTCTAACGTCCATCCATTGTCTTCTTCCGCGTTGGGCCTCTCGATCCAGGCCTTTCCATGAAAATAGCACTTCTTAGTATCTGTTGGAGTGCCCTTCTGGCAAACACTCACAGCTCACTCGAAAGTCTCAATGTCTCAAGGCAGGGCACCAGTGTCTCTCCTCTGCGGCAGGCACTACAGATATTGTGCTCTTCGTTGGTCATGGGCGCTGATCATATCGTGCAGACCAAAGTACTGTTAATTGAGAAAGAGCAACAGACTTTCACGTTCAGCAACACTCTCAGGCTCCAACACTTGTTATTCAGTGTCAGAGGACACTCGGGCTGCTCTTTCATTCTAATTTTCCTTTCAACATAGGTATCACAAGTGTAGTGCCTTTTGCCAATCTCAGATCCTCCGGTGCACTGCCCTTCTGTTGGAACAAAGGAAAGGAAGGGGGTGGCCAAAACTTAGGCCAAGGGGCTCAAGGGACCGCGCGCTGTCAGAGGTTACCAGCACATGACAGGTAGAAAACTGAAGCCTCAAACCAGCCCTGCTGTCAACAACAGGGATCCTTCTCTTTCGTTCTTTTGCACTGAAACTCTTGTTCTGCAACAAGCAGGGCACCAGCTCCTTCTTCTTCTCTGATGTCCAACGCCGTCTGATGGAGCAAGCACAATGCTTTGGAGATGCCATTGATGAGGTGCTGGCGATCGCTGTCCAGCCTTGCTGCTTTCTGGGTGCTCGGACTGTAGGTCCAAGACGTCCGCCCCTCATTTGTAGCTGTCACTGATGGGAGTTAGGACTCCTCTTTATCACCTGTTCTGCAGGGTTTTATGCTCTTCCTTTTACTCTGGAAGATCCCACAGAACCTAGTGATGTAGGAAATGTGACAGTTGTTTTTCTTCAAATTAACGCTAAAACAATTCATTGTATTTAACAATGTGACTGCAAGAAGGTGGCCTGTAATCTGCGAGGGAGTGGCCATATGACATGTGATTACTCTGGTCTATAATGCACTGTCACTCTCATAGGATACAAAGGCAAAGGCAGTACTTCTAGTCTCTTCAATTGGGTACCCTTCATTATCCTCACCAACTTCAATGTGAGAGCATTATCCTCTGCCATCTAAGGGTAGGTAGCTACATGGGAATTCTATCTAAATGTGTGTCCTCACACATAGTGGCATTGTCTAATGGGGTAAACATCTTTTGAATTATTACATCTGTGTGTTCCTACATTCCTTATCTAGAACACCTCTAAAGGGAAAACGCATGATACAGATTATCAGGGACATGTACATACCTCCCTGTAATAATTGTGCATCAGGTGCACTATGCATTAAACAGGCTAATGATCAAATGTGGGGACGAAAGACAAGAACTAGAGAGTCTTGGCATTTCCATGATTAGAACACATCTGATTCCACCAAAAATCAAAATAGCAGGAACAAAAAGGGTAAAAAAACAAATTAAAATAGGCATTGAAAATTTGTCATGTTCAAAAAAATAAACGTAAGGTATCTCCTATTGAGGTGGAAAACTTGTCTTACCATAGCATTGAGTCAAATCAAATATAACTTTATTTCGATTCCACAAAGAAATCATAAAAGTATACATCAATATAAAAAACACAAGCTACAATAAAAACCACGGTACATATTTACATAATACTGATTTCCATAAACATTCACTACCGATTTCTAATAACTGGAGCTGATCTAATAGGGGTAGGAGAGTTGATAGTTGATAGTACCCCTTCCTAACAGATATTTGCGTAGGGCTGTTGATCTTGGTGAGGGGATAGGTGGGGTACTCGGATAAAAATCGTAGAGATCCCAAACTGAAATGGAGCCATCATTTTCATGGGGCTGGGAGGATCGTAAATAGGGGACTGTGTGCGTGTCCCTAAATTTAACTAGAACTAGGTCCCCGGGAATTTCTTTAGATGATGACCCTAACCAGCCCACCCTTCTAACGCTCAGGATGCCACCGTTTTTGTTGGGTGGGAGGGGTCTATTTTTTGATGACCAAAACAGGACTTTATGAAATAGGTCCTGATGGCTTTCAGGTTTCCCGTGGATGGGTGCAGGTACTCCTGCAAGAACAAGCACAAAGGGGGCGGCTTCTGGAGGCAAATCTATACAAGCTGCTCTGTTAGGTTCTGCTCTAGTAGCAGAGAAATTAGATAACACGGGTTTACGGGCAATTTTGGTGGCAATTGGAGATTGTCTCTTAGGAGGTTGTCGATCGGTTTGGACATTTTTTGTGGCATTGATCACAGATGTATGGGCGATTTTGGTAACGGTTTTAGATAGGCAGTTGGGAGATTGACTTACAGTTGGGACAGTTTTTATAGTGAGAGGCACTTTGGGGGCAGTAGGGAAAGTGGAACAATTAGGTGTAACAACCTTTGCGGGAGGGAAAGAATTGGCTTTAATAATAGTCTCTAGGCTTGTCAACCTATCCCCTAAGATGTTGATTTGGTCAAGCAGGGGTGTTATTACAGATCTTAACATCAATTCAAAGTGGGGCAATAGTTGCAGATGGGGGGATGCTACTTCGTCATCCAAGGTCCCAGTGTGCACCTTGGATGAGATAGGATTTATGGCGGGCGATGAGGAATCAGTACAGAGTTTTTGTATTTTAGCTTCTGTTTCGTAATCATTAACCCCGTCGTGCTTCCTTTTCGCACTTTGGCCCTGTGACAGTCCAATAGCTTGGCTGCTATCCTCCTTGGGCGATAGGGGTGGATCGCAAGGTCTATCGGCGCGAAGGTCGATAGTAGAGCCTTTTACGGGGAAAGGGGCTATAACTGGAATAAGATTAGTCCCGCACAAAGCATTTAATTCCTCCCAATAAGACATTTTTTCTGCACTGACAGAGGTTTGTGGGAGGGTTTGAGTTGGATCTAGGAGTTGACGGCAATCATCAGAATCAGTGTCGCAGATAGTGATAAGGGTCACCATATACTGTAATCTCAGCTACAGTTCCAGTTCCTTTGAGGAACAAAACCATACACTACCTAGGAAGCAGAACATGTTTAACTAATACAATATCATGAGGAAGGTTCAGGTCACCTTAAGCAAGAGCCACAAATGTATAGTCCTCCTTAGGGTCCAATCAAGGAATATTTAATCAAGGGCTGCCTGGCCCTTAAGGGAAGGGGCAGTAATGTGACTAACTGCAGGTGACACGCTTTTGATCCTGTATAACTCTTTTATATTTCTTCAATACCATTATAGCCAAATAGACATGCACTGATGAAGTGTTGTCTCTCATGTTCACAGCATGAAATATCATATCTGTGGAATTTAGTAACCCGAAAAAAGTCCAACCAACTGTTGCGTAGAGATGGGTATCGTCATGACCATCCCCTCACAACACAGGGGAGCTTGTAATAGTATCAAAAGTAAAATTATCAAAATAACGCAAAAACAAAAAAACACGCATAAATTAAAAACTCACATGTTAAGCCTTCAGGTATACTTGTTGTATACCAAGTACAGAAAGCATAGACAAATTACAGTAGCACATGCAAACGAGCGGTGACACACAATACTATGTCATGCACTTTATGCACAGTGAACCTGCAGCCCAAAACCCAATATTCTGGCCTGCTTAATTTGTCAGGCTTAAAATCAAAATTAAATTTTCTTTTACTTTCCTCACCATCCTTTTGACAGCAGGTCACCTTAGTGGTGATCGGCTGTCAAATACAACTTACTGTGTCACTTCTGACACACAGGACCAGCAAGAACAACATGTAAGCATGTTAAGCCACCTTAATTTTGACTGTCCAAAAGTAAAAACTGTTTCACAGACACTCGGTGTGTCCCATGCGCCACAATTTTTCCTGTCAAAAATAATTTTATATTTGGTAATCGTTTTTACCTTGGCATGTAGCCCAAACTTCTAAGAAAGAGCTTCATCTTATTTTCTGTCTAAAACTAATGCAACATTTTATTTTATGTTAAATGAAGGCAACTACGTGTACAATATTTTTTTTAAAGGAGAAGCAGTGTGAAAAATACTTCCCTAACAATCCAGAAGTCAGCTATTTGTATTATACCTAAATGTATACAGTTACTAAAGCCTAAGGCACTTTAAGGCTACTGTAAATGGTAAAAATGCTGTTTAAATAGTCTATTTAACCCAATTTCGACTTTGATATTTGGGGCACTTAAAAATAAAAATCCTATAATTGTGTTACATATTAATCATCCTCAGAATGTTCTTTACAGATTGCAGAGATTGGACATTAGACATATCTCATGTAATTCCTTAGAAAAATGAGTTTTTTTACGCCTGCGCCAAGTGTAATTCCATATGCAAATGTCCTCATTATGCGGTACAACACAACTTAAATTAAATTTTAATGCTAGGAGGTCACAGTATGAGTATTAAGCTTCATAAATATTAAAAAACGAATTTAAAAGCACTTATTTTTTTTTAAATAATTTGTCATAATTAATTTTTTCTCTTTTTTTTTTTTAAATAAAACCAATCATTTTGATAATTCCACATAGGAAAAGCAAGCTGCATCCCTTGCCTATCATAAGTAGATGCATTCATTCATAAGCCTAAGCACAGAAGCCTAACTTGAAACATGACAAATTTTTGCGCCACTTTTTTTTAAAAAAAAGGACAGTCATTTCTTAGCATCAGAACCAAGAATGTGCTTATAACATGTGCATAATTGCCTACTCTATAAATTAAATAGCAACATATAGCTATGTTAGCATATCATATGGTTCATTTCTGGATTTGTATTTAATTTCTATTTAATATTAATTAAATGACATTTTGCATAACAGACTGAAAACAACAAGAAAACATACAAACACACATTGAGCTCATTTTAGACATATACAGAAAGGGGTCAAACACTCAGGACACACAATACAGCACGTTTAATAGCCAATATTTCATAAATAGCGCAATCGCTATTTACCTACAGAAGTTGCACTAATGGGAAAACCACAAACCACATAGACATTTAAACACACATTTAACCCACAAATCAACACTTAGAACAGAAACAAAGGACAGCCCACAGACTGTACTTAACCGCATGCGTGCGGCCGCTATTTTCGCGCTGTGCGGCTTTTTGCGAAAAGCCGCGTTACATGACAAGCTGAGCTCGTCATGAGCATGCGAGCGGCGCAACTCATGACGAGCTCAGCTCGTCATGTGCATGGAAGGGGTTAAACCAAACCATTTGTAAATACTAGTTGTAAGTCATATTTACAAGAAGCGCTTCTCAATAGTATTCCGAAAGACTGCAAAAACAGCCCAACAGACTGTTTTATTTCCAAGAAGCCAAAATACACTCAATTCACTAGCTTTGTCTGGCAGAACACCAAAAAAGAAATCGCTCTGCATATCTCCATTCATAAAATTGCGCAGAAAAAAGGATCCTTGTATGTTTGTTTGTCATGTTTGAATTTCCTGGGGATACAGAATCACCAAGGAAGAAATATGTTTTTATACCTAAACCTATTTAGATATTCCCTCAAGGGAGCCGGCTAATTTAATTCATATCTCACTATGGTACCTCCAAAAAGCAACACATTCTTCGATGTGTACTTGCAACAGGCATGCCAAAAATATTGCAGAATATGCAAATATTATAATCAAAGTAGCGCTTAAGGTACTCTTCGTACGCTGCGCCGTTCAAACAAATTCAAAATAGAGAAAAATCTCCTGATTACCTGCCTACATAAATTGCAATTTACATATCTATCCCATACAAATCCAAAGTTGGCCAACACAAATTCCAAAATTCCAAAGCCACAGTAAGTGTTACTAAACTACCTTACCAAACAAAGGCATCAAAACCAACAGCAAGTGCCGCAGAACGACTCTTACCAAACAAATGGTTGTCCAAATTCTAACTGCCAAGTTCTGAATGACCTAACAGTCTTTTTTAGAATACTCACGCCAAAAAGGTTCTCAGTCAGGGGTGACATCATGTGGAGGATCAAAATCAGGAAGATCAGAAATATACTGGGCTGCAGAGACAGAGAATCCCCAGAATCTCTGTGCACAGAGTACCTCCTTAGTAGAGTCCTGTCCTGTCCTCCTCAGTATATTTCTGTCTCCTGACAAGATCACTCCCTCAGATAGCCACTTCACTGATGAGGTCCACGTTGGAGCGCCAACTGAAGTAATCAAAAATCCTTCTCAGGGGTCTAACTGATACTTGGTCCTTTTAAAACCAACAAAGAAGAAATTTCATAGAAGCTGAAATATAAAAGTACATTTTTATTAACCTTAAATGAGGTGAGACTACGTCACACAGAAGCCTTAGCAACTGAATGAGGCAGTCTATTAGAATGGTCTTACTTCATGTCTTATATACTCTTTATCCTGCCCCAGGCATGTAAGGGAGTTGTACCAATTACATTCCTAAACAAATGGAAAATCTGGAGGGTCAGCAGGTGAGTAGCCTTTGAGGTTTTAGCAGGATATGGGCAAAACATTATAATTACATAGTTCACAGAGGTTAATCTGATTTAGATGGCACTGCAGGGCATAGCATGATTACATGTCAAACAAAGGTTAATCTGATAAGCACAGGTAACGGTGAGGACGATGAACATCTGGGAAACTCCATGTAGCATGGGCTGGTCAATCAGTGTCAGGCCAAAGCATGAACAGAGTGTCCGTGCAGGAATGCAACAGGTCAAAAGTTTGAGCTCCAGAGCGTTCGTGATACAGGGAGAAAGTCAGTTACAAGGGCACAGCACACAATGGTGGAAAAAATGGCTGAGTGAGTGGCAAGACAATAAACGCACTTTTCCACACCTCCTGTGGTCACCACAAGCTGAAAACTAGGGATATTTCTTTTCCAAAGCAGAAAAACTGACAAGCACCTCAGGGCATTATGGGACGCTTTTCCTGAGCAGCGTGAGTATCTGAACAGCAGCTCTCCCACTATGTCGGGGAGAGCGGCGCTGGGTTGTCTCTTTTCCTTTTTTGTTGCCTCATGTGACCTCATTTCAGGGTACCCAGCCCATCCAAGGACCCCACGTGCACCCACCATCGTTGGAGAGAAAGTTCGGGGAGCCCTATCCCCGCCGGCTCCCGCCTGGCCAGTACCATCGGGTGCTGCTTTGGGGACCAGCATTTCATTCTGCTGAGCCTTTCTGGTCACGTGGGGGAGTGTAACAGCACTTCCCCCTTCTCCATCTTTGATGCTGAGGCACATCTGCAGCTTCATAGGGAGCACAACGGTGCTCCCTGTTTTTCCTTCTTGCCTTGGGATGGGGTCCTGGGTATTGATGCTCATGTGGTGGAACATGACAGCGCCAGTTATCTCTTAGGGGCCCAGGGATGGGGTCCTAGACCCAATCTTCACATCACAAAGGTGGCGCAACGGCAATCCCTCGTGTATTTTTTCTCTGGGGCAACCTCCAGTGCCTGGCACCCCCTCGAAGGACAACAATCGCTCCAATCACAGTAAAGGTCAAAGGTCACCCAAAACATTAAACAGCCATATCTTGGGCCCAGTTGTCCCGATCTAGACGATTGTTGGCTTGTTTTTCTCCTGGTGTCAAGCCCTAGCCCTCTGCAGCACTGTCATCGTGCCTCCTGGACTCAAAGCATGGTGAACTGTGCAGGGAGCTAATTTCATGGGCTCCCTGCGCCAGCCTTTTACTTTGCTCTTTTTCTGGGCCTCTTTCCTCCCTGCGCAGAAGCCCAGTCTTTTTCTCCACTGGTCCTGGGGTCAATCAGAGAGAGAGGAGTCCTTAGTCATGGGGAGAGTCGGGGCTCCTCCTTCCAATTATCCATGGCGTTAGCCTCCAGTTCCCCTGCTCTTCAGGCAAAGCACATGCAAGAGAGTTCCTCTCCCTGCAAGACCTAAGGGGGGGTGCCAGCAGGAATATACCTCTGGCTTCTCCTGAGGTGCCACATAACCTCTCAGCCCCTGTTTCAACCTTCTTGCACAGGCTTCTTGGATACTTGAGGATGGCGTCACCCAGGAGTCACTTGTCACATGGGCTCTGAGAGTCTCAGCTCCCTCCCTCACCGACATCACTGCCAGTGCCTTCCCCTAGCAATTCTTTAAAGGATCCTCCTCCCTGATTAGGGGGCCGGGGTAGACCCAGTTCCTGGCACTGGATGACAACTGCCTGATTGATGCAGAGCAATTTCGCCCAGTGCCTTCCTCCAGGGGATTTGATCTAAGCACTTTCAAATACTTGCTTTGAAGGGTGAGGCCTTTGTTCCTGCAGCTGGGGAGAAAAATAATTAAAATCAGCCCAGCAGGGTCACAAAAGGCCTGAGCTCTGATCCTAAGCAGAGAGAGACATGACATTGCTGGGTGACCCATAAGCTGTACAGATATGCTATTGGACTTTACACTATGGTTTTTTTTCACACATGTTACAATGTACATTGGTGCAACTCTGGAGTTTGTGAACCCCAGGGAAATTAAGCTGTGCCTTAAGCCAGCCTTTCCCATAGGTATATAATACAGTGTCACTCCATTTAATACACTAAGGCACACTGACTTCCATACATGGGTACCCCTCATTGTCTATTCCAGGTCATCAGCCAACTCTGCATAGTCCCTTCTGTGCCTGGCTATCTGTGCACAGCTCCTAGGTTGTGCACAATAGAAGTCTCCTACACGCCGCCCTCACATGTGTGCACAGCCAAGTGCACACTTGTCCACATGTAACCAGATCCCTGCCCTCACCCTGGTCGTGTCGCAGCGGCCTTTTGTAACACGGCTGACACGGGCTGAAAACATGTGCAATGCATTTAACCATGAGTTTACCGTGCGAGAGTCCCAGGTTACGAGGCTCTCCCACAGTAAAAGGCAAAAAATCAGGTGATCAAAAAGCGAAAAATCTGGGTGGCTCAGATGGTCAGAGCCACCTTCTCACACCATTAATTTTTCAAATGGGCAGAAGTAGGTGGCTGATTATCTGTGATGCATCACTCTGATACGTAAGCTTGCATAGCACATCTCAGGAGGGGGGCGATGTCAAAAACCTATATCTTATATTTAAAAGTTACTATCATTGACAAAGTTTTTAACTATGATTGTGTAGTAACATAGTATTTATTCATTAGGAGTCAATATTTGGTTCCCTGTGCTTAGTATCTATACTGATTATACCCTGGTGTCAAGGATATTGCTTTATTATTATGCATAAACCTTTAGAGAATATTTCTTGCACAATGGCATGAATGGTTGCCTACCCCTCAGGACTTGCTCCTCGCAGTTTCCGCTTTATCGTAGGGAAGTCTGGTCGCCTGTCTGGCTGCTCATCCCAGCAAGTTTTCAACATAGCCACGATGCGCTTGTTGCATTTGTCCGCTGACAGGGTGGGTCTTAGAGGAACAATAGCTCCAGTGTCCTTGAGCTTACGGATCACCTCTGCTGAGGAATAGAGAGGTAAATTATTGGGCATAGTTGTCGTGGCAGAACCATTCTACAAGAAAAATATAAGGACCAAAAATGAGCCTACCTTCAGGCTCCATATTCTGATCTTGATAAGGTCCATCGTCATTGCTGTGTATCAGTTCTCTGATGATAATTGCAAAGCTGTACACATCACCTTTTTGGGTGCCTTGATATGGACAGTGTTCAAGACGTAGGAGCTCTGGGGCCGTCCAGAAAAGCTCTAAGGAGAAATATGGAGAACAATCAACCAATACAAACGCATCAGATGGATCATTTATAACGCATGGGCATATTTTATATTGGCTTTTGTCCGTGCCCAAATAATGAATCTCATTTCAACACAAGGTTTGTGGTCTTAATAATAGTGGAGAAAATACATAATTGCATCTGATATGACAGTACTTTCAGTACTTGGGAGATCAGCTGTAAATAGATCTGAGTGTGGCAGACCTCTAGTCTAGCTGTCTTAGATATTCCCTTAAATAACTCTACTAGAACACATAAACAACGTTGGGTTTTGTGAGCCTTTATTGGTTGCAAAGGAAGGACCTAGTGGATGACACATGTTCATTTGTTTCAGACCTTTGAATGATATAAAAGGTATTGTGAGCTGACAGTGAAATAAAGTACAGAGGAGAGCGGGTGTGCTTCAGCTATTTCAGCAGAGGAAGCTGGCGAAGCAGACTTTGATATGGGCTTGGTGCCAGCCAACAGGTAGAAGGGAGAGCTTCTCTGAAAAAGCAGTCACGTATAAGGCTCTCTGAAAGTCAATATCAAAAGAACACATAGTTTACCTTAATACAGATGACCTATGAGACCTTTGACCTGTAACCAACAATAAGGAAAACTAAAGGAAATGATAAACATGTCATAGCTTAATTACCCTTAAAGGGGAATACATTTCTGAACTTACTAAAGGTAACTTCGAAGAAGGTAACCACATAAACCCTTATTACAAGTTGCCAGAAATGTGTGCAGGGATAGCAGGAAGCCCGAATCTATGATTCGAACGGCAATCCCCTCACACAATTCCAGAGAATACGTGTTATTCTGTAGATTTGGGGAAATGTTATAGTGACTGGTAATACCAGATCTTTTTCTGGAAAGTTTTCCCCGACATTTTCCTCCTGCTTTACTTTGCTTCTAACAAGGAAAACTTCGCAGATCATTTGAAGCAAGGACCTAGGAGTTGTCGGGAACAAAAAGGCCCTGTCAATAAAAACTCTCACATTATTGTGCTATACATCTGTGACTAGAAAGATTGTCGGGATATAACCCCATAACACCAAGGATTTTATTCTCAGGATAGCATGTATTAATCACTTTTAATTTCTTCAATATTTTTTTTATTTCTATGGTTATACGAGTTGGTGTTTTGAATATGGGCTAGTTTTGCTTCTGTCCTTTTTTCTTACAATTTTCTCTCTCGAGTCTGTCTTGCACATTATTTCTTTACGCTTTATTACACTCTTTTGGAATTCAGTTAAACATAAATGATACTATGTTGATTTGTGGATAGCCTCTACAGACCGTCAACAGAGCAAATGGAAGTGAGTATTCTAGGTGGACTGTGCGCTGTCTAGTCTAATATTATCCTCGTTTCATACAACTAATTTAAACTAAAGTAGATATTTTATCATGGTGTCCATACAAAAGAAAAGCATGTTCGGGCTGATTAACATAAAAAGCTGACGTATACAATTTCTCACTGGGTATTCCTATAAATGTAGCACATTTTCTGATATCATCCTTGTTACTGTAACCCTTCTCCAGCAATTGGTTCCATACACTACTAAATATACCTTCTCGAGCACAATGACACAATTATTTAAAAGATCATGTCTCCCCGTCTCACCTGCATATTTTGTATTTTTGGTTATAATTGTTCGTGATAGGGCTCCATACTTAAATTCCAATAAACCAAATCCGGACAGTTTCACCTGCATTCGACTATCTATGAGGCAGTTTGTAGGCTTTAGGTTTCCATGTGACTTTAAGGAGCTGTTGTGCAGGAACAACATTCCCTGCCAAACAAAGAAAAGACTCAAAAATAAGTACATTTTACACGAGAATAGCACTGAGGTTCCAATACTATGTAATATGACTGCATTAAAGAAGGGCCACAGTGCTACTACAGAAATGGTAAACAAAAATAGTCTGAATAATTAAATCATTACCAAAACTAGATATTCACCTCGTTTGGTGATATCTGAATATATAAACACTGACAGGAAATACTGACACCTAAGTGCAACCGGCCTGAACCTTTGCCACTCCAGTTTCCTCTCGTAAAAAGGGAAGCATGTTAACTCACTCCTTGATTTTGCATCCATCCCCGTTGTGAAAATAGTTTTTCCCTACTCAAGGCCTGGGGTTCTAGAACCACCTCTGTTGTAATATATTTTCCCTGTGAACCGCATTCTGCTACCCCATTGAGAAGTTAAAAAAAAAGGGTGAATGTAAAAACTCTACAATGCTAAACGAGGCAAAGCTCTGAAAACGTACGTGTAGCAGGAAAGTTCTGCACACAAAAGTATATTTGCTGAACAATTCTCCTGCATTTGTAGAAAATTTCAGCTCCGGGGGAAGACGCCTGAAAGTCATAACTGTATAAAGTCACGGTTATTTACATTTGTAGAGAATACCTATGTCGTTTATGACACAGTGTATGTTGAATGTACTGCATCCTGAATATTGAATGTGTGGTTGGCGCATGTCCTACATGTAAAAAGATTGGTGTTGTACCTAGAGTGATACTCCAGATAAATCAGGCGATGAAGCTAAGTCCCTGCATACAACCATGATGCTGGTTAAATGTGAGGTGCAAGTTCCAAAGTCGGATAGTATCAGCCTATATGCTAATTGTACAAGTTCTATTTACCTATGCTCAAATTGCAAATCCTGAGCTATAAGCCCACAAGCTTTTGAAAGTATAAACCGGGTGAGGGTACTTGCCAAGCAGTGTGAATTGCACATCCTGAACACGAGCGGGCATTCAAGGCTTTTTAAATCAGCGCACCTGTGACAGATTAAGGACAGCCATCAAGAACAGTTCTTATACAAGCTCTCATGAGGTCTGGACATCATCAGAATGACTCAACAAATGCTTGAGATTTTGGGAGCATCATTGTCAGAAGTGAAGCGCCATTAAAGGTGTTCTGATATAGGCTCCCAGTTGTTTTTGTTTCTCCGTTGAAGAATCTGGATGAGTTGCTATGCATATTGTTTCTGCAAAGACGGGAGTGGTAATGCGCCTGTCCCATTCTAGTGGAGAGATAAACTGCCACTCTGCCTTTCTTCTCGCCCTGCCACGCGCCCACGACTCAACAAGGCTGTGTCAGGAAGCGCAGCATGCACCAAGAGCTAAACATCAAGTGACTGGGCAAAATTACTTTGGGGATCATCTACAGTATGGCAGGGTGGGAGAACTGCTACAAATGAATATATATTTGCTTTTCATTGCCTCATAATTGATTGCAAACTGAAGGAGGTCTCTCCAAGGCAGGGACCGGCAAAGCACAGAAGTAGTGTGTTGCATTCTGCTTTTCCTTTCCTTCTGTCCTTTTTTAGTGTTGATTATAATTACCTCAGCATAGATCTATGATGTCACATAGAGTGCTGGGTGTGTATGTTTGAAATGACAGTTGAAGATATCTGAGGCTGAGCAGCTGCCTGCTGCTCCCGGTGGGGATCCATCTTAGACTTTACTTAATTATATTCTTGCTTATATCCTACACATCAACTCCTAATTACTAAGAATAAAACTGGATAAAGCAACACAAGGACTCATCATCATTTATTTATTATAAATATTACACTGGCGACGATTACGGAAGAAACTACGCGTGATGACACTGCAAAAGAAATTAAAATGAACTACCTGAACTTCATGCCAACCCTTTGATTTCCCCACCGGTGTCTACAACATCTGACAGCCATAAGTAAGTAGAGGGTTGGTATGAGCGTGAAACAAGCTGAAGTATTCCAAATGTTTGGATGTTTAAATTGCCACCTGCTATATTAATTCGATCTTGAACGAACTAATTTGCCACTGCTTGGATCGGTTTTACTATTTCTAACACTTCGAGGAAAGGGCTAAAAAAAGCACACCTCAACCGGAGATAAGTATCAAGTTCCGGTGTGAAGTGAACTTGAAATATGAAAAAGTGTGCCTTCGAGTAATGTTCGTTATTATAACATAAGGCAATTAATGTTTATCTATCATATTCCAAGTGGAACTATTTAATTTATCATATACAAAGTGGTATATTTCGAAGACTTCCCAAGGCAAACCTGTCAACAATTTGTCTGAGGCGGCTACTTTCAATTTGTCTAAAACCTTTGAGGATATTTGAAACAGATGACTGCACTATTTCAAAGTGGATTGTAGCTGTAAAACAAATGAGCGGCGCTTTTAAGGAAAGAAAGCTGTTTGTAAACTCATTCCCTGCAAATATGGTGTACAAGCTGCGAGAAGTGTTTAAGAGATAATTGGGTGCCAGCGCGCTCAACTTAACGGAACATTTCATGTAAAACTCTAACTCTTTCATGTAAAACTCTGACACTCACCGTCCTGTTTGGGGATGACAGTTGAGTTGTCAGTTGGTCTGCAGCGATCCTTGCCCTTTCCTTTCTTCAATCAGTTTGATGACGTTTTCTGAAGGTTTCGAGGAGTTAGCGAAGGGAAACTCTCCTCGTGTTCTACTTCCGTGATGTCAGCCTATGAGTCACCGCCTTTGTTCAAGCACATTTTCGCCGTAAGCCATCTGCCAAAGACGCTACAGCGTGATGTTTACTGCGTGCTGTCGTCATAAATCAAACGCTTTCATTTCCACAGCGTTTCCACAGCGTTTCTGTCTTAATGCTTTGCCTTTCTAAGAATCTGCCATCGTATTTCACCAACGTGTCACAGCGACTGGCACGCTATGTTAATTTTGAAACCCTACATTTAACAAGTCCCTGGGATGTTTTCATTTCTATTTCAAAGAGTCAAGGTACTATTTATTTCTTCAGATCTCACACTCACAACGTCTAGCACGACAACGGTGACTACTTCTATTGTTTTAGTTTCTTGTTTTGAATTATTTGATAATCACATGTGTACTTGTACTGATATGTTTACGCTTATTTACATATGTTCAAATGATATGATTTGATTTACATGAATTATTTATATAATGAGATTCTTCTTAATGTGCTCCTTTACTGTCATTTAATTATTTAAATTATCCTTACTGAATTTAGTCACTGATGTACTGAATTTTTAGTGGTCATGTTCTAATATACAAAGTCGTAGGAGTACTAAAATTTTATTTTATGGAAATGAACCACATTTGTGCTAAATTTATTTGATGTGTTCATTCTTTGTAGAATTGGCTTTAATTAGTTGAGCCATAGAAGTGCGTTAATTGGTTTGAGATGCAAGAATTTAAATTAATTCTAGTGATTCTTAGTTGGAGCGTATGGAACTACTATAGGTAGGTCTGATGATTTAATTTAATGTAATTTTGATGAACCACTTATTTAATAGTGCTCTATTTCAATAGAGGTGTTCACACTTTACTGCGATGAGTCCTGTAGAGTCTACATTTATAGCTTGAACTTTAAGAAGTTCAATACCAGTGTGTATTTTGGAATTTAATATGCAAATTGTGCGGAGCCACATAGGTGCTCATTGTTTGAGGCGCTCCTGTATTTTCTGAAGTTTAGTTCTCCAGTTTAGAATTTTATGATGCATATGTTGCGGAGCCACATACGTGCTCATGGTTTGAGGTGCTCCATTTCTTTGTGATCAAATTATATGAGGCTGCAGAGTCCTCAGTTCTGTTTATTCATGTTTTATTTTCCTGAACCACGCAAGTGCTCTATTCAGTTAGAGGTGTTCAGTTTTATAGAGAGTCGCTAAGTAGCCATGTACCCCATACACTAGATGTTATGCGCTTAGTTCTTTATGCTTTATTTAAGTGTGTTTCAGGTAGCGTGGTAACTCCTACGTCCTAAAATTTTAATTCTATTGGGACGCCAATTTGTCTAGTTTGATTCCCTTCTTATTGCTTTTCGTGACAGTCTGGCCAACTGGCATGATTGGTGATATTTTGGGTTTTTGTTTGAGATGGGAGATGGTTCTCATGTGATTTCTCTCTGGTTTTGTGCGAGGAGATAATGTTCCTCTATTCATCTTTTATGCAACAATTTTTATTTAAAGAGCCGATGGTTGTTCAATTTTAGAGATGTTTTTCATTGATATGAATCATTTAAATGCTCTAATGTTTTTCATTATTATGAAACATTTAAATGCTCTAATGTTTTTAGAGGAGTTCATATGTAATTAACCAAATCCATATATTTCCATTCTTGTGGATTTGTTATGTTGTAAGTGACTGTACTTACTTTCATACTTTCACCTTTTAATGTTTTTACCTTTTCTAAATTTTTGTTGTTTCCATTTCCATTATTGTGGATTTGTTATTTTGTGGGTAACTATACTTCACTTATTACTTTTACCTTTTTATATTTCTATCTTATCTATTTACGTTACTTCCTTTCATACTTTCACCTATTGATGTTTTTATCTTTTCTAATTTTATTGTTGTTTATATTGTTTTTGTTCCTTTCAAGGGGAAAGATGTGTTGCATTCTGCTTTTCCTTTCCTTCTGTCCTTTTTTAGTGTTGATTATAATTACCTCAGCATAGATCTATGATGTCACATAGAGTGCTGGGTGTGTATGTTTGAAATGACAGTTGAAGATATCTGAGGCTGAGCAGCTGCCTGCTGCTCCCGGTGGGGATCCATCTTAGACTTTACTTAATTATATTCTTGCTTATATCCTACACATCAACTCCTAATTACTAAGAATAAAACTGGATAAAGCAACACAAGGACTCATCATCATTTATTTATTATAAATATTACATAGTGGCTTATCCTAGAGGGCCTACCAAGGCAGGCTGAGGCCCAGGCAAATGGAGACACCTATGGAGAATGTTCTCATGTATAGCCATCCTAAGGTCCTTGAGGCAGGAGCAACCCATGTGTTGGTGTTCTACCAACTGTAGTTGGCTCATGACATTTCCCTGGCAGGATATCTGGGGCAGGCCCCGGATGAGATTGCTTCTCATCCACTGGTCAAATATACGACATGGAACCAGAATACTACTGTCACTATATCGTGTGACATAAACATTGCTTATTTAAATATCATCTAAAAACAAACTCACCATCTCAGAGTTCACAGTACAAAATTTACATCCAGTGGCCAATATTTTTGTGAGCAATATTTTGAGCACCATAGGTATGTTAGACAACATTTCTGTATAATACATGGACTCCTGTAATCCCAGAATGAAAATCAATCTTTCATTTCCTGATTACTGTTGAGATGTAAGGTCTCTAATTACTTTCTCTACTCAACTGTAATGTATATTTACCTGTTGTACATAGTACATTACAGGAAGGAAGGACTTTCTCTGCATGTCGACTACATGCATTGTGATCTACAGTCTTTTTAAAATTTGATTAACAATAAACTGATTCTATTATGTGTTGTAACAAGTTACTAACTGCTTGCTGGTCTGTTTAATTTTGCACTACAGGTTCTGTTTTAATCTTTATTTCCACAACCATACTATCCGTTTCAGATATAGGAGCATGCCCCCAGGAGTTAAGAGGTTTTACTAAGGGAAGAGTGATCCTATGAACGTTCATTATAAGCAATAACATACCATCTGCCATATTCTGAAAGTATGTTGCAAGGTACTCTGAAACTGCATGAACTTGTAAAGGAGCTCCCCCTTAAGCCTTGAACCTCTATAAGATCAAAGAAATCCTCAATGACTGGCAATATTCTAATAATATATGGTATTTCGGACTTCTTCTCAATTATTTGGTATTCTGATATGAAACCCTAATTTAGTGTCAAACAGAAACAAATTATCACAAGCCCCACCACCAGCCAATAATCTCAACACACTTACGTTCACTATGTCATAAGCCAAAGACAGTTTGAATATCCAGTCTAGTTCAATATCCGTGTTTCTCAAAACGTCCTGAAGAACATTTGAAAAGAAAAAAGCAACATTATAGATGCTGAATAGTTACAGTGCATATTTTTCAACTAGAAGGCAGAGCACATATTAAACATGTATTAAGTATTTACAATGTAAAACGAATAACCTTTTGCAATGTAAAACGAATAACATTTTACAATGTAAAACAAATAACCTTTTACAATGTAAAACAAATAACCTTTTCATGAAAAGGTAAAGACCATAAGCTCATCCTAATCATTTTTATTCTTTACTCAAATATTTACTCTTGGTTATACTGGTGAGATGGATTCCTATTCGTACATAAGCATGTGTAGATTTGAGTTTATTCTTCCATTAATAAATATAGCATAACATAACAATAACATTCAACTCCTGCTTAATGTGAGAGCTTGAATCATACATGACGAAGATACCCTGACTTCATTGTAAAAATTAAACACTAGCTATAACACTTGGATTGTTTCTCCTTACGCTTTATTTATGCAATTTGCCATTCTTCGTCCAAGATCTTACTATATGTGGTGTGTCTGCCTCAACCAAGAGACACCCACGTACTAAGGACAAATTAAGCATTAAAACAGAAACCTCTCCTGCCTTGGTCACTCCCCTACACAAGACGTTGTATAAAGGTAAGTGCCACCCACAATCCATCCAGTAGACATTTCAAACGCAGCTGGTATCGAGAAGGAATAAGCTACAGGAGGGATGGTAGAAAGTATTGACTTGTGAGCTTCCACAGGGTGAGATTGCGTGGTTTTGGAAGGTGGTTCCAGTAAATGTAATGGAGTTTAAAAATGTATGAAGGGTGTGAAGGATTTCAGGAACGATATTTCCATCACAGTCAAGAGAAGGCCTTTTGCTTATTTGGAGGATGAAGTTGAGGCCAAGGAGGATGACACCTTCCAAATGAGAGGAGTGGATGGGAGGCATGAGATTAACAATAACTAATCGGAATATTCCCTAATCCCAATCCTCAATCAATGAGGATACATCAAAGTGGCATGGTTCAGCTTGATCTCACAGGTGAAACTAGCAACACATCGAGCACAATATGCTGTCCAGAAGTGTTCTTCAATCCCTAGAAATATACACATCATAGTTGAGAGCCCCGGAACCATCCTACCAAATGGCAATGGGCCCTTCAACTGTGCTGATGCCATCCATCAACAAGAACAGAGAAAGGATCTGCTTGGATGCTCACAGACAGCACAATTTTGCTCTGGACAATGGAAAATAGACCGGAACCCTGACAACATTGATGCCAGTAAATGGCCAAGGCAGGTTCACAGATAGAGAAGAATCGAAAGCTCAACAAGGCTGCATCCAGACCTCTTCACCAAGAGTATTTCCTAAAAAAAAGCTTGTAAACCCCATCCAGGAAGGAAAACCAGGCAAAGACAAGCTACAGGAAAGTTAACAGAACAAAGCTGTCATTGTCTATCATTCCTACTACAGGTAACGGAAGAGAAAGTGTAGCAAAGTTCATCACAGGAAAAAGCCATATGCAAGCCAGTGGGCACCTATTAGAAATACGGCCCACCCTGGTCTAAGAAACATTCTCCCACAATCTAAAAAACTACTGGACTGTTCCACGCTACCAGAAATCCACAAAGAAACAGAAGCAACTTGGATGTTCGTCAGGACAAGTAACATCATGAAAGGAAGCACAAACAAAGTCGTCTACCTCATATGTAACAATGTAACATCTGATAATCCAAAATGCAATGGAAACGTCACCCATGGGAAATCTAACATTTATTTCTCCATGCCAGATAAACAAGTACTAGAGAGGGGACCAGAAAAATAGAGCAACGACTGAGCAAATGCAACAAGACCTCCCAATGAATAGCAATCAGATCACAATCCTGAAGAGTCCAGGAAAGTAAGTCATCATTTTATGAGAACCCAAATCCTATGGACATCAGCATAGAGGAGGGCTTAGGTGGTACTTAAAATGGAAACAAAGATCAAGGAGCCCTGAATAGGAGCCTCAAGCAATTTCACACTCAGACATCAAGCCGACATCCCTTGGCAAGTGGTCCAACAAGAAAAGACCCAAGGGAGAAGATCAATGTTTAAAGAAAGAGCAAAGACATGCCTCGAAAACCATGTGGGGGAAACATACAGTCCTTGTAAGCCTAACAATGACAAAGAATATGCTCTCACCACTTCCCTTTGGTAGTCAGAACCAGTAGGGGCCAATCGAGCGACAGGAAACATATTGTCCAGAGGACTAGCCATTGAGAGTTCTTTACCAACAATTGTGAGATGATCAGCTCATAGTGGGCCTGGCACTCTCTGCAGGATCACCCCAAACCTTTTACCTTTACCCTCCACTTTTATTTGCTGAATTTGCTTTCACTGGCCTGTGCACGTTACCACTGCTAACCAGAACTAATGTGGTTGTTCTCTCTCCTCTAAACATGGTAACATTTGGTTACACCCAATTAGCATATTTTAATAATTTATAAGTAACGTGACACTACTTTGTGCTGCAGGCCTGTAAATTAAATGATACTACTGGGCCTGTAGCACTGATTGTGCCATCCTCTTAATTAACCGTTTAAACATGTCTCAGGTCTGCTATTGTACAGCCTGTGTGTGCAGTTTAAACTGCTATTTTGACTGGCAAAATAAACCTTTTGCCAGGCCCAAACCTTCCATTTTAATATTAGTGATATTTAGGGGCACTGGGCAGGCCAGATGGCAGGGTGTAATGTATTTAAAATGTAGGATATGTATTTTTAAGTTTTACATGTCCTGGTAGTAGAAAAAATCATCTTAAATGAATTTTTTACTACCGCAATGCCTATCTCTCCCTTAGGATATTATTAGATTAGAGTTGTCTAATTACATGTTATACGTGTAATTTCCAAATGGGAAGAGATAATTTCCAAATGGGAAGAGATAACCAGTTCATGTTTGGTGTCGCTGGAATCACAAGTTAAAATCCTAACTTATGCTGTCTTGTATTTTAAATTTATTTCTGAAAATGCAGCTTTTAGAGAATCAGCATTTTCCTGCTTTAGCTATGTAGTGCCTTTAGCCTTTCTCTGGTCACATGGCTGGGTGTAGCTGACACTTGAGCTTTGTGTATTCCTCCTAGACAGCCACACACAATAGGGAGCTTAGGTGTGCCTGGGTGGGCCATCAACGGCAGGATGGGAGGATGGGAGGGTTGAGCTGGACACAACCCCACTTACACCTGATAGGCTGTGTCCTGACTCCAAAAAAAGGGCTGCATACCTCCTGTAGTTAGTTTGGAGCCAGGGCAGGGAAAGCTTGATTCTCGGGGACTTTACAGGGAAGCCTCTAGAAGCTTCTCTTCCACTTTAAAGGCACGATTGGGTATAAATACTGGACCTCAGATACCTCCACTTCTGTGCTGCTGAAGGATTGTCAGTCTGCTGTATTGCACCCCTGGTTTGCTGTACTGACCTACTGCCTATTGCCCTCTTGCCTGGGTGAGAAGGACTGGACCTGCATCTCTTGAATAAAGAGGGAACCCATAGGCTAGTTGGCAGGCCGCCTGATTTAAAGCCTCCGGGACATGACAGGCATCTAACAACCTAGCATATGCACCTGAACACTGTCTTCTGTGAGTCTACCCGGCCAGGTGGTGCCACCCCAGTGCTGGGCAGTTAGAAGTGGGCTTATGGTGCTTTACCACCCTTGGTGGACCCTGCAGAACTGAAGTATCTCCTCTGCTGTGCGGCACAACCCCAAAAAGAACCCACACATCTCTGCTGCTTTGTGGCTTTAACCAGTCACAAAGACCCGAAATGCCACTGCAACTCGCTGCACCTTCGGAACCACCACTGTGCGATGTATCCTTGATGCAGGCCCTCGCATCCCTCATTGATGGCAGCCTTGATGACAATGACAGACTCAGCATGACAGTTTTGCAGCCCTTCAAAACCCACGTATGGCCCCGACTGCGTGCTGCATCATCGACACATGATATCATATCACAAGCTCGTCAACAGGATCCTAGATGATGATACAGGCCCTCACACCACAGCCTCACCGCTTCTCAGAACCGACACATCACTTCCGTTGCACAATGCATCTTCGACGCGGATCCACGCTACATTCCACAAACCAGGATTGAAGATACTTTTGTTCAGCTGGCCTAACTGGGTCCCTGTAGCCAGACCATGCTCTTTTGGGGTCAGCCTGAATGTTTGATTTTGTCCCAGAACAGCATAACCAAATATCCACAGTTGGTGCTTAAGCCTCCTGGCACTGTTTTCTCTGAACATTCATTGGATTTTTGTCACTTTTGTCTTGTTTTATTTATTAAATTAAGCTCTGTTTTTCTAACCTGGTGTGGGGTATTTTGTCTGTGTTGTCACTGTTTAACTGTTTGAAGTGCTGCACAAATACTTTACACATTGCCTCTAAGTTAAGCCTGACTGCTCTATGCCAAGCTACCCAGGGGGCTGAGCACAGTTAACTTAGGGTTTGCTTGTGCCTTACCCTGACAGGGATTGAGGTTGCTGCTTAACCAGGGCTCCCACACCAGTCAACCAGAAATTACATTTCTTACAGCTTGGAATCTGGTGTTTTGAAATTACATAAATCCAAGCAACATTACCAGAAAATGAGATTCTTAACATAGGAACTGATTTTTCACTTTCAAATTAGGAGTTTGTTATGCATCACAGAGGCCCCCAATGTAGGAGATAAGATATCAATGTTGACCCTTCCTTGAATCTCTCGGTACACCTAAAGAAATCCTCTTAATCTTATGGGGAAAATAAAATTCCTAGAACCAACCAGGTCCAGTATCAGCATTTTAAGAGAACTCCGTCCTTGTCAAACCTCAGCAGGAACCTAGAATGTCCAATACTCTACAAGTGTGTGTTATAGTGGAAGCTAAAAGAGCTTTATTGAAAAACAGGCTCACAATTCCACTCAGGACCCGCCCTTCTCATAAGGAGGCCAGCATAGAACTCAAAGATTGCCCTTCTGTGACAGAAAAGACAAAGAAGGCCAAATGTATCCCATGAAGTCCTCAAATGATGGGTAGCGACCTATCAAACCCTTAACTTGTACAATGGCATCTCAGGTTGTTGGTCACCTGGTCAGAACAGAGCTGTGTCTTGAGACCAAACATTATCAAACAGGTAAGTCAGAGGTAGGTTACTCCTGTAACTGGAGAGATACAACTTGCATCTCAGCATCCCAGGATCTAAACTGTGACCTGCCTTTTATTTAGCTACCAAACTAGAACTTAACACCTCATAGCAAGAAGGACATCTGGCCACATTAGCACATGTAAATTCTTTAGCCTGAGGAACTATCCCCCAGATGCATCAAAACCCATTTTGCTATTCCTTAATAGCGAAAAATAACGATTCGCTATTAAGGAATAGCAAAATGCAATGCATGAAGAAATCACTAAGAAAATAGCGATTTCTTAAAATTCCTTAATTGCGAGTCGCAAATTGCGAGTCGCAATTAAGGATTACCTCCCCATCATTCCTATGGGCCTAGAGGCCCATAGGAATGAATGGGAAGACATTCTCAATTTGCGAATCGCAATTAGCGAATCGCAAATTGAGAATGCGATTTCAAGGGTGCAGGGGTGTCCAAAGGACACCCTGTTGCACCCCTGAAATTGATCTGTGCACATATGTTGTGCACACACATGCCCTTGGGTTATGTGTGTGCGCAACACGAAACTTTGAAAAATGCACTTTAGTGCATTTTGCAAAGTTTTTGCAAATTACCATGAAGTTCAACTTCATTGTAATTTGCAAGCCCTATTAGCGAAATCGCTATTTTTTAAACTTTAATGCATTGCATTTAAGAAATCTCAATTTGAGATTCCTTAAATGCAAGTAATCGCAATTTTGCGATTTCTTAATTTGCGATGTTTGCATTTGGGATGATGCATCCCAAATGCAAAAATACCGGTCGCAAAGGGGCAGATTCTGAGAATCTGCCCCTTTGCGAGCGGATTTGACCTCGATTCATCTATGCCTATGCACTCAATGGGGGACCTCCTGAACTATAGACGCATAGTATTTCTCAGCAGCTTTCGAGCAAGTTAGTATAGCAATGTAACAGGAAGTAAACCAAGATAAAGCTGCTCCTGCACAACTACGCAGAGAGAGTGATCCATGCATGGAGGAGAGGACCATTAAGGACAATGTAGCAGCACCCACGTAGCTTCAAGTATTTCAGACATCTTGGTCGCAGTCTATAAGTGCAACTGATGAGAGAGTAACTTGTCCTTGCAACACTATAATATCAAGATATTGCAGCAAGGGTGGCAGGGTCAAGTCCCAGTCATCAAGTGTGAGGGGCAGCCCATAAGGTAGATATTATAATTAGCCTACTATGAGGTAGTTACACATATTAGGGTTAAGTACTGCAGATGGAAACTCAGAGGAACATCACTAGGTATCACAGCTTGTAAGAACCCTACATCATGCTCTTCTTCTTCTCCCAATTGTCCCACACATGGTCCCCACAAAACAGGCATCACCACTATTTACCCACTTGAACCACCTGCTACTAAAAGACAAAAGCACCTCAAAACAACGCCCTCTCTACGAGAACTGCATTATCAAGTTGAAAAAAGCCTGTGGAGCTCTGCTTAAGCAAAGCAATGAATCTGCAACTTGTAGCATTCATCTGAGATCACCTTAAGACCTCTACACAACAAAACAATTTTGACTTAGGGAAGGAACCAAAAGAAGTGGCAGAAGAAGGGTAGACCGGGATAGCCGCTGATGGTGACAAACATCGATTGTAAACCCATATAGTCATGGCTCCCCAGTTAACTATATGAGATTTTGTATGGCGGAAAGAGTGTTAGCAATGCAACATTCCATGCTAATAGTATAATATAAAAAAATCCTCATGGAAATGAGAACCTTTGTGGCTTTGCACGATATAAGTACAAAAGATCAGTAATCACTATAAATCTAATTGTTAGCAGTTTATTTTATACATATTATATTACCCCTTTTCTTCTTCTGTAAATTTAGTAATAGGAAAAATTAAAGAAGTTACTAATTGGCAAAGTAGTTTAGGGGCATATTATCAAGCAGGGCGTTAAAATTATCGCCATTTTAGCAGCAGAAAACTGCTGCTACAGCGGTGATAATGGGCTTGATAATATGCCGTGGAGAATTCCAATAGAAGCCCATGTTCACACCAGAACATTGGTTTCTATTGGAATTCACAAGGCCATATTATCAAGCCCATTATCGCCGCTTTAGCGGCAGTTTTCTGCTGCTAAAACTGCAATCATTTTTAATGCCCTGCTTGATAATATGCCCTTTACAAAGTGCACAGTAGACATGGTTTATCAACGAAAACCTCCATTAGGTTGGGAGTAATGAGGTCAGGTCAACAACATCAATAAGGCATGGTTCCCTTAAATCTAAAGGCCTTATTGTGAGTGCTCAAGTACAGTATGTGCTAATGCCACACCCCCAGTGTTTATGATACCAGGGGTACACCGGAATTATCATGGGAATCTGTAATTCTGTGTCTGATTTCCACAGTTTCCCCTCTAGACTTCAGTGGCTTTCAACGCTGATATCGCAGGGGTAAATATTAGATGTCTATGGTATATCTGCAGATCTCATAATTCCCAATGGGGCTGGTTGGTAACTCTGTTACTGTGCCTATTGGGAATTTTCAGGCACTCGTAACGAGGCCCTAAGAAATTAAACACATGGAACTGACTGTCCTCAACCTTCCCTGCCACAATAACCCCGCATCCCTGCCAAGTAAGCAGCCCCATAGGTGATGTCCCATGTGGGCTCCGCCTTGAGACAGTTGGGGCTTATTTACAAGCCCCATGCAATGCTTTTAATATTGGGGGAAAATGACGTACCGGCAGCGCAAGGGGCTTGTAAATATGTTCTAGCTCTGTTTATGAGAATATTCAACTCATGCACTGAGTTGCCACACTTGTACCTTTAAGCTTCCTTTTTTACAATACTGTTCTACTATGCAGATATTCGGCTCTTCGGTGCAAACTCCATAGAAGGATACCAGATTTTCATGCTTCAGCTCCCTCATCTGGAAGAAAAGATCGAGTGAATTAGAAAAATTATGCATTCAATGTGAAAATGGGTGGCTGGTTGGTTCAGTGCCATCATGACATGGTGTGATTCGGCACTGCACACTGGGCTAGCGCTGAATGAACATGCTAATTGATTAATAAATGCAAACTAATTACTGTGAAATCCAGTTCCTTACCAACTGTTGCCATACTACATTTCTACTAATGGTAAAAATATTTAGATAATACAAATCAGTAAGAAACTGGGTTATTAGTTGAGAGTGGTGAAAGCCCCACTCAAGTAATAAACACAATTTGTTTCAGGGTGATCCACAAACATCACTAAATAAACCTGTGCTTAAACCCCTGGAGGCTTGGAACAAAAGCAGTTGGGATTGACTTAAAGGCAATATGTAAAGTATTTATCTAGCGCTCAAACAGTAATAAATTCAAAACTAGGCTTGCGTGTGAAATTACGGTCCGTTCACGGAGTTTTTCCCACTCCGCGCTCCTTGTAGTGTGCACGTTCCGAAAAACTCTGCTAGGTGGAGCAGACTTTTTTCCTCATTCAAGCTCACCAATGTTAAGTTAGCGAGCGAGGAAAATCCTTACTCCTGACCACTGCCCCCATTCCCCCCTCAGTGAGACTTATCAACTCGGGCAGTCGCAGCTGGCCGCTACCTCTTGCATTGGGAAACTTTCCGTTGATGTTGAGGAAGCTGCTGCCCAAGTACAACATCTACTCAAACAGTAGAAGGAAACTGTGCCCTCTTGTGCTGCACATGGTGCCTTCCTCACTGATTTACCAGAGCCGGACAAACACCCGGCCCTGAAAATCAGCGCCAATGGCGCGATCTAATGTACTCCGCCGCTTGCAGAACTACGTGTAGAGTTTTTGGTAACTACGCAAAACTGCCATTAAACCCCTATTGGCTCTCTCCCTTGAAGTCACACCTACCGGGTACTGTTGACACCTGTACTCCTTGACCTATAGGTGAGTATCTAATGAATCACAGAGGGGTTAATAAGTAGACACCTTGAATAATAACTGCTGCTATCATGTTTTAAATTTAGTTTTATTTATTTATTTTATTCTTTTTTGATAGAGATGACTTGTGATACATGTGAATCAAGTGGATACTTACAGGTCACTGCTCTCAGAATGCCACAGACACAGAGTCACTTCTCTTCACGCAATCACAGTGTGCTCACGGTCAAGAATGGTTAATTGTTGTCCTTGTATTTTGGTAACTCTTCCTTTTGTCTCCTCTAGGCAAGAGCGGTTACACCCAGGTAGTACAACAGTTACAAATTGATGTTTATAGGTTGACACTTTCAGGTCTTTCCTTTGTGATAGATGAAAAATTAAATAAGGTCCTGAAGAATCGCAGCATAATCGCAGAAGCGAGAAACATGTTGACCTCACGTAACGCTGTGTAGTCCTAGATCGCGATACAGAACCTAATCTCTGGCGATCATAGGCCACCCACTGGTTTTACTTATAGTATGGGAACCACCAGAATAAATTGCTCTCCGGTATCCCTTGCTATATTTTAACACACCCACCTACACTATCCACTTCTTACCTGGCCCCTCACTTGCACTTCACCCACAGGCTGTTGGAAAAAAGATCTCCGATAAAGAGCCCCTCCTAGAGGTGAGCCCGTTGGACATTGCACCGCCTGCCCAACGAGGAGCAACGGCCGATGATGAAGCATGACACTCGCAAGAGTGTGTGAGGCCATTCATTCCAACTAATGGGATGCCCAGGGGAGCACTCCACTGAGCACTCCCCCCTCATCAATTTCCCTCCCTTCTTGACCAGATTACTATTACTCTTCTTCTAGGAACAACTGAGTCCCCTTCTTGTTAATCATAACTACGCAAAACTCCCTGAACTCCACCCGGGTCAAGTAAAAACACATCACAAGAAAAATCCCAAACCAATTCAGAAAAATAGGGTAACATTTCATAAATAAAACTACATCAAAAAACAAAAATCCAATCAATAGAAGCAGAGTTCTGAATTTTTAAAACTTTAGGTGAAATTAGCTCAAAAAGCACATAGTGCAATTCGTGGGTATCTACTCAACCTAGACTGGGTCAAAGCCACAAGTTTAGGGTGACTGTGATGGAGCCCCTGTGAGTAGTTATATCTTTTGTCCTTGATGCAAAGTCTGTGTGCCGTGACTCGGCAAGACTTCTTGTCCGATGCAGCTTTCAGCTACGCAACAAAGCTTTGACGAGCTTCACGTTACTCAGCGTCAGATCTGATAAAACCTTCAGGTAGAAGCTGCGTGGCTCTGCGAGGTTCAGTGTCAATCTACGTCGGATTTGGTGCAACTTTCAAACTGGTGTGGTTCTGCAAAGCTTTGCGTCGCTTGCTGTTGGTTCATGTGAAGTCTTCGGTTCGGAGCAGCGCAGCTTGGCTAAGTACTGGTTCAATTTGTATCAGATTTGACTGAACCTTCAGTTATGTATGGAGAAGTGTACTCTGACTGTAGCGAAGGGTTAAAGAGTCAGGGTGTGGGTTGAGAGTCAGGACTCACTCCCACAGAGGTCAGCAGAGGGGACCAGGTCAGGTCCAGATGGTACTGATCAGCTGGAAAGCAGGAAGGACCTCTGGAAGTTTGTTGTGCCCCTGTAGCTCAATCAGGAGGTTAGTCAATTGACCCTTGGAGTCACTTCTTCCTTCCCCTGACCACGGGACAGTCCTTTTTCTGAATCTCACGTATCCAGGAGGATTTTGATTAAAGATACTGAGGGTGCCACATTTATACCCAGTGCCAGCCTTGGTGTGGGGGAATTCCCTGGTCTACTCTTAAAACTCCTAGTGTTTTCCCCTTCACAGAGTCTGGCTCCAAACTGTCTAGAGTGACAATAGGCAAGGGCAGGCCTGGTGTCAGATTCTGCAGGCAGGGTTCTTAAAGTGTAAGATGTGTATTCAGGGCAGAAAACAGGTCTTCTCCTGTCATCCTGTGAGAAAAACCCACTCCCTCCATACCTAGGCCTCTTTTGTCCCCATAACTGGGAGGAATACAGAACACACCATAGAAGAGCCATTCACAGTCATGTGACCCTGGACACTAGCAGAAAGACACATGTGGTTTATGCAGAAAAATGCTAACTTTATAAAAGAAGTTACAACAATAAAGGACCTGGATTCCCACTTCTTAATTTTCAGAAACCACACTATATTCCTTTGGTGGTTAGGTATTTTGTTCAACCATTTATTTTCTTAAATTTACTTTTTGTTTAAAATGGACTTTCTTCCATTCTCAGAGTCACATACAATTCATACAATACAAGACATTACTATACAAATAAACAAACATTATGACCAAAATTAAATTGCCAACAATCACAATACTATAATCAACAGTAGATCAGTTTGTCAATTTCAATGCCTATTTCTCAAAAGACCAAAAATCACAAACAAATTAATTCTTGTGAGCTAAGTGGATATGTACGTAAATTTATGAAAACAGTTTTAATTCAAGTCATAAATGACACAGTTATGAATCAATGCCGACGCGTTTCCAGCCACGCATATATCTTCACGGGCTTTCATCAGGGCTTTCTTACTATAGGCTTTGGTCATAATGTTTGTTTATTTGTATAGTAATGTCTTGTATTGTATGAATTGTATGTGACTCTGAGAATGGAAGAAAGTCCATTTTAAACAAAAAGTAAATTTAAGAAAATAAATGGTTGAACAAAATACCTAACCACCAAAGGAATATAGTGTGGTTTCTGAAAATTAAGAAGTGGGAATCCAGGTCCTTTATTGTTGTAACTTGTACCTTAGGCCCTACCTGGTTCCTGTCATTGGGCCTAACCCCTGTATGCAACTTTATAAAAGAGGCATTTTCAGAATACAAACCTAAAATTAGACTTTACAATTAAAGATAACAAGTATGTTACCCCATACTCCCCCTCAAAAAAAGACCTCATGTAAGTAAACATGAAGTTGGTGTACCAGCCAGACACAACCTCCTTGGGGAAACCTATGTGGGAAAATATCCCCATCAGTGCCCTGGCCACTGTGGGTGCAGTCAGTGTTCTAAGAGGAAGGGCCTCTTGGTACTGTGTGGCATTATTCACAAAGGCCAGGATGAACCTGGTACCTAGGGCAGTCCTGGGGTTCAGTGACCCAACAATGTCTATACTACCCTCACAAAGGGTGTTCCCACTATAGGGAAAGAAAACAGGGGGCTGTATGCTTTGCCCCTGATTTCCCAAAGGCCTGGCAGGTGACACAGGGCATGCAGACTGCATTGGGCTGCAATATAATCCGGGGCCAATAAAAGTGGGAGAACAGTTGGTTGAAGGTTTTGGCCTGCCTCAGATGTCCAGCCAAGGGAATGTTTGAGCCAACTCCTGTAGGAAGGTCTTGTAACGCTGGGCCATTTTCAAGACTCTTGGCCCTTTTGACTGGCCTGACTGTGGTGGTGGTCAGGCACACCCACTAAGGCAATCCCAACATCTCCAGGTGATACCTGAGTGCCACCTCTTTCCAGGTGGTGTGCTTTAGGTCATTCTCTAAAAATTCAACAGGCACGGCCAGACTCACAGTTACCTTTAAAGAACCTGAGACCCCACCTCCTACCATCCAAAGGAAACTTGGATAGTGCCTCACCCAGTTCTCTGCTGTCACAGCCAGGTGGACTACATCAGGGACTACCTACCTGCTCCAAGGACACCAAATGACCCTTAACAGCAATCAACTGGATCCTGTGTCTCTTAGAGTCTCCTCCCTCTGCCCATTGATGCTGATGCACTGTCTATACTTTTGGTATTAGCAGGCATGTGAAACTTTAGCACCTAACACTGACTGGGAGGCCTTCTCCTAGAGCACTACACTTTCAGCGCCAGGATACCCGGGAGGGTGATAGTGCACTTTATAAACACACATAACATAACTCGACATTTCCAGGGTCTCCCCACCAGTCAGGGACTGCTTCCTATGCTCACAGATGGAAATCATGTAAAGTGCTTATAGTGGTAATACTGATGACATTTGGTAAACAATCCTTTTTTTTAGGATTGGATTGGGAATCCTTTCCCTGGAAACTCTTTTGGGGGCCTTTTTAGAACTCTTTAGGTTTTTCCTTGTGTTCCCTTCTTTGCTCTGGTGGGGACCCTGTCTGCCCTTTTGGCGACCCAACCCCCACGTGTGGGCCCTGGTGCTGAGCTAGAGGTCCACTTCCTTTGCAAGCTCACTGGGTACAGCAAGCTTAGAATCAATAGAGGTTGGCGCAGCTCTGGAAAACAATTACTGAACATGTGCTCTTTCGTAAAATGATTGTACAGCTCATTGTATTTTCTCACTTTACTGCCCTTCACCAACCATCCAATACCTTACAGTAATACTCCCAAAAATCCACCCAAGACTGGCGAGACAGCTTCTGATTGTCCCTAAACTTTAGCCTTTACTTCTCTGGGGTAGGAATATATTTCCAGACCAAGGTCAGCTTCATTAGTGTGTACTTTATCCTTTCCTATGGCCATTGGGATATCCCTCCCTGAATAGGGCATATGTTTCCACAGACTAGCCCCCTAATCTTCTTCCGGGAATCCTGCTTGGGAATGTATGCATTTCTAAGGTTACCTCATAGGCCTCAAACCGTTATTTAAGGTCATTAGGTATGTGAACCCTTTTACCTTCTCTCGGCACTTCTCTATTGCTATCACTATCTACTCTGGACTCTGACCTGTCTGGTTTTCAAGTTCAACTCCTTCCAACTCACCTCATGAGCCGGCAAGATTTTCTTCTCTTCCAGAGTTAGTTTTTTTGCCTCCAAGGTCCTTTCAGCCTCAGCCTTTTTCTTCTCCAGATCCAACCTTCTCTCCTCTGGAGCTGCTATTGTTTCCACTGCAGCCAATTTCAGTGGGGCAGCTGCAGTTTGAGCTGTCTTTCAGCTCTCATGTCCTCCAGTTCCTCAGGGGACAGGTCATGAAAATACACATTGGTCCTAGCAAGAGATCTTGCACCTGTTGGCTCATTATCCTCCTCCCCATGCTGCATCCCTGGGCTTGTAGACAAACCATCTCCTTCCTTTTCCTCATCCTCCTCATCCACCTCTCCACCCTCCTCCTCCTTTGTTGCATCTTGCATCATGCGGACCTTCACAAAGCCTCTGAGGGCTATTTCATTTCAAAAATCTTTATTCATAGATTTGGTATGGTTGTCCCGACCGCAGCAAGATTATAGCTCTATTGAAACCGGGGAAAGCACCGGAGAGATGTGACTCATATAGACCTCTTTCCCTAATGAACATGGATGGAAAAATATTGGCGAAGGTCCTGGCAACCCGACTGTGGTTGCTGCTACCTGTCATGGAGCTTCCTGATCAGTCAGGGTTTATCCCGACTCGCTCTACCGCACATAATTTGAGGACACTCTTTGCAGTGTTACATCTCCTTGAACCAACAATGCCGGCAGCGGCGGTCCTTCTTGACGCTGGCATGTGTCCGAGTTAATGGCCAAACGTCCAACACATTCCGAATCAGCCTTTGTACGCGGCAGGGCTGCCCCCTGTCGCCTTTATTATTTGTGGTGATTTTAGAGCCATTGGCCTGTGTGCTGTGGCAATGACATGCACAAGCAGCGCTGCGTTTCTACCACTGACCGCTGGCGGTATCCATGTATGCCGACAACATGGTGCTTTATATACGTGAACCAGCGGTACAACTAGAGTGGCTAAATAGAGAATATACAGCCAGATTCATCAACCAAAATTGCGATCGCAATAGCTGCGAATTAGCTCTTGCGATCGCAATTTAATGAAAAGCAATTCATGATTAGAAAAAGTTAAAAATTGTGAAATCGCTAAAAAAAAATTGCGAAATCGCAAAATAATTCGCAGAATCTAGGAGGAACCCCTATAGCGAATCGGATTTTGCGAGAATCCATGGATTCTGCGAAATATTTTGCGAACTCGCAAAATAATCACTAACGCAATTCATGAAAACTCTCAAATTGCGAAAAATCTGAAAATCGCTATTTGCGATGCACAATTTAAGGAGAACCCAAACCAGGTGGTAACCATGAAGATTTTTTTTTAGAAAAAACATTAACTAGCCAGAGGTGCAGGCCTGATCAAACACACTTAAGGAGACACAGTAGGAGCATGAGGACTCTCATAATGCCTGGACTCTACATGGTGGTCGGGCGGCGAAGGCTCCAGGCTGCAGCAAGGAACAGACGCAGGATCCAGAAGCAAATATTCCGCCAGCGGATCACCCTTCTGGGCCAAACTGCGGAGCAAATCTACTCCAAGTACCGCCTGAATGGGGCAATGATCACTAAGCTGATCCGGGACCTAGACCCCCTGATGCAGCACCCCACAAGGAGGACCAATGCCGTGCCCACCCATATCCAGGTCTTGTGCAGCCTGCACCTCCTGGCCTCCGGAAGCTTCCAGGGAATAGTCGCTGTTGCAGGGGGGATCTCCCAGAGCACCATGTCCCGCTGCCTAAGGAGTTTCCTGGAGGCAATGCTGACCCGGCTACACCATTACATCACATTCCCGACCACCCAACAGGACTTGAATCAAACCAAGCTTCATTTCTACAACATTGCGCAATTCCCACATGTAATAGGATGCATTGACTGTACCCACATCCACATCTGCCCACCTGCACAAATAGAATACATGTCCCGGAACCGCAAGTCCTACCACTCCCTGAATATCCAGATGGTGTGCAACGCTAAGACAATCATCACGGACATAGTGGAACAATACCCGGGGAGCACACATGACTCCTTCATATTCCGGCACAGCGGCATGCACACACGACTGGCCAGGGGAGACTTTGGCGAAGGACACCTACTAGGTAAGTACACATGCCACCAAATAGTACACTGTGACCATGTAGCAGCGCATAACAGGCCCTCACCCTCTGCTCCTTTCATTCAGGTGACAGCGCCTACGGTCTCCGTGAGTACCTCCTCACCCCATACCTCAACCCTGCAACACCACAGCAACGGCGTTACAATGCTGCACACATACGCACAAGAAATTGCATTGAGAGGACATTTGGGGCCTGATGTAGGTAATCCCAGATTACCGATTCGGTATTTAAGAACTGGCAATCGGGATTTAGGTATTTTTACCGATTCAATTACCGAATCGGTAAAAATCGGTAATTACCGAATCGGTATTTACAGATTCAGTAATTGCCATTGATTCCTATGGGCCTTGAGGCCCATTGGAATCAATGACAATTACCGAATCGGTAAATACCGATTCGGTAAAATTACCGAATTTACAAGGGGAACAGGGTGTCACTTTGACACCCTGTTGCACCCCAGATTCTGGCTTGTGTGCAATGCCCTTAGGGCATGTATGTGTGCCACATGGCACCGGTGTACATGCACAGATGTGCATGTACACAGAAATTCATACTTTACCACCAAATATTATTTGGTGGTAAATTATGAATCGGTAATTGCCTGTGGCACTGTTTAAAGTGCAACCTACATCTTGATTCACCGATTCGGTAACTTTACCGAATCGGTAAATTTACCGATTCGGTACAATTCAAGCCACCTACATGTCCAATCCCAAATACCGGTCGGTAACGGCCGAAATCGGCCGTTACCGACCGGTATTTGGCGACCTACATCGGGCCCTTGGGCTTTTGAGGAGCCGATTCCGCATACTTCACAAGACCGGTGGGGCCCTCAAATATGAGCCTGAGGTCTGCTGACGCATCGTGGCCGTGTGTGCAATACTCCACAACATTGCTACCAAACGAAGGATACCTGTAGAGATCTCTGGCAGTGAGTCGGAAGGGGACAACCGCCCACCTGCACATGTGCGTCATGCACGCGGGGAGAATCCTGCAGAAGGACACAGGCGCCGCAACCAAATCACTATTAACTGTTTCTAGTGCACCCACTCCCCTCACCCAACACTTCACTCATGCATGACAATTGAAATAATGACATGAGTCAGATTAACTGGTACTGAATATATGTTATTGTTTTGTTCACAATAAAGTGGCAATTTTTCACACAGTAACATGAGAGCTATATTTAGTCATATGTCCCCATGTATGTGAGGAGGGCATGCTCGTCTCAGCAGCATGGCCCTTCATGGTACAAAAGAAATGGTCAATGGCGCCTCCGGGCGGACACTCCCAGTCGCCTTTCCAGCTCTTCCTCAGCATTTGCCCGTGAGGCAGCAGTGGGCCTGGTGCTGCGGCGGGGTACTATCACCAGTGGCACCGATTGGCTGCTGTGGCTTGAATTTCCCTCACTTGAGTCATCCCCCCACCTGCCTGGCCATGGCCAGTTGCCTGCAGACACTGCACTGCAGTGGTAACTTGCTCCAGTGCCCTTGCAACATCCTGGCAGCATTGGACCATTTGTACTTGCATGGCCAACGAGCGTCGTAAGAGTTGGGAGGTGGCATTCCCTATGATGTAGTTTGACCGCGTGTACGCAGACAGGCGGGTCAGCAGCTGGCGGTGGCGGCGCCGGTTGACGTCCCGCTGGGTAGACATGGCCTGGGTGTTGTCCTCTACTGCAGCGGTCATCCTCTCCCTTCTGTCTGAGAGCTGTCCCACATTCCTATAGGTCTTGTGCAGCTGTAGGTGAATTGCTGCGAGATGACGGGCCTGCTTCTGGTGTATGCGGAGCATACGGTGCTCAATAGAGAGGCCAGGTACCCGCACATTCACCCCCCCTGCCAGCGCGTGGTGTTGTGTCACGCGGCTCCCTCACCAGTCCGCTGGACTGTGTTCTCACAGTGGCAGTGCGCCGGGTTTGTTTCCGTGCTGCAGCTGTTGTTGTCAGTCCCACTGGCATGTGTGTCACACGCTGCGGTTGTGGCGCGCCTGTTATTGCTGAGGTGGCGCTGTCCACAGGGGCAGGTGGTGGTACTACTGCTGGTGCTGCAGCTTGCCCTGATGGTCTTGGTTGAGAGGAAGGATGGAAGTCTACCTCGGTGTCCTCAGGATTGTCATCTATTTGCAGTGCCTCGCTATCAGTGCTGGGTTCTGCAGCGCCACCTGTGATGTAAAGTGGACGTTGATTAATGACATGTATCTTGCACATGGAAGGTTGCTACATGCATGCAGGCTAACATTCCCTGACTGGCTGTACGATTGACTCTCACTGGACAGGTCTGGCTGTATGGGGCTAGATGGAAATTGTGGTCAGACTACATGTCCCACAATGCAATAGGGCTTTTCTGGTGTGCATGGGCTGCATGACTGGGGTTTCTGATGGGTTGCTCTGGGGTCATGGCCATTGTTAGGGGACAGGGTCGCAGTTGCATGGCACTTACCTTGGGAATCTTGGGTGAGTCGGGAGGAGTCCAGCTGGGTTACCCCCAAGCATGCCTGGGGGTTCAGGGTGTCCTCCACAAGTCCTCAAGTGGGGTGTTGGGTGGGACAGTGGCCTCTCCTCCTCCTGTTGCGACACGCTCCCCCAGCCTCTCTGCGATCCTCTCCTTGGCACGCCCTCTGAGGTCGTACCACCTCTTCTTTAATTCTTCTATGGAGCGCTGGGTCACTCCCATGGAATTTACTTTGGCGCGGATGCGCATCCAAATCCTTCTTTTTTCCCCCTCAGGCACCCTCCTTGAGTCCTTCCCAAAGAGCCGGTCGTGGTCTTTGCTCACTTCCTCTATGAGGTATTCCAATTCTTGTTCAGAAAACTTTATTTTGCGCTTCCTTTCTGAGGAACTTCCCCCTGCTGCTTCCTGGGACATTTTCTGCACTGGGGTGTCTCCTGATTTTGAGCTGGAGGTGCTCTGGAGTGGAGCTCTGGACAGTGCTGCTTCCACTTCAGGCTCAGTATGCAGAATGAGGGTGGGAACTGCCTGCTTCCTGGTTGTGATGTCATCACTGTGCTCGAAATGTGACTTCCCATTTTTGCGATCTCGCGATTTCGGTAATTGCGAGATCGCAATTTCAACAGGAAAAACGGCCGATTCTGCGAATTTTATGCAATTTGGGGAAAATAGCAATCGGCAATTGCGGCCGATTGCGATTCACTTTTTTTATCGCATTTTTCATGCATCCCATTCTGCGATTTCTAAATTGCGATTCGGTATTTCTCGCAATTTAGAAATCGCAGAATTTGGGTTTGATGAATCTGGGGGATATTCTTTCTGAATGGCACTCAGGCGTCAGAATAAATTGGAGTAAGTCAGTTGTTCTCTCCTTGACAGACTGCACGACACAGGTTGAATTGGGCTATCTACTAGAATGGGGAACAGGCCCAGTTAAGTATTTGGGTGTTTGGATTCATAAAGATCCACAAGTAATTATACGGACCAACTATGGACCGGCCATCACACAGCTTATAGAGCAGGTCTCTAGATGGATCAAATTGCCATTAACATTTGCGGATAGAATTGCGTTAATCAAAATGGTAGTGCTCCCGAAGTTTTTATATCTCTTCGTAAATATCCCTATTTAGTTAACGCAGCATTTATTTAACACACTTCGCTCCTTACTAATTACGCTAGCTTGGGGCGGTAAGAAGCCACAAATTAAATGGGAAATGCTAACGCTGACGTATGAGATGGGTGGCTTTACGCTGCCAGGTATGCAACTATATTATCTTTGTGTGCAGGCACAGTATGCCTACTATTAGCAGCAAGAGCCACAATTTATCCCACATGTGGTGGTGGAGGCTGGAGCGGTCCACCCAATCCCACTCAAAGCAATGATTGTACATACCACTACAGTATTTGAAAAAGGCGAAGTAGATGCGGTGAGCTGTACAACTCGTGCATGGCAAGAGCTGGAGAAGAGGGCACGGCGATTGCCGCTGTACGCACCGGCAATGCCACTGTTACATCATACAGCGCTCTCAGTCACAGGTGAGACGGGTTCACTACAGGCCATGGAGGACGCAGGTATATGCAAAATAGGTGATTTATTTCCAGAAGGAAAATTTATTGAGCTCCCACAATTTGTATGAGAAAATGAGGAGTCAACCGTGCTAATGTTAATTTATAATAGACTATGAGCAGCACTGCAGGCTTTATATCCATGTTTTCCGGAGGAGGAGGAGGCACTGCAATTAATAAACACTACGCAGACATGGGTCAAACTTGTTACTCGATTATACAGTATGTCACAAGCAGATGAGATGGAGGTTAAATAGGGCCCAATGGAATACTATTTTGCCGCAGCCCTTAGTAGAAGAAGAATGGCTGGAATGGTGTAAGCTAACAGGCCAACTAACCACAAATGGGAATCTCAGGCTCATACATTACAAATACATACACCAAATGTATTATATGTCTGCGCAACTCTATAAGTGTGGCCAGTGGGATTCACAGTCCTGTCTAAGGTGTGGTGTGGAGTATGCTGACTTCCAGCATTTGGCGTGGAGCTGCTCAAAGGTATAGGCGTTTTGGGGAAGGGTAATGTACACATTGACAGAAATGGTAGGTGAACGGATAGAATGTAATATGAAAGTATGTTTATGAATGGAGCTCGAGCTTACAGAAATCCCTCGACGACTGGCGACAGTAGCTCTGCTTCTGGCGAAACTTAGAGTCTCAATTCATTGGGGTGGTAGGCCGGCGCCCAAGCATGAGCATTGGTTAAAAGATATAGCATATTGTCGTGACCAACTTACATGTTATGCTGAAGAATTGCCAAGTGCTTCTAGGCCACGGGACATTTGGACTTTATTCACCGAGCATATGATGACTAGAACAGAGGACTAAGGGCCATATGTAGGTGGCCCAAATACTGGTCGGAAACTGTGAAATTCGGTAAATTTCACCATTACCGACAGGTAAATAGGCATGCGCGATGTAGGGAAAGAGTCGGTAATTAGGAATCGGTAAATACCGATTCCTTATTACCGATTTCTAAATTACCGATTCTGAAATACCGATTCCTAATTTACCGAATCGGTAAATAAGAAACGGTAAAAACAATAAAAGAGATGTAGGTAAAATCGGTAATACCGAATTTCATGAAATTCGGTATTTAGGAGTCGGTAATTAACATTGACTGAAAGCAGTTGGTAATCAGCTGCAGTGTATATAAGCAGTCCCAAAATGCAACAGTGTGATCACTATGGCGGCTTTCTATCTGATTGCAAGGCGGCTATGGCTACAGGCAGCAGGAGTGAAGATCTGGAGATGGGAGGAGCACGTTTACAGTGCATCACACTCTTCCAACTGACTGAGGCTGAAATCCATGAAAGGTACAGGCTACACCCCCACACCATCCTGGACTTGATAAGGGACCTGCACCCACTCCTGTAGCACCCAACACCAAGGGCGTACACCATAACACCACATGTGCAGGTGCTCTGTAGCCTACACCTACTTGCATCTGGCAGTTACCAGGGGTGATAGCTGCGGTAGGCAGGGTGTCACAGAGATGCCTTTCCCGTTTCCTTAAGTAGTACTTGGATGCCGTGATGCAGAGACTGCATCACTACATTAGCTTCCCAAACACAAAGGCGGAACTGCTGAAAACCAAGACAGACTTTTACCAAATGGCACAGTTCCCGCATGTCATAGGGTGTATAGATGGCACACACATTCCAATCTGCCCAACTGCAGCCACTGAGTATATCTACAGGAACAGAAAGTCCACCCACTCCATAAATGTGCAGGTAATCTGCGATGCTGCCAACATAATCACCGACATCGTGGCCAAATTTCCTGGGAGCACCCACGACTCAGACATCTTCCAGAACAGTGGGATCTACACAAGCCTGGCTGCGGGAGAATTTGGAGAAGGGTACCTGCTAGGTAAATCACTGTGACAACACCCTGATAGATACTGCAGATGAATGTGTTTTGGGGTATGTAATTAATGGCAATCTCTTTCTCACCTAGGCTATAGCACATATACCGTGCAGTCATTTATCCTTACTCCCTACCTAAACCCATCAACCCCGAGTGAGAGATGATAAAATGTGGCACACAATCAACACGCAATGTTGTGGAGCGCACGTTTGGACTATTGAAAAGCAGGTTCCTCTGCCTCCACAAAAGCGGAGGCGCCAGTCACTACACACCCATCATCCGCTGCAAAATCATTGCAACTTGTGCTATGCTTCACAACCTTGCCACTAAGAAAGGTACAGAAGTTGAATTAACTCACTCTGAGGATGATGATGATGAATTTGCACCGCCAGAGCCCAATGCAGCAGGAGTGGCGCCAGCACCAGATGGGAGACAAAGACGGGCAGAGATCACACACTTTTAAGTAAGTAAGGAGACACAGCCAGTTGTTATATGTAAAAGATGTAGTTTTAATAATAGGGCACTACGCCACTACGCAAAGAGCTCAACCAGCCAGTTCAAATTGTGACAACCCCAAGAGGATGTCATGGGTTACTTCACCCAATTAAGTGCACAAATTGTGGGCTGCATCAGCGTCTGCGGCCACGCACAACACTGCTGGATACCATCAGCTGACTGTCTTCACTGGCTGTGGATCCTGTGCCAGCCCTATGCCGTCTGCTGCTCCTCCTGATGTCAATTTCAGGGGGAGTAATGCTGCTGCGACTAGTCGTCTCCTCACTGTCCCCCACATTCACACCAGTATTGGCAGACTGAGTTGTCAGCAGCACTTCAAGTGCAGTTGTTACCTTGACCAGCCCCATAGAGACATCATGGCTGGAGTGTGCCAGCCCCTCCTGCTTGGCCACAGAGCCCCTGCAGAGCAGAGAAGAGGCAGTTGCTAGGCGGTTCACTGCCTTTGTATGGTGTTCCATCCTCGGCCTCTCCCTGCGCCGTGCTACCCTGTCCTCATCCAGTTTGCTGCACAGCAACATCACTGTCTGGGACATGTCCAGGAAGCCCTCTGCCATATCCTTCATGCTCTCAGCAGGCGTGGAGGTCATAGTGCTGATGCCCTTCTCAATGTTCCCCATGTTGTTGTTGAGGTGCTTCATTTGCCGCTGTACAGACTGAATTGCCTTCCCTTGCAGGCGCTGCACCTTCAACATGTTTGCCTTCAGCCCTGGGAAGACACAATGATCCTCACCCTGTAAAGGTAGACTGCTTTCCCGGATCCTGCGGTGTCTGGCACCTATGTGTGCTCCCTCAGAGGTGGACTGCAAACCAGCATTACTTCCATCCACTGGCACAGTTGATGTTTGCCCCCCTCTTGTGTCTTCTGAGGACGACTCCATCTCCTGGAGCGTGGCAACAGCATGCCTCTTGGGTCTTACCACTGCAGGTGGTGTTGCTGCTGGTGAGGCTAGCAGTAGTGGTGATGCTGGCAGTGGTGGTGAAGCTGGCGTGGTGGTGAAGCTGGAAGTGGTATTCACGCTGGCAGTGGTGGCGAGGCTGGCAGTGGTGGTGATGCCGGTGGTGGGGTGTGCCCTGCACTTTCACTGGCCTCCTCTGCTCTTTCCTTCCGGTGTGCCCTTCCTGTCTTGTCTTGAGCTGACCTGCGCAATGTCTCGCCTGTGGACAGAAATTGTACATTAGCTCAGTAATGCGGCAGCCCTGCATAGCTATAATAAATGTAAATTTCTGGCATACTATCTCAATGTCCTCTGCTTGCTTATCCCTGATATGTGTCACATGCCTTGTTGTTCAGTGTGATTACTGTCATGATAGGTGTTTCACTTACTACATCTCCCATAATGCATTGCTGGTCTTTACAAAAATCTGTACTGGAGTGGGATTCACACAGCCTAATTGGGGAATTGGGATAGGGAAGGGGGTGCACATTGCTGTGCATGCTTCTTACCTTGTTTGGTAGCAGCTCAGGCTGAGCTGTCTGCATCCCCGATTCTACAGACACGTTCTGGCTCTATGGTGGACTCCACAAGCTGCTCAAGTGCAGTCAGCGCAGGTGCCCTGTTCCTTCCTCCTTCTGTCTGGCTGGCTTGTTTTTTGTTCTCCGCCATCTTCTTTTTGGTGATGTTCCTGATGCCATACCACCTTTTCCTAAGCACTTCAATGTCCCAGGGGGTCACACCTATGGCATTCACCTGTGCCTGAATTCCCAGCCAGATCTTTCTGATTTCTGATTCAGCCACTTGCAGGGACTGCTTACCAAACAACTTGGTATGTTGTTTTACCACCTCCTCAACCAGCACCTGCAGCTCCCTTTGGCTGAATTTCAGCTTCCTCTTCCTTTCACCTCCTTCTCTTTCTGTGTTTTGGCTAGCCATTGTGCACGTTTTTCAGGAAAAGTACACCCAGTGGCTCAGTTGTTCTCCTCTGCACTCCCAGCCTCTCCAGAAGGTTCTGATTGAGTGCACCTGCATGGGTGTGGCCACTTCCTGGTTGGGAGGGGTGGTGGATGCACAGGATTGGCTGATTCCTCAATTGCTGGTGTTTCGAATTTCCGATTCGGTATTTACCGATTCGGTAATTACCGTTTCGGTACAATTTACCGATTCGGTAATACAGATTCGGAAATACCGATCGGTATTGATGATTTGGTAAATTTTTTTCGATTTTTACTGATTCGGTAAATATTACCGAATTTTTACGTACATCGGAAATACAGAATTCCTAATACCGAATCGGTAGAATTCGGTATTAAGAATTCCGTATTTGAAATGTACCTACATGTGGCCCAAAGAGCGTTCCTTGTGATGAGACCCTAAATACTATATGTTAATGTCATACACTATGTACTGCTGTCACTATCAAACTATAATGCAATGTATTCACAATGGTTATTATACTATTAAAATCAACAAATTGAAAAAATACAATGAAAAAAAATCTTTATTCGACTCAAAGAATCATCAAAGCATTTCTTAAAATATTTTTAAAACACATCACACAAAATCTCCACAGGTATGTGCATTAAGAACTATCCTCATCAGGAAGCTACAGAATTATTATGCAAGTTTAGGTTTCCAGTTTATCATAATTTTAGTAATTATTTATCTGTTTGTGATTTTTATAGAATAATACATATAAAGTGCAAGTTCATACTCAACTGACCTGTGCCGTGAATATAAGATTGGTATAATTATGCTAAAATATTTAATTGGAAATCTATATAATACATTCTTAATAAAAATTACTCTCCTTGAATTGAATAAAGTCAAACCATTCATAATATTTTTTTTAAATACAAAAGTACAAAAATCAGGCATAGGTCTAGAATCTGCAGGGCTATTTAAAAGTCCACTTTTGTGACTCCTTTCCTAAGTCTTCCCTTTCCTTGGAGAGCTACCTAAGTTCTACCAACTTAAGGCTATTAATTCTGCTGGGCTCCAACTCCATGTCTGCAAGCAAGTATCGCAGTTGCACAAATGTGAGACAGAAATTACATTTGGGAAAAAAGGAAACAAACATGACCAATAAAGGAGAATTTAAAAACAAAATCTATTCTGATGTCAGATTATTACAAGGGATATTTGGTTTTACACAAATCACTGAGTGGCATTTCACAAATATATGTACTTTATCCCACCACTGAAGACCAATGTAAGACATTGGGTAATAGTTGGGAGTGGTGGAAGTCACTAAATAAACATGTGCTTAACTCCCTGATTGTTTGGGACGAAAGCAGTCAGGCTTAATTTAGACACAATGTGTAAAATATTTATACAGCATTCAAACAGAAATAAAGTTAAGATATAACATACGAAAATTTTGAAACCAATTTAGAACATTAGAGCAAATTTTAATAAATAAAATTACACCAAAACAACAAAAATACAATCAGTAGAACCGGAAATATGAATTTTTAAAGCTTCAGGTGAAACTAGCACCAAAAAGCACAAAACACCACTCGCAGGTATTAGGTTGGGCTAGACCGGGTCAAAGTCCCAAATTCAGGCTGACCGCAATGAAGCGTGGGTTGGATATAGGGGCCAGATTAGTCCCGCTGAAGAGTTCTACCTTTTGTCCATGATGTGATGTCTGTGTGGCATGGCTCGAAGAGACTTCATGTTGTTAGGCTTCTGATTTGTGAAGCTTTCAGCTGTGAAGCAAGGCTCTACAGGGCTTTGCTTCACTCAGAGTTGCTTCCGGTGAAGACTGCAGTTCCGAGATGTGTGGCTTAGCAGGGCCCTGTGTTACTTCACGGAGGATCTGATGGAACCTTTAGTTTGGTATACAGAATTACACACTAACTCCAGCAAAAAGTTCCAGGACCTTGAGAACAGCACTTGGGGGGTCAGGACTCAATCCCACTGAGATTAGCAGAGGGGACCTGATTAGGCCCAGATGGTATGTTAAACTGAAAAGCAGGAAGGGCATCTCACATTTTGTTGTATCCCTGTACCTCAAACAGGATTTTAAATTACAATTCAAATCGCTGCTGCAGATGACATCTGCATAACTCTAGACTTAAGAAACATGGCAGCTCTTTTCGTCCTGGAATTCTTATCACCATTTGGCACAGTTTCCCACCCATCGTCATCCAACGGCTGCACAACTTTTGAATCCAAGGACACACACTCTGATGGATCTGCTCATTCTTGACTAGACGGTCTCAGTGAGTCAGCCTGGTGCTGTACATTTCAGACTTATGCGACCTAATCTGTGAAGTTCTGCATGGATCCTCCATGAGCCTCAACACAGTGCCACTACTTTTGTGCCAAGCTACCAGAGGCTTAAGCACAGGTTAGTTTAGTAACTTTTTGTGGTTTAGCCTGACAAGAATAGTGGTTGTTGCTTGAGAAGGTTTAACACCCCCCATCAACCAAAAATCCCAATATGCTACACTAATATAATGGTTAAGTCTGATATTGTTTTATGTCACTATTTTGGAAATCACACTTTTAGAAAGTTGTTGTTATTGAGGATAAAACCAAAACACTTTCCTGCTCAAATGTCACATGACCCCTGATGGCGCCCTGTGGTGAGATGTGTATTGCTCCTAGAGAGTGAATAGAGGGCTCTAGGTGTTGGGAGGGGCGTCTTCTCCCTTAACCCCTTCGACGCTCATGACGTGCTCAGCTCGTCATGAAGCTCACCTCTTGTACGCTCATGACGAGCTGAGCTCGTCATGAACCGCGGGTTTTTGAATTTTCCAGCGCACAGCGGGAAAATGCACCGCATCGATGGTGTTAATAGGATGTCCTGGGGCTGTGCCAGCCCCTTCCTGAGATTCAAAGGATGCCTACCTTGCTAGTGGCAGAAGGATTTCATACCTATGCCTGCCTCCCTTTTTTTTCTCGAGTCAGGCTGGCTCCAAACCCAGTGAGAGGTGAGGAACTGACCAGAACTGGTTTAGTCAGTTGACACAAGCTTGACACCCACCCACAGGTTGGCACTATGCATACATTTGCACGCACACACATCACCTCAGAACAATATTTGACCTGTGAAGAATCAAAAGAAGGACTTCCGTGCTGTCTCAAATCTGAGGAAAGGCTGGACCAGCTTGACTTGAACCCAGAACCCCAGAAATGACTCCAAGGGTCAAGTGTACCTACAGGGACATAACAAGGTTCAAGGTGCTTATTCCTACTTTCCAGCTGACTAGTCCCAACTGGACCTGACCTGGACCCTGTATTGCTGTAAGTCATGATCTCTAAGTACTGTACCCAAGGTCATTGTGTTCAGAGCGTAATCGTCACTGCCTAACTGCAAGCTTCACCAGTTTCGAGGTAAAGCATTGGAGCTGAGCAGCACCCAATTACCGACTTCACTGAACTCAACACCAAGCAGCATGCAGATGACACCAACAGTCTTTATGGAAGGCTTCACCACGCCACCTCCGATTGACTCCAAGACCTCGCACAGAAGTTCCCCATTGTCATCGAACCATTGTTTGGATCCAGAGAGCCCTGATGACAATTTGTTGATGACCACTTTTTCTGAAGAAAACCTTATAAGTCATGAGGTAAACTGTCCACCAGGATGAACCTGGCCCTGATATAAAATAAGGGATCCATCACTATGGGCCTTAACTTTTGACTTTGGCACTGTATAGCGCAACCTTATGCATATAGTTGGTGCTCGGGGCATAGGGCTTTTTGGCAACTAATTTTTGTCATTTTGGTGTCATTTTATTTATGAAAATATTCTCTATTTTTTTATTTTGATTTGGAATTTTTTTGGGTTGTGTTTTCACTTTACACATTGCGTCTAATTTAAGCCAGAATACTTTGTGCCAAGCTACCAGAGGGTCAAGCACAGGTTTATTTTGTGACTTAAGTGGTTCACCTCGAAAACCTTTTGCTCATTATTTGATGTGGGTTCTCACCTCCTTCAACTAACACTCCTATTACTTATTCTGTCTATTACATTTTTTTTTCTTGGGAGGTTCTCAAAAGTTTATGAGCTGGAAGCAAAAGGTTTTTACACGTCACAAACCCTCTGATTTGCTAAATTGCACGATTTGCAACCAGTTAAAACCTTTTTAAATGTTCTAAACTAATTTAGTGAGTTTTTTTCCAATCTTATTTGGTTTAGTAATGTTTATAGATTTGACATTTGTATCAGGTGTGTTTGGGGCATCCAATCTAAACTGCAAATCAGTAGCTCATGGATCAATTCCAGTCTCAAAACAATAGCCAGTTAACAACTGCCAAGTGGCAGTGGTAAGTGATTTGCAAAGGGCCTCCTTTGGATCCCTCCCCTTCAGAAATCATAGTGGCAGCTTCAGGTGTAGTAGGCAGAGGACCTCTGCATGCTGCAGATTTTAAAGACAGAAACCGTTTTTTTCAGTCAAGCAGCTTTAACACAAATCCATTTTGAAATACATTCACAAAGGTGGTTATCTGCTGTTCACATTCCCTTTGACGGTTGCCAGTCAAAGGGAGTCACAATTTGCCACTGACTTAATGAATATTAAAATGACAGGTCATTCTGTGACATCCTCTAGTTCCTTATTTGTTGAACTGACACAGGGCCATTTTCAAAATCAATTACTATTTAACAAAAAGTTGATGCACAATGTACGACTGATTTTGTGACAAGCACAATAGTACATCTAACCCATATTCTCTGATCACTGCAACTGTGATGTCAGGGAAGGTGGAAAACTCCCTCAGCCAGCTTAGTACTTGGTAAAGGAAAAAAAAGCATAATTTACTATTCTGCCAATATGTAAGGGAATAAGGGCCATATGCATCAAGATTTTTTTGCCTTTGCAAACCGTCGATTTGCAGAATCGGTTGTTTGGGAACACAAAAAAAATGCCTTTCTCATTCAGCAAACCCTATTTTGCGATTCAGTACACTGCTACCAAATCGCAAAATGGGTCTGCGATTCACTATTAGGAAGGTGCGTGTTTAAGGCGTCCGTTCCTAATACTGAATCGCATCGGTATGCATGAATGTTTTGCAACCAAAATGCGGTCGCAAAAAATTCACATTTTACCATCTACTTCAAGTAAGTGGTAACCAATTCGCAAATGGAAAGGGCCCCCCAAGGGACCCCTTCCCCTTTGTGAATGTCTGTAAGTGCATTTTCTAAGGGCAGGCAGTGGTCCCACGGACCACTGCCTGCTCTTAAAAAATGAAAGGAAAAGTTTTCATTTCTCTTTTGTAAAGCATCCCGTTTTCCTTTAAGGTAATGGCAAAGGTACATTTGAGAGGACAGGAGTCACCCTGACCCACTAGCTAGTGCCAGCCATAAATGTGGCACACATGCACCCTCCTCAGAACATGTTCTGGACCTTTGGAACAGAAGAATGACTGTACTAGCTGTTGGAGACCTGTGAGGAGAGATAATGGACTGGACCTGCTCCCACTTGGACCCAGGACACGGAACTAGACTCCAAGGGTCAGTTGGCTGATTTCCTGTGTGGCTACAGGGACACAGAAAGCTGCAAGTTCCCTGAATCAACCAACTGATCAATAGCAACTGGACCTGGAATTGACCTTGCTGTTGGTCTCTGCTAGAGTGAGTCTTGACCCCCCAAGTTCTGTTCCTGAGACTTCTCATAACAACTCTGAGAAGGTGGAACTCAGAAAAGCTTCCAGAGATCCGGAGGACTAGGAACAACCACCCAAGCCAATCTGTCCAAGGCACGATTTTGCTGGGCTGAACAAATAGGTTTCTCTTGCTTGGAGCCTGCTCTACAGCACCAAATCTGTTTCAGAGGATCTTGGGTAGAAGGTATCCGGTCTCATGAAACTCATTGTTGGATTCATCCTGCAACCTTGTCCTGCTGATGGACTGTGACCTCTGAAAAAGAGACTTAGGAGCTGATTTAGATATTAGTGGTACTTCCACTGTCCCTCTGCAGCAGCGGTTTCAAGTACTCCGTCGAGTCAACAGAGTCCCACAGCCATATCTAGATGTGTGCAGCCTCTCGTAGCTCCGTCACCATCAAGTCGGCAGTATTCTGCTGAGCATATTTAGATGTCCCCATTGTGCTGGCGTTGTCCTGGGAGGAGGTTCCTGACGGATTGAGCCCCTGGTGGATTGGAGACTAGTAAGTACAACTTATTTTTGTGTCAATACACATATATGTTGTGTTTGCCTCAAACACATGTATAGGTAATGAACTTTGACTTTTTGTTACATATTGCATGCCACACAAACAACATACAGACGCTATTGAATGCACACCCACAAGCACCACAAGCACAGTCCCCCAAGCATCACAACAATAATATTTATTTCTAAGTGCCAATACATATGTGTCCAATTTACCTTCAGAAGTAGGCAAATGAACCCTGCTGCATTACACATTAGAAAATATTGTATGTAAGAGCAAATCACGAGGCTACAGCAATTGTCAACATGTGATTCATAGTACGAACAGTTGCTTACCTTAGATCCTGGTGACAACGGAGTCATTTGGCCTTGTGGTGGAGTCATAGCAACATTGAAGGGACCTGGATAAAGGGGTTTAAGTTGGAAACGGAAGTGGAAAATACTTAAAAAGGTGCATTCTTACTGCATTTCTTACCATTCCTCCAACACAAAGTAGGAGGTTTTCCTGCCACAGTTACCTCGAAGGAAAGCCAAATCATGATTAGCGCGGCGGTCATCTTGGCTGGACTTCCTCCGATAGTCACTTCGGCCACTGGAGCCGTCGAAGCGGGTGAGAATTCGTGCTAGAGTGGGAGGTTACCTCGAAGGAAAGCCAAATCATGATTAGCACGGCGGTCATCTTGGCTGGACTTCCTCCGATAGTCACTTCGGCCACTGGAGCCATCGAAGCGGGTGAGAATTCCTGCTAGAGTGGGCAGGACTCTGGTGGCCTTTCGTCCATGGATCCACCAAAATCTAAATTAAATAGGCAGACCGCCAAGAATATGGGCGGCAAATCCGTCGGAAAAGTGACAGTGGTACCATTACTGCCAAGATCTAAATGAGGCCTTAAGTCCGAATGTAGAAATCTTGACCAAGAAAAGGTGCCAAAAGTAACGAACTGACGCAGGGACATTTCTGTGCGTGAAGTTTGAAATTTCCCACTCAAAGCTTTTCCTATCAGAATCAAAGGCTTCAGTGGGATCTCATTCAATGGCTAACAATATTGAGAGGACTTCCTCGGTTGCAGTCTGGAACCTTGCCCTATGTGAGGATTTTGACTTCCATTTCAGAGACTAAGTACCAAGGTAAAACCTATGACTTGGAACTTGGTTGATGTATCTAATTCCTGTTTCATTGCAGTCGACCTAAAATTGCACCTAGGCCCACTCTACTATGAACATAGACTATCATTGGCACTTAGGGGCCCATTATGATGTCGGGCGGATTGCCTCCGCCAGGCTGGCGGTAGCCACCGCCAGCCTGGCGGAGGCAATCCGCCTGACACCTATGCCCGGATTCCCCCCGCCGTATTAGGATGGCGGTGGGGAGTGCGGCGGACGGAAAGACCGTCCGCCACTTTACCGCAGCGGTCGCCTTGCGACCGCGGCGGAAAGGTAATAATATGGTGGCAGTGTCCAATGGACACCGCAAGCCATATTACAATGGTGGGTGTAAGGGGCAATGCCGCCACGGAAAGGCAGGCGGTGTGTGCTGTGGGGGCCCCCTGCGGGGCCACCAGGTGATGGCAGAGGTGGGGGATCACATAGGTACCCCCCACATTTGCATATGCAAAGCGGCAAGCACCGCGCGGTGCCTGCCGTTTTGCATATGCAAATGCATTCAGAAATGTTTAGCATTGTGGCGGGCGGTGCAGAGTGCACCGCTCACCACAATGCTAAACATGTAGGATGTGCCCGCCACTGTGGTGGGAACATCCTAATTCCCCCTACGGGACCCCCGCCCTTATGGTGGGCGGTCCCGTTCTCCGTTAGGGTGGCGGGCGGACAAAGTCCGCCCGCCATCCTTATGTGCCCCTTAGTGTTTTTGGTGCTATTTTTCCTCAAATTCTTCTAAAATTCATATATACAGTTCCCCTTATTGTATTTTTTTGTTTTGGTGTCATTTTGTTTAATACATTTACTGTATTGTGTTGTGTTTGTGACTTTTTAGCTGTTTTGGTACTTCTAAATACTTTACACATTTTCTTTGAGTTAAGTCTTTTTGCTCTGCCATAACTATCAGGAGCTGAGGTCAGGTTTAAATGACTGAGGGCCCGATGTAGGTAGCCCTTTACCGATCGGAATCGGCCGAAAATACCGATTTTCGGCCGTTTCCGATCGGTAAAGGGCTATCGAGATGTAGGGGCACATTTTCGGTAATTTTACCGAATCGTTATCATTTCCGAATCGGTAAAGTTACCCAATCGGTAATATTTACCGATTCGGTAATGATGACGATTCGGTAGAACTACCGAAAATGCAATGTAGGTAGCCAATGTTCCATCAGCACATGGCCTACAGAATCGGTATTTTACCATGGAATACAAATCCATGGTAAAAAACCGATTCCTGTGTACATGCACATCTGTGCATGTACACATGTGCCATGTGCCAGACAGACGTGCCCTTAGGGCATGTCTGTGTGCCACATTGCACACATGCCCGTTTTGGGGGTGCTAGAGGGTGTCAAAGTGACACCCCCTGCACCCTTGTGAATTCTTTAATTACCGATTCGGTAAATACCGAATCGGTAATGCCTAATCATTCCTATGGGCTTCAAAGTCCATAGGAATGAATGGGCATTACCGATTCGGTATTTACCGAATCGGTAATTAAAGAATTGTTAAGGATTCGGTAACTAATCCAGATGTTGGGACCTACATCCCATTTACCGATTTTTGAATACCGAATCGGTAGGATTCGGTATTTCAAAATCGGTAAATGGGATTTACCTACATCGGGCCCTTAATCCTTTGACTGAACCGTTTGAACAGATTAGTGACTTTATTATTTGCGGTGGGCTTCTACCAACCCAAATTAATAATTCACATATTAATATTGGTAATAATAATCATTACATTTTCAATAACATACTTTTGCCTTTATTATGAGTGCCCAATTAATTTTGGCGGGGCAAATATTTACTGGCCCAACGCGTTATGAGGTTTGCCGGAACAACGTAGATCTGTTTACTTTCAGAGATTTTTGCTGCTGAAAGTAGATGAAACCTCAGTGACATCCTGGGTCAAAATGAGGAATTAGCTGGAGAATCAGACCCAGAATTACTGATTTCCAAGGTAATGCCTTATTTCTTAATAGGTACTCCCAGGCCCAAATTATACTGAGCTGGACTGAAGTTACAAGTACCCCTGTTTCGGTAACTCTGAGGTGAGGAAACATCCTCCCATTTCCTGGGCCAATGACAACCTCAGAAGTATTTTGAAAGTCATCCCAAAATTACAGAATGCCTTGCAATGCCAGGGTTCATTATATGCTACAAAAATTACAAATAACAATATATTTATTGCGTAGATGGATTCTACAAGCAAGATCAATTTTTTTGACTGAAAGGTATTTTTCGAGATTTGATTGGGAAGGTGAACAACCTTTACAACAAAACTTTTACAACACACTGCCATTACAACGCGGTCATTACAACGCAAACCATTACAACGCATTGCGCTGGGGGGCGCTCTAGGATAGGGAATAAGTTTAATTTACTATCTAACACCTTCCCTAGTGTCCACGGGGACTGGTGTTGGAATAGTAAATTAAACTTTTCACTATCCAGCAACCCAAAGCGCTATGCGTTGTAATGGATTGCGATGTAAAAACCGCGTTGTAAAGGCAGGCGTTGTAATAGCCTGCGTTGTAACGTCATACATCCGATTGGAAATATGTGTTGCCTCCAATGTGAGTTTGGTAATCATGGGTTTACGGTGCTGTATGTTGGAACTCAATTTAGTTTCCTTGTGGTACAATGGTGGTGCACTTTTATAAAAAAAAACTTTAATGCCTTTTTTATGTTTGGCATGCCTCTATTTGTGAATTATGTGTCAGAAAAAATGTTGTCAGCTACATGAACTCCATCTATTTCTTTATTGAGCTAGGGGTTGATCAGGGCTGTTCAAGTGCTTAGAATGTCTACCTTTTTTCAGTATGCTGAAGAATGTGTTGGGTTACCTGTTGTGATGCTTCTTTAGAATTAGAGATGCCAGTAACTATTGTGCGGTCCTTTTATGTGTATCTGTGCAATGTTTCCATTGTTTGGAGGTTGATAAATTGAGAATGCTCACAAATCAGGGCAAAACTGGAAAACCAAAAGCAGCCCAGGCAAGAATTCTCAATTTGTCTTCTCATGCTATTTCTCTAATTCCAACCTCTCTACTGTTCTCTACTTTCTTACCTCCCTCTCTGACTACTGTCGCTCTTCCTCCCTCCTTCCTCTTCCTCTTTCTGTCTCTTGAAGTCTACCCACACCTTCTGTAGCTAACTTTGCAGAACTAGTGGAAAGTGACAGAAGCTCCAGGAGCAGCCCTGGGCTTTCAAAACGGGTCTCCTGGTACTCCAGTCCCCTGTAGAAATGCCCTGTGAAATAAAAGGCATGTCCAAAGCTGCTAACAATTGCCTACCTCTGAGGCTGAGCAATAGGTGTTTAGAAACTGACATACCTCCATCTAATATGTTTCAGGAAAGACACTTTATGCAAATTCATTGAGGTTTTAAGGAAGAGATCAATATGACAGAGAATTCTCCAACATCTTCCCAGCCAAAAAGAGCAGTGTCCATCATTTTGAAGAAATACCTTTTTTACAACATATTGGATGCCATTTCTTTCCTGAAGACATGTAGTGTACATGCAGTATGTTGTAGTCAGGATGCTTTTGTTGGTGCTTTTCTCAAATTAATTATTGTCATAAACCTCAAGAAAATTATTATAGGAGAAAATGTATATGTCAGACTGGGGTCTTTCAAATACAGTACTCTAACTATCCTCATTGTGACTGTAAATGGAATAAGAATCAAATTAAAAAACTAAAAATCAATTTAGACTTAATAGATGTTTGGCATGTACTTCATTATAATGAAAGCGTTTTCTTCTTTCAATCCGTTGAATGGATTGCGAGGACCAACATGCCAAGAATTTCCTATTGTGCACCTGTCATTATTACTATTGACCAGGTAGCTGTGCCAAATCAATGACACAGGCCCCTTAAATTATGAAAATACAATGTCAAATATATTAATAAGGAAACATTTACTAATTATGCGGACTTATGGTTGATTGATTTAGGGTCTTTGGTTTGGAAACTTTTTAAAGTTTTTTTTTCATGGTAAAATTATTGAGTATTGAACTGTATGTAAAGATTTTATACACAGATAGACAGAGAGCATCTTTGAGTTTTAAAAATATTGTGACATGCTTTGTCAATTTTAATTTTGCAGTTTGATTGATCTAAATGCAGAGTCTACACCACACAGAAGTAGACAAAACTATTGGCCTCGAAATGAGAAACCAGGTAAGCGATGGTCTCAGATGCTTAAATCACAAGCTCCTTTAGGGAAGCTGAATAAAATGCTGTTGGAGAGCAAAGGAATGAAAAAAACTTTGTTGAAATCTAGATAGCTTTATACTCCGATGACACCAATGCAGAAGAGAGTAATGTTGCGTGCTTTCTGGAAAGGACAGATCTGCTCAATCTATCAGATGAAGATCATGACTTTATGTCAAATGATGTTTCAGAAACTGGCATCTTCAGTCAGCGTCCTCCATTCAGGAAGTTTTCCATTGCTTGAAGGATTCTCAGTAGAATTGTATAGAAAATTATCAGTCCATTAGCTGATCATAAATTACTCTAAAATATTATGCACCAATAAAAATCATTGTGCAATAGATCTGACTTCGACTACATTATTTTGTAAATTGATTAAAGATTCCAATGAATGTAAACATTAAAGCCCAATTTCTCTGGTCAATGCCAATATTAGGAGTTCCAGCACATGTATGTAAATTGGATGAAAATGTTCTGCCCAAATGGATAACTCACGGACGCATTTAGTATAGCAATTTTGTCAGTCTGCTATTAAATCTTTATTAACTAATATAGGATTAAATATGTTTATGGATGCCTCCATGTCTCTGATCAGTCTGGATGAAGAGAAGGCTTTGATGGGGTCAAATGGCAATTGGCATATTTATTAAAGAGTTTATTACCTTTTATAGCAAACTCTTGAGCAGTCTGGCTTTCCACAGCTTTTCGCACATCATATTCAGAAACTGTGATTTGATGAGAAAGGATATATAATGACTTACATAACTGTGTTATAAGTTCTTCATGATATATATGTAAGTGTTTCCGAGATAGGTACTGATTTGAATACTTGAAGGGAAAAAATTGTGATCCTAGCATTTTTCAAGAGCCCAAGCCAGTTGCTAGGATGACTATTCATATGTACAGGATACATTCTGTATAATGAAGGACAGGATTGTAGACGTTACAACTACTCTTATTTTTCAAGAGCTAAAGACAAGAGGAACCCATGATTTTCAAGACACCAGCAATTAATACCTGATGGGGATATCACAATAATGACACACATCTCCATCATTTTTCTACCTGCATAAAGTACTTTGAAATGTTGTTCCAAGAACCAGCTGTGTACTTTTTGATGTAAGGTATTATAGAATTGTTGTTTTGATTACAATTTGTATAAAAACATGTATTTGCTTAGGGAGTCAATATATTTTGAGCGAGTCAGACAATGCTCACATACCTTTAGTTTATATGATTCCTCGAAACTGTACATGGGAACCTTCTCCTCTCAAATGTTAAGTCTATTGTTGCTGAAGATTTTTAATTAGCACAAAAGTATGTTTTTGGAGATCATGATTTTTTGTCCCCACGTTTATATGTTTTTGTCTTACCTTTAGCCATCAAAAATTATATTATTAATTCAAAAATGTATAAAACGATACAAAAAAACATCCATTATGAGAATCCTTACAATTGACCACTGATAGTGGTATGTATACTTGGTTTCAATTCCATATTTGATATTTCAGGTGTATTTATAAAGAATCATGCGTGTATTATCCTTGTATTTTTATAAAGATCCTTACTTGCCATGAAGATACCTTACAATTACTACAGGCAGAGATCAGTCGACACATAAAGGAGCTTTTTTACCATAAAATAATGTATTGAAGAAACAAGTCAATTGATTTAACATGGGCAACTCATTTGTCATAATACATGGACCTCCTGCATCGTAAACAAGATACATCTGTAAAATATACTATGTTCTTTTATGCTTTTTGTTATGTGTATTTTTGTGTGATGGAATCAAATTGGAAGTAAAATTAATCATAACTGAATACGTGCTATTGTATTATTGATTAGTTGGCAGGAATGAATGCTAAATGTCCATGTATTGATAATGTGGGCATGACTAATAGTGCACCACACACATTCTTCAAATAACTAAATTAGAAACCAGACCCTACCTGGAAAAAACATTTTATATCGTTTTGTTAGTTTAAAACTGACATTTTCAGTTAACTATAACGTCCCATTACTCTTTGGTTTTTTTCAGTTAATTTTGAAAGTTTTATTAATCTAAAGTAAGATATTATCAGAATTCCTAACTATAACATCACTTTCACCTGTGTTTTTTCCAGTGAATTTCATTTTCTTAATGTAAAGTAAGTTGTCCATTGCAGTGCACGGTGTGGGGTTGGGTGCCTAAATCCCCTCACCTATGGCTGACTGTCATGTAACAATATAAAGGGTATCATTTTAAGTAGGGCACACCTACTGTCTTATCTCAAAGGGTCAAAAGCAGTAGCTGCTGGTGCATTTTAGAAGTGGTGAGCCAGAAAGTGGAATATAGCGTTCAAGCGAACTTGAATCATACATGGGGGGTGGGATGTGTGCCAGGGTGTTTTCTCTACTGAAGGAAAATTTTAGAACAATGTAAGGGCTCTCCCTGCAGTCACGCTGACATATTACTCCCCAAGTACTCACACGGACACAATGCTCTACTTAACCAGAATTTATAGACACACACTGCCTCATTTACATTACACTTACACAAGCATACCACTCACCCCGTACTAAAATGGCACACCACTTATCAGGGCATTCACACAACTCATGCACTCCAGAGGCATGCTACTCATCCAGTGTATACTCATACAGTCACACAGCTCACTCTTCGCTCACACAGGCACACTATTCACAACACTGTCACTGGCACACCCTTCACCCTGCACTCATACAGTCTCACCACTCACCAAGTTGACAAGTTGACTCTCACTAATCACCCAGTACTCATACATGGACATCGCTGACAGTGCACTCATGCAGAGACACATCTCACTCTGTGCTCACACAGGCTCATCAATCACCCTGCACCTACTTACAGACCTACTCATACCCACTGACAGACCCACTAAGGCACTCACACACCCACTCATAGACCCACTCAGACACTCTCACACTGTATCACAGACCCACTCAGACTCTCACAAACCCACTGACAGACCAACCACACACTCTCACACCCACTGACAGACCCACTCAGACACTATCACACCCACTAACAGACACTTACACACCCACTCACAGACCCACATAGACACACATGCACCCACTCAGAGGCCCACTGAGAAACTCTCACACCCACTTACAGATCCGCTCATAGACTCACATACCCACTCAGACACTCATGCACCCACTCAGACACCCACTCAGACACCCACTCAGACACTCTCATACCCACACAGACACTCACACACCAACTGAAAGACCCACACTGACATTCACACATTCACTCACAATCCCACAAAGACGCTCATGTACCCACTCAGAGACCCACTTAAACATGATCACACCTACTCACAGACTCCTCTGCCCCAGGGTTGGACTCCCTGGTCCCTCTGGAGTCCTTCCTCCACAAATTAACTCATTTTGGCCCCGGGGTGGGTTCCCCAGGGTCTTTAATGGCTTGGAGAGGTGGGCCACACAGCCCCCCTCCCCGTTATGAATCGAGCCCTGGGGGTAGGATTCATAACGGGCCTGGGAACGGGAGTTCCCATAGCATAAACTTAATAAATGTGGTCTGTTTTGTGTTTTCCTATACTGCAGGAGTCCTGTGGGATTGAGACATTTTTTGCAGATTTTTCTTTTGTTTTTGGATCTGGGTCCCCTCCCATTGGGCCTAGGGGCTCAGAGTATCTCTACCCTGTCCCCGAGTCCTGTAAGCCTGCCAGCAACAGTTTTTCATGTTGCTGGCAGTGAATCAGAATGCTTGCTCAAGTGGGAGTCTGACTCCCTCCGGGAGCGAGATGGACCAATGGAATAAAGTTCCCTGGGCCAATCAGAGCGCTCCATTTTTCAATTGGCATTACCATGAGAGTCTATTGAGCCTTTTGCGGACCCAACCATCCAGATATACAATTATCTTTGGCCCTTAATTTCTCAAAAATGACTGAACCAATTTACACTAAATCGCAAAAAGCACAATCTGCAAACCAAGATCTAGTTTCCTGCCAGATTTGGTGTCATTCAATTCCATAGGGATTTTGTGTTTTGGGACTGCCCTTTTTTCTTAGCCCCCACTTGTCAGTTCATCCCGAAACATTCTATTCACAAACTAGTCAAAAAGTATAACCTTTCTGGACAGTTTCGTGGAGATGCAACAAGCAGTGCCAAAGTCATAAGCAACACAAAAATAGGATTTTCCTATGGAACTGCTGACCTAACTATAACTACCTAGTAGCGACCACCAATAGGTAATATTATATACATATATATATAATTCAACAAAATGCCCTTTGCATTTATGAAAACACTCGACTGTGCTCCAAGCCTCTGGCATAAATTACAGCTCGCCACAGATTCTTGCAAAATGTCATTTAATATCGCCAATGCGTTTCAAGGCACAAGGGCACCTTCTTCATGGGTAGCTTGCAAATCACACTGATGCACACAACAAACATTTGCCCGTTTTATCACCCACATGTCCCTGCAGCAACTTCCTCCAGTCACGTATTGCTGCATTGTCTGTTGGGGCTTGTAGTCCCGTTGTTGTGAGTTACATTATTTGCTTATAATAAGTTCAATGCATATTTGTTGATTAACAGCATATTTGAATCCTGAGTAGGAATAGAATTATCAAGGCGCGCTGCTGAATAAATTACTTCTGAAGCGATGTGCTGCGTGGAGAAGACCAGTTCCTCTCTCAGCCTCCCCTGCTCCAGGATGGTGCCTCCTTCACGGCAAGGACCAGCACTGTAGTAAATAATTCAACAATTATATATATATATATATTTTATAGTTTAATGCACTAACTTAAACTTGCGCCACCATCATGCACTGCTTATGGAAACACAAATTTACATGTTGCGATGGAGTACCAACTCCACCAAACTCTAAATAATCCCCATGGTCTCTCCACATTCCAGAAAAAATATTTCTTACTAGCAGCATGTCCCGACGTTCTCCGGGTATGAATTGCTGCCGGCCAGTAGTATATTGTTTTGTAGGATTTCGTTTTGATAGCATTTCTTATCTGTGACAGGCCTGTGAAACGCTCCGATTCACAGTGCACTGCTGATGCACTTAAGAGTGTGCGTTCAGTAGTGTGTGAACTCGAGTTTCCCTACTTTATTTTTCCTTGCAATATTATATAGCGCGAACTTGACAACATGGCATGAGCACAATTTACATTACAGAAGAACACATTAATTTGTGGTAGGCACGGGGAGACAAAGCGATTTGCCTGGAATCACAGGATGTTGAGCTGATGCCAAGATTCGAACGTAGCTCCCCAGCTCTAAAGTTCGCAATTCTAGAACTTGTGGCGGGAGGTGTGTCTAAAAGTGTATGTCGGTGCTGGCCATCAATGAGAGAGACCTGTGCATTTTTCAAATGGGTGGTGAAAAAATATGAGTATGTTGCTAGAGATGTGGGCCGCCGTGCCACCAATGTACTTACGGGGGGAGGGTAAACACCCATTATTCCGCAACTTTCTTTCCGCATACCATCACTCAGCATACTTTCATTACGAAAGTACCATGACTCCGCAATGCCATTATAACGCATGGCATTACATTTGATATGCTTTTACCACGCATACATTTACAACGAAATTCGTTGTAAATGCATGAAGGGTAAAAGCATGTTTTTTAAAAAATGTTTGGATAAGGTAAGTATGGGTATAGGGGTATATGTTTTGGGGTACTGAGGTATATGTTTTGGGGTGTTTGGGTATTTTAAGGGTTCAGATATAGATTTGGGTTATGGGGTACAGGGGTAGTTTTAGGGTTTAGGGATAGGTATGGGTTTGGGGTACAGGGGTATTTTTAGGGTTCAGGGCTAGGTTTGGGTTTTGGGGTATAGGGGTATTTTTAGGGTTCAGGGGTAGGTTTGGGTTTTGGGGTACAGGGGTATTTTAAGGGTTCAGGGCTATGTTTGGGTTTTGGGGTACAGGGGTATTTTTAGGGTTCAGGGCTAGGTTTGGGTTTTGGGGTACAGGGGTATTTTAGGGTTCAGGGGTAGGTTTGGGTTTTGGGGTACAGGGTTATTTTTAGGGTTCAGGGCTAGGTTTGGGTTTTGAGGTACAGGGGTATTTTTTGGGTTCAGGGGTAGGTTTGGGTTTTGGGGTACAGGTTTGGGGTACAGGGGTATTTTAGGGTTCACGGGTAATTTTGGGGTATAGTGGTAGTTTTAGGGTTCAGGGCTAGGTTTGGGTTTTGGGGTACAGGGGTATTTTTAGGGTTATGGGGTAGGTTTGGGTTTTGAGGTACAGGGGTATTTATAGGGTTCAGGGCTAGGTTTGGGTTTTTGGGTACAGGGGTATTTTTAGGGTTTAGGGATAGGTTTGGGTTTTGGGACACAGGGTATATTTATAGGGTTAAGATGGGTTAGTGTTTAAGGGTGTTGGCGTATTTTAAGGAGTAAGGGTGGGTTATGATTATGGGGTGCAGGGGTATTTAAAGGGAGCAGGGTGGGATTAGCACAGGATATGAGACATGGCATGAAGGGCGGAACGTACCACACGCCCCCAGCGTTTGTCACGCCCCCAGCACACGCCCACAGCACAACGCATACACGTCCACAAGGGACTACTTTGCTGGCACGGTTCTTTTACCTTTTAAATGTATATGGTGGGCGTCTGCATAGCCTATGTCCTTCTGCTGCAACTGCCCTTTCCAACGCTGTATTGGGTGTTGTGATTGGTGCTGTGGTTCCTGAGATTACCCGCCTCAAAGGTTTGGGCTCTCTCTTTATTATATTAGTATAGATATGTGCCTCTTCCTCTGTAGCCAAGGAATGCTACAAAACAAGTAGAAAATGTGAATTCCATCCCAGATTTTCATGCTCCCTCTCTCTTGAGACTTAGGGCCTGATTTCGGATTTCGGATATTCTATCTGTCGTATTCTATAAGTGTCATTGAATATAATGCACTTCTAATGCAGCAGATGGGAAATCTGTCACATTTGTGTAACCCATCCACCAAACTCCAAATCAGAACGTTAATTCTAAAACATTTAAATTTAAAAATTTTACAAATATTTCCTGAATCATGAAGGAGAGGTTTGTAAAACAAATTATTGATTTTGTTGAAATCGTGTAGAACATTGAGCAATCTAAAAGATTTCTGGAGTTACTTATGTGCAGCTTAATATCAAGGTTAGCCTACACCAGCTCCTTGATGAAAGGTCCCTCGAGTACTACACCAATTCCTTCGCCACTATAATGTGGTAGATTCTGCATTAAAATGTCAGGACTGCAAGCACCTGAATGTGATTAAAGAACAGACCTGTATTAGTGACTTACTACTGACATAAAACAACTTGAGACATTTCGAATTATCGTAGGTACCCAAAGGGTGTCTACACTCTCATCCTTAAACCCAACTCTTTTGCTCATTTAAGTGTGAGCGTGGCTACTCAAATGCAGAATTTTGGTACAATGTTGAAAGAACTGTTCGATTTTGTATTGTTTTGATTAGCTTTTTTATGACCACTATTAAATATGTGCATGGGCAAAACTAAGCTGTATGACTAATGTAGCACAACATTTTTTGGTTAAGATATTTACAAAGGGCCAATCCCAATGGAGGTGTAAATGTTAGCGTTGTTCATTTAGTGCTTTTCCCATCAAGGTGCTATTTTCAATAATACATTAATCATCGTTTATGCTGAATCACAACCATGTAATTGTGGCACAAGTAGAGGTTTTTTTCCTATCTAACATAAGGCGCTTGCAGACACAGAAAGACAATGAAAAATATCTTGCGTCTTGAGTAGCCATCAACTATTAGGTTATTGTTTTAGACTGAAGACAACTGCAGACAAAAAAGTGCAATATAACAAAAAACAAGGCAAGAGGGATTTTATCAAAGTGTACTCAGGATCTGGAACGACATCCCTGTCTAAGGACAGCAGGACTGCCCACACTTTGCTCCAACACTGCTCAAATTGACTATAAAACAATATATCATAATGCAGTTACAGTCTACTTTCACTCCAAGAAATCAGCTACATCTCAATTATATGTTGACTGTCTTTGGCTTGGACTGTGTACAACACTCCATTGTTAGGTTTGCATTATATAAATACCACAAATATACGCTCATAAATAGATAAATTATTTCACCCTAATCCTACTTTATGAAGCCCCCAGAGACACTGCCACTCTCAGTAAGAGACTTACCACGCGAAACTCTTGCAGTATTGATGGTTTTCCTATCCTTGCAGACACTGCTTGCTTGTTAAGGTATTTGATGGCAACATGGAATCCCTGAAACAAATATTCCAAAGGTTAAAAGAAGATGAAGGGACCCACCAGTGCTAAACCCATATAACACAAAAAATGTTTTTATTGCATGTGGGCAGCGGGTCTATTATAGTGTTACTGGCAGAGGAATTGTAGATAGTTTTACCCTCAAATTTACCAATTACATATTACGTCACCTTGACTTTCAGGCTCTTAGTGTTTTGTATTAACATTCACGGGCATTTCAGCTAGCAGACGTTGAAATGCTTGCTATTTGTCTTAAGATCTCGTATCATGTGAGGTACTGCACTGGAACAGTGAAGTAGTTAAATCTGCCATACAACTACTTACAAATGGGTGTTTATTTTTAAATGGCACATGATTATAATCTTGAATACATCAATTCTCATGTAAGATTACTGACACCTGAGTCCTTAGACTTGCATTTAACTGCTATTTCAAACCTAATATTTACAAGTCATAAGTATATGCACCCTATGAATTTCAGATGAAATCTTGTTCAATGCTCAAACAATTTAATAATAGCAAAAACGTCACAGATGTGTCACTATTCACCAAAATGCAGTACATTTGACAGAAGCACACAAAGATACAACTATCTGTCTAATCGTACACAGAGCAAAAAGGAAGAGTAAAGGCTCCATACAAAACTAATATCTCTGAACAACCTAGGCATGTATACACAAAAAATGGCAATCAACCTCTCAACATAATTAAAACTTCAAGTAATTAGCTAAATGGATATTGCCTTACTCCTTTTGACCAAAGCCCGCCTCATTTGGCTCCTTTTGTGGTACATTTAACACAGTCTTTTTTCTGAAGTATAAACCACGTTGCAGTGTCTTTTAATATTAGCTTATATTTACATTTGTTTCTGATTTTCACAGCTTTTAACAATGCAGCTTGAGAAAATGTATGAGTGGGTTATGCTTTTATAGCACTTCTGCTAAACCCTGCTAACTAAACCAGCTCAGTGCATTCCCTCAGATCACTTAAGTTTAAAGTGCAGGTCACAGTGAAACTAGTGCCTTTTGGAAAGCAGTGGTGAAGTAGTGGCTGAGCTGAATATTGACCCTAGTGTGGCCAGCGAGCCTGCCTTGTCATTCAAAATTAGGTATTTTGCCTTACCCCAACTACAAATGTAGTGCTTAATTTGGGGAAAGGGCCTAATGCCCAGTTCTAAAATAAAAATTGATTAGAGGTGTGATTGCTCCAAAAAGAATCGAAAAGGTATCCCTAGAAAACTTATGACTGCCTTATGACTGCCTTTTTAGTGCTGTTGAACACACCAACATCCTGAAGGTATCACTAACACAATATATTGGTAAACCATATCGTTGACAGAAATATAATATCGAAAACATTGTTTACCACAATATCGTGCTTGTATACTTGTAATGGTAAACACCAAAATATCAGAAAAACAATATTGTTGACACTAATATCGCCCAAAAATATGCAAAAATATTGATTTTACCATCTAGAGTTTAAAGTAGTAAATATTTTAATATAGAAACTTAAAATAAATACATTCCACTAATATTTAATACTATATTAAAAAAATATAGCTATTCAAACACACAACCACATACATATATATGTGTTTGTGTTTATGTAAATTTATATCCATACATACTTTGTAAAAATATGTATTTTACTTACATAATTTTTAAAAATATTTTATATGTAGTAGTATGAAAACATATACATATGTGTGTGTGTCTGTGTGTGTGCATATGTATATATAGTGTGTAAAAAATATGACGATTCAGTAACAAAGAAATATATATAAATATATAAATTAATTATATATTAATTAATGTAGGTAATACATAAAATATTATAAATGTACGCCCCAAAAACTAATTTACTAAAAATAATGCACATTTTAAAATACATTAAAAAATATAAACAAATGGTATAAAATAGAAAAATATAAGAATGAATGCTATAAAAATCTATTTAACCAATGTTACAAAAACTATTGGCGTCTATGAATATCAAATATATTATTCCCATTCTAGTTTATGCAAGAGTAGGGAAAATGGTGGACTTCGGAGAAATTAGTTTTACTACTCCTAATTTACTATTGCTACTCCAAGCAACACAACTATAGGGAAAGAGGTTGGACTTTGGATGGGTTAAATTTACAATCCTCAATACAAACAGGGCAACATTAGGGAAAGCATTGTATTTGGAGGAGGAACAAGTACTATTTATACTTCTCAAACAGCGCAACAGTAGGGAATATGTTGAACTTCGGAGAGGCGAAATTTAATGTTCAAATTCCTCCACATCTACATATATATTAATTTTACAATTCCTACTGCAGTCTAAGCAAGACTAGGAAAATACTTCAAGTACATTACAGATATGAGTAACCCCACAAATAGAGGAAAAATGTTAAATTCTTAATATGAAAATTATTAATTCACATGAAAGATATATGTAATAAAAAAACTAAAAACAATAAATTTAAATAATTATTATTTGGTTGAATAATTAATTAATCTTTGTTTTTCAATTCATCAACTTCCCACCCCATACCCCTGCAAACTAGCAACCAGCACCTAAAACATAACTAAACATTATGTATTCCATAATTTAGAAATGAAAAATCAATTAAATAATTAATTATCTAATAATAGTTAATTAATTATTTCTTATTTACCTTCTCACCCTGTACCACTTCAAACCTAGCAGACAACAACAAATATAAGTGAAATACATCTGTATTCGATAATTTACATAATTTAACTTCAGCCAAATGATTAATTTACAATAAAAAATATATTGATAATTAATCTTTACTTAAGTAATTTCCTAATATAGAAACCTACAAACCTAGCATCCCACAACTAAAATATGTCAAATAAATCAGTATTCCATATTTTACATAACTGAAAATCAATTAAATAATGAATTACCAATTAATCATACATTTGTAAATAATTATTACTGAATTAACTTCCCACCCTAGACCCCTACACACCTAGCAGCCTGCAACTAAAATATAAATAAAATGAATAAGTATTTCATACATTCTATAATTAATAATCAATCAAATAATTACCAATGAATAATTAATTGTTAATTATTTATTAATTGATGAACTTTTCTACTTATACTGCTACAACCCTAAAAGTCCACAAATAATATATAAGAAAATAAATCAGTATTTAGTCATGTACATAATAAGCATAAATCATATAATTAAGTAAAATGTATTAAAGAATTCATAATTAATTATTACCTAATTAACTTCTCACCCTATACCCCTGCAAACACAGCAACCTGCAATGACACTATAAATTACAATTAATAATTTAATAAAATATGCTGTACCGCTTAAAATAAAAACTATATTTTAGAAAAAGTACTAACATTTATATGAACAATAGTAACACATAAAATGAATATATCAACTAAAACTCATTAGGATACATTAAAAACGTATTTTGTTAACAACTATATTAATGAAAACAATATTAAAGACATTGACATTCTTTAAAACCTAAAAAAAATATTCTTGTCAAAAATATTTGTGCATCACTAATTTTGTTTAATCATATTTAATTTCCAATATTTATGTCTCCCGATATGTTAAACTTCATATTTTGTCTAAACACCTCCTGAAGGCATGTGCCTACATGTGTATACATTTTTAGTCAAAGACAAATTTTGTTCTCTAGAATAAGTTTATTGTTTTACCACAGTGTTGTTGCTGTGGGGCTGGTCTTCAAAAATATTAATTGCAATTTGTATTTTGAGTGCACTTAATTACCATCTAAATTACAATTATTAAGTTACATTGAAAATAAAAACGCATAGAATTTTCTGTATAGCATGCTGCCTTGATGGTCTGTAAAATTATATTTCACAAAGTCTCCGTTATAAAAAGTGTTTGGTTTGCCATGGAAATGGTTTTATACCTAAGAGACAGCTCAATTGTGCTCATTCGAAAACAAATGACTTGTTTTCAATGGAAGTTATACACACTGAAAAAATACATGTGTGTGTCACTCATATTTCAGTTTTCTAATTGATTAATATTATTGTTATACAATTGTATAATTACCATACGTGAATATACAGATTTTCTATATCAACAATTACACCCAACAACATTATGTCACTTGGCTATAACAGAAATACGCAGCAGTGATGATCATTACCTTTTTAAAGACAGTTTCACATTCTTTATCAACAGATATAGCAAAAGTAATTTTTATTTTCTCAAATGGATATTCAATTTTACCAAATGTGCATGCAAATATACTGATACCTTTTTAGACAAAGTTTTATGTGGTATTATTAAATCAAATTCAAGTGACTATATCATATCTCTAGGGATATAAAAATGTAAGATATGACCCCGTATGTACAGTTCCTTAATCCTACCTGCGCTTCCTGAGAGGTGCTTTCGATTTTATGCTTTTGCATAGCTTGTACAGTGTTCACCTGTTCAGAATACCCCAGCCGCAGGAAGGAAACCAGAAGGGACACACAGTGTTAATAGCAGACCTTAAAATCAATGTTTGGTCATCTGAACAACCAAATGGGGTGACATGTGGGCAGCCATCATTGGAGGACATAGCTTTCTATTAGACTTTTTTAAATGTAACTGAAGAAACCTGGTGGGATCTAGGATGCAAATTAAACTTACTCGAAAGTACAAGATCATCTGTCTTCTGGATAATGTATCACTGAAATATACACTGTAGGGTCTCAATCTTCAGAATTTAGAGTATGTTTCATTGATAAATGGGCCATTAGATTACCATGTGCCATATCTCAATTAGGGTATGGTGCTTTGTTTCACACACCCACATTTATCACAACATAAATCACAATTCCACAAATGGGCCTTCACTAAGGAAAGATGAATCAACTCACATCTCTCAATTTCATTATTTTAGGAATAATTTTTTTGTATGAGTGCAATCATTAGGATATAACATTTGGTCTCATACATGCACGTTTATGAGGATAGATAGTGAATTATCGAAAACTCACTATTATGAGTATATTAAGTATATTAAGCATGGTCTAACATGGGCAATTTCAGTAAGTAGGATGTAAGTAATGGTCGGACACATGAATCTTTAGTAAGACAGAAATCTTTGTCAGACACATATCATAATGAGGATACCAAGCTTAGTTTCACATTTGCACCTTCTCCAAGTGTTGAACTATCACCTCACATAATCTCCATTTTAGTTTTTTACTTATTTGCCTTTGAAAGCACTGCCTGGAAAATACACCACTGTCAGTTTATCATTGCATTGTCTCATACATGCATGCCTTAACAATTTGTAACCTGGTCCCACAACAGTATTTGATGGGCATTTTGTAAGAAAGTGGGTTATTAGTTGACTTATGGTGAGTACCAGCCTCTAGTAATAATCCTTGTCAAGGTAAACCTTTAAATTCACTAAGTGAACCATAGCTCAGGTAGCTATTGCACCGAGCAGATAAACTTATCCTAGAGAAAACGTGTAAAGTCTTTCTGCAGTACTATAAACAGAAATAATGTTGAAATGCAAAACAATAAAAATACCAAAACAACGTAGAAAAATAGAGCAAACTTAGACAAACAAAAATGAAAAACATCTAATAAGTTTTAAATAAAAATAGCACCCAAAAGCACAAATTACCAATGACATTCAAAGGCCACTGTAGACCGGGACCGAGGTGCAATTGCCACTGACTACGATGCCGCATGGGTCGGATAGACCAACCAATTTCATTATGATCATAGAGATTGTATATTTTGACTTTACCCCTTTAAGTCCCAAACCACCACAGGAGTACACAGCTAAAGTCCTCCAGGACTCCAGAGGAGGCACTTAAGAGACTCACTGAGTGTCAGGTAGGGGCAAAACAGCAGAGTGCAGTACAGGTCCAGTTGCCACTGATCAGAAGGGAAGTTGCAGGAAAGGCCTCTTGTAGCTTGTTGTATCCCTATATCTTGAACAGGTAGTCAGCACTTTGTTTTCCTGGATGCAAGACGAGGAGCAGGTCTAGTCCTTTTGGGCTCTTCTCAGGTCTCAGACAACAAGTCATGGAGTGTTCTGAAATGGGTGTCTGGAAATGCCATTTGTATGCCTGGCATGACCTAATGGAGGTGAATGATCCCTGGGGATACCCTAACCAATGAGGTATGTATGTATTTATGTAGGGCATTTGTAAAGCGCAGGAATCACCCCCGCAGGGGTATCTCCGCGCTAGCATAGAAAATAGAGCAGACTGGCATATATTTCCATAACTCAGGCCTTGAATAATTCCGTCTTCAGAAGTTTTCTGAAGCGCATGAAGCTAGAACATTTACGTTGCTCCTCTGGCAGGCAATTCCAATATTTTGGGGCCAGGAAGGCAACTGTTTTACCTCCATTTCGAGTTTTATTAAAATGGGGGACCGCCAGCAGCCCTTTGCCTTCCGATCTAAGACACCGGTTCGGGCAATACAATCTTATCCGCCATATAACTAGGGCATTTGCCAAAGACAGCTCTGTGGGCAAAGCAGCAGAGCTTGAACTTGATTCTCTGGTGAATAGGTAGCCAATGAAGAGCCTTTAGTAATGGCCCAGAGGTGGTACGAGGTGGTTTATTAAGGACTAAGCGTGGGGCCACATTTTGAACGGTCTGTAATCTGCTAAGAAGGGCCTCATTCGCAGAGACCAGTAAGGCATTACAATAGTCGAGGTGACCTATGATCAGAGCCTGAACTAGGGTTCTGCATACTGCAAGGTGCATCCAGATGAACACTCTGTGCAAAAGGCCCAGGGTGTGATAACAGGTCTCAGCAGTGGTCATTATTTGGTCTTTAATTGATAGCCGTGCATCCAGCCGGACCCCTAGATTTTTTGCCACCAAGGTAGGAGAGGGGGCGGGGCCTAGCACTGTCAGCTACCATGCAGGCAACCAGGAGGTCAATGCAGGACCAAACAACAAGATTTCGGTTTTGGCCGCATTTAACTGCATGAAATGTTCAGTCATCCAATCAGCTATGGCAGACATGCCCTTAGCAAAATGCTGATCGACTGACTCCATATCCTTATCAAGAGATAGGACTAATTGAGTGTTGTCTGCGTAAGAGAATGGCATGAAGCTGTAATTCCGGATGACTTTAGCAAGGGGTGCCACATAGATATGAAATAAGGTCAGGCTCAAGCAAGAGCCCTGGGGCACCCGCTTACTAAGCTTGACAGTTCGTGAGCGGAAGGGGCCCAGATTGACAGCTTGCGTGCGCTGGTCCAAAAAACTAACAAGCCATTTAAGCGCCAGCTCCTGCAGGCCGGCCTCTCTCAATCGAAATATCAATTTCTGATGAGAGACCGTGTCAAAGGCTGCGCTTTGACAGGGACCAACATCACTCCTTTATTGTCATCTAAGGCCTTTTTAATATAGTCCATAACCCAAATGAGGGTTGTCTCCATGGAGTGGTTGGATTTGAATCCGGACTGTGAAGTATCAAGGATGCTGTTAATCTCCAAGTAATCCATTAGCTGCGTGTTAACATGGCTCTCCGCCATCGTACCCATTAAAGGAAGAAGTGAAATGGGCCGATAGTTGGAGAGCACTTCGGCGGACACCTGATCTTTCTTCTTAATAGGTATAACTTGAGCAACCTTCCAACCTAAGGGCACACTGCCTTCGTATAGTGATGAGTTTAAAATCTCAGCAATAGGGGCAGCTAGAGAAGGGGCTAAAACGGCAAACTTATGGGCAGGCATAGTATCCAAAGGAGATCCAGATTTAGCTTTTTTTAGCATGGCTTCCACTTGTGAAACATAAATATGTTTAAACTGTTTCAGACCATCTCCTGAGCCCAATCTTGGTACTAATTCAGAATTAATAGGTGGCACTTGGTCCATTTTTGGGGGAAATTGTTTATAAATCAAATTGATTTTGTCATCAATATATGTGGCTATATTGACACATAAATTCTGAGAGGGGGTGCTCAACTGTACACAAGCTGTAGGATGGGTAAGGGCTTTAAGAATTTTATAAACATCTTTTGATGAATTGCCTGCCTGATCAAGTTTGACTATAAAATGGTCTTTACGTGCCTTTTTTAGGTTCTTATGATAGTTAGTAAGGGCCAGTTTGAAATGTAGTTTGAATTTTAATTTAATTTGCACATGGATGTTTCACTGCGTAAATCATCAGTGCACCATTCTTCACTTTTTTTTCTGGAGTTGCCGAGCTGGCATGCCATAGGCGCCAGTCTATCTATCACCTCACTTAAGGTTGTATTAAAAATCGTAAGTTTAGTGGAGCTATGCATAAGCTCATTAAAAACAGGGGGAGCGTATATGTTTTCGAAAGATTCAGATGTAACTCTAAACCAATGTCTTCGAGGACCTCTCGCAGAACGTCGCATCAGTAAGGGTCTGCAATTGCTCTGGATTTTAAATGGAATCATAAAATGATCTGACCATATTAGTGGATAGGCGGCATCAATATGAGGAGATGTGGACAGTATAATGTCCAGTGTACGACCGGCTGAATGTGTGGGCCCAGAATTAATTTTATTTAAGCCTAAAGTGGCCATATCAGCTGGAAAACTTGACGCTTCTAAATTCTCCTTATCATCACTGTGGATGTTAAAATCTCCAAGTAACAAGAATTGTATTGATTTAATTATGTAAGGGCTCATTTTTTCCATTATTTTTAAATTAAAATCTTTTAATGGCCCTGGTGGGCGATAAACAAGAGCGCCCTTTAAGGTTTCTTGGGGCGTAGCCTCGATTTTAAATATGCACATTTCCAATGTACTATCTTGGAAGGAGTCAATCATTGTAACTTTTGTCGCCTCTTTATATATAATTGCAACCCCTCCACCCACTTTTCCTACTCTATCCAACCTAAGGATGCGGTAGTGTTGTGGGAGGGCAAAGGCAATATCAGGCATGGATATGGATTTAAGCCATGTTTCGGTACCAAAACCAAGATCTGGGTAGACTGAACTCAGCAGATGCCAGAGTTCGGTTGCATGTTGAGGTAGCGGCCGCACATTTGCCAGAAACCCTTTCCAGGAGCAAGCCTGTTTTAAGGGAAAGGTTTCCAGGGCTACTCTGCCCACATTGGGCATTTATAAGATTGTCAACATTTTCAGTAACATTAAACCTGGGCACTGAGGTCTGGGGGTGTCTAGGGAGTGTATAAGGGTCATTCTAGTGTCCTTCCACACCTAACACTAAAATCCAGTTTGAGGCAGTCCCTGTACTCACAACAACTTCAGAGACAGACATCTGGTAGAAAAAGTTGAGTTTTCAGCAATCGGACAGAAGATACACACGAATTACTTTGGAATCATAACTTCCTCCTTTGAAGTGCACCCCAAATGTTACATGTATATCAAGGAGACGTATCACACAGGATTTCACACTGTAGTGTCTAAAAGAGGCCCTCTGTGATCTGTATGGCTAGGGAGAACAAAAGAAGGGCCCTTCAAGCTGACATTTGCTTGTGACAGAGGATTTGTCTTTGAAGTGTGCTCCAAGTGTCATATGAAAACTCCTAGCAGATCTATCAAGCAGGATGAATCATTAAAGTAGGATTTGACAATGTAATGTCAAATAAAGAATCTCACAGCCCTACCATGCATATTTTGTCAGGTTCCGATGGGCCATCTCCGCCCATTTAGTTAAGCCTATTGTTTCCCCTGGAAGCAACTTCACACCTTATTCATGCCTATTCAAATACTAATTGCTGACTGGCAGCAGTAGTAAAGCCTAATGTTGATTTAACTTCCAGGGACATCAATCAAGGCAAAGGTAACTTTCTAAAAGTACCCTTTCGAAAATATGTCTTAAACAGCCAACTTCGCCAGGGAACTGGGCTTGTATTAAATGTTCCAATACTTAAATTGTAGCTGTTTTCTGGTTGGAGATAACATTTTTACATGTAATGATGTATCTCAATGTTTTCTTATAGAACTTCCAACCCTGCTTCAATGAGAATCGCTTTTATAGCATTTTCCCTGAAGAACATATTTGACAGTAAACCTTTATATGTCCTACTTTTAAATGCCATGCACGCTAACCTATGAGCATTAATTCCAACTTAGGGGTGACTTATTAATATTTAAAATGAAGGTTTTAAGTGCCAAAAGAGGTTATTCTGACAGATTGAATTTGCAGTTTTAAAACTGCACAGCTAGGCTACAATGGTAGGCCTGGAGACTGGTTGTACAGTGCTACTGGTCCTCAGTGTGTGGCTCATTTGAGACCTGCAGCCCACTGGTATCAATTAATTTACCTGCCCAGGGTTCACTTGGTTAAAAATATACTATGGACTTGTGAGTAAATTAAATGTGCCATTCAGGAGCATACCTATCCAATTTTGCAAGAATGAAAGGAGCAGCGCAATCACTTTACCACTAGTTTGTCAATACATTTGGCCACAGCCTGTGTCATGTGTAGAAAATCAGCTCTTTTCTCCTCAGACCTGAGACACTCTGATGATCTATCTGGTAAATTTGAGATAATTTCAAGAGGGTCATAAATATGGTGTACAAAATTAAAATGTGTCATTTTGAATGTGACATAACTAGAGATCAGCTGGACTTGTGCACACGTTTGATTCCATGTCCCAACTGTCAATGTTGTTTACCCATATTTGTCGAACTGGTAGCACTTTTTTTAATTTGCCTTCAGTGCGTTCTAAATTCAGGATAACGCATGAGTAGAGTTACCCATCTCTAAAAGTTCATCTAGGGCCACAGAGATGGAAGTTGCCTCAGGGAGCCCAACCAGACCTCTCTTGTTGTTCTAGATATCCATGCATACTGAAGGAACTCTCCTGGTCCCACATCAAACTAGAGTTGTGTTTTGCAAATTTCAGGAAATTATCCCCAGGTCAGACATCACCAACCATGGAGCACTGTTCCTCCTGCCACTGAACCATAGACATGTCCCAGGCAATGTTTCCAAAGAGCAGCAACCACCAAATCCCAAGAGATCAAGAGAACAGTTAATGTCTAACCACCATCCCATGCAGTGGCGGTATGACACACCACGAACAGACATTGCTTTGGTACTCCTCTTTCATTCATTAAGAAGACAGGGAGCGATTCTCCCTCGCAGTGTCCATTTAATAGCCCCTTCTCCCAATTCTCTTCTGCAAAGCATCATTGCGCTGCATGTTCAAACAGTGACGTTATAAAATGTAGCGCAAGATTGAGAAGCCCTAGCACTGCCTCAATTCTGTCTAATTTGAGGGGTTTGCGGTGCACCCTACTTATTTTAACCCTCAAACTATGAAAATCAGAAGGGAGTCTATTTGAACATAGAGCATGTGACCTGTTAACATGGTGTATTTTGTAAATGGTATAAAAAGCAGGATAGAGGACCCAGCCTGACCTCGTCAGTGCCGGTCGCTCTACCCGCCGCGTGGCCCCTCCAGGAAGTCACCCGGTCCTCTGCTGCCGCCGCCGCTCGAATCGCTGTACCGCTGCCCTGATTGTGCCCCCGCTGTGGTTGGTAGTATCGCCATAGTACTGCCCCAATTGTACTGTTTTGTTCTGTTGCCCTTTTGTGCTCGCCATAGTACTGCCCCAATTGTACTGTTTTGTTCTGTTGCCCTTTGCGCTCGTCGTAGCACTGCCCCACTGTACTGTTTTGTTCTGTTGCCCTTTTGTGCCCGCCGTAGTATTGCCCCAATTGCACTGTTTTGTTCTGTTGCCCTTTTGCACTCTGCCCCCTGTTGCCGCCGTCTGCCCTAGCGCTTCTGGCCCCGCTGCCCACCCCGCTCCCTGCCGCTGCTCCCCCGCGGCCCCGCCCCCACTCCTGCTGGTTTCCCCGACCCTCTCCCATTCGCCACCCCGCTCCCACCTCCCAGCTGCTCCTCCCTCGCTCCGCCCCCTTCACTCTCCATTTATGGCAGAGTCCACGCGTGCGCGCAGCGTTCACGCGCAGCGGGTGCGCCAAAGGCAAGCCCGTCTACGCCCATCCGCGCCTGGACCGCGCCCAGCGCCAGACCCCCTGGCCCCTGCAGATGCCGGCCCACCCGCCAGACCTTCAACGCAGCCGCCCTCAACGCACTCAACAACAGCCGGATCCCAGGCTGCCACCGAGCCACCCCAGGACGCACCCACGGACCCTTCACCTGCCAATCCTGCAAGTTCTCCTGCATCCGGACCTGCACCGCACCCGCCAAGCCAAGCACCAGCAGCAACTACCTGAAGTGCATCCTGCTCAACACCCGCTCTGTCCACAGACACGCCGTCGTACTCTGGAACCTCCTCGACTCCACATCTCCAGACGTCGCCTTCCTCACGGAAACCTGGATGAACGAATCCTCAGCACCCGACATCGCCATCGCCATCCCGGACGGATACAAGATCACCCGGAGGGACTGCGTCAACCAGACAGGAGGAGGCATCGCCATCGTCCACAAGAACACCATCCGCATCACGACCAACACTGACGACACTCTCACAACCTCCGAACACCTGCACTTCCAGATACACACCGACCCCAAGACCACCCTCAGAGGCACCCTCATCTACAGACCGCCGGGACCACGCACACAATTCAGCGAAGACATCGCCGACTTCATCAGCCCGCACGCCCTCCCCTCCGCTGACTACATCCTCCTAGGGGACCTCAACTTCCACCTGGAGAACAACAACGACCGCAACACCACCACCCTGCTGGACAACCTCGCCAACCTCGGACTCAAGCAACTGGTGACCACCCCCACCCACTACGCCGGCCACACGCTTGACCCGTCTTCTCCTCCAGCAAGGACATCTCCTTCAGCCACGCCACCGGACTCCACTGGACAGACCACAGCTGCATCCACTTCAGCTTCAGAAGGACCACGCTCCACCACCACCCGCAACAGGTTCCCCGCAGAAGCTGGAACAAGATCACCATCGACCAGCTCGCCACATCCCTGAGCCAGAACCCTCCCGCCAGCTCAACGAACCCCAACCAAGCCGCCAACAACCTCACAAGGTGGATCAGCAACTGCGCAGACGACCTCGCTCCACTGAAGACCCCCCCATCAGACCCGGCAACAAGAAAGCATCCTGGTTCACCGACGAACTCAAGAGCTCTAAGAAGAACTGCCGAGCCCTCGAGAAAGCCTGGCGCAGAGACCCGACAACAGACAACATGACCACCCTCAAACACGCCACCCGAAAACACCACCAGCTGATCCACACCACCAAGAAAACCGCATTTAAGGGACGACTAGACAACAACGCCCACAACAGCAAGGAACTCTTCAACATCGTCAAAGAGCTATCGAACCCTAGCGCGGAAACAACGACATCACCCCATCACAAGACCTCTGCGACTCGCTCGCCTCGTTCTTTCACAGCAAGATCGCAGCTATACACAAGTTTCAGCACACAGCCGACGCACCCTACGACCGCACCAACACCCCCCACCACTACCATCCGCGCCTGGACCCCGATCAACACCGAAGACACCATCCACACGATGAGCTCCATCCACTACGGATCACCAACCAACCCCTGCCCTCACCACTTCTTCAACAAGGCCGACTCCATCACCGCACCCCATCTCCGGGACATCATCAACGCCTCCTTCGACACCGCCACCTTCCCAGAGAGCTGGAAGCACGCCGAACTCAGTGCCCTACTGAAGAAACCATCAGCGGACCGAACCGACCTCAAAAACTACCGCCCCATCTCGCTCCTTCCTTTTCCTGCCAAAGTCATCGAGAAGACCGTCAACAGACAGCTGGCCGCCTTCCTCGAGACGAATGGATCCCTCGACCACTCGCAGTCCGGTTTCAGAGCCAACCACAGCACCGAGACCGCCCTCATCGCAGCCACCGACGACATCCGAGCCCTGCTCGACAACGGGGAAACAGCGGTACTCATTCTCCTGGACCTCTCCGCAGCGTTCGACACAGTCTGCCACCACACCCTAGTGCAGCGCCTCAGCAACATTGGAATCCAGGAGAAGGCATTGGAGTGGATCATCTCCTTCCTCGCTGGAAGAACCCAGAGAGTCCGCCTCCCCCCGTTCAGATCAGAGGCCACCAAAGTCATCTGCAGCGTACCACAAGGATCATCGCTCAGCCCCATGCTGTTCAACATCTACATGAGCCCCCTCGCGGCCATCGCACGCCAACACAACCTCAACATCATCTCCTACGCCGACGACACCCAGCTGATCCTCTCCCTCACCAACGATCCCGCAACCGCCAGAACCAACCTACACGAAGGGATGAAAGACGTAGCCGAGTGGATGATGAACAGCCGCCTGAAACTGAACTCGGATAAGACGGATCCCAGTCCTCATCCTAGGATCATCACCCTCCGCCTGGGACGACTCCTGGTGGCCCCCTGCCCTGGGCAGCGCACCCAAACCAACGGACCACGCACGCAACCTGGGTTTCATCCTGGACTTCTCCCTCTCGATGACCAGACAAGTCAACGCCGTCTCCTCGTCATGCTTCAACATCCTACGCATGCTACGGAAGATCTTCCGGTGGATCCCCACCGAAACCAGGAAGACGGTTCACCCAGGCGCTCGTCACCAGCCGACTGGACTACGGTAACTCCCTCTATGCCGGAACCACAGCCAAACTTCAGAGAAGACTCCAGCGCATTCAGAACACCTCAGCACGACTCATCCTGGACATCCCCAGACACAGCCACATCTCCGGACACCTGAGAGACCTGCACTGGCTCCCCATCAGCAAGAGAATCACGTTCCGACTCCTCACCCACACACACAAAGCTCTCCACAACCAAGGCCCCAGATACCTCAACGACCGCCTGACCTTCTACACTCCCACCCTCCAGCTACGATCGACCAGCCAAGCCCTCGCCGCCGTTCCCCGCATCCGAAGAGCCACAACGGGAGGAAGATCCTTCTCCTACCTGGCGGCCAAAACATGGAACTCCCTCCCCATCCACCTCCGCCTGACCCAAGACCACCTCTCCTTCAGGAAGCAACTCAAGACCTGGCTGTTCGAGCAGTAGCGGACCCCCCCCCCCCAAGCGCCTTGAGACCCTCCGGGTGAGTAGCGCGCTATACAAATGCTTTGATTGATTGAGAAGCACCAATTTCGCAAGTGCAACATGACTAATTACCATAAGAGGGGAGAGTACTCCTGAAGGCGATTGACCTATGGTTCTTTTCATAGATTATGGAAAATGTTGTTATACCATATTTTCTATTATAAATAGCATCACCCATGCATTATATGTATTAGTAAATGTAGTTTTCCCAGATGAATAGCATGTTTTCACACATTCATTCATTTATGTTGAGTAAAAACTGGCATAACATGCACCTTGATTGCAGTCAGTTTTGTCTAAAAGTATAGCCTTGAACTGTTCCATTTGGTAATGAGTTCATAAAACTGTATATGAGACTCTTGTGATATTGACAGTAATGATGGTGCTCAACTTTAGGTTAAAGTTAATTTCAAGATGTCCAGATATCGCTGTTTAGTTTTAGGGTTCATGTTGACAATGACATCATTTTCAATTGTGAGCATTTAAATTTCATCTGGAAAGTTACGAAATGTATCAATTAATCATCAGCAAAATGGGAAGCCATAAATTGAAGTTTTTCAAAGTTACTCCATCAATTTTTGTATCATATTGATTGGTAACATAAGAGGTTCTTTGGCTAGAACAAAAAGAAAGTGGGGAGAGCCGACATATTTTTCTATGCTAACTATACAGCATAATTTTTAGGACATTCTCATTCATCACTCATCATCCCTACTTCTCATCCCTATTTCTCATCCATCATCTCTACTTCTTTTCCATCATTCCTACATCTCATCCATCATCTCCACTTCTCATCTCTCATCCTTACTTCTCCATCATCACTACTTCTTTTCCATCATTCCTACCTTTCATTCTTCATCCCTGCTTCTTAACCTTCATCACTACTTTTTATCCCTACTTCTCATCTATCATACCTACCTCTCATTCATTTACAGTTCTTCTCTTCCACCATCCCTACTTCTCATCCCCACTTCTCATTTATAATCCCTACTTCTCACCCACCATCCCTACGTCTCATCTCTACTTCTCATCAATCACACTACTTCTCAGCCATCATTCCTACTTCTCATCCATCATCCCTACTTCTCATCCATCTTCCCTACTTATCATCCCTCCTTCTCCTCCCTACTTCTCATCTTTTATCTCTACTTCTCATCTCTACTTCTCATCCATCATCCCTACTTCTCATCCATCATTCCAACTTCTCACCCATCATCCCTGCTACTTCCCATCATCCTTAGTACTCATTTTTCATTCCTACTTTTCATCCATCACCCTTACTTCTCATCACTAATTCTCATTCATCATCCCTACTTTGTATCCATCATCCCTACTTCTCACCCATCACCCCTACTTCTCATCCCTAATTCTGGTCCATCATCCCTATTTCTCATCCCTGATCCGTCAGTCATACCAACACGCTTTCAATGTTGTGAAACACCCCTTCACAGTGATTGGTTGGCAACAGCCAATCAGAGTTAAGAGAGAACTACATTCTATTTGTCTAGCCACTGAAAAAATAGCCTTCTCATTGCACATGCTGGTTGAGGACAAAGGAGAGGAAACACAGCGGGTATTTAAACAAAATGAAATGCACAGCCTGTGATTCACTGGAAGCAACCTGCACAGTGTGAAATGAGAAGGCTGTTTAGCAGTGGCTAGACCAATAGAATGCATCCCTTGCTCTTAACTCCAATTGGCTGTTGCAAAAGCCACATTTTGTTTAAAACCTTACACTTTCCTTTGATCAATGTGATCTGCCTAGAGCATTCACAGCATTGTTGATCTCTACCATCCTTATTGATGAGTATTACTGGTTTCGTCAAATGTAGGAAGGTTTATTTCTCAATATTATAGCTATACATTTTACATTGTAGACAAACAGATGTGAAAGTTGTGGTTGAAAAGTTCTGAAGAATTCATTTAAAAACGCATCTGGATCTAGAGGCATTACCTAAAAGAGGAGGATAGGCGACGCTCAGAAATGTTCTTCTTCATATCTCTTGATTGTGGGTGTCGCTTTCTTCGTCAAACAGACGCAGATTTGAGGTGTGTCAGAAAGAGGATCTTCTAATTTTGTTAAGGGCATGTTTGGTTATTATGTGATGATCCAATGAAGTTTCTGAAAGCATCCTTGATGCCTTTGTGACTGAAGAGACCATCAGGATTTTGAGACACTGGGATTTCATACTTAAGAATAAGCAACACAATACAGAACCACATACACCGAGGTCAAGGTTTACTGCAGTGTTGTGCAGGCAGCTGCATGACACAAAGCAGCACTGCTGCACAGCTGTGAATGCAGCAGCACCAGTCAAATCCGGCACTCAAAATATTTGTGTAAATTGAAAGTTAAAATGAGCACAGTGCTAAATCGCTTTATGCCAGGTAGCTTCAAACACCAGATATCTCATGCAAAGTGGACTGTTCAAACAGGCCTATTGTTCCATGCAAATTATGATCAACTATAGTAGCGACACCAGCTTTGTATGGATTCTTAGCAACAAATCATAACATGTACAAACAACTAGCAAAGAGAAAATGGGGTGGTTTCCCATGCACAATGCAGGCCGACCGACACGTCCCCGCAGGGGACACATAGTAAGAGGGCGGCCACCGTAGTGCCACAGGATGGCACACGGGGCAGCCCAGCTCTTTAGCTCTTTGGGACCCTGGAGGGTCCTCCTGCGCGTCACTTCCTTCTGGGGGGTGGGCGGGGGTGAGTATATATGCCTCCCCCGCCCACCGAGCGGCCTCTTTGTCCGCTGTCCCCTCACCCTGACGCCGTTTGGGGTGCACTCCGTGCCTCTGCCTGAGGCCTTGTCTGGCGACGGGGGGCTGTGTTTGGCGACGGTGTCTCGTTCCTTGGGGTGAGTCATCCCCCTCGGGATGGTTTCTGTGTTTTCCTTTTGGGTGAGGGGACTGCGGAAGTTTATTGGCATAGCGGTTTGGGCTATGCCCGGCTTGATCACTGGGGTTGATCGCGTTTTATTAGCTTGTTTTCCTCGTAGTGAGCCATGGGGCTGCCGGAGTGTTTCTTCGCACTCTCATCTTTTTGGTTGGCCCGGGTAGCTGGGGATGTTTCTCTCAGCGTGGTCACGGTATTCCCGTTGTGTTGTTTTGTTCGGGGGCTGGACGCTGGACACTGTTGGGTTGACCTTTTCATTAGCTTTTCCCGTAGGTGCTCCTGCCTGGGCAGTAGGGGCTCGGCGAGTCTCACGCGATGGAGCGCGGGGGAGCAGGCTATCAGGGTCGCTCGCACTTTGCAGCTGCCCCCGCTTCGATGTCCCACGCCAGCGGCCCCGGGTATGAGTTGGTAGAAAAAGGGAGATCAAGCTTTTTTAGGCACTAAGATTCCGAAAAAGTGGGAGAGGCAATAGAAGAAGGAATTGCCGCTGCCACTATGTTCACAGCCAAACAATCGATCCATTTCTCAGACAAGCAACTCAGGGTGGCGTTTGACGGGGATGCCGTCCTCTTCTCCGATGAGTCTGAGCAAATTGTGAAAGCGCATGGATTAGATGCATTCTTTGAAAATGAACAAGAGTTCGAGAACAAACCTCTTGCTCAGGGTCCTTTAAAAGGCTTTCTCGAAGCACTTGGGAAACTCCAGAGGAAGTTTTATGCCAAAGGTGCCCGCTTAGACTGCCCTATCATAACATACCTCGTCACGGCCAGAAGCGCAGCAAGCTCTGGTGCCCGCGCGCTGAAGACGCTGCGCAGCTGGGGGTTGGAGATCGATGAAGCACTTTTCCTCGCAGGTGCCCCAAAAGGGCCAGTTCTGGAGAAAATTCGTCCCCATATTACCATGGCTATTACCCGGCTACTAAGATCGGGGAAGGGGGCTGTCGCGGACCGGCTGCCATTGACTCTGCCTCGCGTGGGAGTGGAACAGAGGCGGTCTGCTCGGTGGTTATTTAGGGGAATTGCGGCGCTTTCTGTTTTGCATCCTTTTACTGCGTTGTGGGCAGGGCAGATTTTGATTTGAGAGGATATGGCGCAGCGGTCTAAGCTACCACTCTGGAGCTGGGGACTAGTGTTCGAGCCTCTGCTTCGGCTCGATATTATATACCTTTATATATCTATATGTACATTTTACAGCGATCGGTGCATTAAGGTGTTTCTGAGCTGTAGAACGGCGCTCTCTGAGCCCAGTTTCTGCCGCAGTCTACAAGTTGTTTTTGCGGTAGGTCGAGAGTGCCATCTTCGACCCGTGTCTCTGCGGGGTCGAGTGTGTTGGCCTGGAGTTGGGGCGGCACGTGTGGCGGGACACATAGGGGTCCAGGAGACCGTTGCACTTTATAGAGGTCTAAGCAGCCTCTGGCTGACGAGTTGTTTGGTGTGCTTTTCCTCTAGGTCCTACGCCGGTCCCCCGTCCTCAAACTAAGACCCGCGGTGGGACGGTCGGAGGGGAGAGTTTTTACACATGAGGTGGCCGACTGGGGAGTCTCCAGTCGCGTTGGATTATATTGGAGGCCCCCTCCTCTCTTTCCCTGGGGGATTGAGGGCGGTATTGCTGCGTCTCCTTTAGCGGTCACAGTGTTTCTTGCGGCCTGGATGATTGGGGTATCAAGTAGATATTTTACGGGCCTTACTTCATAGAACCACGCAGTTAACAGCGCCAGGTAGAGGCCATTTTGGCGACTAGCGTAGCGTCGGGTCACTGCTTACGAGGCATGTGCGCATGGCAGCGGCCATTTTAGTGACCAGGGCAGCGTTGGGTTACTGCTCTCGTGGGCAAGGGCGGCAGGTAGCGGCCATCTTGGCGACCCTAGCAGCCTCTCGACTACTGGGGCATGGGCACAAGGGTCCGGCCCCTTTGGCCTCCTCTGCGAGCGATAGTTCCCGGGCGCATGCCAGACACTTAGGGGTGTTTTCTCTTTTGGGAGGTTTTCCCTATCGCCCGCGTCCACCTCTCGCGGTTTCGGGACAATTCCGGCCGTTTCGTGACGCCTTTTGAGCGATGTCCAATGAGGTCAGTGTTTCTCCTTTGACCCCCTCCTGTCCTTTCTTCGTCGTTATGCCCTCGCACGCTCGGGCTCGCCCCTTTCCTTTTCCTTGTTGGGGCCCGGGGTGGCTTATCGTTAGGTACTCTCGAGCAGGGCAGGCTCTCGTGGCGCAGTGGCAGCTGTCCGTCTCTCCTTGGTTGCAGCTACTCAATTGGTGGTGTGTGTGGCAGAGGGGCGCGCGCATGTATTTCCCTCGGGGGAGCCAGGTTGGAGCGCAGTGGTGAGCTCTTCGTGCGGCAGAGGAAAGCGTTTGGTGGCGCATTCAGCCAGTTTGTGTTTCTACTTTCCTGTCAAGAGGACGTTCTTGGTCCCTGTCGGCGCTCGGAGCAAGGGGTGTGGCGAAGTGACGAGCCCGCAGTGTTTGTGATTCGAGTGTATGCATGATGCTATCTCGTGGCAAGCGTGCCCGGCCTCAATTTTATTTCTATCCAACCCTGCCTGCCAGCCGCGTGGGAAGGGTCTAGGAGGTCACTTGGGCGCGTTTGAAAGGGGATGCAGACATATTTTATTCATAGCGTGGAGACGGCAAGTTTGATTGTCGGCTGTTTTATCAGGCTCTGTTGCTACTTGGTCCATCTTTATTGAGAATCAGTGCTCTGCAATGTTGTAGTACCTTGTGTGGGTGAGCGCTGAGGGATGTTGTCCTCGGGGAGTGGTGTCTTTCTTTATGACCTCGGCCTATGCAGGCTCTTCCGCTGATACATTTTCCTGGACATGTCTTCCGTTGGTGGCTGGTACGGAGCAGTATTGTCAGCGCGCTTCTTCGCCCCGATTCTGGGGGTTTGCCCATGGTTCCCGCTTCGCATTCGAACGTGAGACACCGCCTAACGCTCACAATGTATTTACTTGGCATTACGTTTCAAGGTTCGCAAGCTGAAGGTATAGCGGCTTCCAGGGTGCAGGTTTTTGCGTTCCTGGGCGTTTCTCTCCTCTCGGTAAGGTAGGGGGGGTTATATGCGCATTACACCTAGGTGCGTGCACACGTGCGCTGCGGCAAGTGTGTTCAGGGTTTTAGTGACTGCACAGTTGACTGGCTTGAAGTTATTTATGCTACACCAGATGTAGCAATAGGTACATTACATGCGTAATATGGTATGAATTCAAGTTCAGAAGCGTTCTTTTTTCTGGTAGAGATTATTTCTGGATTGCTTATAGGCAGTCAATTTCTTGTTCACAGGGTTCGGTAGAACAGGGTGACACGTGGGCTGACACTGGAAGCTAGGCACGTTAAGAGGGGGCTCCATGTATGTTACTAAGATTTGTCATATGCAGGTTTCATATAGTACCATTCCCCAGTTAAACGTTATTGCTGCACTATATGGCAGACTCCCAGGTAAATGAACACACGAGTAAGACTCTTACTTAGCCATGGGGATTTTCGCTAGCTTTATGTATTGTTCCCCTTCTTTGACCACTATATGGCCGACTCCCAGGCAAATGAACACACGAGTAAGACTCTTACTTAGCCATGGGGATTATCGCTAGCTTTATGTATTGTTCCCCTTCTTTGATCACTATATGGCAGACTCCCAGGCAAATGAACACACGAGTAAGACTCTTACTTAGCCATGGGGATTATCGCTAGCTTTATGTATTGTTCCCCTTCTTTGACCACTTTATGGCAGACTCCCAGGCAAATGAACATACGGGCAAGACCCTAACTTAGGCAGGGGGTTTATCGCTAGTTTTTTGTAGTGTTCCCCTTCTTTTATCAGAGGACATATTTGTATGGGGTTGAGGTCATCTGTAGGCCTGGGATGAGATGTTCTGGGAAGAATGGTAAGGGGACAAGTTAGGGGTGAATTTCTTCACTCACACCTATGTGCACCTGTCATCTTTCGACTGCACATTCATTAGTTATCTTGCATGTCCTCCCCTTTTCTTTATGCAATAATTGGCGGTTCGCCGGTTACTACTGTTGTGCCTGGGCAATTGGTTGATTTTCCGTCTGATTGCTCGGGTCTCTCGGTAAGCGTTGGCAGTTTTGGCCAGTGCTTGCATCCCCTGTGCCTAAGCTTATCATGTGAAATATGCTACTAGTAACATGACGCTTCCCTGCACTTCTGCCGGTGACGCTGCAGTTTCTCTTTGGTTTGCCCCGCCCAACTCCTCTTAAATACAATCGAAATTTTCAGTTCTCTCAACTGACTGACAGGCGTTGCCTGTTAGGAATGGGGGCCGTTGCCCAGTCGCATTGTACGATTTCCTATGGTTACAGGAAGGGGGCGGGGCATCTAATCGTTGTTTTATGTCTCATCTGCAGGAACCGCGCTGGAGAACCGCCCTCTCCCCTGGGGGCCGCCCAATCTGTTACAGGTAGTAGGGTCTTAGCTCACTGCGGCCAGTGAGTTAAGGTAAGAGACACCCAGGTTCTCACCAGGAGTCAGTACGGCCCGATATGTATTATGCCCATTTTACAGTCCACATCTCTCATGCCCTCTGACATCATCCGAGGATGGTTACTGGTTTGCATTTCCTTTTCGCAGCATCTTTCTACTAGTAATGGAAATATTGGGTAACTCTTCCAACTTGCTTTGGAGGTTTAGTTTCTTTTAGAAACCTTTATTATTGTTTGGAGAGGAATACTCCTTGCCCTGGTGGCGCAGCGTACAGCTCTGCAGGGAGACATTCTAGCTCGGTCACCTTCACGCTGTGGGGCGGTAGTGCGACCTTGGTGTTGGGTTTCGCGCTCACTGGTTGAGGAGAATATTTAGAGACTTGGACGCAGTCGACATCATTCGGTGAATAGACTGGGTGGGCTTGCTCAGGTTGAGGCGAAGACTGGGCGCGCCTTCTTCCCCTGCTGCTCTAGGTGAATCTTCATGTCAAGGCATAGTTGCTTTCGCCCTTCTCCTGCACCACGGTGCCAGGCATTGCAGTCCGGCTGTATGGGGTCTGACTCCCTAAGTAGCGTATCTATGTTAGTGTTTTCCCAGGCACACTTTAGCCTGGATTATCAGGTCCTTTTATGTCACACAGAGGGCTCTGTATCGAGGTACATGTCACATAGCAGTTGACACCTTGGCAGCCACGGATGGGAGCGGCTATTCTTGGGTGCCTGCACGAAAGATTCGTTGTGGCTTAGTTAGCTTATGGAATTGTAGCATTGAACAAGTCTTGAGATGGGCTTGTGGTATGGTGGCGCTCACATTATGACTGTTGGGCTGGGTCACGCGCATAAGGAGTGGACACAGTGCCACTACTATCCTTGTGACGGTTCATTGCTCCAGTCTAGGTTTCTCAGCCTGTCTTCCTTCCGAGGTCGGTTAAATGATTACCAATCACATGGTAAGAACGGCTGTGCCTACGGGTGTGGTCCAGGGGACCTAGCAGGTTCATAGCGCTGCGTTAATACGAAAGGCAGTTATTATGATACTTCGTTCCATTGCTGGCAAGAAAGTGTTTCTCAGGTCCTTTTATGTCACCCATAGTGCACTGTGACACAGAGACAGTATCTATATGGTGGTTCAGGTGGAACCCGTGTAGCTCTGGAAAAGGGTGGCCAGTTCATAAGGGACTATGCGAGAAAGGTTTATTGTGGCCTCTTAAGCTTGTGCAACCATGCAGCATTGACCATGTTAACAGATGGGCCGTTGGAAGCGAGTGCTCCTTTGGTAAGAAATTTAGGGAGGCTATGGCGTAGCAGCCTTCACCGGGCAATTTTCAGCACATCACCTGAATGGATGGGTAGCCCTACATTTTAGAGGGGCCTGCTTCAGCCACACAGATAACCCATACTTTCTGGCCCACGCGAGACACTCCCTTAGTTGTACCACAGCTTTGCCAGTTTGCGATTCCCCGGCTACTTGACACTTTGTTGACGCATTGTCTATTTGCTTAGATTGTCAGGCCTGCAGTAGCCACACTACCTCCCCCAGACTGAACGCACGAAGACCTGTTAGCTCTGACTCCACTGTGGTCAAGCTGATACCTTTTAGCCTCCACTTGTTCTTTTCGGGAGACACTTGGTGGTCCACTTGCGGCCAGGTAAGCGATTGCTTTAGCTGTGTTACGTGTCCGCAAGGGGCAGGCAATTTCCACAGGCTAAAGTTTCCCAACAGGGGTTGTCTTGCATTGGAGGGCCTTTGGCTAAGTGCTTGGGTAAGCATTCAACCCAGACCGAATCTATTTAGTTGTGTTCAGGTACGAAAGTTGAGATTCCTCGTGCAGCGTACACTTACCAGAGAGTACGAGGAGGAAGTATTTGTCCCCTTAGTTGCACAGCATGTCATCAGTTGTATAGGCTGCCTGTTAAGCGCATCAGACGGGCCAACTAAGGCCAAGCATAGGGGGACGACTTGCGCGAATCCCAAACCTTGCCAGGTTATGGGTAGCCAGCTTTAGCTAGAGCCTGTGGGGGTGATAGTGTTCGATTCCCAGTCTGGGGTTTTGGGCCAGTTTTTCACCGCCAGGCGGTGCGGGGGCAGCGGGCTCTAGGTGCCTCTGTAGATCAGGCAAGGGTGTTTTGGACGGAGGTGCGTGTAACGGATTTTACACTTTCTCAGACTGGTTCCCGCGGACACTCCTACACACAATTGGGGGAACCTGGTGACACTCTATCTTTATTCGACTCCACCCGGTGTATATAAAAGGGGTCTCATGTGGTTAGCAGGGTCCGGGTTCCTATGACCAGGCGCTTGCTCAGTAAGCAGCATAGGTTGACCCGTTACAAAGCCTTGCAGTGTATCATGATCAGGACTCTGCGCGCTCCATCCCCCCTTATGCTGGCCGTGACACCTTGTTCATGCACCTAGGTCCCTCACTAGGGATTGCGCTGGTCACTGCGTGTTCTATGGCACTTGATTGAACGACCGCAACGTATGTACGGTGGGTTTCGCCACCAGTGGGGGACGGGCAATTTTCAGCGGTCAGACATGTCTCCATCTCTATAGGCAAGGCGCTAGTCAGGGGAGGCGCGGGAGCCAACACGCAGGAGGTCCTGTGCTGTGTATATTTAAAGGGGCAGAGACAAAACTTGGTAGCCCGACACCGTTCCGGTGGAAGTATCAAAGGTCACACAGGTGGTTCGCAGGGCCCGGGATTCTGTGTCCCGTCTTAGGGTCAGCAAGCAGGGTAGACCGCAACAGTTGGCCCTTCATGGAGGTTTTTCAGTACCATCCACAGGCAGCACACCTCTTCCCCTCCACCTTGTGGTGACACCATGCTGTGTCACCGGGGAGCTAGGGAGAACTATTGTTTATTGTCTGGGCTCTGGGGCTAGCATGCACCATAGAGGTAGAGCACAAGGGGGAATTGGCCACACGTTGGTAACAGGTGAGCTCTGTGGTCCGATTTCTTATTCCGAGCTCGCGTGGCTTGATGCCCTGTCTGGGACAGTGCGGCAGTTGGCTCGCATGCGGTGTGCTGCGCCATGCGTAAATATTCGGAGCAGAGTTGTGGCCTTTTTACATGTGCGCTACATGCCAAACTCCATTGGATTTGCTGGACTCTTGGGTCAGCGGTCCACGTTGGCATGGACCTGTTTTTTCCGAATAAGGAAGAGACCCTAGTTATAGCAAGTAAGGAACAGCTAGGAGGAATGCCGGCCTTGGTGGGGGGCCCTGGCTGCGACGGTCGCCACACCCAGGGCTGTGGCGGAGTTACAGGGCGATCCAGAGGCGGAAAGGTACCCGGGAGTACCCTCTTCAGGAGCACAAAGGATGCTGAGGCCTATTATCCCCAGGAAGTCTGTGCGGTGGACCCTGGGGGTACGACGGCGCCCCGCTGTCCTACGGGCGGTTGGAAACCTGTACAACCGGGGGTTGCTTGAACGCTCCGCCCCTCGTAGGGGGGGGCGTGAGCAAGAGGGTGGACCAATGGTTCACCGGAATCGGGAGGGGCTATCTCCTCCCATTACCGCTAAGCAACGATTGGCTAAGGCCATGTTGCAAATTGGCCCATCAGGTGGTAGGTCGCGAGGGGCAGCTTGCCTTTTGGATCGCCTGTAAGATAACCCACCATGTTGGCATGTGTATATGCTAATAAACCTGCAGCTACTTTTCTCCAACAAAAAAGTTGTCTTGTCTGGTTATTTCTGCGTCATGCATGTTACGGGGAGCGGGCTGGTGAGTGGGCCGATATTGGCACTATGCAGGCCGACGGACACGTCCCCGCAGGGGACACATAGTAAGAGGGCGGCCACCGTAGTGCCACAGGATGGCACATGGGGCAGCCCAGCTCTTTAGCTCTTTGGGACCCTGGAGGGTCCTCCCGCGCGTCACTTCCTTCTGGGGGGGGGCGGGGGAGAGTATATATGCCTGCCCCGCCCACCGAGCGGCCTCTTTGTCCGCTGTCCCCTCACCCTGACGCCGTTTCCCTCCCTTCCGCATACCCGGCGTTTTCAGGGTGGTTGGGGGGAAATGTTTCTAATCTTCTCTTATTTGTGTTGCAGGCGGAGTTACAGGGCGATCCAGAGGCGGAAAGGTACCCGGGAGTACCCTCTTCAGGAGCACAAAGGATGCTGAGGCCTATTATCCCCAGGAAGTCTGTGCGGTGGACCCTGGGGGTATGACGGCGCCCCGCTATCCTACGGGCGGTTGGAAACCTGTACAACCGGGGGTTGCTTGAACGCTCCGCCCCTCGTAGGGGGGGGGCGTGAGCAAGAGGGTGGACCAATGGTTCACCGGAATTGGGAGGGGCTATCTCCTCCCATTACCGCTAAGCAACGATTGGCTAAGGCCATATTGCAAATTGGCCCATCAGGTGGTAGGTCGCGAGGGGCGGCTTGCCTTTTGGATCGCCTGTAAGATAACCCACCATGTTGGCATGTGTATATGCTAATAAACCTGCAGCTACTTTTCTCCAACAAAAAAGTTGTCTTGTCTGGTTATTTCTGCGTCATGCCTGTTACGGGGAGCGGGCTGGTGAGTGGGCCGATATTGGCACTATGCAGGCCGACCGACACGTCCCCGCAGGGGACACATAGTAAGAGGGCGGCCACCATAGTGCCACAGGATGGCACACGGGGCAGCCCAGCTCTTTAGCTCTTTGGGACCCTGGAGGGTCCTCCCGCGCGTCACTTCCTTCTGGGGGGTGGGCGGGGGAGAGTATATATGCCTCCCCCGCCCACCGAGCGGCCTCTTTGCCCGCTGTCCCTTCACACTGACGCCGTTTCCCTCCCTTCCGCATACCCGGCGTTTTCAGGGTGGTGGGGGGGAAATGTTTCTAATCTTCTCTTATTTGTGTTGCAGGCGGAGTTACAGGGCGATCCAGAGGCGGAAAGGTACCCAGGAGTACCCTCTTCAGGAGCGCAAAGGATGCTGAGGCCTATTATCCTCAGGAAGTCTGTGCGGTGGACCCTGGGGGTACGACGGCGCCCCGCTATCCTACGGGCGGTTGGAAACCTGTACAACCGGGGGTTGCTTGAACGCTCCGCCCCTCGTAGGGGGGGGGGCGTGAGCAAGAGGGTGGACCAATGGTTCACCAGAATTGGGAGGGGCTATCTCCTCCCTTTACCGCTAAGCAACGATTGGCTAAGGCCATGTTGCAAATTGGCCCACCAGGTGGTAGGTCGCGAGGGGCGGCTTGCCTTTTGGATCGCCTGTAAGATAACCCACCATGTTGGCATGTGTATATGCTAATAAACCTGCAGCTACTTTTCTCCAACAAAAAAGTTGTCTTGTCTGGTTATTTCTGCGTCATGCATGTTACGGGGAGCGGGCTGGTGAGTGGGCCGATATTGGCACTATGAGTGGACTTTAGGCAAAACTACACATAATACATCCTAATATATATAGCACATGTGATATTTGTTTCAAGGGGTCCCTCAAGTGCAAAGCTCACACGAGAAACCACTCGCTCACCTTTGTGCCATAGCACACAACATTGCATTATACCAACAAAGCATGTTTGTGGCAGTGCAGCCACCATGGACCCAAGACTCATAGTAAATAGTGCTCTGCGGTATTTCACACGTTCACACAAAGAAGTGCTGCTGCCTTTCTCAGATCGCTTCACTGCCTCAAGTTTGGAAGAATTTGGTCGGAGTGTCAGACAAATGTGCACAATGGAAGGTCTCAGAGAGCTATAACACCTCAACTAGTTTTTAATAATTGGTCCCGTCCACTCGTTTGTACACAACGCCTAAAGCAGCTACTCATGAAGCGCTAGCTTCAAAGCAGTATAGTGGTGTCTCTGTTCACCACCACTCCTGCAAGTGTCTGGGAACAGAAAAAGTTCCTAAACAAACCAGAGGCCATTAGGACCCAAAAGTAAACGTCGAGTATATAGCTCATATTGGCATAGGTTACATGTTACCTCACTTGCGCAAGTTTTACTAAAAAAAACACCCTTGAAGAGTAAAAACTAAAGAAAAATAAATTAACCACCTACGCTAAACCATCAAAATGAAAACCGCAAATTAAAATATTGGAAATTAATACATTCGATATTAATGAAACCTACAAATCCAAGAACCCACAGCAAGAACTTCAATATAGCTCGATGCCAGCAAGATCACCTTGGATAAATGTGTTTTCTGTTTGGTAAAGTCAAAGCTACTTCTCTTTTCTGGACCCAGGTAGGAAATGTCAAACAATCATCGGTGTTTATGAAGGGCACAGAGAATGTTTTTGACTGGTTAGTCATTATTCTACTGTGCATCATCGGTAAGAAACAAAACAAACCATCTCCTTTTTGTCTATGCGAAACATAGATTTTTCTTCTAGTGCCCCTCACATGTATATCTCTTTCTGGGATCTCACAATTCACATTGACATCTTCGTGCCTGTTCATCTATGACCTCATCTGATCTGCTCTTCAGAATCTCACACATGTGCAACCTCCCCACGTGCAATTATACACTAACCCACCATTTCATTCAAGCCTGGTATTCCATAGTCCTTCCTCATAAAGTAGTGGTGAGCACACAACAGATTCTGGAGGCTTATGCCAGCACTTTCATAGTACAGACGCCATAAGACCAAACATGTATTTCTTTGTTATTAGATAGGTTTCAAACAAAGGATCTGACTTAGAGCTTGCTGGACAAAGAAGTGTCCGTTGGGATCATGGAAGATATTCCCTTTGCCATCTCAACAATATTTCATCTCTATTCCCCAAATGTAGAGATGACCACAAGAATTGGTCATCTTTGTACGGTTCCTTTCAATGTGTTAAATGTTTGGTGGACAGCCTAAATTGAATGCATGGCGCAATGCCCTTCCACCGACAGCCCCTACTCAGTCAGGCAATCACAGAAAGTATTCAGTCGAGAGAGTCAGTGGGAGCTCCATCACTAAAATACTTAAAGTCCATCCTTCGCTCAATGAGGTAGGTGGACCTAGGGTTTGGTGGACTCATTCCTCTGGTTTGTGTTTGTGAACAAGTACCCTGTCCGCCAAACTGTATTTCAAGCCCTAAGTCTTCTCTAGGGCCATAACATTCACTGATTGTCTACTCGACACAGATGGTAGTTTACTACCAACATGAGCATGTCGTCTTAGCAATCTGACACCAATAAAAGCAAAGTGACATTAAAAATGAATAATACAAAATAAAATACCATTTGGCATGCCTGCTTTCTCTTACATGTTGAAATCACTTTTCGCAAAGCGCGATTTAAATTTGCCTCATTTTTTTGTAGTCCAGCCAAACCCACAAACAAACAATGGAGTCTGTTAGGGGTGACAGGGGGCAGCATATGAGGAACAAACAACCAGTGCATCCAAAGTCGCTAAGCAAATACCTCTAACCTCAGAACCCTTATTCACATTCCATACATCAGAATACACAATTTACTCACCAATCAGATGATGTACCTTATCCTGATTAATGCACACTTAACAAGATGGCATGCAACAGACACCATCACCTCCTACAAGCTCTTCATAGTCATCAAAGAGACATGGCTCTCCCAAAATCTACACATCTTGGAAATTATCGCCTCCCACAGCTTCACAGTCATCAACATATCTTCCTACTCTCTGGTGGTACTCTAAATGGTCAATTGTCCATATGTCGCAAATTGTACTTTGCTTCTGCATGCCCATGGACCTATCTTTCACTACATCGATTGACCAATTGGAACTCAATGATTTCAACTTCCCACAGGACTCATCTATCAGGTATACAATTTTAGTGCTTTTTGATGTTATTGAAACTCTGGAATTCAGACAACACATTGCCAAACTAACCCATCAATATGGAAACACTGTATGGCTTATTCTCCATGCCACCTCTTGAGTACCATTTGATTAGGATGACTATTCCACTATCCTGAACTTCATCTACTACAAACCACTAACCCATCTCAGGAAAACAGAGTAGGGAGCAATATTTACTACATATGATAAATACCATTACTCCAGGGTGAGATATTCATTTCATGTGTTAAATAAATACCTCCCATACCTCCCATTATAATTCTAAACTTCACAATGAGGCATAACATGTAGAATCAGTATTTAGAAATGTTTTGCCTTTGTACGTACCATTTCCCCTAATAACGTTTGGCAGGTTTGGCCAGCAGGAATCTAGGAGGGGAAAACTGCAAGAGTATGATAAATATGCCACTATTCGTAATTCTAATCCTGAACGGAATTTACCCCAAAACTTGTAATGAGGGCCTATATCAACTACAGAAACCTCTTAAATAACTACCAGCTAAAGGCCGATGACATCAATCCGGACCTCAATCTCCGCTTGTTTGCTCAATGGTAGATGATGCCAGGGTATAATCTACCATTGAGGAAACAAGCAGAGATTATCTACCCGTGCCGCCTCGTTCGTAAGCCTCGGATCACGAATAAGGTCCGGATTGATGTCATCGGCTTTGAATGCGATCCCAAAAAAGTAAAAGACCACACGATCTAAATCAGAGAATGACTAAAGACAAGCTTAAGAAGCTCATCTTGACGGCGTTATATTCGAAGTTTGATCACTTCTTGAACTCTAACCAAAATTCCACCATGGAAATTCCATTTCCAGAATAGGAAGAAACATCTTTGGGCATGAGGAGAATCCCCGTAGTGAGGGCGATTCGAAACGCGTAGACCTTATTTCATGCTTTAGGCCAATCTGTATTGTTTCATTTGTTTGCCAACACTTGAATTTTGTTATCTTGTGAGATGGCCTTGTATTTGGAAATTTCTCTCTATTAAATTTGTAATGCCGCACTAAAAATAGGGTTTAGTAAAACATTCCCAGGGCGGGCATTCTGTGTATGTATGGTGTGTGAATGTTTGTACGGATGTTTGAAATAGTTTAATAAGTGTATGACTGGGTCACTTTGTATATATGGTGTATATAAAGCAGGTTTTTAGAGTATGATTGGGAATTTCAATTCTATAATGGGGCTCCAAGATAAGCAAAAAAGATAACATTGAGTTCATTCTAGCTTTTGAGAAATCAGAGAAAATTGTAAAAATTATATAAAAAGATTTTTGATAAATATAAATGTTGGACTTGGCCCTTATGGCAGGTTCACCCCTAATCTTTTTGCTTTTAGTATGTGATCTGTGTTAGTGATTTTTGGGTCTCTGCGCACTTTCTCCCTGTGTCCCAGAGTAAAGTGCGTGCGTGTAGTATGGCTGGCCTGCCCTCCCATAGGAATGCATGGGGAATGTGTGTGTCCATGTTAGTTCCTGATGTTTGGGGAGTGCAGGCTCGAGTTTGGTATGTGTGAACTCGTGAGAGTGAATGCTCCGCGATGGTATGTGCGGCTTGTATGTGTCTAGTGGGGAAGTGCCGCTTCTAGACATAGATGTGTGTGTGCAGTGAGGGTGCTGGAGCGTGATTGGCTGGAGCTGGCTGGCAAGCCTGGCTCCAGGAAGTCTGGATGGGTCTGCCCTGGAGTGAGTGGAGAGATCAGCATGAGTGATGTATGGGAGGGCTGCACCTGGTTCCTGATGGGGCTGGGCTTTCCCCACACAATGCTGGCTCCGGCCCCTGTGGTGCGTCTAACGACCCTAGCCTCCCCAGTGAATGAAAGGGGTGGTTGGGCCATTAAGGGTGCTCCAAAACCAGCTGCAACTGGTTTCCCCCCACCCTGCACCCTGAGACAAAGGATTTAGTACTATAAGAAGGGTCTGTGTCCCCTTACAATTGGTTCTCTGTTCTGTTCTGTTCCAGGATCCTGAGGGGGCTGCTGCTGTTGCTGGGGCCAGGAGGACCGCCACTTGGATTGTCTCCCTGTCTGGAGACCCAGTGAGCTGGCTCTGGGCCCAGCCTTGCCCCTTCCTGCCTCCAGACCTTGCTGGAGCTTTTGCTTTTGCCTCTAAGCGCTTGGGAGCGCTTTTTCTTGCCTTTAGCGCTTGAAAGCGCTTCATTTTGGATTCCTAGCGCTGGGAGCGCTTGACTTTGCCTTTAGAGCACTTGGGAGCGCTCTGGTTGCCCAGCCGGTGCCCACCCGGCATTTGCCGAATTTGCTGCGCTCGTTATTTAATTTACGAGTGCCCACCTCGATTTATTGTTATTTTAAAAGCCGGTTCCCACCCTGCGTTGTCCCTCGAAAATCACCGCCGCGGCCCAGGGACATTGAAACCGTTGCCGGGCCGTTGCCTAGTGCGACCCGGAAGTCCCGCCTCCATACCCCCAGGGCCGCGCTGCCATTGGCGGCCCCAGAGGAAGTCAGGCGGATTGCAGCATGACTGGGCCAGGCCGGAGAAACAGGAAGCAGCCTGCCGCGTCTTGCCGAGGCTACCGAGTGAGAGGGGAGCCCCGGAGTAGCAGAGGAACCAAGAGACCGCAGCGGAGCCCCGCCCGCGGCCCCAGCAGAGCCGCCGCCTGACCGAGACCCGGTGAGTGCGGGGACAGGGTCCTTTGTTTTTATTTAGAGCGGCCCCGGTTGGCAGAGGGCCGCTCCAACGAGCGACGAGGCATTTCTTGCTTGGAGCCACGAGGGCTCCAGAGGCCTCATCATTCCCGAGCCTGCGAGGCTCGAGGCGCCATTCCTGTGTTCGAGCCCACAAGGCTCCAACGACGCCCGCATTTTTGTTCTTTGAGCCCCGAGAGGCTCTAGGCGCCCACTTTGTTTTGCGAGTCCTGAGAGGCTCGAGGGGGGCATAATTATTTCTGAGTCCCCCGTGAGGGACTCCAACGTTCCGGGCATTGTGCTTTGAGCCCCCGAGGCTCTTGGGCCCCAGTTGTTAGTTGAGCCCCGTGGCTCCCACGCTGTGTTGCCCTCCCAATTGTTCTCGAGCCCACGAGGCTCCCACGTTGGCCATCATTGATTTACAACTGTCCAGCACTTAGTGGACAGTTGCTACGTTTAGGCTTGTTTTCCTGGCTGCCTGCGCAGCCTCCCTGACATTTGGACTCAGGGCATTGCAGCCCTTGCGAGGCCAGTTGGCCTAGAGGGACAGTTCTAGTGTTGTGCCATGTAATTCTGGCGCATTGTGATTTATGTGCCATGTGCACCCTGCGCAATTGATGATTTACTTGATTTATGCTTTCTTCCCCTCTGCTAAAAGTGACCTGCTTAGGTGAATGTATTTTAATGCCTCATGTGCAATGTGTTTAATGCTTCGGTCCCTTTGCTAAATGTGACCTGCTTAGGTGATTGAGTTGTGTTTCTTCCCCTCTGCTAAAAGTGACCTGCTTAGAGGATTGTTGATGTTTTAGGTTTCCTTCCCTTTGCTAAATGTGACATGCTTAGGTGATGGTGTTTTCCTGGATGTACGACATTACAACGCATGCTTTTACCACGCATGCTTTTACATCGCGGTTTTTACAACGCATACCATTACAACGCATAGCGCTTTGGGGTGCTGGATAGTGAATAGTTTAATTTACTATTCCAATTCCAGTCCCCGTGGACACTAGGGAAGGTTATTGGATAGTAAATTAACCTATTCCCTATCCTAGAGCGCCCCCCAGCGCAATGCGTTATAATGGTATGCGTTGTAAAAGCTGCGATGTAAAAGCATTGCGTGGTAAAAGTTGCGTTGTAAGTGATGTTTCCCGTTTTCCTTCCATAGGTCCTGAGAATAAGGTCCTAGTTCCCTGCGTGATTTTCCTACAGTGTTTAGGGTTGCGTAGGAAATATTTACCCTTTACCAGGAAGTCCTGGTTGTGTGCTACATGTACTATTTTGGTGCTACAGTCATTATATGCTTTATGTGCTGAATCTTATTCCTACAAAGTATTATACCTACAAGTATTATTTCTAAAAAGTGCATACCCCTGACAGTGGTCCAGGTGGCCCTGTCCTGTACATAATCCCTTGTAAATTCTGCCCGTGCCTGTTGGCACATTGTAAAGTGTGTGGTGTTATCTACTGGGTTTTTATTATAATACAAAGGCTATTTTTGATATAACCTTGTGTGGAGTTTCCTTTGTGGTGGGCCTTGGGGGTTGTTGCTGGGGTGCGCGCGCAAACGCTTTACACATCGCCTCCGAGATTAGCCTTGCTGCTCGCGTCACGTTACCTAGAGGGTGAGCAGGGGTTATCTTGGTGTGTAACTCCCTTGCCCTGACCTTAGAAATGGCGATCCCTGACTGACTTTGGCGTGAGCCTTGGCCGGCCGGGGGTCCCGTTTCTAACAATAAATAAAATTCATTTTGATTAAATTCAAACCAAAAGATTGGTTTTGAAAGGGCAATTGTTTGATTCATTGTCTCTTCTACTAATGGTTAAGTAGTAGTGCAGTACTGGCAACTTGTTTTGTTCTTTCTGATCTATTGACAGCCTTTGAACATCATGTTAACAATCATAGAATTCAACCTCACTGTATGACACTGTTCTCTTTATAGTTATCTGGCCAACAGATCTCATTCAGGTGGGCGCCTCCACATCCTGGAAGCTATTAACGACAAGATGAGACCCTTCGGCACTATCCTCTGCCTTGTGATCTTCACCATGTACATGAAATCTCTTAGACTGTTACCTGAACATAATAGAATTAAAATGAATTAGTATGCCTATGATATAGGACAATATTTAAAATTCCTTTTAATCAAAACTCATCCTCATCTACACATGGAACTCTAGTACATACCTTAAGTTGAAGCTCACAACTACTGAATCCATCCATGCTGCTAACAGCATCAAACGAGACATGAGCCAGGATGAATGTCTAATATGAAACTTCACAGACTTATCATCCCAGTGCACATCACTTACAAAATCACTTGCTTTATCATCAACAGTAACCTTTCTTTCAAATCCCATAGCAATACTCTGTGTTCAGGTTAACCATCAAGCACTAGTCTCCTTGCATCTGATTCCATTCTGGTTCTTTAAGGACTATTTTGCATGCCACTGCCCGAAAGTACTGAAGAAGTACAACAAAATAATTGTCACATTCATGCACTTGAATGGCTACCAATCCAGTCCTTTATCATATTCGAGGTATGCAGAATCTATTAGAAGGAATTAACAACCAGTATACCACCCTGTCAACCCGAAAAAACAAGCCATCTCACAGGGGAAATGCAAAATAGGAACCGACAAACTCTTCAGGTGGAAATCAGGAGGCGAAAGAAGAAGAAATACTGTATGGTATTTCTTCTCACACTATCTACCCAGAATCCAGAACAATGTCCCTTCAGAATTCACACTCACGTCTTTATTCCTGTTTCAGAAAGAAGGTTACGGCTCTTTTGTTAAGGGGCATGTCATCCTGGGACAATCGGGAACCTTATTGCTTCATGACCCTCAAAGCCTAACAAGAGCCTCACTCCTACTTCAGTACAAAGCCTCGAATAACTTACCAAAAAATTGAATACAAAACTATATTACTCCTTAGCTACGTCCACACTGTATTCATGCTAATAAAAATACAAAGTTTTCAAAACTTGCACTGTACCTGATAGAGGCCGATGGTTGTGTAAAATACCTCCTTGCCCTGCTTATCTTTATAACCGTAGCTCGGGTTGCTTGAGATAACGGCACTCGATCCACTGCTCCCTTGTCCGTTTGGTGTTGTTGTTCTAGATGGTGAAGAATCAAAATGACCCTTGCAACAAAAATATGAATGTCAAGCCAAGGGTAAATCACACAGCTACAACATACAGTCCTCCACTCTGAAATTCACATATTCTTGACCTGGCTTTAGAATTCAGTATATCACCTACATAACCAGAGATTAGAGGTACAATTTAGTTTGCTCTAATATTTTATCCATGTATTTCAAAATTCTTACTTACATACTTCTCCAGTCAGATAATTTTTATTTGTTGTTATTCGTGTTGTGTTATTTCTGCTTTGCCTTAATTTTTCCAATATCTATTACCTGAGCTGACATATATTTTACAAGACCAACCAGAAAACATTTCTGACCCCGCAAGGAGTATGGGAAGTGCTATATAAATACAAGTACAATAAAATAATCACTATTCTATTTGATGTTCTTCTATTTATGCTGCATTTTTATGTACTGCTTAGCAACATTTAAATAAGTAATTCTTCTATGATGGTGATAAAGATGTTACAGGTTGATAAATAATGTTGGCTCAATACCATGAATGCTTTGCACTGCAAATGAAAAAGCTTTATTTTATATAATTAATATAGGTCAGACAAGGTCTAAAGAATGCTTGACTCTATCTTGTATTTTCATGTTTTTATCTCATTCTGCATCTGCATGCATCAGAATGTGAAGAAATGAAATACTTTGTTATTGTTTTGTCCCTGGTGATTTCAGAAGGCTTGGTTTGTAGAAATGTAACGGATCTTTATCTCTCTCCTACAGTAAGTCATATCATTAAATGAGTTTGGGCCATATGTAGGTGGCCAAATACCGGTCGGTAACGGCCGATTTCGGCCGTTACCGACCGGTATTTTCAGTTTCAGATGTAGGTGGCCAAAATATTACAGATTCTGTATATTTACCGATTCGGTAAATTTACCGAATCTGTAAATTACCGAATCGGTAAATTTACAGAATCGGTAATATGGGATGTAGGTGGCACTGGAAACAGTGCCACAGGCCCTTAGGAATTCGTTATTTACCATGAAATATTATTGCATGGTAAATAACGAATTCCTGTGTACATGCACATCTGTGCATGTACACCTGTGCCATGTGGCAGACATACATGCCCTAAGGGCATGTATGTGTGTCACATGGCACACAATCCAGAATCAGGGGTGCAACAGGGTGTCAAAGTGACACCCTGTCCCCCTTGACAAATCGGTAATTTTACCGAATCGGTATTTACCGATTCGGTAATTGCCATTGATTCCTATGGGCCTTAAGGCCCATAGGAATCAATGGCAATTACCGAATCGGTAAATACCGATTCGGTAATTACCGAATCTTACCGATTCGGTAATTGTTACAGAATAATTACCTACATGGCATTCACCGATTTGTAAATACCGAATCGGTAAAATTCGGTATTTACGATTCGGTAAATGCCATTTACCTACATATGGCCCTATGTCATTGTTTTGAGTGTAACTAGATTTGTACTGTCATGTCGATGACATTAGGTCAAAAGGGGTTATATTTATATTCATTTAGTAGATGGTGTTAGAAAGGTGTTAGATGATGCTGCATTATATTCTGCATTCTGATGTATTACACCTGAGTAATAATTCGATACCATCTGCAGACAATATGATTTTTGCTCTGTATTTTGTTATTTAAAAAAGGCTCCATTCTGTAGATGAGCAATGTCTGGCTTGCCCCAACTCTAGAGAGCAGACTCATGTTAGTCTGTCTCATGCTTAGAACTTAAAATATTTGTGTTATATTTACTGCTGCATTTCACTGAGCATTATGCTAATTCCCTTTATTTATTTATTTCTAATTATTTTTTTATTAATTTTATAATACAACAGTACAGGTCATGTTGGTGTCCATACAGATATTATTACTCAAAATACCAGGTCTGTTCCACCCCAGGGGTCCCCACTTAGGCGAGTGTAATCAAGTGTGTCCAGTATCCTGGCTTTTGTTCATCGCCATTTGAGCAGTTGAGGAAACACATAGCTCTCCTCGATAAGTGTTCCATTTTCCCTATTTTGTATCCCATTTTTTGGGATACTCTCTACTTTTGAACACTGCTTTCTCTGGGATCATACATTTGTCCATTTCCTTGGCCCACTCCCTCGATGTCGGCCCCTTCGCAGCTCCCCGTCACATTGCTGTGCAATGTTTGGCCAATGTGTAACCCAGAGTGGCCCATTGTTGTTCTGTTGTGGTGAGATCTATTGTGTCCCATATTGAGAGGAGTCCCAATTTTCATCTTTGTCGATAGCCATGTGTAGGTGTCATGTAGCTTTCCCCCAGAGTGGTGCTATGCCAGGGCATTCCCTCAGCATATGATAGAATGTGGCCTTTTCCGTACAGCGTCGGAGGCAAAGTGGGTCTTCTCTACGACCCAATTTTGTTTAGGGTGGTCCTGGGTAGATAAGTTCTGTGTAAAATCTTGAGTTGAACAAGGCGGAAGTTTAGTGGGATGGACGCTTCGATTGGAGACATTATTGCAGTTTGCCATTCCTCGTCCTCAAGTGGCCCTAGATCAGCCTGCCATTTTTCTCGGAGACGTTGGAGTGGATCAGGTAAGTTATTAATCAGCTTCCTATATGTCAATGATATGGCTTTTTCCGTAGGGGTTCTGATGAACTCTATCTTCCAAGGGGGACGTCTTCGGTATCTCCCCTGATATAGGAATTACAGCAGACATCTCCTTCTGGTCCAAATCATATTCTTTCTGAAGTTCAGAACATTTTGGAATGTTCCCCTTTTTCCATAGGTCACCTATAGTAGAGATGCCAATGGTGTCTCATCTGCCAAATCCCTGTTGGTTGCTCAGCATCCTGAGTCTCTGGGTAAACCATAATGGCGTGGCTAGAGTCAGTATACCCTGCCAGCCACGTTTTTTTATTGGCCAGGTGCCAGAAGTCGATGGTTAGGGCAGTGGGGCCAAAATAACGGCTTTTCTTTGGTAGTGAATATAGAGGCCAGTTGTGTCCTTCCCTCCCCATCTGGTATCTGTCCAGTTGATAAGTAGGTTCTGTCTGGGGATGATACACCCAGTGATTGATAACCACTAGCTGTGATGACCAATAGTAGAGGTGCATATTGGGGCATGCAATTCCCCATTGTACCAGCTTCTGGTTAAATTATGAGTGGCAATACGGGGGGTCTTCCCATCCCATAGCAATGTCCTGATTTCACTGTCTGTTTTGGAAGTAGGACTTTAAAGGGACAGTTCTGGAGGATATATAAAAAGCGGGGGAGAGCTAACATTTTGAAAAGGGTCACACGGCTGAGCAATAAAAGGGGCAGTGACTTCCAATGTTCTATGTCATTTTGCAATCTGTTCAGGTGGGCCCCAAGATTGTGTGGAAGAGAGTTGGGTCCGGGGTTATAAACATACCACTGTAGCGGAAGCTCTCCTATGCCACCTTAATGTAACAACCATGTTGGAGTTTTGAGTTCGACCATGGATTATATAGATTACTGACTTGCACCAGTTAATAACGTAGCTGGAATATTTGTAGAAGTTTGTAAAAATGTTGAGAATTCTGTGTATTGACTTTGCCGGGGATGCTAGAGAAAGCATGATATCATCAGCAAAGAGGGATATCCTGTCCTCCTGTCCCTCTGTCCATTTCAATCCTCTAAGCAAACTGTATCCCCTGATCCATGTCGCCAGAGGTTCAAGCATCAGCGAGAAGATCAGTGGCAACATGGGGCAACCCTGTCTAGTACCCCTCCTTTGTGGGAATATTCTCGACGTACGATTGTTTACTTTAATTTGGCCCGTTAGTTCTGTGTAACGAAGTTTGACCCAACCTATGAATTTCAGGCCGAAACCTAAGAGCAGCAACATTCAATTTTTTCAAATGCCATTCTGGCATCTAAGGAAATTATTACGGCATCTTCTGCGATTATATGTTTTTGACCCAGTATGTTCTGGAGTCGGCGGATGTTTAAGGCCGTGTTTATGCCAGGCATGAAGCCGGATTGATCGGCGTGTAACGAGGTGCTGATAGGGGCCTGTCGAAAGGCTAGTATTTTAGCTAGAATTTTGGCCTCAGCATTTATTAAACAGATTGGTCGAGAGGACCCACAGCTATCGGATGGCCATCCTTTCTTCTAGATGACTATGATTGAGGCCATTCTCAAGTCCTCCGGCAGGAACCTCTTCTCGTTACTCTCAAGATACATTTCTCATAGGTGTGGCACTACCTGAGATGTTACTAGTTTAAGGAATTCAATAGGGACACCGTTGGGTCCCATTGCCGTCCCTGATTGTATGTTTCTGATTGCTAAACAGATTTCTGCATTGATGATGTCCCCTTCTAGCAAGTGTCTATAATTGGGGGACAGGGTAGGCAGAGGTATCTTTCAATACTTGGTGCCAGTCTTCCGCTGTAGTGGTTACTGTCGGGGTGTAGATCTTTTCATAGTGATCAGCAAAAGGCTCTCTAATCTATTGCGGGTCTGAGAGAATGTGGGCATCATTTAAGCATAGTCAGGGGACCCAGCGCTCAGCCTGCTCCCTTTCTTCGAGCCAGGCAAGCTGTCTGCCCGCCTTATGCCCCAGTTCATATATTTCGTGATGGGTGGCTATGTGTTTGGCCCTGGCCATTTCTTTTGACAAGGACTTATATTCCAGTTGTTTGATATTTAACTTGTGCTTATTGTAGGATTCTCAAATAAAATTGCGAATCCTACGCATTCCTTATTTGTGACTCGCAAAAAGGGACTCGCAAATAAGGAATGACTTTCTCATTCATTTCTATGGACCTAGAGGCCCATAGGAATGAATGGGAATTGCATGCACAATTTGCGAGTACGCAATAGGTACTTGCAATTTGCGCATGCAATTTCAAGGGTGCCAAAAGGACACCCTGTTGCACCCCTGAAATATTCATGTGTGCACATGTGGTGCACATACATGCCCTGAGGGCACTTAGAAAAATGCAAAAATTTGCATTTTTCTAAGGATTTGCAATTTACCACTGTTAGACCTAGGTTTTTCTAGACTACATAGGGTAGCCTGGCACAGAGCAGCATCAGCTAAACCCCCTCGAGGCTTTGTGTAGTGCTTACAATCTCACCCACAGTAACCCAGTGAATGACCAACCAAAATAATGACACCACACCAGTTTAGAAAAATAACGGTTCCTTTTATAAAATTCTTTGATGTATCTTTCTTTTCTTTAGAGCCGGGTTTCAGTTTCAGATCATTTAACCTTATCACATTCAATTATTGGTTCATCGCAAAATTCATTTGGCAATTTCAGTATTTCTCTACCCCCAAGTATGAAGGTCACGTTGAGAAATCCCTACAACTTTGAGTTGCAATCTCTTACATTCCCCATCTATTCGGGTTGATAATTAAACAGGCTTCTTTACAATAAATCATATCTGGTACATTACATTTCGCCAGGTGCAGCTCCCCCCCCGCACAGCTTCATACAATCACGATTAGGCTCTGGTGCGAGTAGTTGAATTACTGGAGAAGACAAGCAAGATATTACATCCCTGAAGAACAGCTCTCAACACCCTACGAACTTATTGAACCACTGAGCCCATCAGAGTAAACACAGGTGCTGCCAGCCTTTCGGATATCGTGTCCTCCACCCTCCAGGATGTTCACCACCAATCACCTTTTGTTCCCCCAGAACTCTCTGGTGATCCCCACTTGGTTCGCTACCTCCCGTTTCCCTGAAGCCCCTCGGCTTCCAGCTTACTCTCCCTCACAAGTTCCGTTATGGGCAGGTAGTTTCTCACATGGATCACCCCCTCACTGAGAGGATTGTCTCGGGTTTGCTATATCTCCTAAATGAGTGTCACACAGGTAATTTGCTGTCTCCTTACGTGTCCCCGGTTGTTCAACTACTTGGGGTAAGTTCCGGCAGGGACTCGTTTGCTCCTCCCCGCCCGACCACTCTCCCACGCTTACTTGTGGTGTCTTGGCTTCTCTGCCCACTTGTGCTGCGTTATACGAGTGTCGGCGGCCACTGTCTCTCCCTTGAACCGCTGCTCCGTTACCGCTGCCTCAGTCCGCCGCTTCGAGCCGCTTCCTGATCCTCGCAGACGCTCTCCTCAGGCACGAAGGCTCCGCCCCCGTCCGGCCTCCTCCTGCAGTCTCCCCGCCTCTTCCGACGCTACCTCAGGTTCCTCCGGATGGCAACACGGTTCAGCTGGGCTATTCCTCCTCTTCCGATCCCACGACAGGGATCCCACACGGCAGTGGCGCTTCCTTCGGGTAAGGTCAACAGCCGGTTCCGCCGCTTCTCTTCACAATGTGGACTCCGGGCTCATGTGCTGCAGTCGCGGCAGTTTTAACTCCTTGACACCTGATTCCTTTACCATTCAGAGTGTCACTGTGTCCAGGTTCGCTTCCACTGCACACGTGCCTTCAGGGCAGGACTTCACAGGTCACTTGAGAGCCACACTGCGAGAGTCACTGATGGTTATAAAACTTGCCACGGAGTCTTCTGTTTCTTAATATGGTTGCTGTGGCAGTGGGGTTTGGTCAGCCTATGAGGGGTCACTTCCCAGTAGAGCAACAGCCGGCCCCAAAGGTCGATCTTGTCACTACTAGTGTGATATCCTCCTCCTCGTCGCCTCTCTCCGCACTGGTCAATTCCAATATTGTCCCAAAATGGCTCCCTGGTCACTGGCCTTTTATAGGCTGGCCTCAGACCCCTGGAAGCTACTAGTTGGCTCTGGAACCTTCCTCATGCTAGCCTATGGGTCTGCCACCCTTAGGTGACCGTTATGGCAGTTAGTAGCCACCATTTTAGGAATCATGTTCTAACAGTTGCTTTCTGTGAGGAAAACTAGGCCTTGGTAAAACAATAGGCCCAAGAAACACCTAGCCCCCACGAGAACACTGGAAAAATTCTGGTGGACATTAAAAAAAAGAAAATACATAACTGGATTCACTGGAATGCCAAAGGGGACAAAATAAATAATAATTGTGAGGGAACTCACAGGGGCAGACAGGTCTAACACGTGTCCCCCCCAGCTGAAAGTGGGGAGAGCTACCCAACCCCTTGGGAGTTCTCATCACTAAGGCGGAAATACCTAGAGAGACCGTCTGCATTGGCGTGGTCCACTCCAGGCCGATGTTCCACCCGGAAGTCCATTCCCTGTAGGGAGATGGACCATCTCAACAACTTGGGATTCTCCCCCTTCATCTGCATCAGCCAACGAAGGGGTCGGGGGTCGGTGGTCGGTCTGAACCAGGAAGTTCGAGCCAAACAGGTATGGACGCAACTTCTTCAGAGCCCAAACCACCGCAAAGGCTTCCCGCTCTATAGTACTCCACCTCTGTTCCCTGGGGAGTAGTCTCCTGGATAGGAAGACCACGGGTTGATCCAAGCCCGCATCATTTAGTTGCGATAACACTGCCCCAATGCCATGTTCTGATGCATCTGTTTGGACAATGAACTCTCTGGAAAAATCAGGAGCCCTAAGTATTGGAGCAGTACACAATGCTTGTTTTAAAGTCACGAAGGCTCGCTGACAAGCCTCCGTCCAGACTACACGTCGAGGTTGTTTCTTGGAGGTAAGTTCAGTGAGGGGTGCCACAATGGTGCCATACCCCTTCACGAAACGACGGTAGTAACCAGTGAGGCCCAGGAAGGCTCGGACCTCAGTTTGGGTCTTGGGGGGCTCCCAGGCCATGATAGCCTCGATCTTCGCCTGGAGGGGCTGCACCGTTCCTCTGCCCACCAAGTGGCCTAGGTACACCACCGACCCCTGACCGATCTGACACTTGCTGGCCTTGATTGTCAAGCCAGCCTGTTGCAGGGCCTGGAGAACAGCTTGCAAGTGTTGAAAATGATCCTCCCAGCTACTACTGAAGACAGCAATGTCATCCAGATAAGCAGCAGAAAAAGCTTCCATACCAGAAAGGACCTTGTTCACCAGCCGCTGAAAAGTGGCAGGGGCGTTCTTGAGCCCAAAGGGCATCACGCAGAACTGGTAGTGACCCTGAGGCGTGGAAAAGGCTGACCTTTCCTTTGCTCCATCAGTAAGGGAAATCTGCCAGTACCCGGAAGTAAGGTCAAAGGTACTTAAGTATTGGGCAGCTCCCAGCCGGTCAATAAGTTCATCCGCCCTGGGGATCGGATGAGCATCAGTCTTTGTTACTGAATTTAGTCCACGGTAATCCACACAGAATCTTAATTCAGGTGTGGCGCCCGGTGGGGCAGCTTTTGGTACCAAAACCACCGGACTGGACCAAGGGCTATTGGAAGATTCAATCACTCCTAGCTTCAACATCTTGGCTACTTCACCATGGATGCTGGCCTTCACCTTGTCTGACAGCCGGTAGATCTTAGACTTCACAGGTGGGCTGTCTCCTGTGTCCACATCATGGGTACACAGGTGGGTCCTTCCCGGGACAAGGGAGAACAGTGAGGAAAATTGCTCCAGGATCTGGCGGCAATCTCCCTGCTGTTCAGGAGTCAGGGATGGTGAGAGAATCACTCCCTCCACCGACCCATCCTTTTCCTGAGACGAGAAAAGATCAGGGAGAGGCTCGCTTTCCTCTTCCTCTGCTCCATCGGTCACCATCATCAAGACGACCTCGGGCCTCTCATGGTGTGGCTTGAGGCGATTGGCATGAAGCACCTGGTGGGGCTGTCTCTGGGTCTGAAGGTCCACCAAGTAAGTGGCCTTACCCTTTTTCTCCAATACCTCAAAGGGGCCTGTCCAACGATCCTGGAGGGCATTTAGCTCTCCAGGTTCCATCACCCACACTTTTTGTCCAGGCTCCAGTTCCACTGGGTGAGCATTGTGGTCATACCACTCCTTCATTACTGCTTGGCTGGCTTCCAAGTTGTCAGAAGCTTGCTTCCACAACTTGGCCATTTGACTCCAGAAGGCCAGCATGTAGCTCACCACGTCCTGGGGAAGCTTCCTGGGAGTCTTTTCCCATCCGTCCTTCACCAGGCTGAGAGGACCCCGTACAGGGTGCCCATACAGAAGTTCGAAGGGGCTGAAGCCCACTCCCTTCTGTGGCACTTCCCTGTAGGAAAACAAGAGACAGGGTAGGAGGACATCCCATTTCCTCCGCAGGCTCTCAGGCAGACTTCTTATCATGCCTTTCAAGGTCTTATTAAACCTTTCCACAAGACCATTGGTCTGTGGGTGATAAGGAGTGGTAAACCGGTAGGTAACACCACACTCCTTCCACATAGCCCGCATATAAGCTGATAGGAAGTTGGTCCCCCTGTCGGACACAACCTCCTTGGGGAAACCCACTCGGGTGAAGATCCCCATCAGAGCCCTTGCCACTGCAGGTGCAGTAATGGTCCTCAGAGGAATTGCCTCTGGGTACCTTGTGGCATGATCCACTAGAACCAGGATGAACCTGTGACCAGCTGAAGTCGGTGGATCTAATGGCCCTACAATGTCGATGCCCACCCTTTCAAAGGGAGTGCTAACGACTGGAAGTGGTTCCAGGGGAGCTTTCAGCTTCACCCCTGTTTTCCCACTGGCTTGGCAAGACACACACGTCCGACAGTAGGTATCAGACGCCACTCTCATCCGAGGCCAGTAAAAGTGAGGGACAAGCCGGGCAAAGGTCTTGTCCTGACCCAAGTGACCTGCCAAGGGTATCTCGTGAGCCAGTTCTAGAAGAAAGGCTCTAAAACATTGAGGGACCACCAAGGCCCTGGATGAACCATGGCCGGGTGCCTTGGGCTCACTGTAGAGGAGTCCATCCTCCCAGTAAATCTGGTAGTTCCCTACAATGTTCCCTGCTGCCTTTCACCCAACCCTCCAATGCCTTTCTTGCATAGTCCAGGAAATCCACCCAGTTCTGGGTGCTTAACTTGTGGCTCCCCCTGAACTTTTGGCGATACTTCTCCGGGGTTAGCCCAAACTTTTTGATTAACGCCATCTTCATGGTGGGGTAGTGGGCCTGCTTCTCTTGTTCTAGTGCCAATAATGTATCCCGACCAGTGGGAGGCATATACTTATATAATCCACCCCCCCAGTGTTTCTCCTGAATCCCATGGGCTCTTAAGGAGACCTCATAGGCAGCCAGCCACTTGGCTATGTCATCCCCTTGACTGTAGCTGGCAACTATGTCTTTAGGTAGGTAGGGTCTGGATTCCCTGGTTAATTCTTTGATTTCGCTGCCACCATTTGGAGTGATGTTAGGGGCCTGGAATTCGAGTTCTCGTAGCTTGAACTCGTGTTCCAACCTCTTCCTTTCCATCTCCAGCTTGGACTCATGTTCCAACCTCCTCCCCTCCCTCCTTTCTTCCAACTCCATTTTTGCTATTTCCCACCTTAACAGTCTTTCCTCTCTCCTGTCAGCTAACTCGGTTTCTGACAACCCTCTCGATGACACACTGCTGCCCTCCCTTGAGGTTGTCTTGGGGCTGATTGACATCTCACCCACCCCCAGGGGACATTCCGCAGTCCTATCAATGACAGTACCTCTGTCCGATTCCTCCTCCTCTACCGTTCCCTCCGTGTGTGCTTCCACACAGGCTCGCAGACTAGTACGGAGCTCTTCTCTTTTGGCCCCTCGCCTAACGAACACTCCCCTTTCCTGACAGAAATCCTTGAGCTGTGCCACAGTATAGGTCTCCAGCTCTGACATTTCGAATTCCATCTTGTCAGTGAAAAGTGTGGACAACCACCCCGAAGTAAGTTACAAGGATAGGAAACTCTGAGGGTCACCTCCACCCACCACCAGGAGTAAATTTGGAAAAAACAAAAGTAGTAATTAGGAAGTCCGCCAGGAGAAAACTCCAGGTGTAGGCCTGTGGTAAGCACTGTGTTACTAATAAGTGGTTGTAAGCACAAACCCGTTATCCCACCGCTGAAGCACCAATTATGTTAGACCTAGGTTTTTCTAGACTACATAGGGTAGCCTGGCACAGAGCAGCATCAGCTAAACCCCCTCGAGGCTTTGTGTAGTGCTAACAATCTCACCCACTGTAACCCAGTGAATGACCAACCAAAATAATGACACCACACCAGTTTAGAAAAATGACGGTTCCTTTTATAAAATTCTTTGATGTATCTTTCTTTTCTTTAGAGCCGGGTTTCAGTTTCAGATCATTTAACCTTATCACATTCAATTATTGGTTCATCGCAAAATTCATTTGGCAATTTCAGTATTTCTCTACCCCCAAGTATGAAGGTCACGTTGAGAAATCCCTACAACTTAGAATTGCAATCTCTTACATTCCCCATCTATTCGGGTTGATAATTAAACAGGCTTCTTTACAATAAATCATATCTGGTACATTACATTTCGCCAGGTGCAGCTCTCCCCCCGCACAGCTTCATACAATCACGATTAGGCTCTCGTGCGAGTAGTTGCATTACTGGAGAAGACAAGCAAGATATTACATCCCTGAAGAACAGCTCTCAACACCCTACGAACTTATTAAACCACTGAGCCCATCAGAGTAAACACAGGTGCTGCCAGCCTTTCGGATATCGTGTCCTCCACCCTCCAGGATGTTCACCACCAATCACCTTTTGTTCCCCCAGAACTCTCTGGTGATCCCCACTTGGTTCGCTACCTCCCGTTTCCCTGAAGCCCCTCGGCTTCCAGCTTACTCTCCCTCACAAGTTCCGTTATGGGCAGGTAGTTTCTCACATAGATCAACCCCTCACTGAGAGGATTGTCTCGGGTTTGCTATATCTCCTAAATGAGTGTCACACAGGTAATTTGCTGTCTCCTTACGTGTCCCCGGTTGTTCAGCTACTTGGGGTAAGTTCCGGCAGGGACTCGTTTGCTCCTCCCCGCCCGACCACTCTCCCACGCTTACTTGTGGTGTCTTGGCTTCTCTGCCCACTTGTGCTGCGTTATACGAGTGTCGGCGGCCACAGTCTCTCCCTTGAACCGCTGCTCCGCTACCGCTGCCTCAGTCCGCCGCTTCGAGCCGCTTCCTGATCCTCGCAGACGCTCTCCTCAGGCACGAAGGCTCCGCCCCCGTCCGGCCTCCTCCTGCAGTCTCCCCGCCTCTTCCGACGCTACCTCAGGTTCCTCCGGATGGCAACACGGTTCAGCTGGGCTCTTCCTCCTCTTCCGATCCCACGACAGGGATCCCACACGGCAGTGGCGCTTCCTTCGGGTAAGGTCAACAGCCGGTTCCGCCGCTTCTCTTCACAATGTGGACTCCGGGCTCATGTGCTGCATTCGCGGCAGTTTTAACTCCTTGACCCCTGATTCCTTTACCATTCAGAGTGTCACTGTGTCCAGGTTCGCTTCCACTGCACACGTGCCTTCAGGGCAGGACTTCACAGGTCACTTGAGAGCCACGCTGCGAGAGTCACTGATGGTTATAAAACTTGCCACGGAGTCTTCTGTTTCTTAATATGGTTGCTGTGGCAGTGGGGTTTGGTCAGCCTATGAGGGGTCACTTCCCAGTAGAGCAACAGCCGGCCCCAAAGGTCGATCTTGTCACTACTAGTGTGATATCCTCCTCCTCAAGTCGCCTCTCTCCGCACTGGTCAATTCCAATATTGTCCCAAAATGGCTCCCTGGTCACTGGCCTTTTATAGGCTGGCCTCAGACCCCTGGAAGCTACTAGTTGGTTCTGGAACCTTCCTCATGCTAGCCTATGGGTCTGCCACCCTTAGGTGACCGTTATGGCAGTTAGTAGCCACCATTTTAGGAATCATGTTCTAACAGTTGCTTTCTGTGAGGAAAACTAGGCCTTGGTAAAACAATAGGCCCAAGAAACACCTAGCCCCCACGACAACACTGGAAAAATTCTGGTGGACATTAAAAAAAAGAAAATACATAACTGGATTCACTGGAATGCCAAAGGGGACAAAATAAATAATAATTGTGAGGGAACTCACAGGGGCAGACAGGTCTAACAACCACCAACTTGAAGTTGTAGGTAAATTGCAATTCTTAAAACAGGGTCGCAATTTGAAAAGCGCTTCCTGCATTGCATTTAGGGATTCGCAAACATTGCGATTCCCTATTTTGCGTATGCCTTTTGGGATGATACATCCCAAAAGGCTTTTTCCTGTTCGTAAACGGGTTTGCGAACAGGAAAACCTTTGATACATCTGCCCCTTGCTTCCTATGGTTTGGACAAATGTAATTATTTGTGGTGTTTTGGTGTACCGGAGCTTCTCTGGAGCAAAAGAGTGAGAATTAACTAGGGGTGAGTGAAAAAATTCCACTCTGGCAGCTAAGTTTGCAGAGTTTTGCCGACTCCGTGTTCCGCTAGAAAAATTAAGCCAACTGTCACGTGGCAGAGTTTTTTCTGATGCGTGAACGAGCGAAAATTTGTGTCCCGAAGCACAATGTTGTAACGTCTCCCAGTGAGATTTCTCAATGTGGCCAGCTACGGCACATCATAACCGCTGCTTTGAAAAAGCAGCCACTAAAATCAGCCCCATGTGTCGAATTCTGATTGCTCATGGCACACCACAGAATCTCGCTGAGTTTTTATGTAACTCCACAGAATTCCACGGAGTGAAACTCCGGGAGCTCCGCCCACCCCTAGAAGTAACAGCATGGATGCATTGTGGCTTGTGCAAGTGCATTTTCGTACTGGCAATTTGAAAATCTGAGAGTGCTGGATTTTGTGGTGTCATGAATTATACTCCATGTGAGCTCTTTGGTTATGTCATTTTCATTTGGGGGTCGCTAGGAGGGCTGCTTACAGTGATTTTGATGATTGTATCGTATTTTTGCAGTGTTAGTTTGTTAAGTCTTGTGATTGGCTTTGTTTAGATGCCGTGAACATGTAAGGGTTGCATGCATTGAAAATATAGAATTTTTATTTGAGTTGGTAAATGGATTTGCCGAAAATCCAAGATCTCGATCTATATCTATCCTGAACTTGTTTGCCAAGTTGGGAGTGTATTGTGAGGCACCATATCCACAGCAGGATAGGGACTTTCCTGGATTACTAAAGGTTTAATAGTAAAGGGTTCTAACTTAGATTGTTGTTTCTTTATTCTGTAGTGTATTGAAGTAAACACACTAACCAAAGAGTTGCTGCTAGTCAGAAACTTGCTTTGTGTGACTGATAGTGCCAAAACTGTATTATTCTTTTCCAAAGATAAATCAATTTGTCATGTCCCTGTCTTTTCTTTTTTAGGTTAAGTAGAAAACAATTGTTTTTCAATTTTTTGTATTTCTGCAGAATTGCTTAATAGTGAACAGCGTTACAATTGCTTGAGCATCACAGTGAGTTGAATTGTGATTAGCTAGTTGTCCCATTAGGTTGTTCTGCGATTGGTGTAATTGCTCTGTGATTGGTTAATTATTGTTGTTTATATCACATGCCCGTGCTGTAATTGCTCGGTAATAGATTAATTATTGTTGTTTATATCATATGCTTTGTAAAGCATTAGATCTAGTGAAAATGAGTGCTACGTTGAAAAAGTCTAAGGTTCCTATTGTTGAAGGATAAAAGAGTTCTCTGGAAGATTCTCCTCCTTTTGAAATTATGTTACATGTGGGTATTCATATCTGTATGTGGTTAAAAAATGGAACAAGGTCACAACTGTTGATAAGAATAAGGAATCTCTTTTGGGGTTACCTTTAGTGTAAGAAAGGTTGAGTATTTGAGGCAAGTGATTTTTTGTGTGAAAACTACAACCTAGATCTGCACAGTTTAAAGCATTGAATGAGTAGGATCAAATCACAATTGCGAAGGCAAGTGAATAAAGAGCTATGTTAGAAATGCTGTGAGCCATAGTTTAGATTCAAAAAGGGGAGTTAAGATACAAGTGAGGAAAGAGAATATAATGCTGTGAGTGGGTGTGTTCCCTGCAATTGTCAATGACATGGAAGAAAATTGATGATGAAAATGATAAAGTTAAAAATGGGAAAGACAAAGAGAAAAAAGACATAGAGAGGAATTCAGATGAGGATAACATTTTGAATGATTTGCTAGATTCAAGACTTCCTCCATATAATGATGTGTCACAAACACTCAGACCACCTTCTCAGGACAAGAGAGCAAGAGAATTGGGTATGAGTATGCATGCATCTGGAGTGTTGACTGTCTCTGAACGTGAAGCAGGACCTAGTGGGATTATTCCTTCTAATGATGCATTTGCTACTGCTGTCGCTAGTGTTTCTATTATGTGAAAAGGTAAGGAGTGAGATAAATATTTTCTAACTGAATTTGGAGATATTATACAGGTTTCGATTTGTGTAGAGATATTGACTGCATTCAATTAAGATGAAATAAGATATTTGAGTGAGGAAGCAGCTACATGTGTGTGAGCATATCATAGGCTTGAGGATTTAGCAGAAGAGTGTACATTTAATTTAAATAGAAAGACAAATTTACACTGACATTATAGAATCGATTTGAGGTGAATGGAATGGGTTTAAGGACCTTATGTGTGCACATCAGAGATTTAATTAATTGTATAAGGGACTGAGCAGATTTACAAGACATACAAGGATAAGTGGAAAATAAAAAGTGGTAAGTTAAGAAAGAAGAAATCAGAAGAAGTGGCTATGACTGTGAGTGAACCTAAAATGAAAATGGTTGTGACTGTATTCCCTTTGTGAGAAGTTCTTGGAAGGGCATATATGCATATTCCATGAATATGATCTCATGTGTGTGCATTTACAATGAATTTTCCAAAGTTTAGGAGGAATTGAATAGATAGTTTACAGAAGTGGAGAGACTAGTGAAAATTTCAAAGGTGCTGTGGGTAGATCTAAATATGTTGATTGAAATTGTTGTCCCAAGAGATTTGTGAGCTGGTAAGGCCAACAAGGCCAACAGAAAAGCCTCAGAAAGTTCCTCTTCAAAATGGTCCTGCACCTACTGTTGTAGAAAGGTGCAAGGAAGTGATGACATATTTGAAGATATAGGTAGCAAAGAAGGGGGTGAAGTTGAAAAAAATTCTATAGAAAATATAGTTTAGTAGATGATCCCGCAAATTAAGACGTTAACAGTTTCATGTCAGTTTTTGTGTTGGGATTTCACAAATCCAGTGGTGTGTGATGTGTTGGCAGGCTAAAATGATTGTTGAAATACTCAGATATGCAAAGTACTGTAGTGATTTGTTTGATGGGAAGCAGATAAAGCTGTAGTAAAAAGGAATGGTTGCACGTACAAAATATTTTGAGAAAGGTGCTAGAAATCAAATGGGAGATTCAGGTTATTATTCTGGTTGTGTTGATGGTGCAGGTATACGCAAGAAGTGTGTTTGCAGAAGGCAGAGAATGTTGTCCTGCAAGGAAGAGAGAGTGTTTGTGAATAACTCAAATGGGACGAATGCGAATATTAACACGTTGAAAAAAAGCACTCCTTGTCACTATTGTGTTCACTTCGGACTCTGGAAATGGGAATGTACACAGAATCCAGATCAAATTCAACATAATTTTATTCCAGAGATACAGCAGAATGCAAACCAAATAACACAGGATGTGATGCAGTAATTTGCCCCAGACCAACCAGCTTCTATGCAGAGTATGAAAAATCAAGGGCAATTCAAAGCAAATATGCTGTAGCTTCAATGATGCAGCAAAATATGAGAAACTAGCAGCCCGTCCCGACGTTGTCCGGGTATGAATTGCTGCCGTCCAGTAGTATATTGTTTTGTAGGATTTCGTATTGATAGCATTTCTTATCTGTGACAGGCCTGTGAAACGCTCCGATTCACAGTGCACTGCTGATGCACTTAAGAGTGCGCATTCAGTAGTGTGTGAACTCGAGTTTCCCTACTTTATTTTTCCTTGCAATATTATATCACGCGAACTCGACAACATGGAATGAGCAAAATTTACATTATAGAAGAACACATTAATTTGTGGTAGGCACGAGGAGACAAAGCGATTTGCCTGGAATCACAGGATGTTGAGCTGATGCCGAGATTCGAACGTGGCTCTCCAGCTCTAAAGTTCCCAATTCTAGAACTTATGGCGGGAGTTGTGTCCAAAAGTGTATGTCGGTGCTGGCCATCAATGAGAGAGACCTGTGCATTTTTCAAATCGGTGGTGAAAAAATATGAGTATGTTGCTGGAGATGTGGGCCGCCGTGCCACCAATGTAGATACCGGGGGAGGGTAAACACCCATTATTCCGCAACTTTCTTTCCACATACCATCACTGAGCATACTTTAATTACGAAAGTACCATGACTCCGCAATGCCATTATAACGCATGGCATTACATTTTATATGCTTTTACCACGCATACATTTACAACGAAATTCGTTGTAAATGCATGAATGGTAAAAGCATGTTGTTTTTTTGTTTGGATAAGGTAAGTATGGGTATAGGGGTATATGTTTTTGGGTACTGAGGTATATGTTTTGGGGTGTTTGGGTATTTTAAGGGTTCAGATATAGTTTTGGGTTATGGGGTACAGAGGTAGTTTTAGGGTTTAGGGATAGGTATGGGTTTTGGGGTACAGGGGTATTTTTAGGGTTCAGGGCTAGGTTTGGGTTTGGTGGTATAGGGGTATTTTTAGGGTTCAGGGGTAGGTTTGGGTTTTGGGGTACAGGGGTATTTTAAGGGTTCAGGGTTAGGTTTGTGTTTTGGGGCACAGGGGTATTTTTAGGGTTCAGGGCTAGGTTTGGGTTTTGGGGTACAGGGGTATTTCAGGGTTCAGGGGTAGGTTTGGGTTTTGGGGTACAGGGTTATTTTTATGGTTCAGGGCTAGGTTTGGGTTTTGGAGTACAGGGGTATTTTTAGGGTTATGGGGTAGGTTTGGGTTTTGGGGTACAGGGGTATTTTAAGGGTTCAGGGCTAGGTTTGGGTTTTGGGGTACAGGGGTATTTTAGGGTTCAGGGGTAGGTTTGGGTTTTGGGGTACATAGGTATTTTTAGGGTTCAGGGCTAGGTTTAGGTTTTGGGGTACATGGGTATTTTTAGGGTTCAGGTGTAGGTTTGGGTTTGAGGTACAGGTGTATTTATAGGGTTCAGGGCTAGGTTTGGGTTTTGGGGTACAGGGGTATTTTTAGGGTTTAGGGATAGGTTTGGGTTTTGGGGTACAGGGTATATTTATAGGGTTAAGATGGGTTAGTGTTTAAGGGTGTTAGGGCATTTTAAGGAGTAAGGGTGGGTTATGATTATGGGGTTCAGGGTTATTTAAAGGGAGCAGGGTGGACACCCGGAGCTGGAATGTACAGAACCTGGGAAGAAAAAACAATTAAATATTGGGCACAACGCTCGCTTTTTTTTCCCCATAATCCCGTGCCCCCCACACGCCCACGTCCCCAGCACACGCCCACAGCACACGATATGAGACTGGCATGAAGGGCGGAACATACCACACTCCCCCCGCGTTTGTCAAGCCCCCAGCACACAGCCACAGCACAACGCAGACACTCCCACAAGGGACTACTTTGTTGGCACGGTTCTTTTACCTTTTAAATGTATATGGTGGGAGTCTGTATAGCCTATGTCCTTCTGCTGCAACTGCCCTTTCCAACGCTGTATTGGGTGTTGTGATTGGTGCTGTGGTTCCTGAGATTACCCGCCTCAAAGGTTTGGGCTCTCTCTTTATTATATTAGTATAGATAAAATGCCAGGTCTCCAAACAAAATCTCCTAATGCTTCATAATGTTTTTCCCAGTTTTCAGCAATTGAGAATTCTTTGCAATGACATTGCCTGAGGAAGGAGGAGGATTGCATGTTTGATGCAGTCCTAAAGGCAGACCAGAGTGTCCCCTATGTAGATTGTGAGGTGAATGGACACCCAGTATCATTTTTGATTGATACACCTGCTATCCGCACCATGGTTGGCCACATGGAGGTTCCAAACCTACCCCTCTATGGAAGAGATAGCCAAGTTGTTGGCATTAGCAATAGAGAACTTACTAAACAAGTCTCAGCAAATGCCCCTGTATAAATTGCCCCACTAGAGAATAAGCATGAATTTCTAATTATATAAATCTTGTTAATCTACTTGGTAGGCATCTCCTTCGAAAGATGAACCACATGCTCTATTGCATAATCGATGGTCTGGCAATTCAGACGCACGATGAAGGTAAAATCGCAAGAATCAAAAGCCCATTTATTCTCAGTACTTAGAAAAAAAGATTTATATCTTGATTCAAGACACCCAGTGAAAGAGAAGGTATGGAATATTATAGGTAAAGAGACTGGAGTGATTAAGAGTGCAGGGCCAGTAAAAAGAAAGTGGGCATGAAACCCACAATCGAGAAATTGATCTAGCAGGGTATTTCAGAAGAAGTGCTAGCTAATACCTGTAACTTACCTGTGATGGAGACTAGAAATTGAGTGGATAATGGAGATTGGCCCAAGACCTGCATAAAATTAACAAAATCATAGTCCAGTATTGTCATGTGATACCAAATCCTGCTGTGATTTTGTTTCAGATGTCTGTGAATGCAGAATGGTACACAGTGGTTGACTTGTGCAAAGGGTTCTTCGCTATTCCTCTTCATGAGAATAGACAATTTCTGTTTTCATTTAAATCGTTGAATAAACTCAGCATGTTGTGTAGTATCACTTGGGTGTATACAGAGAGTCCCAAATCTTTAGCTAGATTCTAAAGAAAGGTTTGGAGAATCTGCAGACCCTCTGTGAACCAGTGCTGGTGCAGTACACCAATGACTTGGTGGTCACATTTAAAACAAAAGAAGATTGCTCTTTTGAAATATCTTGCAGACAATGGGCAAAGATGTCACCCACGAAAAATCAGAATTGTATGAAAGAAGCCATCTATTTCGGACATTACATTGAGAAAAGGGCAAGAAAAATGTCTAAAGAATGTGTTTCTGTAACCCTGGAATTAATCCTCCAACTACACAAAGGGAAGTGATGATATTTTTGGAAATGTTTGGCTACTGCAGACAGTGGATTCGAAAAATGTATTCTGAGGTTAACTCACAGTGATATAAATGATCTGGTGCAATTCGTTGAGTGTCTTTATTAAACTCAGAGATGAACTCTGCAGTGCACCCGCCCTAGGAATGCCAAATTCTGAAAAATACTTGTACCTGGTCTGTCATGAGAGAGAAGGTGTGCATTGTCATTATTAACTCAAAATCATGGTGAAGTGATGTGGCCTGTCATTTACTATTCTGCCACATGTGATCCAGTAGATACAGCACTTCCTAGCTGCTTGAAGTTAGTAGCAGACGTTTGTCTTGTAAGTGAACAAAGCAAGGGGATTGTGATGGGTTGTAAACTCATTGGGTTGATTCCTCTTTCAGTGGAAATTTTGTTGACTCGTACTCGAACTTAGCTCCTTGAAAACATAGACTAACACAGTGTGAGCAAAACATTCTAGCAGCCGACAACATTTCAATCAGAAGATGCAATACCATGAATCCTGCAACTCTTTTGCCAATTGTAAACAGAGATGATGGGGAAGATGAAGATTGGCAGTTCCCCTGCCTGCATCACCCACGCAAGCATCAGCAACACCTACAATACCCCCTGACCCAACACCACACAACTCTGCAAACCCGTACCGGAACACTCACTTACATGCATGCTACTCAACACATGATCTCTCAGCACAAACGCAACCAAAATCTGGAACCTTCTGAGCAGCAACGCATCGGACCTCCTCTTCCTCAAACCCACGTTTGCACACAACATCATCAGTGCAATAACAGCAGGCTACATGATCACATGACAATACCGCTTTCACAAGCCAGGAATAGGACTCTCAGTCAACTACAAAGGCTCAATCAATTGCTCAGCATCCACAGAAAGCACCACTCCAGTCATCAAATCAAATCAAATCAGGTGTTTGCTGAGCGCGACTACTCACCCGTAAGGGTCTCAAGGTGCTGGGGGGTGTGGGGGGTTCACAGGTTCCAGTCCATCAAGTAGGGGGTCTGTCAAAGAGCCAGGTTTTGAGGTTTCTTGCGAAGATGGGGAGCGATGTTATCTGTCTGAGGTGGAGCGCAAGGTCGTTCAAGGCACTGGCCGCGCGGAAGGAGAAGGGGCGGCCTCCCGTTCTGGTCTTTCTGGTGCGGGGGACCACGGCGTAGGAGAGCTGGGCTGATCGTAGGGTCCTTTGGGGAGTGTGGAATTTGAGTTGGATGTTCACGTATGCTGGTCTGGTGTCGTGAAGGGCCTTGTGAGTGTGGGTTAGCATCTTAAAGGTGGCTCTTGCTTCGATGGGGAGCCAGTGGAGTGTGCGCAGGTGCTCTGAGATGTGGCAGTGGCTTGGCAGGTTGAGGACTAGTTTTGCTGCGGCATTTGGATGTTCTGTAGCTTGCGGGTGAGTTCTTTGTTTATTCCGGCATAGAGTGCGTTGCCGTAGTCAAGCCTGGTGGTGACCAGGGCATAAGTGACGGTCTTTCTGTGTTCGAGGGGGATCCATTTGAAGGTCTTACATAGGAGGCAGAGGGAGTGGAAGCAGGAGGACGAGACGGAGTTGATCTGGCGGTCCATTTTGAGCTCTGAGTCCAGGATGATTCCCAGGTTGCATGCGTGGTCCGTGGGGGTGGGCGGGCTTCCGAGGGCAGGGGGCCATCTGTTGTCGTTCCAGGTGTCTGGGTATGGGCCCATGATGAGTACTTCCATTTTGTTTGTGTTTCGTTGTAGGCAGCTGTTTTTTCATCCATTTGGCGACGGCTTCCATGCCTTCTCTAAAGTTGTGTCTGGCAGTGTTGGGTTCGTTGGATAGGAAGAGGATGAGTTGGGTGTCGTCTGCGTATGGCACAATGTTGAGTCCGTAGGTTCTGACGATGGGGGCGAGCGGAGCCATGTAGACGTTGAAGAGCGTAGGGCTGAGGGAGGACCCCTGGGGGACTCCGCAGGTGGTAAGTGTAGGGTCTGAGAGGAAAGGGGGAGTCTGACCCGCTGTGTTCTGCCAGAGAGGAAGGAGCGGATCCAGTCGGGGGCCTTGTCTTGGATACCTGCGTCGTGGAGTCTGCGTATTAGGGTGCGGTAAGAGACTGTCTCTAACACCGCTGAGAGGTCGAGGAGGATGAGGGCTGCTGTTTCTTCTCTATCCAGTAAGGTACGGATGTCATCTGTTGCGGCAAGGAGGGCGGTTTCCGCAGCTGGGACAAAATTGTGCAAGCAGACTGGCTCAACATCCACAGCATGGAACAACCGAACACCACTGACAACCTCAACAAAGATATCACGGACTTCAACAATTGGATCAAGTACTGTGCAGACTCTCTAGCACCCACCAAACTCAACGAGCAAAGAAGAACCCACAAGCAAGCCAGCTGATACATAGCGAACCTTATAGACTCCAAACAGCACTGAAAACAGCTACAAACAAAATGGAGAGCCAGCTGCAAAACCACCGACAGCACCACCTACAATGCTGCAGTTGACCTTCTTGATCATCAAGGACTTTACTACACCCAGCCAACAGTGCCACCCCCTCCCAAGAACTCTGCAACGCCCTTTCAAACTTCTTCACCACAAATTCTCAAGCATCTACAGCAACTCTGCACACCAAACAAACCCAACCTATTTGATTGCCAGCCTGCCCAACACCAACTAAAGTGACCACATAACCAAATGGGAAATTCAATGCAGAGAAGATACAATCATGATCGTGAAGTCCATGCACTAAGGGGCCCTAACAGATCCCTGCCTCCACCACATCTACAACCTGGGAGCAGCACCAATCAGCACCACCCTTACCCACATCATCAACACCCTGATCACAACCTCCACATTCTCTGAAGACTGGAAGCATGCCACAGTCAATGCCCTCCTCAAGAAGCCATTGTTCAAACCGAACCAACTGAGTAACGTCCGTCCAATCTTCCTGCTCTCCTACCTAGCCAAAGTCATAGGAATAGCCTTCAACAAGCAACACTCAACTTGATGTGAACTACACCACCTTCTGGACAACACAATGAGTTCTTTTTTAAATGTACAGCACCAAAAACACCCTCATTGCAGCCACCAACGATATAAGGCCCATCCTACACCTAGGACACACAGCAGCCCTCATCCTGCTCAACCTTTCTGCAGTATTCAACAGAGTTTCCCACAGCATTCTCATCAGAAAACTTCATTAGATTGGCATCCAAAGACCCACACTCAAATGCATCTGCTCCTTCCTCATGGGAAAACCCCCAAAAGTGTGACTGCCATCCTTCACATCAGAGTTCGTGAACCTGGTGTGCATAGTACCTCAGATATTGTCCCTCAGCCCTACCCCTTTCAATGTCTACATGACACCTCTTGCCAACACTATCCTATCACAAGGCTTCACCATCATCTCCTACGCTGACGACACCCAACTCATCCTCTCACTTATGGACAACATTAACACCACCAGAACCAACTTCTCAATTGCATGACCATAGTAGCAGAATTGCTAAGAACAACTGCCAGAAAATGAACTCCGAAAAGACCGTAGTACTGGGGTTCCAAAACAAGACCTCCCCATAGGACACCACCTGGTGGCCAACCGAGCTAGGACCAACACCAAGCGACAATGCCAGAAACCAAGCACTCATGGCTAAAAGGCTCAGTTATGGCAATGCACTCTACACTGGAATCTCCAAGCAGTTCACAAACAGACTCCTGGCCATCCAGGTTGCTGCCACAAGGCTCATCCTCAGCCTCCCAAGCTGCACTAAGATCTCACCTCACCTCAGAGAGCTCAAATGGCTCTTCATCCACCAAGACAGTCAGTTTAAACTTCTCACGCACACATAAAAAGCCTTGCACAACACTGGACCAGCATACATGAGCAACAGAATACAATTCCCCAAGCCAGCCAGATATCTAGGCTCAGTCTCACTATCAATCACACACACCACCTTCATTCGCAAAAGCACAGCAGGATGGCGCAAGTTCTCCTACACAGCACTCAAAAGGAGGAACAAACTCCCTCTGCACATCAGAGCCTCCTTCCCACTTCCTGAGTTCTGCAAGAAACTGAACACCTGGCTATTCGAATGACCATGTGGGGGCCTTCTTGTCTTACTTCCGCCTAGCACCTGGATACCCTGCACGGGTGATTACCTCGTCCTACACTTAACATACCATTACATAATACAACATAACCTAACATAACATTGTAACCATGATTGCACTGATGTAACCAAATTGTGCACCAAACCAAAACCAGACAGAGTAGGTGTTCCACTTGAACAGGTGGAACAGGTGGATCAGATCCTATTTGTGAATGGTTCTTGCCTGGGAGATCGTCCAAAAAAGTATGAGCATCATATGAAGCCTGCACTATATTGAATATTGTGGAGCATCATATTAGTGGAATGTAACCTCAACACAAATAGCAGATCTTATTGCATTAACAAGAGCATGCTGCCTAATTAATCAATTGAGTGTGACAATCTTTATTAAGAGTCGGTACGGGCTTGGTTTGTACCACAATATTGGACAATTGTGGTCACAAAAGAGTTTTATCATTTCTAATGGTGCCACGATCTCTAATGGGACATGTATTCTGGAACTTTTCAAAGCATTTCAGCAACCTAAATAGATTTATGGGGTAAAATGTGTTGTCCATAAACCTGGAAATTATATAACTACATTGTGCAATTGTTATGCTGAATAAGTGGTAAAATATTGTGCTCTTGAATGTGTAACAATCTATTCAACAGAAAAAGAACAAGGGTAAAAAGTTCAACAATGTGAAACTATTAATGACCCTGTTCATGATAATATTAATGGCAATGCAAATGAAAATGTAAACTATTTCTTGTTAAATAGAGTTCACACATTAAGTGAGCTTAGGGAGCTCCAGAACAAGGCACCAGAGGATGTAAATTGAAGTTGAGAACACACACAATAGAAAGGTAGCTGAAAGTCTGTGTCGGCTTTATGTTACCTGCCAAAAGGTAAATGCACTGAAGAGAGCACAGATGGCTTTTAGTCACATGGAAAAAGTCAAACAGTCCTTTTACGAGACTTCAGGTTGACTTAGTTGAGATGGCAGCTTATAATGGCCTTCAATACATTTTAATAGTTGTCTGGTTTTTCTTCATGTGAGTTGACACCTTTTCGACTTTGCAATGCAATAGCATGACAGTGGCCAAATTATTATTGAGGAAGCTGAACCCTAAATTTGGTATGCCGGCTTCTCAAGGACAGATAAAAGTAGTCACTTTAAGAGTGAAATCATGAAGTTGCTATGAGCACCTTTACAAACTGAACACAAGTTGCATTGTAGTTGCAGACCAGAAGGATCAGGAGATGTAGAGTGAGTAAACGGCACTTAAGTTGGCAAAGGTATGTGCCTCGAGATTATTGAAATGGCCACATGCACTTCGAATTGTTTTTATGAGTCTCAGAAGTACAACAGATCAAAAGACAGTACTTTCGCCTCCCAAGATATTGATGGAGTGGGACATAAGAAATCCTTCAATGCTTTGATCTGCCTTTATATCTTTCAGTGCTGACATTGTATTAGAATACTGTAAAGGCCTGGCTGAAGTCATACACTCTATCTCTCATCAGATGAACTTGGCAACACCATCATCAAAAGAAGATGTTTGCCACACTCTCCAGGCTTGCCTACAGTCAAGTTGAGTCTTAAAAATCTTCCACAGGAAATTGGTTTGCAGCTGAAAGAAAGATTCCAGATAAAAACAAGAACCAAGTAACAAATAAAGACGAATCAGTAGTAGTCATAGGTAGATCTTAAGATGGAAATTTACACCATGGAGATAAAAGGTCTGAGATTGTGGGAGGTCGAAAAAGCGTATAAGAAAGTCCAAAAGCCAGAGACAATCAGAGAGGAAGCACAGCAAGCTGAACAAAACCCTGTTGACAGTGAAAGTGAACAGCCTGAAGTTTGCAGAACTGCACGGCTTCTCGGGACGCTCAGAGCACTTTATAGGGGCTTTACCCTTTTTAATCCCCGCAATTGTTACCTATTTTAAAAATGCCACCTCACTGTTTAAAACTCTTGACTGCTGCCACAATACCACAGTATTTCATTTGCATACCCGCACTTTAAAAAAAAAACGAATCTACCTCATTTCCCGCCGCTTTGGCGTGGCTAGAATTCTCGTGTGCGCCATGTTGTGTGAGAGAGGGTTGGGCTTACTGACATCTGCGGGCGCCTTTTTGAGTAGCACTCTAGCTGTCTGGCTGCTCCTCAAGAACATCATTTATAAGTAAGGAGATGCAAGCGCGCAGCGCGCTGTGCGCACACCCAGCAGGTGCGCCGTCGGCGCGCAAGCGCGCAGCGCGCTGTGCGCGCACCCAGCAGGCGCGCCATCGGCGCGCAAGCCGGTCTGTGTCAATCTGCGCCCCGGAGGCGCGAGGCGCCGGTTTTGCTGCCCGTTTAGGCAGCGCCCAAGGACGTATAATTTATGGTAGAGAACAACTGCTAAAGCTCGGTAAGGTAGAACATAAAGCGTCCCCAGCCCTGGCATGTGTAAGAAAGGCTGGAAAGATCCTTTTTGGGGGTCGGATCAACAACCGGTCCCTGGTCAAACACTCTACCGAGGTATCGGGCATGCTAGAGGACTTGGGACTTGATGCTCTGTTCCTAACAGAGACTTGGACTAATACAGAGTCAGCTGTTGATATTGGTTGTGCATGCCCCATTGGTTATAACATTCTTGATAAGCCCAGAACCACGGGCAGAGGAGGAGGTGTGGGGATGATATTTAAGGAGGAGCTGGACCTTAGACTCTACCGGTAGATGAAGTGGTGGGGATAGAAATGTTGGGGTTCTCCCTACACTCTTCTAGTGGGAACCTCCTCACAGGACTGGTGTGTTATCGACCTCCGGGTGTACACTATCAACATCTCCTTGAATGTATCACCAACCTGGCACTGGCACATTCTAATAGGATCATCCTAGGTGACTTCAATCTCTGGGAAGATGAGAATGTCAATAGTCATTTATTTGACTTAAGGCAAGCATGTGCAAACTTGAATCTTTCCCAATTGGTGGAAGGTTCCACACATCTGGGAGGTCATACCCTAGACCTGATATTCTCCAATCAGTCATCTACTAAGATACTTAACATCATACCACAGACCTGGTCTGACCACTATCTTATTCACTTTAACATCAGGCTGGAAAATAACGGGGATAGTGCTGGTCAGCAAAGGTCTTATAGGAAGGGCAGGGAATGGGTGAAACTTACTAAATCTGGAACTCCAATTTCTGACCTGGATGTTACCCATTTTGAACCTACGTTGACTGTAGAAGAAAACTACAATGCATTCACAAAACACATAGTTGATATCCTGGACCAGGTAATCCCCATAAAGGTTATAAAAAATAGAAGTAAAATATTGGCTCCGTGGTTTAATGAGGAGCTCAAATAACTCCGTGCGCGCCGCAAGACGGCAGAGAGAAAATGGAGGAAAGGATATGATGAGGATGATAAGAAAGTTCTCAGACGGATACAGGTGCAATACAAAGAGGAAATCCTCAAGGCCAAGGCAGATTTTTATGCCAGTTCTATTATACAGGTGCCGAATAGTACTAAAGTACTGTTCAAAATTATCAAGGACCTTTCCTCCCCTATCTGCCTGGAAAATAAAGTGGTAGCCTCCCAAAAACTATGTGATGAAATAGATACATATTTCCAAGACAAGATTACTAAAATCGTGAGAAACCTGCATATCAACGACAAGTATGAACAACCTCACCCTGAACTAGGGATCGAGGCAGTCCCACAACAGTCTGTCTATCTAGATAACTTCCAAGCCCTTACAGAAGAGGAATTTGCCTGTTTGGGAGATATTGTATCCTCTGGATCCCCCTTGATCCTCTTCCCCACAAAATATGGAAATCTCTTGGCCTTTCAATGGCTGAGGCAGATCTGCAATCAGTCTCTGGAAGAAGGAATAGTCCCGGAGCGCTTGAAACTGGCAGTGGTCTTTCTACTGATAAAAAAACCTTCTCTGGACCCGTCAATACCAGCAAACTTTAGACCTATCTCACTTCTCCCCTACCCAGTGAAGATACTTGAGAAGGTGGTCAGTAGGTCTCTGTCGCGTTTCCTCGAGGAGAACAATCTTTTAGATATAGACCAGTTTGGTTTTCGGCCCGGACACGGGACTGAGACGGCTCTGGTCACCATGCTGGACAACCTGCGGATGCGAGCCGACAACGGGAATACTACAGTGATAGTACTTCTCAACATGTCGGCCGCATTCGACACGGTGAACCATCTCATACTGGTGGAAAGATTGAAGAGGATAGGAGTGAAAGGCCGGGCGCTGCAGTGGTTTCAATCTTATTTAGATGGTCGACAGCAGATGGTAACTCTAGCACCATTCTCCTCTGGTAGATCTCTGGTCGCCCATGGGGTGCCGCAGGGCTCCGCGATCAGCCCCATTCTATTTAATGTCTACCTGCAACCCCTGCTCTCCATCATAAAGTCCTCCGGGATCTGTCTAGTCAATTATGCCGATGATACACAACTAGCCTTCTCCTTGGAAGGGGACCATGCAATATCTCTGGAGGCGTTCGGGCATTGCATTCGGCAGACGGCTGATTGGCTTAGGAGGAACTAATTACAATTTAATAGCGGAAAGACTTAGGTAGTATACTGCTCCGCTGGAAGGATATCTAGACTTTTTCCATCTGACTTTAGACTCACACCAGAGGAGGAACCTTTAATACCGGTTAGGAAGGTTGTTCGTAATTTGGGTGTGATGTTTGATGACGACCTTCAGATGGAATCTCAGGCAAGTAAGACCACCAGTGTTTGTTTTGCCTTAATTCATTTGCTACGGAAAATACTCCCTCTACTTCCTAAAGAGGCTCGTCCTCTGGGGGTAAGTAGCATTGTGGGAAGCAGGCTGGATTATTGCAACTCCCTCTACTTGGGGGCCCCTGCCTATATTCTTCAGGGACTGCAAAGAATCCAGTCTGCAGCAGCTAAACTGGCTCTTGGCAGGCTACGGAGCTCCTCCTCTACCCTGGCTTTGAGAGAGCTACACTGGCTGCCATTCAGGGAGAGGGTCCATTTTAAGACTCTCTGCTTGGTCTTCCGAGCGGTGCATGAACTAGGTCCTATTCCTCTTCAGAAAAGATTCTAACGGTATTGCCCGATTAGACAGCTTTGCTCCACTAGGGCGTGTTTGCTGACGATTCCTCGGTTTAAACGTTCAAGGTTAGGAGGCAGGACATTCATCGTGGCTGGTGCACGGCTATGGAATGAACTCCCTCTGAGCCTTAGACAAGCCAACTCCCTGCTAGAGTTCCGTAGGAACTTGAAAACCTGGTGCTTCCCTAAGGCGTAAGCCCAACCCTTCCATCCTGTTCTGCTGCGACCTGTTCTATTCTGGTCTAAGACTGTAGTCTGAAGCGCCAGGATACCCGTAGGGTGACAGTATGCGCTATATAAGATCCTAATCAAATCAAATCAAATGATCAACAAGAGTAAAAACGCCAAACAAAACGTATGTTGCTCCTGAATGGTCCTTATTTGGCAGGTGTGAAAGATTATGATCTGATAAATTGGAAGTTTATTTTTCAAGAAGACCACCATGAGCTATTGAGAAATAAAAAAGAGGGATTTCTTGTTTTGGTTAATAAGCAAGAGTTTTGTGCATAGTATTTAATAGCTAGAGCCTGTTTTGTTTTGTACCTTAAGTATCCAGTCGGAAATATTAGATTTCCTTTACTGGATTTGTTTTAAACACATACAAACTGAGTCTTGAACTGAACTTAACAAAAAATGATTTCAGTTTTGAGTGTGATTTTGTACCTTAGATTTAATAATATTTTTTTGGGTATATTTGTATAGGAGCAGTATGGCAACCAACACGCAAAGGTGCTGTAAAAGTTTGAGCATACTTGTATTGATCATAATAATTATAATATTAGCTAGCCTACTGTTATGCTTAATTTTGCCAGCTGGATATGCTTCATCACAAGTAGAGGACAGTGAATTAACCACTGGTCAGAACAATATAGTAGACATGAGATTAAACATAAAGATAGGTCTATTGGAAATTATAAAGAGAACACATATTAATTTGTTAGTGGAATACATAATTGTTATGCATGTACATTTTTACCTGCTTTGTTTTCAGAAGGGGTAGCATATCTGCAGCTTCCTGTGACTTATTCTCTATTGTGTAATACTTTTGTCAACATTGATTGAAAGTTCCAGGTGCTTTACCTCAGTAAAGTCAAATTTTCTTTGGAAGATCTTCCTAAAGCTGAGAATCTGAAACCTCTTTCTAACCATTTGAGACTTATTATGCATGCAAGCCTGGACAACACAAGATGATGGGCATATTTTTACAAGGCCACCCTGTTGCACTGACCCAGGACTTTTCATACTGGGCTTAGTCATGGATGCAAGGGGAAACTGGGGACCTTGAGTTCCTAAAGAGTGTCAAACATTTTCCAGCTCGGTGGGGTGCATCTTTAATTTGGCTAACCACATTGGGAGAAAAAACGTTGTTTCCCTCCTGGAGGTCTATAGAAGAAAATGCATCCCAGTCCTAATATAAGGTTCAGAAATCTAGGGATATTCCAACACAAGACCCCTTCAAGGTGAGCAAAATAGGCTGTTCAGGCAAGTCCTGAGTGTTCCACCTGCATGGTCTAGCCACATTATTCATAAGGAGCTTGGGATGGAATATGCTGAAGATATTATGAAGTTGGCCCCCTTATCCTGTGGTGCTCGATTTGGGCACACCTACATGCTTCACTAATTAGAGAGATCATTAATGACACCTTCTCATGCAAGATAGTCTTGAAAATTCCCTGGTTTCAATATATTAAGTCAGAACTGACAAGGCTAGAAAAAAAGGCCGACCCTTTTCACCAACCCAACTACTATATCACAACTGATTTGGCTTTGGCCCAAAAAAAATTCAAGTCAAGGATGAAAGTTCCTAGGGAGGAACTTCAACTTGACAAACCGGATGTCAGGGAGCATGAGCTACATGGTTCGCTAACCCTGGAACCATATTTGGAATGGATTGATGAATTCTGGGACCGACTATTACTAACCAAGTTTAGGCAAGGATCGTGATGTGGCTCTTTAGCTTATCCGCTGCCAATTTGAGCATTCCAAAGTATTGATATGCCCATGTGACAATTCCTTCCCACAAAGTTTGTTGCATTTGACTTTCTCCTGACAATTTTATTTTGATCTCACCAAAAGGTTTTTACTTCCCATTATCAAGAACAGGGCATCAACAATTCTTGATTAGTCATGATATATTTGCAGCAAATTACATCTCCATCTAACTGTGTCAATATGTACTAATTTTTCAAATGTGCAATTAGAAGAAGGAAATTATTGATGTTTTAATGGGACAGTAGTTTTTGGGTGGGTTGTAATATCTAACTAATTGAGGGATCTGCAGTGACTTTTGATTTTTAACAAAAAGATATTTGGTTGGCTATGTGGTTTTCTATTCATTTTTTTTTTTTACTTTATGTAATATTGGCATTTTACCCTGGTCGCAAGTGATTTTATGCTATCTGAAATTTGCACTTTATTTTCAACTAATTCATATGTAGGAGGGAAAGAAATATGCCCTTTTCTTCTACCCAATATGGTAGAAAGAAGGATCTATTGTGGACTGAATCAGCTTTGTACGTTATGACTATAGTACTCTGTGGCACTGTTTGCTGCCTGTCTCTGAATGGGGATGTGTATCACCTGGTGTTTTTATTTATTTTTGTAATCAATTTCAATTTAATGGATTGCTGTATATATATCTGTCATATGTTTTATAGCTACTTTCGTAATCGAAATAAAGTGAATATGATTTCTTTTTTAAATTATGCATGCTCAAACTAATTTGAAATCTAACTTGACTAAAAGTTAGTTGATGTGCAAATTGAGTGATGTGGAACATGAGTTTGTTAGTAAAGAATATAATGAGAGAAGAGTACAATTATTAGATACTGGAAAGAAGTGAAATAAAGACATTTGCAGGAACAGGTAGAAGAGTAGTTCAGGAAATAGAGAATGCATCGTAGAGAATGGAGCAAATGTGAAAGGGAGTGATGTTTATGGCAAACACAAGGAGATGATTGACGGAGTGCTGAAACTTTTCAGACACTTACCCCAGTCACAGTCCTGGGTTGAATCCATCATCGTTCTTTAGCTCACTTTGCCACCCAAGCTCAGAACCCAGCCATTTGCAAATCAGTCTTGACCCTGTGCCTCATGGGAACAGTCCAGCCAGAACTGCCAAGCCAAGTCTTCCCTGGACCGTAAACAAGCATCCTGGGACCGATCAGCCAGGCTAGCTTGAATCTAGTGGCAAAGTGATCAAGGGACCCACGTCTCAGCATACCCTGCCAACTTAGGGCAAACAAACAAACACAGAGATGTTGGATGGATTGCTGAAACTCTTCAGACACTCACCCCCAGTTACAGATCTGGGTTGAATCCATCATTGTTATTTAGCTCACTGCGCCACCCCAGTTTAGACCCAGCCATATGCAAATCAGTCTTGATCCTGTGCCTCATGAAAACAGTCCAGCCCGAACTGCCAAGCCAAGTCTTCCCTGGACCGTAAACAAGCATCCTTGGACCGATTTTGGGCTAACACCCCTCATCAGCCAGGCTAGCTTGAATCTATGGCAAAGTGATCAAGGGACCCACGTCTCAGCATACCCTGCCAACTTAGGGCAAACCAACAAACACAGAGATGTTGGATGGAGCGCTGAAACTCTTCAGACACTCACCACAGTTACAGATCTGGGTTGAATCCATCATCGTTCTTTACCTCACGTCACCACCCCAGTTCAGACCCAGCCATATGCAAATCAGTTTTGACCCTGTGCCTCATGGGAACAGTCAAGCCAGAACTGCCAAGCCATGCCTTCCCTGGACCGGAAACAAGCTTCCGAGGACCTGTTTCTGGCATTTCAGCCGTCTTCAGCCCGGCTTTTTTGAATCCAGAGGCAAAGTGAGCAAGGGACTCACGTCTGAGCATACCCTGCCAACTTATGGTGAACAAAGTGGTACAAAAGGGGGTGGTGATGGACGGAGCATCTGAACCAATCAAACACTCACACCCAGTCAACAGATCTGGGTTTAATCCATCACCGTTCTTTAGCCCACTCTGCCACCCCAGTTCAGACATGGCCATGTGCAAATCAGTCTGACCCTGTGCCTCATGGGAACAGTCCAGCCCGAACTGCCAAGCCATGCCTTCCCTGGACCGGAAACAAGCTTCCGAGGGCCGGTTTCTGGCATTTCAACCGTCTTCAGCCCGGCTTGCTTGAATCCAGTGGCAAAGTGAGCAAGGGACTCACGTCTGAGCATACCCTGCCAACTTATGGCGAACAAAGTGGTACAAAAGGGGGTGGTGATGGACGGAGCATCTGAACCAATCAAACACTCACACCCAGTCAACAGATCTGGGTTTAATCCATCACCGTTCTTTAGCCCACTCTGCCAACCCAGTTCAGACATGGCCATATGCAAATCAGTCTGACCCTGTGCCTCATGGGAACAGTCCAGCCCGAACTGCCAAGCCATGCCTTCCCTGGCCCGGAAACAAGCTTCCGAGGACCGGTTTCTGGCATTTCAGCCGTCTTCAGCCCGGCTTGCTTGAATCCAGTGGCAAAGAGAGCAAGGGACTCACGTCTGAGCATACCCTGCTAACTTATGGCGAACAAAGTGGTACAAAAGGGGGTGGTGATGGACGGAGCATCTGAACCAATCAAACACTCACACCCAGTCAACAGATCTGGGTTTAATACATCACGTTCTTTAGCCCACTCTGCCACCCCAGTTCAGACATGGCCATATGCAAATCAGTCTGACCCTGTGCCTCATGGGAACAGTCCAGCCCGAACTGCCAAGCCATGCCTTCCCTGGACCGGAAACAAGCTTCCGAGGACCGGTTTCTAGCATTTCAGCCGTCTTCAGCCCGGCTTGCTTGAATCCAGTGGCAAAGTGAGCAAGGGACTCACGTCTGAGCATACCCTGCCAACTTATGGCGAACAAAGTGGTACAAAAGGGGGTGGTGTTGGACGGAGCATCTGAACCAATCAAACACTCACACCCAGTCAACAGATCTGGGTTTCATCCATCACCGTTCTTTAGCCCACTCTGCCACCCCAGTTCAGAAATGCCAGAAACCGGTCCTCGGAAGCTTGCTCACTTTGACACTGGATTCAAGCAAGCCAGGCTGAAGACGGCTGAAATGCCAGAAACCGTTCCTCGGAAGCTTGTTTCCGGTCCAGGGAAGGCATGGCTTGGCAGTTCGGGCTGGACTGTTCCCATGAGGCACAGGGTCAGACTGATTTGCATATGGCCATGTCTGAACTGGGGTGGCAGAGTGGGCTAAAGAAAGGTGATGGATTAAACCCAGATCTGTTGACTGGGTGTGAGTGTTTGATTGATTCAGATGCTCCGTCCATCACCACCCCCTTTTGTACCTCATAGGGTATGAAAGGCAGAAGTTTCCTGATCATTTTCAGGATACACCAAATCGATGATGTTAACTTGTTTGACTGTGCCTCGTGTGACAGTTTATTGTCCAGGAGCACTCCCAAGTTTTTTACCTTATTCACTGGGGACGGGCGGTTTCCAAGGATGCCGGGCCACCATTCCTGGGACCCGGTTTGCATGTCTAAACCCAACAGCATGACCTCACTTTTATCTCCGTTCCATGTTAGGCAAATACCCTGCATCCAGTGATTGATCTGTTCCATGCAGTATTTGAACCTGGCGGCTGTCTCTTTCGCATTGTTTGCAATGGATACCACTATTTGGGTGTCGTCCGCGTAGGAAACCGGGAGGAAGCCGCAGTTCCTTATTATTGCCGCCAGGGGTGCCACGTACAAATTAAATAGAGCGGGACTTAACGAGGACCCCTGAGGTACCCTGCATGGGGAGTTAAGGGATTTGGATTTGGCCTCTCCCGCCTCGACCGTGAAAGTCCTATTAGATAGGTATGAAGCCAACAGAGTCCGAGCTGTCTTGTGCACTCCTGCTTCAGTGAGATGGTAGAGGAGAGTGTCGTGGTTTACCGTGTCAAAGGCCGCCGAGAGATCTAACAAAATCAAGGCGGCCTTTCCTCCGGCATCCAGTACACTCCTAAGTTCCTCCGTAGCCATCAGTAGTGCTGTTTCTGTTCCGTGCCCTTCTCGGAAGTCAAATTGCGAATGGTCTAGTACATTTGCTTTCATGAGAAATTGAGACAGCTGTCTATTCAATAGCTTCTCAAGAACTTTAGCAGCGAACGTACCTATTCTCCCAATAGGTCTATAATTTCCTGGTTCTTGTGGGTCTAAACTGGGTTTCTTAAGTAGCGGCAGTACTGATGCTGTTTTCCATGCTTCTGGAAAGAGGCCGGATCTAATTATTTCTGAGAAAAGCAGGCCTAATTGCTCCCTCAAAAGATCAGCGAAAAGGTGCATCACCTTAGGCGGACAGGAGTCCGTTGTGCCCCCAAATTTTATTGACCTAACCACCTGGAGTATTTGTTCAGTGGAAGGAGGGTGAAAGTGGAATAGGTGGTCCTGTATGTGGGGTGAAATCTCGTCCTGCACTTTTGTGTTGGGCCGCTGGTGTGTGAGATCCACTGACATCTTGAAGGACTCATAAACTACAGAAACTTTATCTACAAAGAACTGGTCCAGATTATTGCAGAAATCTGAACTAATTTCTGTTCGAATGGAGCTGTCCGTTCTAGTAAATTTTTTGACTTTGGAGAAGAGTTCTTTGCTGGAGTTTTTTGCCTCCTCTATTTTTTGCGTAAAGTATTTGCTTTTTTCTGTCAGTATTAGTTTTTTATAAATGGCCAGTGAGGTTTTGTAGTCCTCTTTTGGCCCTTGATCATAGTTTGACCTCCATCTTTTTTCAAGCTTTCTGCAATGTTGTTTTTGTAACTTTAGTGAATTCGAGAACCAAGGTTGGGATGGAGTTTTCCTCCTTGACAAGTAGTTTTTTTGGGGGACTGTTACTTTGATGGCCGAGTGTATCCAGCTCGAGATTTGGTTTGTGGCTATATTGCAATCTTTGTCTAGCTCTGGGGTAGACCTTATTAGATGTTTTTTTAGTTGCGGCGCATTCATTTTTGACCAATTAAGGAAGGTAGCGTGTTTGAGGGATGGTGCAGGTTGTCAGATAGCAGGTCACCGCGCCTGCCTAGACGACAAGTCCCATCAACATTGGGCTCAGAACTACTGTTCCCAGAATCCCCGGCGGGAACACAGGATATTATGGGGCGGAGCCTGACAAACAGGGCTCGTGATTTTGTTAGACAGAGGTAGCGGCCGCTCCTCTGTGTTCCTGGAGATTCCTGTGGAGCTTCGGTAATCCTGCTTGGAAATCCAAAGACCCGCCCGGTATTTGCGATAAGCGCTGGCTAGCGCGTCAGCTTTGTTGGGATTTCTCCGTGTCTTTTTGCCTTGCGGCTGTGAGGACAAACATTTACTCTTTTCTTGTTTTTGCTGTGCAGAGGTACAGACGCTGTGAAGTAACAGCGGGTTGGTACATTGTGGGACATTCACAAGTGGCGGAGTGCAGGGGGGGATTAGGACCTCCACACTACCGTCACAAAGACAGTGACGTGGGATGTGCTTAGACCTTTTGTTTACTTTGGATTTAAGTACCAAAGCGGATGACTGTAGTGCAGGAACTACGTCATGCCGTGTTTGGGTTAACCTTCGAGTATTGATTAAGAGCTGGTGACATTTACGCTATTTGCAACAAAGGAGGAATACAGCGTAAATAAAGAGGCTCTCCTTGTTTTTCTCTTGGTATTAGTGTGCTACAACTTCCTGGTGCATTTCTTATTTCGCTTATGGAACTGTATTCTTCAGAGTCAGCCGAGTAATGGCTAGGGGGTATGTTACTAGCATTAACTAATGTTTTAGGTAGATGGTGTGTTATGCCTTATGTCTTATACGTTCTCTTATGTTTATGCAGGACAGAAGGAAGGCTGGAAACACAGCAGTATGGTGTATGTGCACGGTTCTCTACAGGTGAATCCACGGGTTGTGGTCTAGCGAGAATTATATGAGTGTGGGTTTTAAGAATCATATTAACCTATGTACTTGTGTCTTCCAGTTTCTTTATCCCTGCTGCCCCTTCCTTCTCCTCTTTATTCTTTCGGGTTTTTCCCCTTTTGGGGTTTTTTCCCTCACCGTATCGTCTGAACACCCTGTGTTTACACTTCAGGGTGTTTGGAGGGTCCAGAGGTGGAGCATTGTTCCTGCATGCGGATCCTGCAGAGTGTGATCCTGACAGAATCACGAGCCCAAGAATTTCACTCTGCCCGGTCCGCGTGTAGAGACAATGGCGTCTATGGAGGATGTGCTGCACGCCTTGGTTTAGGTGCAGCAGGAGTTGGCCTCCTCTAAAGCAGAGACCGCTGCTTTACGGGAAAAGGTGGAACGGTTGAGTGGAAATCCTTTTAATGCCTCGGCACTGGCATCTAATGTCCAGGTCACGGTGCCTCCACCCATTCCGCTGGCTACTCCTGAGAGGTTTTCACGGGATCCCCGCAAGGTGCATGTGTTTATGACTCAGGTCCTCATGCATTTCTCATGTAAGCCTTCTTCTTTCCCCACCAACCATTCGAGGGTGGCTTTTTTGATTTCGTATTTGGTGGGAGATGCGGCAGATTGGGCGGTACCTTTGGTTAAAGGGGACGATGCTCTTCTATCAGATTGGACAGCGTTTAAAACGGAATTCGAGAGGGTTTTTGACGGCAGAGCTACGACTTTCAGTGCTGATAGGGAGCTGTTAGCATTAAGACAAGGTAGAGGAGAATTAATCACGTATTTAACCGCATTCAATAGATTAGTGGCCGAAGCGGAATGGCCTGAGGAAAAAAGGATGTCCCTCTTCTATCAGGGGTTACATGATGACTTAAAGGACGTAGTTGCCCAGGTTGATCCTCAGCCTACTTCTTTTGTTGACATGGTAAATTTGGTGTTACAGTTGGATAGCCGTCTGTCTGACAGAGGGAGTAACAGGAGAAGATGGGAAAGAGGGTTTTATGGTGGTGAAAAAACCCAGCGTAAGGTAACTGGGGGTATTGAAAACCCTCCTTCTGAACCAATGGAGATAGGTGCGCTTAGAGCACCCTTGTCAAGAGAAGAGAGAGAAGTAAGAAGAGTACAGGGCCTATGCATGTACTGTGGGAAAAAGGGGCATTACGTTCGGGAATGCCCTTCTAAACCAAAGCCTTCGGGGAAGGTCAGTAGGTTTAAAAAGGTTGCTGTATCCATGACAGGACAGGAAAGGAAGGGCAGAAGGAGGGAAACCCGCCTAGTGCAGAAGGGGGGAATGAGTGGAAACTCACATCTTTGTCCTCTACGGGTGGCGAGGAAACGGAGCCGCACTTGTTGGTTGTAATGACGCTAGAATACGACCTAGAAAGAAACCAGGTAATGGTGATGTTAGATTCTGGGGCGACTGGTCATTTTGTGGATGAAGGATTGGTGAGACGTTTAGCCTTACCTCGGGTCTCTAGGGAGAATCCTGAGGACGTGTTAGCGGTTGATGGGAAACCTTTAACATCAGGGCAGATTACCGAAAGAACAGGCGAGTTGGGATTGTCACTGGTGTTACAAGACTATGTGCATTCAGAGGTTTTGTCCCTGAACATCATCGCGGCCCCCCAGTACGAAGTCATTTTGGGTATGCCGTGGCTACGCAAACACAACCCTGTGGTGGATTGGCAGTCGAAAACGTTTCAGTTTTTACCAGAGCATTGTAAGGATCCTTTGACGCCATGTGTGTCTGCTAATGTCACGGTGTTAGCCACTCCTTTTTTGGCTGCCACAGCTGTGGAGAAAAATGTTAGTCTACCTGTTGAGTACTTGGCCTATGGTGATGTGTTTAGTGAGGCAAAGGCAGAAACTCTACCCCCTCACAGGGAATATGATTGTCGTATCGATTTGGTGGAGGGGGCCACAATACCATCTTGTAGAGTATATGCTTTGTCTGTACCCGAGACCACACATTTAAAAGAGTACATAGAGCACTATTCTAGTTTGGGGTTCATCCAACCCTCCCGCTCTCCAGCTGCTTCTCCTCTTTTTTTCATAGCAAAAGCCAATGGTGATTTGAGAGCGTGTGTAGACTATCGCGTCTTGAACAAGAACACCATCCGTAACCGTTACCCTCTTCCCCTCATCTCGGTGTTGCTTGATCAGGTGAGAGAGGCTAAAATCTATACTCGTTTGGACCTGCGTGGGGCGTATCACCTGGTCAGAGTAAGAGAAGGGGATGAATGGAAGACGGCGTTCAAGACGCGATTTGGTCTGTACGAGTACCTGGTAATGCCTTTTGGGCTTTGTAATGCGCCAGCAGCATTCCAGTTTTTTATAAACGATGTTTTGAAGGAATACGTGGATCAATTTGTCGTGATGTACATTGATGACATCTTAATTTACTCACAAGACGTATCCTGCCATAGAAACCATGTTTGCTTGGTTTTGGATAAACTAAGGGAACATAGTTTATTTGTGAAACTGAGTAAATGTGAGTTTGGGGTTCAAGAGGTGGAGTTTCTGGGAGTGAACCTTAGTCCAAGCGGATTACAGATGTCTGAAAGAAAGGTACAGGCGGTAAGAGATTGGCCATCCCCTAAGAATGTGAGGGAGGTGCAGAGCTTCTTGGGGTTCGCCAATTATTACCGTCGGTTCATCTCCCATTTCTCCCTGACTGCTGTCCCCATCACCAGGTTGTTACGAAAAGGGAAGTCTTTTGTGTGGACAGGGGAGGCAGAGGAAGCGTTCCAAGCCTTGAAAAAAGCTTTCATCACAGCACCGGTGCTGGCACATCCTGTTTTGGAACATCCATTCATTGTAGAGGCTGATGCTTCAGATGAGGACATAGGGGCTGTTCTGTCCCAGAGGGATGCACACACGGGTCAGCTCCATCCTGTTGCTTACCTGTCAAAGAAGTTGAGCTCGGCGGAGGTCAACTATTCAATTGCAGAGAAAGAACTCCTGGCCATAAAAAAGGCTTTTCAGGAATGGAGGCCTTACCTGTGGGGGGCTTGTCAGGCTGTGACGGTGTATACCGATCAAAGGAATCTTCAATACATGTCCTCCGCTAGACATCTGACGCAAAGACAAATGCGGTATGTTGTTCTTTTCCGAGTACAACTTTGTTGTTACCTTTCGTCCTGGCTCAGAGAACCGAAAGGCGGATGCCCTTTCCAGACAAGAGATTCCCGTGAAACAGCGCGAGGAGGAGCAATCCATCATCCCTTCCAATAAGGTTGTGTGTGTGCTTAGGGCAGAGAAGTTTCTGGACGACATCAAGGGCTCCAGGTCTTTGGGGTCTTGGGTCCAATGGGCGGCTGCCAAACCAGGTCGGAAGGTGAGACAGGGCTTGCCCTTCCAGGGGGAGTGTTTATTCCTGCCTACTGAGGAGATCCGAAAGAAAGCCTTCAGGTGGTGTCACGAAGCTCCTGCGGCTGGACATCCTGGGGTTACCAAGACAGTGAGTCTGCTTAGGAGGCATTTCTGGTGGGAGACCTTGGTAAAAGACGCAAACCAATGGGTTGTTAGGTGCGATATCTGCACCAGAGCAAAAGGGGAAAACACCAAAAAGAAAGGTCTGTTGATGCCTATGCCCACACCTGACCGGCCATGGCAGAACATAAGTTTAGATTTCATTACAGGCCTGCCTTCTGACCAGGGAAAAACCGCCGTGCTGGTGGTAGTAGACAACCTGACGAAGATGGGACATTTCATAACGTGTGTGAACCTTCCCACTGCTAGTCAAACAGCTCAGTTACTGGCATCTCATGTTATACGTTTGCATGGCATTCCAAGAGTCATTGTGTCTGATAGGGGGCCTCAGTTCATCGCTCGTTTTTGGCGTATGTGGTGCAAGGCATTGGGTATCGAGTCAGCGCTCTCTACAAGCTTCCATCCTCAAACAGATGGACAAACAGAACGGCTGAACCAGACCTTAAAAAAGTATTTGCGCTGCTATTCTAAGGAGGCACACGAATCTTGGGTGGAACTGCTGTGGATGGCGGAGTTGGCGTACAACAATGCATGGCATAGTTCCATAGGCATGTCTCCATTCAAGGCCAATTTTGGTTACGATGCAAACACTTTACCAATCACTATCCCTGCTGACTTGAGTAATCAGCCCTCTGAGGAGCATCTTCTATCCGCGTTTCATAGGGCCCTACCCTGTAGTGCGACGCGTCAACCCTGTTGCATACAAACTGAAGTTGCCTACAGCATTGAGAATCCATCCTGTATTCCATGTGCAGTTGCTAAAAAGAGCCCTTACATCGCGCAGAACGGTGCCTCCTGCCATCTCCGGTGATGGGAATCTGGAGTATGAGGTGAGGTCTATCCGTGACTCCAAATTCCGCAGGGGGGAGTTGTGGTATTTAATCTCGTGGAAGGGATACGGTCCCGAGGAAGATTCGTGGGAACCCATGAGTAACATCAATGCTCCTAGGGCCGTTCGATCCTTCCATTCCAGGTTTCCTGCAAAGCCTGGGCCTAGGAGGCGCTTGGGAGGAGGGCGTACTGTCAGATAGCAGGTCACCGCGCCTGCCTAGACTACAAGTCCCATCAACATTGGGCTCAGAACTACTGTTCCCAGAATCCCCGGCGGGAACACAGGATATTATGGGGCGGAGCCTGACAAACAGGGCTCGTGATTTTGTTAGACAGAGGTAGCGGCCGCTCCTCTGTGTTCCTGGAGATTCCTGTGGAGCTTCGGTAATCCTGCTTGGAAATCCAAAGACCCGCCCGGTATTTGCGATAAGCGCTGGCTTTGTTGGGATTTCTCCGTGTCTTTTTGCCTCGCGGCTGCTAGGACAAACATTTACTTTTTTCTTGTTTTTGCTGTGCAGAGGTACAGACGCTGTGAAGTAACAGCGGGTTGGTACATTGTGGGACATTCACAAGTGGCGGAGTGCAGGGGGGGATTAGGACCTCCACACTACCGTCACGAAGACAGTGACGTGGGATGTGCTTAGACCTTTTGTTTACTTTGGATTTAAGTAACAAAGCGGATGACTGTAGTGCAGGAACTACGACATGCCGTGTTTGGGTTAACCTTCGAGTATTGATTAAGAGCTGGTGACATTTACGCTATTTGCAACAAAGGAGGAATACAGCGTAAATAAAAAGGCTCTCCTTGTTTTTCTCTTGGTATTAGTGTGCTACAACTTCCTGGTGCATTTCTTATTTCGCTTATGGAACTGTATTCTTCAGAGTCAGCCGAGTAATGGCTAGGGGGTATGTTACTAGCATTAACTAATGTTTTAGGTAGATGGTGTGTTATGCCTTATGTCTTATACGTTCTCTTATGTTTATGCAGGACAGAAGGAAGGCTGGAAACACAGCAGTATGGTGTATGTGCACGGTTCTCTACAGGTGAATCCACGGGTTGTGGTCTAGCGAGAATTATATGAGTGTAGGTTTTAAGAATCATATTAACCTATGTACTTGTGTCTTCCAGTTTCTTTATCCCTGCTGCCCCTTCCTTCTCGTCTTTATTCTTTCGGGTTTTTCCCCTTTTGTTTTTTTTTCCCTCACCGTATCGTCTGAACACCCTGTGTTTACACTTCAGGGTGTTTGGAGGGTCCGGAGGTGGAGCATTGTTGCTGCATGCGGATCCTGCAGAGTGTGATCCTGACACAGGTATCTCTGTGTCCTTTTCTACGTCTATTGCAAATATTATTGCCTTGTGGTCGGACCAGGGTACCGGTAAGATCTCAAGTGCCCTAATGTTCTTGATGGAGGGGAAAATCCCATTGAGTTTGTGCCCTGCCTCATGGGTGTTTTGCTTTACAATTTGCTCCATGTCTAGGTTTGCGAGTGCATCTGACAGCGTTGTAACGCTAGAGTCTGCGCTATTCTCTAGGTGTAGATTAAAGTCACCCAGAATTGTAAAATCTGTATTCTTCACACTAGATTCCAAGAAAGGCCTCAGCAGTTGTGTCAGAGGGATTTTAGCCCTAGGAGGTCTATAAATCAGAAGGCCTTCGAAAGTATCGTTGTTGGTAATGTTTATTTGTAAGTGCAAAATCTCGCAATCTAGGTTACTGCCCTGATTTAAGCCCTTGATTCTTAATTCATTCCTATGTATAATGGCCAGGCCCCCTCCTCGCTTCCCCTTCCTGTCAGCTCTGACAATTGAGTAGCCTTTTAGGATTGCCAGTGCTAGATCAATATCAGAGGCTTTGTCCGCCCACGACTCAGTGATGAGGAGCATGTCAAGGTTTTGGGTTTCTATGAGTTTTGCTGTCTCTGAATTGTGTTTAACAAGTGACCGTGCATTAATACGCCCTGCCCTGATGGTCTGGTGGCTGGCCTGATGTTCTGGGAGTGCTGAATATTCAGCGTTTCAATCTGTGTCACATTCAAAGGTAGATGACATTTAGGGCATGATTTGGCTAATCTCAGCGCTGGCAGTGGAGGACAGGACGGTTCTGGTCTGAGAGCAAGAAGCTCAAGACTGGAAAAATGTTTCCTCTTTGGACCGATCGTGGAACGTGTAGGGGTTATGGCCCTGGGCCCGGTCCAGGCGCGGACGGGCGCAGACGGGCTTGACTTTGGTGCGCCATCGGCGCGCTCGCTGCGTGCGTGGGCTGAGCGTCTGTCCTGGCTTTGTCTTAAGAAAGCAAATTAGCTGCGGTCGACTAGACCTCTTTGCGCCCGAAGCACCGGACGTGCCCCCAACCAGGAAGTGAGTGCGTCTGTCCCCGTCTACACCCTCCGTTCAACCGGCACTTGCCGTGACGGACCTGAGGGTTTGAGGCAGAGCTTGCGGCTGTGGAGGATCGAGAATGCAATGTGCAGGTAAAATGATCACTTTACAATTAAAAGCAGTAGAGTGATTTTTAAAAAGGAAATGACAATCAACCGTCTTTAGTAGCGGTTCCGAGCAGCCTTACTTCTTGTTAGAACTACGTTGTCATGGAGCTCTAGTGATCATGGACCGGAGCTTCTATGCAATTAAGGTGTAAGTGATGTTGTCCGATGAGACTATATATTTACCAATGAATCAAGATCCCGCTTCAGAGTTTCAGGAGATTCTCTCAAAAATGTTATCCCATGCTAAGGACATGGGTTGGATATCCGATAAAACTGCGGAATTCTTACACTCTAGGTTCCCACATAGACCTGAGATCTACATGTTACCTAAAATACATTAGCATCTCAGAAACCCCCCATTTCGCCCCATTGTATCGGGCTGCGGGCCGATTCATGAGCCCTTAGGACATTATCTAGATACGTTTCTTCAGCCGATAGTACAATCTGTACTCATATATGTTCAAGACACTGCACACTTTTTGAAATTATTAGGTGACATTGCATTACCAACAGGAACAGAAATCTTGCTATGTACGGTAGACGGGATGTCACTCTATACATCCATACCACGCACAGAAGGAATTGAGGCTGTCGAGTGGGCCCTCCTCCAGTAGGGAGCGATACAAGTCAACAAAGTATTTCTTTTACAACTCTTGCAATTTTGCCTCTTCCACAGTTATCTTAAGTGGCAAGATAGGTATTTTTTTACAGACGACTGGAACCTCTATGGGTTTTTGTGGGGCCCCTAGTTATCCGAATGTGTACATGATGAAATTTGAACAAGAGCATGTGTTGAGCGATCCAAGCTGGACGGATTATTTGATTTTATATCGTCGATATATCAATGATATCTTTATCATATGGCAGGGTACGTTACACGAGTTGAAGTGTAAACTTGATCAGCTAAATGACTAAAATCAAAGGATCCAGTTTACACATACAATACACAAGAAGAACATCTCTTACTTAGATGTGGAAATTGAGTAGAGAGCTTCAGAAATTACCACGAAGGTTTTTACAAAACCCACAGATCGTAACAATACATTGCCAAATACCAGCTTTCACCCTGAATCTTTAAAAATACATCTTCCTTTTTCACAGTGTTTGCGCATCAAATATACCACCTCTGACAATACTCAGTATCTAGCAACTCTACGAAGATTTAAGAAAGGTTATTTTGAAAGAGGTTACCCTGATGAGTTTGTGGAAGCAGCAGTGGGGAGAGCAGATGAAATTCACAGAGCTGATCTGTTAATTAAGAAAGACAAAGTTAAGGACAGAAAGGAGGTATTTGTTTACACGTTTTCCAACAGGCAACAGCCATCAAAAAAGTGATCTTAAATCGATGGGAGTTGTTACAAACAGAATTGGATTTTGGTGATCTTTTTCGAGATCCCCAATTTTCGCTTAAAAAAGAATCAAGAACATCAGAGAGTTACTAAAAAAGAGAGATGTAGTTGAGATGAGGGACTATAGAGAAATGCAAAAATGTTATAATTGCTCACATTGTAACAATGTTTTAGTGTGGACTTCGATCTCACATCCATGGTCTGGCAAACCACTTAAGTTACTATTCACAGCCAACTGCAATTCTCCAAACGTAATTTATGCCATATGATATTCATGTGGTTTATACTACGTGGGCAAGACAGAGAGATCTCTCCGCACTCGGATAACTGAACATAAGAGCAGAATAAGAACTCGAGTGACTACTTCTCCATTAGCAAGCCATTGGATAGAATAACATCATACAATTGCTCAATTAAGATTCAAAGTACTTGAAATTGTCAAGAGTGGCAATAATAGGGTCATGTCCAACTTTATCACGCAGCGTGAGACATTCTGGATAAGATACTTGGACACTTTGGCACCAAAGGGTCTTAATGATAAATTGGAACTTTTGTGCTTCCTTTGATGGCTCCATTCAGCAAGATTAATTTGTTTATGACGTAATTCGTATTTGTTGGAGGGAAGGGAATAGAGCATAGAGAGCAGGAGTGAGCATTTTCTCACTAGCTCAGAGATAGAGTTCACTTAGGGTAAGGGGTTTCTTTTGCAACTCTTATTTACACAAGGTGTTCACTTGGATCATATTTATAGTTTAGAATTCATCGGCATTCTTGTTTTTCACTTTTGTGGTTTTTTACACACATACGTGATATGATCATGTTTATATATGTGATATAGCACTGTGAAAAAAAATATATAAATATGGCATATGAATATGTTCATAAATGGGATGTTGCACAGTATTTTTAAGCTTCATGTTGGTGCTTTGTTTTTTAATATTAATATCGTGTACTCTGACATCCAAGAAACTTTGTGATTTATTTAATTGTAGATTTTCAAGGTTAGAATATTTTACAGATTGTTTAGCCACCAAGATTAGCATGCCACGTTTTTGATGCAGAGCAGCATATTCATTGTCATACTGTGTTAACCCTAATCATTGGTATCAGGATTTGTACACAAACATCATGACAGTATACACGATCTATTTTGCAATTATTATTTAGTTACCAGGAACAGCATGGCAGGTTTCCATGCAGTGTAGCATATTTTTGCACATCGCAATACCCAAATTGATTGATACTAGGTTTTACACATGGAGATTATGTCAGCACGCATCATTTGATTTGTGTTCTTTGTTCTATACTGATCTTGTAATATCTAACTCTTTGGTACCAGGATCTGCATACTGTAGAGTTGGCGCTCTAGCTGGCGTGAGCTGCGTGATGACGCGGCACGCCCGTGGCCATGATGGGATGCGCGCGCAGCCCATGGGAAAAGAGCGCGAGTGTCGGAGCCGGCAAGACTTGCGGTTGGGCGCTCTCTGATGCCGATATTAGAATAAAGCCACTTAAAGGTACCAACGGCTCATGTCATTATTTAGGGAGTAATATAAATCTTTACAATGGCGACGAGGAGGTGATGGCAAATACGGAAAAAAAATTGAGGAAAAAACGAACCACAGGGAATATCGACCACTGAGCCTTGGGCAGGAGCACAACCTGAACAATACTAAGTGCTCGTCAAACCCATCCACTCCACTGGACAAGGACATCAGAGAGCGTGGCAGAGCCCACCCACGTGCAAAGGAGTCACACAGCCACCACGGGAGGTGAGAGGGCTCGGAAGGAGGGGGCAAGACAGCACAGGACCCCACTAACCCCACACTCCAAGGGCTGGAGAGCTGGCGACCCCGGGGAAAGACGAAGGGGAAGACAATAAGAGCCCCCAGAGACAACCAAAGAAACAGGAGGAGGACGACTCGCCAGGCAGCCCCAAGAACCACTGTGGGACTAGCCCCCCAGAAAAGCGCGAGAGGATGTGTGCCCAGACATCTTCAGCTATGGCACCGGTTCCATTCCTACCCAAAACCAGGGGAACCCCTCATGCGGTGGGAGGATTGGAGAGAATACATAGACAACTTTATAGAAGTCCTGGAGGATAAAAATGAGGAGAAATTTACAAGCCAGAGGAAGAGACGAATAATACTACTTAACCTGGGCCCAGAGGGACTCAGGGTCTTCAAGAACTTAGTACCCAAGCAACGGGCAAGCACGGACGACGACGTCTACGCCCATGCCATCGAGGAATTAAATGAACACTTTCGCCCAGCGGTCTGCTTCTCAATCAACAGATACAATTTCCAACAAAGGAAACAAGAGGCAGGTGAATCAGTTGAAGAATATGTAGCGGCATTGAGGAAATTGGCCTCCACGTGCAGGTATGCTGCGTTCCAGGATGAGTTCATCAAGGATCAGATCATGATGCACACCACGAGCAAAGCTGTGCAGGAGAAGCTATGGGCAAGCGGAGACACCACGCTGAAGGAAGTCATGGTGACGGTCAAGAAAGCGGAACTCGCAAAATGTTGTGCTGAGGCGGCAAAAAAAGAGCCGGTGGCCAGACCAATGGTGAACAGGATAGAGGACGAAGTGCCCCGGAGAGAAGGCAAGTACAAAGGTACTGTGCAGAAGAATCCTAACAGATGGCAAGGCAATCCAGGACCCCCAGGGAAACAGGCAGGAACTAACAAACGGAGCTGTTACAGATGCGGGAGCATGGCGCACGAGGCTCACGACAGGAAGTGCCCGGCATTCCGCGCCAAATGCCTGTTCTGCGGGATCGTAGGACACTATGAGAAGGTGTGCCGCAGGAAATAAACCAAGACCATGGTGAAGTGTGTAGAACAAGAGCAGGAAGACCAAGGGGAAGACAACTACGAAAAAGATGACACCGTGCTATGCATCTACGACCAGATACTCTGCGTCGACAACAAGAGATCAACCAAACCAGTGCTGGATATGACAATAGGAGGAGTACCAATCAGCATAGTAGCGGACACAGGCTCTCCATACACAATAGTCCAGAGGGCGGTATGGAACGAGACATTTAAGCCGTCACTGGGCCCGGAACTGGAGCGTCTAGACATTCGTCCGGTCACGTACAAGGGAGACCGCATACCCATGGCAGGGTTCAGGCCATTGAGGTTCGAATTCAAGGGGCGCACAGCCATCTGCAAACTGTATGTCTTGGAGAAGGGACCCTCAGTCTTGGGTTGGTTGGATCAAGGGGACCTGGGTATCAAACTAGACCCGGGGGGAAAGGTCCAGATACTGCTCACCGAACCAGACAGTTGGCCGGACTTAGACCAGTGGAAGAAGGAGTACCCTAAGGTGTTCGGAGGCAAGGTGGGGAGACTTGAGAAGTTTACGCACAAGATAGTACTCAAGGAAGGAGCGGTACCGGTATCGCACAAAGTGAGGAACATACCCCTGGCCGAACGAGAGGCAGTCCAGGAAAAGCTACCATAACTAGAGAACAAGGGCATAATCGAACCCATCACGTGTGCAGAATGGTTGGCACCACTGGTGGTAGTAATGAAACCCAGTGGTAAGGTCAGGCTGTGTGTTGACCTCCGTGAGCTCAACAAGAGCATTGTAGTGGAAAAGTTTCCCTTACCCCGCATCGAGGAGATGCTAGCAAAGACCCGGGGGATAAAGTGGTATTCCACGATAGACTTGACTTCTGCCTATCACCATATCGCATTACATCCTGAGAGTAAGAGACTGACGTCCTTCATCACCCCCTTTGGGTGCTACCAGTTCTGCCGCATGCCGTTCGGACTGGCATCGGCTGCGGCGGTGTTCCAAAAATTGATGCACCAACTTTTCAAGAACATGGATGGCATCCAATATTTTCAGGATGATATCCTGGTGATGGGGCGAGACAGACTAGACCACGATGCTAAACTGACCAAGGTGCTGAGTGTACTGGAGGAAAAGGGCCTGACGGCGGAATGGAAAAAATGCCACCTGGGCATGGAGTCAGTAACCTACCTGGGGCACGAGATAGGAGTACAAGGAATCAAACCAAAAACTGAAAATGTGAGAGCAATTTGTGACGCACCGCCCCCCGCCAACAGAGAGGATGTCAGATCCTTCTTAGGCATGGCGGAGTACTATAGTAAGTTTGTCCAACATTTCGCAACAAAGACCCACCACATGCGGCAACTGACAAGGGAGAAGACGCCGTTCAGCTGGACGGAAGAAACACAACAGGAGTTTGAGAGTGTAAAGAGAGACGTGGTGAACGCAGTGCCCCTACAAGGATACGACCCACAGGGCCTAACGGTACTCACGACAGACGCCAGCGACAAGGGGCTGGGTGCAGTGTTAATGCAGGACAGAGGCCAAGGAGTGGTGGAAACGTTGAGCTTTGCATCACGCACACTGAGTGACACAGAGAAGAAATTCAGCGTCATAGAAAAGGAGATGCTGGCGGTAGTGTGGGCAATGGCAAGATTCCGACAATTTCTATGGGGCACACGCTTCCAGTTGAAAACGGACCACAAACCATTAGTAAAGGTATTAACCTCAAGTGGACATGCCAGCGCCACGCCCAGGATAGCCAAGATGACGTTGAAGCTGCTGGAGTACAGATATGATGTGGAGTATATCCCGGGCAGTCGGAACAAAGTAGCTGACTATCTGAGTAGAGCAGCAGCAATGGAGACGGAAGCAGAAGACGGAGAAGTCGGAGGAGAAATGGTGGCATTGACGGAGGACCAGGAAAGAGTAACCAAGAATGGCACGAAGCCTATAAAGAGGACGAAGGCTTACAGGAGGTGAAGGAATGCATAGTGAAGGGATGGCCGGAGAAAAGACATATGGATGAAAATCTAAGGAAGTTTTACGAAATCAGGGAAGAACTATCAGTTGGCGACAAGGGAATGTTCGTATACAGAGGAGACAAGGTCATCCCCCCGGCAGGAATTGTCCCGAGATTACTAGCGATACTCCATGAGGGACATCTGGGGATTGGAAAGTTGAAATTACGGACCAAGCAAGGGTACTGGTGGCCGGGCGTGGATGCCCAAGCTGAACGGTACGTCAGGGAGTGTGCACAATGCCAAGAAGCGGACAAAACACTTAAGCCCTTGAGGCCAGCACTAGGGAAATTTGAGTCCCCAAGGAACCCGTGGGAAGAACTGTCCATTGATGTCTTAGGCCCGATTTTAGATGGACAGGGGACCCAGAAGTACGTATGTATCCTCATAGACAGGTACTCTAAGTGGCCAGAAATGAAGGTGGCAGAAGTGATGGACACGGAGACAGTTGTAAGGTTCCTGAGCGACACATTTGTAAGAGAAGGTATTCCCAAAACCATACTAAGCGACAATGGGCCTCAGTTCACGTCAGAGAAGTGGACCAACTTCATGAAGAGAAATGGAATCCTATCCAAACACACGTCTATTTACCACCCGGCTGGGAATGGCCTAGTCGAACGTTTCAATAGAGTGGTGATGGGGTCGGTGCAGGCGGCCATCATGAGTGAGAAAGATTGGGAGAAGGAAATATGGAAAATGATATGGGCCTACCGAATTACACCCACGGGGACAGGATATAGCCCCTTCCAGATATTGAGGGGTCGAGACCCATTCACGAGAGACAACAGAGTGTGGAAGGAAAAAACAGTGACCAGCCAATGGTCCCCTGCTGTAGTTCATGCCAATCTGGAGAGAGCGCAAGCAGTATATGCCAAACACTACAACGCACGAAGGAACGTGAGAGACACGGGACTGGAGAAAGGCGAATGGGTGAGAGTCAAGCTGGCGACGTTACAAAGAAAGGGGGACAGCAAGTACAGCAAACCACTCCAAGTCAAGGAGATATACGACAGAGCGGCCTTATTGACTGACGGAAATGTATGGTCCCAAGAAAGGATGGCGAGGTGCAACAGAATAGTGAGATGGGACGCCGATGAGCATGATCAGGAAGGAACAGTGGAGCGTGAACAGGAAATGGAACTTTCCAGCTCGGAGGTGGACACAGATGCAGGAGGTTTGAGTGAGGACCAAGGCAGCAGTGTCAACCACCGAGTGGAAGCGGAGAGGAGCACAAGGCGATTAACGGGGAGCCCAGCTGAACCTAACCAAGGCGAAGGTAGTGGAGCTACCCAGGAGAGAGAGGACACTGCGACCCCGGTAAGACGCACCCGAGGGGGGAGAGTAGTGGTGAGACCGTCCAGGTTCCAGGACTATGACATGGGTGATGGACAATAGTTCAAGTTTTGTTATATGTGAAAAAAGGGGAGATATGTCGAGTTGGCGCTCTAGCTGGCATGAGCTGCGTGATGACGCGGCACACCCGCGGCCATGATGGGATGCCCGTGCAGCCCATGGGAAAAGAGCGCGAGTGTCGGAGCCGGCAAGACTTGCGGTTCGGCGCTCTCTGATGCCGATATTAGAATAAAGCCACTTAAAGGTACCAACGGCTCATGTCATTATTAAGGGAGTGATATACATCTTTACACATACCAATATTATGTTGGTATTCATTTATTTGTCAAGTATTTTTTGCTCATCGTTGACATCATTCATTAGTGTAAACAATACACCATGTTTCAGCATACCCGCACAATATTTCCTCACATTACCACTTACGTAGATGTGAGCACTCTCATGTAACTAACCCTGACGTTTTGTGTAGTCTTATTTCTATTTCTGTTTGCACTTGTGCGTGTTTTTCATTCGTGATACGTAATCAAACGGGGATGCGTTGTTGCTTTAAATATACCACGCGGGGTTGTACTAATACACCTGGGCCTTCGAGTACACTTGGGATACTGTCCACACTTCGGATCGGTAAGTTGCATGTGGTTTACTGCCCTGGGATGTTTTTATGGAACAGGGCAGAGGTTTTATGGACATTTCTCTTTTATAGCATGCGACGCGGGTCAGCAGGAGAAAGACTATTTTGCAATCTATGGTTTGGCCGTCAGCGGCTCCTCGGGACTTTGTTTACATCAGATTTTCGGTAAGCACTTAGCGCATCCAAGTGCTTAATGATTTTACCAGTAATGATATAGCGGGGTCATGTGCGTTTCCATGTTATTTTGTTTGCGCAGCTTGTAGTCGACGACCAGGAAGACATACATCAACTTTCCAATTAAACTCCAGGCACACGAAGGGTTCCCTATGCTCAGTCTTTTGAGTAAGAGGCAAGTTTAGTATCACATTTGGTGTTTTAGCTATATGTTTTTTTGAGGATTAGCTAAAGTGTTTACAAAAACTTTACGATCTTTGTCATGCAGGTTTCCTTGGCTTTATGTGTTACCCCGGTTATCGGGGCAGTGAAGATATTTCATTAGGAAGGGGCAGCAGACTGACTTTAGAACTTTCATGCATCAGAGTGGAGGTATAATGTTTCGTTTTTCGTTGCTTTCGTTTCTATTCACATGGTTAGCATGTCACTGCTTTTGGGGTTGTACACCGTATTGGCGATCAGGTTTTAGATTCACAGGTCTTTCCTGCTCATTTATTCACATCTTGATGTCACTCCTCTTCTTCAATTACGCTACACTCACGCTATGCACTCACGATATGGTCCTTTCAGATTAATGATTTCTCGTGCAGCACAAGTCTAGTTTGTTAAGAGCCGTAATCACTAACCATCCCGAAGATTAAAGGTATGCTTATGTAATACTGTCTCTGTAAAAGACAACAAAGTTTATTGTACATATGTTTAATTGTAGATTTCCCCTGACAAAGGGTGATTTTACCCCCGAAATTCATTGGTTCAAGTTGTTATCCACGTCAGAATGCTTTACTGAATACATGAACTAACCAGAGAGTCAGTTGGAGTTTTCTTCTGTGAATAAAACAAGCTGAAGACTCGCATCTAAATGAAAGCATTTTTCTTCAGTTCTTTTTGTAAATTTTAAAAACATCCGTGGATTTGATAACTTTGTTAATGATTGTGTCATATGTAACTCAAAGTCATTGGTTAACAATGTGTTAAAGCACTCATGTGGAGTGCATCAGGTAGTGCGTTCTCTGTCTAAGACTTACAGTCCTAGATTTGTTGTTTCAATTATGAAAATGTGGTAGGGTGAAACCACCACAGAGGGCCCATACCAACATTGAGTAATTTTGTTTCTATGGTAGATTGGTTCACTATTAGAAGATTGAGTGCATCATCGCTGTTGTACGACTTTATTGTGTGCTTAAAAGAGCAGCATTCTTTAATGTTGCCCATGTGCCTGTTATCTGGTGTGGGTGAAGTGAGCGTGCAGACGCTGGAATATTTTCTTTGCTTCCTTGGTATATTTTGAACTTGGCGCCTGCTACATGATTACTTCTGCTCCCGTTTCGAGATCCACACAAATTGCCACTGAGGCTCGCTCTTCCATAGAAACTGTACGAGTGACATTTCAATGTCATACAGATTTCAATGTCTATATTCAAATTGTATTTCTCTGCTTAAAACGAAAATCTTCAATTTTGCATTACTCACTCTGCTTTCAAGAGCTTGGTAGGTACGGGAAGATTAAGCATGCATCGCCACCAATCACGGACTAGCCTTCCCGTCATTCCGAGAGTGACATGCCAAGAACGCTGCTCAAAAATTTGTGGAGCTGACCTCCAGGAATAACTACAGCTACTATCAGGCTCCGGGAGTCTGGCTCCTGCTTATGGTAAAGGTACCCCAGTGTAGCCTCTCCCCATTTGTAATCTAAGTAATGTATGATTGCAAAGTTTGCCGAGCTCAGTCTTCTAAAGTCAGTGAAGTCGTGTGTCTAGTAATGACCACTGTCGATTTAGATTCCGTATGAATTTCCTGATTCATGCCCTTATATAGGTACAATTGACATTGCCCTTATATAGGCATAGAAATCCAGTCCTTATTTAGGCATAGTCCATGCTACCCGAATACAGGCATGGCTACTTACATCTGTTCATCTACGTCATAACGAATTCTTGGAAAACCAGACTCTTACGCTTTAGGGACCTCCCCTTGCTTGGATATTGATTTCTCCAAGAACTCATTTATTATGCATGAACATCTATAATAATAATAATAATAATACAGCATTTTGTAAAGCGCGACAGCTACCTCACGATGGAGGTGTCCCGGCGCTAGTAAGAACACAGCTGACCCAGAGGGTCGAAGTAGGGGAATTTATCGTGGTTGGGTAAAGAGCCAAGTCTTTAACAGCCTCCTGAAGCAAGGTTCAGAGGGGGCTTGCTGGATTGCTGGGAGCAGGGAGTTCCCTAGCGTTGCAACATTTGCCGAAAAAGTACGACCTCCCAATCGAGCCTTTTTAGCTCATGGGACAACAAGTTGAACGCGGCTATTGGAACGGAGCGCACGGGCCTGGAAATATCTCGGGAGACAGGTTTTCAGATACTTCGGGCAGGTGCCAAACAGAGATCTAAAGGCCAATGTGAGTGCCTTAAATTTAATTCTGCTGGCAACTGGTAGCCAGTGCAGTGATCGCAGATGCGGAGAGACTGAATGCTTAAAGGGGATTCGCAATAGCAGTCTCGCAGCCGCATTCTGGACCAACTGAAGCCTATGAGTCAGGTATTTAGGTAAGCCCAGATAGAGTCCGTTGGCGTAATCCAGCCTAGATGTTACTGTGGCATGGATTACAGTTTTCCGACAACTCTCCGGGAGAAGTCTCAGAATCTTACGGAGATTCCGCAGCTTACTCAAACAGCAACTGACTACTTGTTGAATATGCGAGGTAAAGGACAGACTGTCGTCCCACCGCACTCCAAGATTTTTTGCCGTGAGGCTAGGTGAGGGGGCTAGGCCCATCTCCGCAGGCCACCTTAACTCTGAGGGAGGCGGGGGGCCTTTGCCAAAAAAGATTACTTCAGTTTTATTGGCGTTTAGTTTTAATTTGTTCGTATTCATCCAGCAGGCCACATCCTGGAGACAGCCCTTGAAGTTCGAGAAGGACTCCTGCGACACCTCTGAATATGGAAATACCAACTGGGTGTCATCGGCATAAGAGATTGCCTTGACACCCCAGTTGGCAATCAACGTAAAGAGAGGGGCGAGGTAGATGTTGAACAAGAGGGGGCTGAGTGCCGATCCTTGTGGAACTCCACAGCTAAGGACTTTGGGTGTTGAAGAAACAGTCCCTAGCGCCACCTTCTGTGTTCTCTGGGTTAGATAAGAGTGTATCCATCCCAGTGCTTTGTCACAGATACCTATGTCGGCCAGTCGCATCAAGAGTCTAGCATGATCAACCGTGTCGAAGGCGGCCGACAGATCCAGGAGTACCAGCATCACTGAGTCTCCTGCATCCATCGACCACCTTACTGACTCTGCCACCTCAATTAGTGCTGTCTCCGTGCTGAAGCCGGGACGAAAGCCCGATTGCGTCGCATGTAGTATCTTATTTGCTTCGATGAATTCGCTCAGCTGACGCTGTATTATTTTCTCGAGCATTTTTCCCGGGGCGGCTAACAAGGAGATTGGGCGAAGATTGCTGAGGTCTTCTGGGTCCCCATTGGGGTTTTTTTTTAGCGGGAGGAGGGTTGCGTGTTTCCAGATGTTCCGGAATACTTCCGAGGCGGTGGACGAGTTCCAAATTTGTTGTACTGTGGGGGCCACAAAATCAGCTATGATGCCCCACAGCTTGGGAGGACATGGGTCGTCCGGTGAGCCGGATTTACAGTGGACAAGTTCTTGTCTCACCGCACTCAGTGGTATCATCTGGAATTGAGTTAAGGTTTCACCCATTACATTATTCATAGCAAGGTCCGATTTCAACATTGTTGTTTCTGGTTTAAAGGATTCGTAGACTAGTTTGATTTTTTGGTCAAAGAACTCCGAGATGTTTTCGCATAAAATGGTTGACGGGGGGACCTCCCTCTCGAAGCATTTGGGTTTAAAAAAGGACTGGACCACTTTAAAGATCTGCTTGCTCGACTGCTCTGCCTACAGGATAGAGTCCGCATAGAACAGTTTTTTTGTTTTTCTAATAGCTTTCTGTAGTTTTTTAGAGGCTTCCTTATATTTGGCCTTTTCTTTGAGCCCATAGTTCGCTCTCCACAGTCTCTCCAGCTTCTTACAGGCTGCTTTCTCCGTTCTAAGTTCCTGAGAGAACCAGGGGGCGGAGGGGGAGTCACGCTTAGATAGAGCTCGTGAGGCTGGTGCAATGGATGAAACCATATTCCCGACCCAGTCATTAAGTAGCTGTGCGTCTGTGTTGCCGTTGGAGGTGAGAAATTGAATATTCTGCGCCAGAACAGGGCCCATAGTATCGGGAACTAGTTTTTTCCATTGTCTCTTCACAAAAAAGCATTTGCTTGAAGACGGACTAACATATACCATATTTAATGTAAATGGGCACCTTCCTTAGGTGTTCCTTAGGTGTTCATTCATGACGTTCATATGCCCGACTTTTACGTCAATACTGGCATTCCTAAACACCTTCAAGGTATAAATATACCTTCACTTGCTATGACAAGGCACTGTGCGGTTCGACTACCTACTTTCACGACACAGCTCGCCACAGCAAGTCCCGAAGGAAGTCATCTCCCCAACTGACACACTGTCCAGATGCTGTCATCCTCCTTGCCGAGAATCCAGCTCCAGTATTTCTGACTCCCCTTGTTGGGTGTTAGAGAATCGAGTCCTGGGAAAGAGATACCAACCTCTCTCATTCAAAGGTATGGCGCTGATTAGAACCTAGAGAAACCTTTCGCAATCCTTGGCAAAACTAAACTTATGCTAAAACAGAACCTACTTCTTCCCTCATAATCAATCAATCAATCATAACATTTGTAAAGCGCACTACATACCCGTGAGGGTCTCAAGGCGCCTGGGGGGGGAATGCTGCCACTGTTCGAAGAGCCAGGTCTCGAGGATTCTTCTGAAGGTTAGGAGGTCTTCAGTCTGCCATAGGTGGATGGGGAGGGTGTTCCACGTCTTGGCGGTGAGGTGGGAGAATGATATGCCGCCGGCGGTCACTCTTCGGAAGCGGGGGACTAGACTTAAATTAGGTAGACTGGGGTAGGATTATTTTAGAAGCACCAGTTGAGTATTTTAGCCTGTGTTATTTATGTATGTATTTTTATATGTCATAGCTACAGACCATGCTATTACAGTATTATTTTATATTACTGTTAACGCTGTACGCATTATACTTCGCATTCTGTCTTACGATTGTAGCATGAGAAAAAAGTCTGTTCAATAAACCCTTTTTTATTGAAACACCCGTCTCTCTATTTCTGTGCAAAACTGCAGAAACGAAGCATGCATGATTGACTGGGTGAAACGGTTATCTATTGATTCCTCGACTCTGAAGATATTGTTCAGACTCTAAGGGAAACTGGCACACACAAGTAATTAAGTTTAATGTACTCGATAGAGACATACTGACCTCAGTCCTATGTCAAAACTAAAGTGTATATTATTCCAATGTGCAGAGCCTAGTAGGGTTATAGGAACTACACTACACCACAAGGCAGTACTTTTGCACTCAGTGTGCTACTAAAGATGGGTTAGAATATGTATAGTTTGTTCATATTTACTGACTTCAAATATTAAAAGTGATGGTCATAAAATTAATCATAGGTAACAAATATCAGGTCCCGGAAACACACTTTTAAAGTAAAATGTGTTCAGAATAAACATAAATGCAGTAGCCCCGTTGTCCTTGGTAGGTGCACTTTTTCAAGAAGAGTGAACAGGAATTTTGAAAAAATGTGATGCAAGAGAGTGAGATTCCGAAACGAGAAAGAATATGGCAATAATAAGTGTATAAAAAGAGACAAGATAGCAAAAAACAGAGTACACATATAATTCTATTTAATGTAACTCAGGAAGTTACCACGTTTCAGTAAATAAATAAATATATAGAACAGAAATCATTAAAAACTCAGTAAAAATGTTGTCTATTGGGTACAACACTTTTTCAGGTTTCAAACTTCTACATAAAGAGATGTGAGTTTCTTTAGAGTAAAAGCATCTGGTCCCACCGATATTTGAACTCGGATCAAAGTCCTGAAAGCTAACTATTACACCATGAAACCTTACTTCTAGGGAGGAGAATGGTTGTGCTTTTGCAAGGCATTTACTATTCATTCACTACTTTCTGCTGTGACTTTTTCATGTATATTTGCAATGCTCGTTCAATAGTTGGAGACATTAAACGTTTAATTTTCTGTCTGAACTGCAGTGGAAGGTGCAGATGTAAGGAGTCCTGAGGGCCGAGAATCATGAAGGGAGAGTAGGCTCTGTCCTACAGGAATTAGAATACTAAATTACTGTCTATGCTAAAGGCAATAGTGCTGACTTTTAGATAGTGACAATTTGCTTTTCCAACCTCAGTGATAATCACAGAACAAATACACGCGCCTATCCAAAATCTATTGGCTTTGTCATTCTTTTTTACATTTTGCACAGCAGCGCAGCCTGCAGTGCAACATGGCTTAAAGTATTTTTTAAGTGCTATAACGCAGCTACTCTTTACTGTGTCATAGCAATTGTTTTCCTTGAAGCACTATTGCACTGCATTCCATGCTGTTGTGCAACATGAAAACAAGCATTTGCAATGCAATAGGTCTCGCATTGGTGAGCGTTTTAGCTATTGGCATTGTAAATACCAATGCCTTTTATTTATGTATTTTAAAAACCCGCAAGCGGTGCATAAACATACACTTTGTACTTACAGTCATGGCTTACGAGAAGCAACGCCGGCAGTAACTGCGCCTCTTTTACTGCCAGTCTTGCATCTCGTAAGCAAGGACTATAAGTACAAAGTCTGTGTGTACGCACCACTTGCAGCTAAAGGCATTGTCATTAACAATGCCAATAGCTCAAACGCTCGCAAATGCGAGACCTATTGGCTTGCAAATGCTTGTTTAATGATATCATTTATTTTTTTATAAAACAAGTTTTTAAACCTCTGATTGCACTGTGCTATACATGTTTCTGTCCCAGTGACTCCCAGGCAGCTTGATTTGGGAGGATTGAGATATGAATTGCCTAGGCCCATTTCTTGGAAGATTCTAAAGTGCACTTTATTATCGCCAAATGTTTCAAATTTTATAGCTTTTTATTTGGACACGTTTTAGCATATTTTCTTCTATATGAATTAATTGTATGGTTATGTCCTATTTGTGGTTTCATTTGTGTACACTCCCTTGGGAGAAATGTTATGAATATGTCCTTTTATGGTCCATGAGACCAAAATAAAGGTATGGAATGGTAAAACTGCCTATTTTAACCTCACACATAATTGGGTAGGCCACTACTATATTTCCTTAGTCATTCCTTGTGTATAGCATGTGGATGGAATAAATGACAGGGATAATGGGAATCTCCAGAGATTGAAACATGGAGTCAACAAGTTGTGTTAGATGTGCTTGGTGCTATGATACGTTTGTTGGTGTGGCACTTAATGATGTGAAAATTAGAAAGTTGTCTACATCAGTGGGTTTTTTGGCTTCTAACACTGCGGGCGCATTAACTCGAACTAATAGCTGCATGCGTTGGATCATGAAAAAGTGTCTTTCTTTAGGTATTTTGCATGTGAATGAGGTTGGAGTCAACAATGTTGCACCATCATTCCAGACAATAATAAGCCTTTTAATGATTACATTGCTAATATAATTAAGACTTTGCGTGCATCAAAGGATATTGAAGAGCATGGGTTGCGAGAATCATTCGATGCATGGTTTGGTGACATTGGAAACGTATTTGCAAAGGTTGTTGAATGGTTTGGTAATATAGGTGGGATAGTTCTTATGAAGGTTTTAATGCCACTTATCATTATTCTTTTATGTCTAATTGGTTTCATTCTCTTGCATTGATCCTTTAAAGCAATTTGTGTAAAAGGGGTTTAAATTGTGGGTGGGAAGATAAAGTATAAGCAATGTCTGCAAGACAGAGAAGAGAGCTGATGAAATTGAGCTGGGGAACATTAAGGCTCTTATTTATGATTATCTAAATACTTTCGAAGAATCGAGATGCATGAAGCTGATGATGATGGAGACTGCTCTATTACTAGAGTAACGGGTTTTGTAATGACTGATTCATCATCATTGTGGGGGTTGATAAATGTATTTCTAATTAACAAATAAGGTTTACTGAATGACATGACTGCTTTACACCAAAAACAACAAAGCTACTTTTTACATAACTGTTTTCTTAACATACGCCAGATAAGGCCGAAGCAAGGTCAACTCCATCTTCTTTCTACATGTTCATTTTTTGTCTCACTCTGTCTCCGTACATAGCAGATGGTACAGAAATAAAATACTTAGGGGCAGATTTACAAGCCCTCTGCGCCACCAGCACGTCAGTTTTTGTGACGTACTGGTGGCGTATCTTACTGCTCCATATGTACAAGGACAGGAAAAGCCACTCTCCGTGGCTTTTCGTGTCCTTGTAAATATGGCCACTGTATACGCATCACTTTGCATGAAAGGGACGCTCCATGGGTGTTGCGAGACACATTCCCAGATTTACGAGGAATTTTAATTTCTCCTTGTTTTTTCTACAGCATGCATTGAAAGAGGAAAATGTCTGTAGCAATTGTTTTTGTGCAGAAAGGTGCCCCTTCCTGCACAAAACAATCTCCCCACGACGCAGGCATCCTTGCACCATGGTGCAAGGGTGCCTGTGCCGGCACATGGCTGCAGTTTGTGCGCCAGCACAGGGGGAAGCACAGAGATGCAACATATTGTTGTAAATATGTTGCATTCCTGTGCTCTGAAAGTGACTCAGTGCAGCACAGCCAAATGGCTTGCGGAATGCACCTAGTCACTTTCACCGTAAATCTGCCCCTTAGTTGTTGTTCTTAGTGAAGTTAGAAGGCTTCTTCTGTAGAAATGTAACTATTGTTTCCTGCCTGCTACTTCAAGCCTATTCTTTACATGAGTTTGGCATTGTTTTGAGTGTAAATGTGCTCTCACATCCGTTGACATTAGGTCAAAAGGAGTTATCTTATTATTCATTTAGGAGATGGTTTTAGGATGGTATTAGATGATGCTGCAGTAGATTCTTTTCTGTATTCTAATCTGTCAAACCTGCGTAACAATTTGATACCTTTATGCTGACTTTTGCTGTGTATTTTGTTATAAAAAAGGCTCCATTGTAGATGTTAGCAATGTCTGGCTTGCCCCAACTCTGGAGAGTAGGCCCACATCAATCCATTTCATGCTTAGAAATTAAAATATTGTTATTAGATTTACTGCTGTATTTGAGTGAGGATGATGCAAATTCTTTTTATTGACTAATTAATTAAATGTTGCCTTCTGTAATGCTGTTAGCGATCTTTAATACACCTTGATGATTTCTAATTTAAACTCTGTCTCAAGACGGTTTGTTGAATTAATTATGCTGCCTGTTTCCCTGGTAATTTCGGGGCATATTACCAACGATTAGCGATATTTATCGCTAACGATGCTTAGCAACACATTTTTTAACGCTAAGCATCGCTGGAAATTATCGCAGAGATAACTCGCTATTAGCAAGATATTATCTCAGAAGTGATAAAAATCCTCGCGCTAACTGCCAAATGAGAGATTATCGCTGGAAAACCAACGATAATCTCTCGAAGTTTGGCGTTAGCTTGATGATTGGGGCTCACAAACTTAGCCATGATATCCACCTTCCATAGGATATCATGGCTAAGTCAGGAAAATACCAGGTGTAAAAAAAGCAGTGCTAACCGCCGTTAGCGCTGCTTTTTTTATCACTAACAGGGTTAGCGAAATCCTTGATAATAGGACAAATGTCGCTTAACAACATTTCTCCTATTATTTTTCTCTGGAACGCCCCCTTTGCATCTCATTAGAGATGCAAGGGGAAGCGTAGAGAAAAAGGGTGCTAACATGCACATTTGCGTGTTAGCACCCTGTTGCTGATAGGGAGATCATTTTATCTCTGCTTTCTTGGCTTTTAAAGCCAAAAAAGCGGAGATAATCCCTTGATAATATGCCCCTTTGATTCTGTTAGGGGCACATTGACTCATCTATTCTTGAGGTCAACACCGCTCCTGCTCCTGCAGAGGCGCTTTCTATCAGATTATGAAAGACAGCGACAACAATGAGTCGAATCTTATCTAGTTTCTGTGGCACCTGGAGTGGAATGTTCTGCCTTGCCAAGTTCTGACATGAGAATGTTGTGATTTGAATATGCATGTTGAGGGTGTTTGGACTTGGGAGAAGCAGAGAGTACCTGCGTGTACTTCCAGGGCAGCTCCATATCTTTATGAATAAAACCTTTTAGGTGAAATCACTTACCAAGTCTGTAGTTGATATTACAAATGTATTGGCGATGACTGGAGTTGCCTCACAAGGCCACAGGCTGTTTTGTTCACCATGCTTCCCGATACTGTACATCGTATATCCATGTCAACGCAGTGTACAGCTGCTTACTGCTTAAGTAGATGCTCCTTGGAAGTCTCTTCAAACTGGATTGATGTGCCCTGCGCTGAGGTGCTAATCGATTTCTCCATTTATGTCTTGGCAGGGCACCACTGTGAGTATAGGTACTGTTGTTGTCTGGTGATTGCTGGGTGCATTCTCTAGGGAGATATTTGGCGATGTCCTAGTTACCTGAAAGCGTTACTCCATAGACCCTTAGAGTGAATCAGATGGTGGATTTTGACTGCAGATGTGCAGGGAATATAATTACTTAAATACCAACTGCATTACTTTGCGCCTGCCATTTTTGGAATGTTTTTTACCGCTTCAGTGCATACCCAGTGTTGAAACATTTCAAGGTTTCCTCAGTAGAACACAATCTGTTGGTACCATGCATTGTTTCTAGGCAAACTGTGTAACTGGTAATCTAACCTCTCGCCTGTGCTGCCATTTTGGGGTTCTATCTGCCACCCTGTTGGATGAAGTTGAAGCTTGAAGATTTCTGTGTCTGACAAGTTTATTGCACTCTGTAGCAAGTCTAGAATATAGCCAACCAATGTGACAAGCACACTTACTTGCATCTTCTGCTTGTTATTGTGACAAATGATACTGCGTATCTTGTATACACCAACACGCACACTAATTTGCATCCACTGCAAGTAGAAACTGTCATTTTGCTTGCTACGTCAAGTGCATAATCATAGCGAAAAATACCCCTATGTATATCAGCTGCTTGTCTGTCAGCATTAAAGTTTGCTGTAATTCATTTCAATTATTTACATTGTTAATTGGTCTGCTGTTACTCAACAGTGATAACCCTGCTCATTGGTAATGTTTTCTTATTTCCAACTTATTCTGCGTTATTTCTACTGCTTGTCTGACGACACTGAAGCTTGCAACAATTAGCCTAGCAACATTTAATCTCTTTTGTTTACTATAAAGTCAGTTGCTTCTCCACCATCATTTCGGGACTCTCCTGGAGATCCACCGGTCTGGTGGTCTGTTTGGTTTGATGCATTTGAGACCTATTTAAGAGCATTTGGAGCCTCCAGGTTAAGAGCAGAAAGAAAAAAATATGTATTGCACTCTCTAGGATCTGAGTGGAGATCGAAATTTAAACATTTGCCTGAATTGGTGTTGGATGAAGGTGAAGTGTTTGATGAGTATCAAGTCGCGGTAAAAAAACTCCAAATGAGATTTTATAAACAATCCAGTTTAATCATTCTCAGGCATACTTTTTTAAACGCAAACAGAAAACAGATGAAGATGTGCACACCTACATCACAGCTCTTCGCAGACTTTTTTTGTGTCATTTCACAAATTTCGTTGAAAAGGTGATTAGAGAACAGCTTGTAAGCCAGTGTAAAGATCTGTCAAAAACTCTTATCCATGGAAAACCAAATACCTGCATGAAGCTATCAAAACAGCAAAGAGCATACAAATTTCAGTCAAAGAACTAGAGGAGAAACCTTTACAGTCATTAAATGTTGTTTAATCTGGCAAATTATATCGAACAATTTCAGAGATTCTTAATGGAATCATCCTCATCTAATATGTGCTTCCGTTGTGAGAATCCTCCTCACGGTAAAAATGCCCAGCTAAAAATATCACCTGTAATTACTGTAATCCTGATCCAATGGATCACTCGTGTGCGGCAGGAGCTGCGAGTGTCTCTCCCGTGAGCGGTGTAGTGTCCTGCAAAGACACAGTCTAGTTGCTCTCCAGTGTAACCCTACACTGAACACCCACCCACCACAGACGTCACTGGGTCAGGTGACTCTGTTAATAAAAGAACCCGAGCGCACGTGCTCAGGGCCAGTTGTACCCACTAACTGCCTGTGTCTGCGTGAGTCCTTTCTAGCAATGAGGGCCCAGGGCCCCCAACATTACATTGGCGACGAGAGCGGGACGCTAGCCACGCGTGCCGCAGCTGAGAAATCCCCGGAAAGAAGAAGGGAAGTGCCCATGTGCAGGGCACCCTTCCGGGGAAGCGGTGCCGGCCGCCAAGAGGCCCGCGGGGCGTGTGCAGTGCCCCGGGCCGAGAACACGAAGCAGAGGTGACCGGGAGTCCACCCCGCACCTCCATGCCCAGCGTGAGCCTCCCGGCGTGAGGAGAACGTGCAGCGGACCGACCAGAGCCCACCTGTGCCGGCCGCAACCGAGCGCCACGTGGAGGCGCGGCCCGAAGTGCCGAGGAAAAGGAGCGGACCGACCGGAGCCCACCCGCGTCAGCCGCGACTGAGCCCCCTGCCTGGGGTGAAGGGAGAGCCGTGCAGAGCCCACCTGCATCAGCCACCATCGCTCGGTGAAACCTCCGCGGAGCCCACCCGCGTGGAGGAGGAAGGCCCGTCGGCCAGAGGTGAGGCCGAACGCTGAAGATTGCCTAGGGGGCCGCGCAAGCGAGAAGCGACCCCCTCATGACTGTGCACCGAAAGCAGAGCCCACCCGCTATAAACTGTACACATTTGCCCCTTAATTAAGCAGGACTCGCGGAGCCCACCCGCGGCCTGCCGGTGGTGCCTCCTGTCCCCCGCCGCGAGGGTAAATGAACACTCGAAGCAGGACCAGTGGAGCCCACCCGCGGCCTGCCTGCAGCGAAGCGGCGTCGGCCGAAAATGCTCATAGTAAAGCACGGCCAGCGGAGCCCACCCGCGGCCTGCCTGCAGCGTCTCCAGCCCCCCCGCAGCGCAGCATGTGTGGAGCGCGGCTGCCGCTGCGAGGGTGAGAGCCGTGAAAGGAAAGCTGAGCGGAGCCCACCCGCACGACCATGGCGCCCTGAAGTACCGGGAGTGAAGAAGGAGGACTCGCGGAGCCCACCCGCGGCCTGCTTGCAGCGTCCTTGTCTCCCGCCACGTGTGTGAAGTGTGGCGGCGGGGGACTGAACGTGTGCCAGAAAGCGCCTTCAGCGAGAGGATAGCTGCAGGGCGCCGGTCAAGTAAGCGGAGTCCACCCGCATTGAGGAACGGCACCAGCCCGGCCTTCTGCGAGGCATCTGAAAGCGACCGGCAGCGTGAGGAGAGCTGCCGGGCGCTAGCGTCACAATAAAGTGCCCACTGACGCGTAGGAATGGTGTGCAAGCAGGCGGGCGTGACTGCACCACAGCGGAGCCAACCCGCGGAAACGCCTGTAAAAGCGGCACCAGCAGCCCCCCCTTGCTCAGCCCGGTAAAAAGTGGAAGCCGGCTGGGTGAAGTGCGATCACAGGTGCCCCCCCCCCAAGGTTAATAGGAATAAGGAATGGACACTCACCGGTGGGCGCGAGGAATCCCCGGTCATCCCTGCATCTACATGCCCCAAGCAGCAAGCAGCAGGCATCAGGAAGAGGGCCCCGTCCAGGAGGAGAAGTGAGCCGGCTGCAGTGAAGAAACTGCCGAGAAGGCAAAGGCAGGCAGAGAGAACCAGGCAACACTGCCATCTAGTGGGCTGCCTCCAGTATCGCAGGAGAATGACAATATATACAAGCGTTGGACAAACCAAGTGCCACAGATTCAAAGCAGCCAAGGAAATACCAGCTGCCACACAGTGCTTACAAACCCACGTCACTGCCCAGTGACACAGGACAGCATAGAACTGCGCAGGAACGCGCCAGAAGCACAAGAACACTGCCTCACCAACGGCGCCGGGACGCGCCAGAAGCGCAAGGGCCACTTCAGGAAACGACGCAGGAATGCGCCAGAAGCAAAGCATTGCGCAGGACCGCGCAAGGAGTGAAGGAACTCCACACCTCGGGACCGAACCGCAAAGCATTGCGCAGGACCGCGCAAGGAGTGAAGGAACTCCACACCTCGGGACCGAACAGCATTGCGCAGGACCGCGCAAGGAGTGAAGGAACTCCACGCCACCACGACTGAGTGATGCAGTCAGTTGGTCGCCCGGAAAGAAAAGGAGAAGATGACCAGTCAGTTGGTCGCCCGGAAAGGAACGGAGAAGATGACCAGTCAGTTGGTCGCCCGGAAAGAAAAGGAGAAGATGACCAGTCAGTTGGTCACCCGGAACGAGTCAACGGGGAAGATCGCGACAAATGGTTCAGTCCAAGAAGAGAAGAACACCATGCCGGAGAGCTATGCCCAGACCAGAGAGAAACAGGTGGAGTGCACGCTGCCTGGGGAAGACTGGTCGGGAAGGCCAACGACAGCAGGAGGACCAGACCACGTCGCAAGAAGGAACATGGAAAGGAAGGGCACGACGCCATAAAGAAGAGAAAGGAGGAACAGTAGAGCCAAAGGAACCCGACGAGACAGGAGAGTCACGATGGAATTGACCAAGGAAGGGTATCCTGATTGAAGGCAACAGAAGTGATCAAGTAACAGGAAGATACGACGACAGGTCTAGTCACCAAGCCAAGTGAAGACAGTGTCCAACCACATGGACAAGACCAAGGGGACGACATGTAGAGGGCCCGCTACATGGAGAATCCTGGTTAGCATGAGCAAGCAAGAAAGAAGACCTGACCGCGTCGAGGAAGAGAACGAAGAGGAAGAATGGAGTATCACAACGTCACTCCACAGAGGAAGAGAGAGAATCACAGCACACAGGAACATCGGTGCTGTCCAAGGAGCATTGTAACAGTCAGCACACAGGAACATTGGTGCTGTCCAAGGAACGTCGCAACATCCATGCGGATCCCAGTAATCCCTACAACCTGCATTCGAGGAGACCAACCACTGAAGAACCGTATGGGTGCCCCGTGAACCTGAAGCTTGCCGAAGCAGAGCATACCCGAGCACTAGACAATCCACCCTTGTGGACTACACAAGACTCGACTGTGGCCATGTCCGAAGTTCCGCAGCGACCCGCACAGCCCACGCGATCAAGTGGCAGTCCAGGGGACAAGGGCCTCGGCCGCATTTCCTGTGAGAGAGGAATCCGAATGGGAGAGGTGCAGCAGCGGCAGCTCCACGACAGGCAACAGGAAGCACGAAGGCCCCAGGTAAACACCTGGCACTGAGAAACGGTCTGAAGAAGACACTGAACCCATGTCTTAACGGCAAGATCATCCTGGCGGATGACATCAACACCCCCGAGGACATCATGAGAGACTTGGCGGTGAGTCCGTTGGCAGTTCCTCAGCGATGCCTTTGCGCGGCTCATGCGAAGCCCCGCACGGTCCACCGGGTCCCATCGTGTCCGGCAAGAGGGTCCTCCCAGCGTCTCTGGTGAGAGAAGAGTCCAAGCAGGAGAGGCCTGTCTTCAAGGCTCCAGTGAGAGAGGAGTCCGGCAAGAAAGGCAAGTCGGAAGTTACTTGGCCGGACGGAGGTGTAAAGGCATCAAGATCAGCAAACTCACAGAAAGACCTCTCGTACCATAGTCGTCTCCAACAACCAACAAGCGTTGTCATCCACTGGACTAGGAACACCTGCGAGACCCCTCAAGGGTCAATCCCATTCTGCTCCAGGTACCCCAAGTGCTGAACAATGTACATAAGCGCAGCAAGCCAAGGATGATCTGAAGTACACCGCTGAGGTGAAGCTCATCTGACTGACTTTGTAATCCAGGAACTGTTTTCAACATTCTCCCAGCCGATCGTCTGAGGAAAACCTGTTGGGGCTGTAAATTGTTATTATTCTGTTTTCTTGCAGGTTGGACATTTTGTTTTCTTTTCCCTGAACTATGGGAGGGATGTAGTGTCCTGCAAAGACACAGTCTAGTTGCTCTCCAGTTTAACCCTACACTGAACACCCACCCACCACAGACGTCACTGGGTCAGGTGACTCTGTTAATAAAAGAACCCGAGCGCACGTGCTCAGGGCCAGTTGTACCCACTAACTGCCTGTGTCTGCGTGAGTCCTTTCTAGCAATGAGGGCCCAAGGCCCCCAACATTACATTGGCGACGAGGGCGGGACGCTAGCCACGCGTGCCGCAGCTGAGAAATCCCCGGAAAGAAGAAGGGAAGTGCCCATGTGCAGGGCACCCTTCCGGGGTTACAAGCGGCAGGAGCCGTGAGATCCTCCCAATAGGAGGCGCAAAACATTTGCCTGACGTGGCAGAAGCCGCGAGTTACCTTCCAACGCGGCAGGAGCCGCAGAACATTTGTCTAACGTGGCAGAAGCCGTGAGTTACTTTCCAACGCGACAGGAGCCGCAGGACATTTGTCTATCGCGGCAGAAGCCGCGAGTTACTTTCCAACATGGCAGGAGCCGCAGAACATTTGTCTCACGTGGCAGAAGCAGCGAGTCATTTCCAACGTGGCAGAAGCCGCTTTCCTGAGCGTCGACCGCGGGTGTGGTCGCTTGACCTCATTCCTTCTGACTTCCGAGTGCTTGGCTTTCTGACTTCCCAGTGTTTGCCAAGCCAGGCCGGGCCAGTTCGGGTTTTGGCAGTTGCACAGCACAGCATCAGAGTGAGGCTGCGAGGAGAGGCTGCCGCGGCACTCCGCTCCGCCCCATTGATCCGCCGCTCTGTCGCTCCCTGCCGATGCCGGGAGGGCTTGCAGTGGATCCCCCCTGTTAAAAGGAAAAGCTGGATTTTGGAACTGCCAGCAAGCCCGCAAGTTTGTGATGGGGCCGGTTGGAGGCTTGGGGTGTTTGGAGGGCGGCTGGTGCGAGCCGGGGACGGATCTGGGGAAGCGGCCCAACCGGACCCACCTGAGTACCGGCGAAAGGAGGAGGCAGAGACCAGAACAGAGGAGGTCAGGTAGAGCGGTAGAGCGGTAGAGCCCGTGCAGCCCCTGATCCTGCTCCCAATCCCGCTTAAGCCTTAAGCTACAGCCCTTGTGCCTGCCGGGCTCAAAGGCTTGCGGGATCTGCGGGGGTCTTGCGGAGTCTGCGGGCTGTCGGGCAATTAACACCTAACTGCGTGCGCCTTCAGAGCTGCAAAGCGCTTCAACGCCTTGAAATTAAGCACCGTATAAACTCAATTAACTCTAGGAAGGCAAAAAGTGCGGGCTATAGTCTCTCCTGCTTGGGCCTCTGCTCAGTCCACCATCGTTGAGGATCCGCTTCTGGTTTCGCAAGAGCCGGAGCTGTGCGTTCAGAGTGTTGCTTGCCTAAATTTGCTCGGCTGTCTGCCTGTCTAATCAATTAACCAATCAACCAGGGCATTTCTGCCATACTGATTGGCAATTCATTCTAGTCCAATCCCTTTCGTACCCGCTAGAACTTTTCTCAAGTGCCCCCAAATAAAGACCTCAAATAAAGACCTTCAAGGACAACTCAGGACCTACTAGTACTAGTACTATAAACCATGAGGTCAGGGAGGGTTGCGGGGCAACCAAAACTGCCAGAGGCACAAATAGTGTAAGCAGTGTGAGTAAGCAAAAAAGGAAGCCAAAAACACCCGCCGAGCATGAGGGCGAGCCTCAGGCAAAAAGTAGACCAGCGGCACAGGAAGTGGACACTAGAGTTGGATTAACAACTAAACTGAAGACCACAGGGGGTGCACCGGAAAACATCAAGGAAAATCGGAGCTCAGAATATGAAGTCCGGACTGTCCCTCGTCAAATGAATGGACTGACGACCCAAACCTGAATGATGGAAGATCGGGAAGAGTCAGAGCAGTACTCATCTTTAGAAAAGGGAGAGTGGGAGGCACTCTTGTAAACCTACCAGGAGGGGTCATGCAGGTGTAAATCCCCAGAAAACGTAAGAATCGAGGTCCCTCAGGCAGATGAAGGGTCACATGAACATCTTAAATGCTCGTCTAAATGAAAAAAATTGGAACCCATCCAACTGATACCGAAAAAACAGCCAGCAGTAATAACCTGGGCAATCTCAAAGACAACGAGCAAAAATTAGACTGTGAAGATGCCTGGGCAAGCCTGTCCAAAACCGTGCAGCTTCTAGTAGGGGCTTTGCAATATCAAACCGACAAAATGGAAATGCAACTAACCCTTCTAAACACCTTGGCAGTTTCTGTGACAGCTATCGATGGCAAATTGGGAGCGCTAAACACTACACTACAAAACCTTCAGGAGCACCCGGCAGTTGAGCATCGCGCCTCCGGATGCTGTCCAATTGAGGACAAATTAGCAACCCTGCCTTCAATGCTGACCAACCTCTACTCACAACTGAAGAAAACATCTAATCATGTCCAAACACAGTCTAGAGGAGAGCACAGACCGAAGGGGACTGGTGATTATACAGAGACCCACCGGGGGGCTCCCACACCAATGGATCACTGTGCTCAAATGAACCAGAATTCACAAATTAAAACCAAAAATGAGAACAGCATGCAACCATCAACCATGACACTTAGCCAAACTCACACGTTTGAACCTGCTCAGGCAGATCAGGGGGAAATTAAATTGAACGCAAAACAAAGACAGGCAAAAAAACGAAAAGGCAGGAATCAGAAACAAACCCTCAATATGGATGGTTTTAAACGACTTTGCGGGCCAACGGCAGTGCCAAAAGAGACATCAGGTCAAAATAACTCACTATTAGTAGCAATGAACACAAAGTGCATTGCCAACATGTCTAGCACGATCCAAAATTCTCCAATTGGGAAATATATCCGAAGGAGCATCCGCCCATTCGTGCTCGTTTAAATCTCGGAACAACAAATTTCGCCAAATGTGTTGATCTAAGATTACGAGCTGGCATGTATTTATGAACCAATTTATGCAGGTAAGCTGGTGCTTCTCCTGTGTTTATTTTGAACATGTAACATAACGCTTTAAACTTGGTTCTGTTGGCCATTTTGAGCCAATGTAAATTGCGTAAATGTTCAGAGATAGGCGACCTCCTCGGTAGCTGTAAAAGCACCCTCGCAGCCGCATTTTGGACGACCTGTAGTCGTCGCGTGATCTCTTTGTTGGTACCGAGGAGGAAATGCGTTACTTACCTGTAACTGCAGTTATCCAGTATTGGTGTCTTTCATAGATTCACATGCCTGAATCATTCCCCGTCGTCGAGACCGGAGTCCCCGGTACATAGAAAAGTAATGTCTTATAGACATACATAGAGAATAGTAGGCCTAAAGGCCTCACCTTAGTAACATATCCATGGCCTTTTGTAAAAAGGACCAAACTCTAAACAAGAGCCAATCAGCTATCACCTCCCTCTAGAACCTTCCTGGCAGGAGCCTCAGTCCCTCAGATTTTCGTACGCACTAAGCTAAGTAGGCGTGACACTGAGAGAGTTAGGTGAGTCCTTCCAGGGGAGGCGGGAGGGTTGCATATGAATCTATGAAAGACACCAATACTGGATAACTGCAGTTACAGGTAAGTAACGCATTTCTTATCCAGTATTATGGGTGTCTTTCATAGATTCACATGCCTGAATCAGAGTAGCAAGCAATGCAGAGTGCACATTTCTGATGGAACAGCATATACTATTCCTTAGATAATACACATCATGCAAGCATGAACCATCATGAGACATCCACAATAAGTATGAGTAAAGAAATGTGCATACCAGAGTAGGATGGAGGGACGGAGGAAGGCTCACCTTACTGAAATATATATAGCTGAACACTACTTGTCCCACTACTGCATCCTTCCTCAGCTCCGTATCCAGGCAGTAGTGCCTAGTGAATGTATGCGGCGACTTCCATGTTTAAAGCTTTTCGATTGCTTGGGTCTCACCCTCAATCAGGAAAAATCGGTCCTACAACCTTCTCAGGTTGACTGAACTTCCTTTCATTCACGTTCCTGTCAGCGGTGGCAGTTCCTTTGAGAGTATTCTCTACGCAACAGCGCCACCGTGTGGATTTCCTAGGAATTGTCTTGATTTTCAAATAATAGGTAATTTCTTTTGCTTTTGTCATTCTTTCCTTTAATACAGACCTCCTGTCAGCGTTACTATTCATTGTCAGTATATTGACTGTGCCACTGGAATACATCTGTATACCTCATTGCAAGTGCGTAAGTTACCCCACGAGAAGAGGGAGGAAGATAAAAAGTGTAATGAATGTTCCACCATATTTCGGCCATAGCACGTTATCAATCAATCAATCAATACATTTGTAGAGTGCGCTACTCACCCGTGAGGGTCTCGAGGCACTGTAGGGGGGGTGCCGCTATTGCTCGAATAGCCAGGTCTTGAGGTGTTTCCTGAAGGTGAGATGGTCCTGGGTCAGTCGTAGGTGTGCGGGGAGGAAGTTCCATGTCTTGGCTGCCAGGTAGGCGAACGATCTTCCGGTGGTCGTTCTGCGAATCCGTGGTACGGTGGCGAGGGCGAGGCTGGTGGACCAGAGCAGGCGCGTGGGGGTGTAGAACGAGAGGCGGTTGTTGAGGTATTCGGGGCCCATGTTGTGGAGCGCTTTGTGTGCGTGGGTGAGCAGCCTGAACGTGATCCTCTTGCTGGCGGGGAGCCAGTGCAGGTTTCTCAGGTGGGCGGATATGTGGCTGTGGCAAGGGATGTCGAGGATGAGTCGTGCGGAGGCGTTATGTATGCATTATACGTATTGCTTTTAACTTTACATTATAGCACTGTATAGAGTTCCCTCTAGCACATCAGCTGTGTCCTTTTTTTGCTCGGGTGTGTTTGGTGTCTATCTCTGTTATTTTCTGGTGTTCCACCTTCATTGCTTGCTTTCACTTTTCATCCTGCTATTTTGTTTGTTATCCAGTGCCTTGTTTTCCGGCTCCATTTTGTTTTCCTTCCCTTGTTTTGCTTGCTCTGTACCTCTATTGTGTTCCTCTCTTTCTCCTCTACCTGTATTTTGTTGTCCCTCACCCTATTGTATTGTGCATATTCCGGTCTCCTTTCCTATTTTCTTTTGTGCATATTCCGTCTCCCCCCTGTGTATCCATGATGGCTGCGGCGAGCATGAGTCAACCGCCACCTTTCCTAAATGTGATAGGAGAACCTGAGATATGTTGGAAGGAATGGTTCAAGAATTTTGAGTCATATATCATTGCCATTGGGGGCGAGAGATTTACTGCTATGCGCAAACAACATATTCTCCTTCACAATTTAGGAATCCATGGGAGGAAGATATACAAGACCTTACCTGAACCTGCAGGGAGGGAGGGGGGAGGTGGGGGGGGGGACATTGATGTGTTTATGTGCACTGTTGAGAAATTAGAAACACATTTTGGTGATAAGATCAATGTTGTTTTAGAGCGCCATACGTTTTTTAACAGAGCTCAAGGAAGCAAGAGTTTGTCCAAAACTATGTTGCCGCCTTATGGGGTTTGACACAGTTGTGTGAGTTTAGCATCCTCACGGATTCTCTCATAGGAGATCAACTAGTGCGTTGCACTAACAATCCTCGCGCCCAAGAGAAGCTTTTAGCTAGGAACCCGGGTTTGAGAGAAGCGTTGGAGATCACAAAATCTATTGAGCACACTGCCAAGTGCATAAAAGAAATGAAGCCTGGGGGTGATGTGGTAGCCACTATCAACACCAATGATAAAGAGTCAGAAGTGTACAAAGTAGTAATTAAATAAAATGCAATTAGAAAGGTTAATGGCAAGGATTTTCAATTTAAGTGTTATAGATGCGATAGTAGTAACTATTTTGCAAATTTTCCTCAATGTCCAGCCAGGAACGTGACTTGTAAAAAATGCAACAAAAGGGGGCATTTTGTTAGGGTATGCAGAGAAGGGGAGCCTCACACTAAATTTGGAGACAAAGAAGGCGTAAAAGTATACAACAGAGAAGTCAAATGTGTAATAGATGGTGAGAAAAAATAAATTTAGCAAATTAAGAATGACACTAGTTCTATCAATGCTATTTATCCTAAATGTGAAGTGCTGTTGAACAACAAAAGTGTGACCATGTATGCTGATTCGTGCTCGCCCTTCATACTGCTGAACAAGCTAGACTATGAGAGTATGGGGGGACAGGAGGAGGCCTTATTACAAAAACCTGACATTTCTCCCACTGGTTATAGCAAGGAACCCATACTACTCATGGGGATGAAAGAAATGAAGATCCAATTCAAGGACAGAGAGACATATGGCAAGATATACATAGTCGAGTCGGGATCTAACTTGCTAGGGTGGCAGCAACAGAAAGATCTGGGAATTATCTTGGACCACAACAGCGAAGAACAAGTCCTTCTCACTGAAAAAGTACTTGGGAGAGACGATATTTGTGAAGAATTTCCTAACTTGTTCCAAGAGAGATTGGGCTGCTTGCATGATTTCCAGCATAAAATCAAACTCAAAACTAATGCCAAACCGATGGTGCATAAGTTACGCCCTGTACCCCAGCTGATGAGGGATCCACTAGAAAAGGAACTGAACAAGTTGTGTGAGTTGGAGGTAATACAACCAGTTGATGGCCCCAGTGGTCATCGCGGCCAAGGCCAATGGTGAGGGTATCAGGCTATGTGTGGATCTTCACAGTCTCAATTAGAACATATGGGTGGAGAGACACCCTCTGCCAAACATCAATGAAATGCTCAGTACCATGGGACGAGCAAAATATTTCAGTGTGATTGATTTGTCCATGGCCTATAACCAGGTGGACCTGCACCCCAGTTCCAGACCACTCACCACCTTTATAACTCCCCAAGGGGCGTTCATGTTCAAGAGGATGCCTTTTGGCCTGGCGTCGGCGTCGGCGGTCTTCCAGAAGATAATGCAACAAATCCTAAGAGGAATAGACTGTGCGATGTGCTTTCAAGATGACATCCTGGTATGTGGTAGCAGTCAGAACAGTATTCCAGAGGCCATCTGATTCAGGGTTAACGGTTCAGCAGAGCAAATGCAAAATAGGAGTCACGTCTGTGGACTATCTGGGCCATTCCATTTCGGAGGAGGGTTTTAGACCCAAAGACAGTCTGTTAAGAGCAGTGAAAGATGCCCCGTACCCGAGGAACAAAGAAGAATTTAAGTCCTTCCTGGGACTCATGGAGTAATTTGCCAAATTCATTAAGAACTTTGCTGCGAAGTGTGATGTGATGGGCAGTCTCTTAAAAAAGAATACAGATTATGTATGGAAAGAAGAACCTAAAGCTGCCATGGAGGAATTGAGAGAAGAAGTCTTAAATTCCCAAGCTCTAGGAGTTTTTGACAGCAAAAAAAAAACCATCCTCACCACTGATGCCTCGAATAAAGGATTGGGAGCCACTTTCATGCAAAAGGAAGGAAAGGAAGAGAGGATCATAGCATTCGCTTCCAGATACCTTACCGATGCAGAACAAAACTACTCGGTAATCGAGAAGGAGGCCCTAGCATGTTTCTGGGCAGTGAAACATTTTAAGTTCTTCCTTTGGGGTCTGCCTTTTACCATCAGATCACATCACAAGCCGTTAACCTCCATCTTTACAGTAAAGGGCATGGAAAACAGAACCCCACGTATAAGCAAGTGGATACTGGGGTTGGATAATTACAACTTTAAAGTAGAGTACGTACCCGGAGCGGAGAATACTATTGCAGATTACTTGTCCAAATCACCTCTTCATGATGTGGTCCAAGAAGAACCCCTGGACAACCCTATCATGTCAGTAGACAACCTGGCCATCACAGAAGAAGAATGGAATAAGTTCACGGAGGAAGACGCAACGTACTTCAAACTCAAAGAGATTATAGTGAAAGGATGGCCTGACAAAAAGAGTGCACTGGATGAGGATCTGAAGGAATTTTGGGACGTTATGAACGAGCTAAGTATCATTGGTAGGAAGGTCTACCGTCAATCTAGAGTGATACCACCTAAGGGTCTCAGGAAAAGAATTGTTGATCTGGCCCACGAAGGACACCTGGGGCGTAGCATCACAAAACAGAGGATCAGAGTGACATACTGGTTCCCAATGATGGACACCATGACCGAACAACAAGTCAAGGACTGCGTGAGCTGTGCACGAAGCGACAAATCGAAAACAGTTCACAAGGCACCTCTCTCCCCAGTCCAGGTACCTACTAAACCATGGACAAAGTTAGCCATGGACATCATCGGGCCTATGGACCACCTGGGCGTTCAGAGGCGGTTTATGCTTGTGTTGATCGATTACACCTCACATTGGATCTTTCAGAAATGTGTGCATCGAATTAACACTGACTCGGTGTTGGAGTTTCTCAGAGAAGAATTTTTTAGAGAGGGCATACCTGTTACCCTGGTGACAGACAACGGGGTCCAATTCACGTCACAAGCCATGAAAGATTTCCTAACCAACATGGGGATAAAGCATTAACTAACAGCTTTATATTGCCCAAAAGCCAATGGCCTGGTTGAGCGTGCCAATAGGATGATCAAAGAACACATTCAATTAGCTTTAACCAATGGTTGTAACATAGAACACCATCTAAGAAACTGTTTGTGGGCATATCATACCTCCCCCAATCTGATCACGGGCATCTCCCTTTTCATCTCGCTTCGCAGAAGAGAGCCCTGTACTAAGTTTAACCCAAGCTGGTTAGAGGGAGGCAAGGAAATGAACCCCGATCAGGAGGAAGGGGCAAGGAAGGTGGTCTCTCATCAAGCCAGGTACAAGGAGTGCTACGACCAGAAGCAAGGGGTGAAAACTCCTAGTTGGGAAATTGGGGATGCGGTGCAAGTTAGGAGGGACACTAAAGATTGGAGCACTCAAAGTAAGTTCTACCCCCCGTGCCGCATTGCTATGGTCCTAAGAAATGTTGTTAAACTTGACAATGGACAATGGTGGAGTTGTGATAAAATTGTAAGATCTGAAATGTAAAAGCATTGTGTTTTCTTTCCCTTCAGGTGAGATTGCTGAACTGTTATTATCATGTTCTCTCTCTTTTTTCCCCCCCACCTACCTTTTCCTTCAGTTTTCCTGGTTTTTATTTTCTCTTTCTGTAAGTTGTGTAGGAAGGGAGGTGTGTTGTATCTATCTACATGTTGGAACATTCCGCCCACCCCTACTTTGCATAGAATGTTGGTATAACCCACTGAAGCTTACCTTGGAATGTTGGCGATGTTCTTTGAGGCTGGCAAGTTGGAGAGTGGATGGTCAATAAAGTGATTGCCAGAGTTTCCTGTGTCAGTCATCTTTTCCTGCGTTATCTCGTCTTTTTAACAGTATACATTCAACCTAAAACTAAATCAGCTAAGGAAATGTGCAATTTTGTAGAATCATGTACAACAGAAGGCCCTACCACTGATCTCATCCTCACTGGGGACTTCAATTACAATCTAATGGGCTCCTTTTCGGGCAATGAAATACTTCAGCAAAACATAATATTCCACTGCAAGGGGAACCACACTCAGGCAAATACACTAAATCAGGGCAATCGATCTTAGAGGAGCTGGAACACCTTAGCTTAAGGGCTTTGAACGGCAGATCAGTTGAAGACAATCCTCCAGTAACTACGTACAGTTCACTCAGAACAAGCACAATTTTGGATTACACCTTCGTCTCCGTATGTCTATTTCATTGAATTGCATAATTTTGATTGGGCAACAAAGGTGATAGTGATCACCGGCCGCAGGAAATAAAGTTAAGAACCGTAACTCTAGCATTTGAATGCTGTCGGACTTCACATGGACTAGACATTACCATCATTTTAAAAATAATAAAATTCAAGATTGCCACTGAGAGCAAGATGCTGGACACTGCAAAACAGCACTTTATTGCCAGAGTAGGAGAAGGAGAAGTCGAGAAATGACTACATTTTTTAACAACGATGGAAGTTTATGCATCAAAAATCAAACCTCCAAACCAGCAAAGATTCAGTGGCGCAAAACTTTTATCACACACTGCAAAGCAAGAAATCAAGCTCGCCAAAAAACACATCTACCAATCATTAAGACATCTCCGGCACACGCCCAACGGCAAAACCCAACTGGAACTACTACTGAGTCAAAGGGCAGACTTGAAAAAACTAAAAAGAAATGTCAATAGAGACATGGAGGAAGAATTCTGGGCTAGATTATTTGCTGATGTCAAACACAACAACTGTGCCAGATTCTGGAACACCACAAAAGAACTCATTCATTACAATCACGATGGCGTCTCCTCGAACATTTCAGAGGAAGATTGGGTAAAATACCTAAAATCCCACTTCAAAATAAATACAGAACTTAGGGAACAGGACCTAAATGCTCAAAAAGAACCAGCTCGCCCCTTGATAATCGAGGACAGCGCTGGAAGAAATTCCAACAACTCTGAGAAAACCAGGGGCGGCTCACCAAGGGAGAATCTCCAGAGCTCTCCTGTAAAAGGCAGATAGGCAAGGGGAGAAGAGAAGGAGCTCCTGGTCCAAATGAAATTCCACCAGCATTATACAAGCAGGATGCAATATTCTGGGCTAGAGCTTTGGAACCACTGTTTAGAGAAATAAGGATGCTAAACATTCTACCTAGCTCCTGGAAAGGATCAATCATTTCTGCAATCCATAAATCCGGTGGAAAGTCAGTACGACAAAACTATCGCCTAATAGCTTAACTAGACAATGAGGCAAAATATTTCGCTGGCACATTACTAGAAGACCTCCAGGCATGGGCCACTGAAAAATCTGCAACACCCCTGCAGCAGAGTGGGTTTGTAAAATGTTCAAGTTCAAGTAAAAAAATTTGTATAGCGCACTACTCACCCAGAGGGTCTCAAGGCGCTTGAGGGAGGGGGGTATGTTACTTATCGAATATCCAGGTTTTTATTTGTTTTCTGAAGGATAGGTGGTTCTGTGTAAGGCGGAGGTGGGTGGGGAGAGAATTCCAGGTTTTGGCCGCTAAGTAGGAGAAGGATCTTTCACCCATGGTGGATCTTTGGATGCGTGGAATCGTGGCGAGGGCTTGATTGGACGATCATAGTTGGCGGGTGGGGGTGTAAAAGGACAGGCGCGTGTTGAGGTATTCGGGTCCTAGGTCGTAAAGGGCTCTGTGTGTGTGAGTGAGGAGACGGAACGTTATTCTCTTGTTGACGGGGAGCCAGTGGAGGTCCCTCAGGTGGCCGGAGATGTGAGCTTGGTGGGGGATGTCTAGGATGAGTCGAGCGGAGGCGCTCTGAATGCGTTGGAGTTTTTTCTGTAGTTTGGCTGTGGTTCCAGCGTAAAGGGTGTTTCCGTAGTCCAGTCGGCTTGTGATTAGTGCATGGGTGACCGTCTTTCTTGTTTCGGTGGGGATCCAGCGGAAGATTTTTTTGAGCATACGTAGGGTGTTGAAGCATGAGGATGAGACGGCGTTGACTTGTCTGGTCATCGAGAGGGAGGAGTCTAGGATGAAGCCCAGGTTACGTGCGTGGTCCGTTGGTTTGGGTGCATTTCCCAGGGCCGGTGGCCACCATGAGTCGTCCCAAGCGGAGGGGGATGATCCTAAGATGAGGACTTCCGTTTTGTCCGAGTTCAGTTTTAAACGGCTGTTCTTCATCCACTCGGCCACTTCTTTCATCCCATCGTGACCGTCTGGATACCCTCCATTACGGTCGCTCCCCCAGCCCCCTGCTCGCACAACGGAAGCTTTCTCCTCGCTGCTTGCCTTGCCTGCCCTGATACCTGCTGCCTGCCGCCCCGTTACAGCGCACTGCTCAGATCTCAGCGCTTGGTATCGTTTTAGCTCGCATTACTTTATTCTAATTTGTATACAGCCACGAACTGCATAGCGGCTGATGTAATTACTTGTGAAGCGTTTTTTGTGTACTTTTGTGACAACATTGCATTGAGTCGAGCTCCGGCTGTGCCCCAGTTTCGATTTATCACCGGGCGGCCATTTCAGTTTGTATTTACTTTTACCCGTGTCTCCTCCCAGACCCCGCCTCCCAGCTGACCCTCCCACACACTGTTAGACCACACTCGCCCCGTCCTCTCCTATCCTGTGACCGTCTGGATTCCCTCCATTACAGTCGCTCCCCCAGCCCCCTGCTCGCACAACGGAAGCTTTCTCCTCGCTGCTTGCCTTGCCTGCCCTGATACCTGCTGCCTGCCGCCCCGTTACAGCGCACTGCTCAGATCTCAGCGCTTGGTATCGTTTTAGCTCGCATTACTATTTTCTAATTTGTATACAGCCACGAACTGCATAGCGGCTGATGTAATTACTTATGAAGCGTTTTTTGTGTACTTTTGTGACAACATTGCATTGAGTCGAGCTCCGGCTGTGCCCCAGTTTCGATTTATCACCGGGCGGCCATTTCAGTTTGTATTTACTTTTACCCGTGTCTCCTCCCAGACCCCGCCTCCCAGCTGACCCTCCCACGCTCCGCCCCCTCATAACTTCATTTATGCCTAATGTCCCAACGCGCAGCGTCCACGGGCTACGGCCACGCCGAAGGTGCGCCAAAGGTAAGCCCGTCTACGCCCGTCCGCGCCAAGCCCGCGCCCAGCACAAGACCCCCTGGCCCCCGTACCACCCACCCCACCCGCATTTCTTATGACGCCTCCACCCTCCTAGCCCTAAACCCCGGCCGACTCCCCAACTGCACCCAAGCCGCTCCTGGACACACCCATGGACCCTTCTCTTGCAACTACTGTAAGTACGACGGCACCAAGACCAACTCCTCATCCACGTACAACGAACTGAGCTCCGACACTAACCACCTTAAATGCATCCTGCTCAACACCCGCTCGGTCCACAGACACGCCATCGACCTTTGGAATCTACTAGACACTATCTCTCCGGACGTCGCCTTCCTAACAGAAACATGGATGAACGCCTCATCAGCCCCAGACATCACCATTGCCATCCCGGATGGCTACAAGATCATCCGTAAGGACCGCACCAAACAAACAGGAGGAGGCATCGCTATCGTCCATAAGAATTCCATCCGCATCTCAACCAGCTCAGACGTCAACCTCGCGAGCGCCGAACACCTACACTTCCAGATCCACACCGACCCCAAGACCACACTCAAAGGCACCCTCCTCTACAGGCCTCCAGGACCCCGTGCACAATTCAGTGAAGACATCACTGACTTCATCACCCCACACGCCCTCCCCTCCGAGGATTACATTCTATTGGGAGACCTCAATTTTCACCTGGAAAAGAGCAACGACAGCAACGCCACCACCCTTCTGGACAATCTCGCCAACCTCGGACTCAAACAACTTGTTAATACCCCCACTCACTACGCAGGTCACACACTCGAACCCATCTTCACCTCCAGCAAACATATCTCCTTCAGTCACACCACAATTCTCCATTGGACGGACCACAGCTGCGTTCACTTTTCCTACAAAAAGACCACAACCCACAACCATCCTCAACCTACTCTGCGAAGAAACTGGAACAAAATCACCACCGACCAGATCTCCTCATCGCTTCTTCAAAACCCCCCTGCCCACTCTTTGAACCCCAACCAAGCAGCCATTAACCTCACTCAATGGCTAACCAACAGCGCCGACAACCTAGCACCTTTGAAAAAACGTCAAATCAAACTAGGCAGCAAAAACGCTCCCTGGTTCAACGCTGATCTTAAGAAATCCAAGAAACTCTGTCGCTCCCTTGAGAAGGCCTGGAAAAAAGACCTAAACACCAGCACCAGGGACGCCTTCAAAAACGCCACCCGCATACACCACCAACTGATCCGAAATGCCAAGAAAGCCGCATTCAAAGACCGACTAGACAAGAACGCCCACAACAGCAAGGAACTATTCAACATCGTCAAAGAATTTACCAACCCCTCAGCCAACTCCAACGACATCACTCCCTCTCAAACCCTTTGCGACTCCCTAGCTTCGTTCTTCCACAACAAAATCGCAGACATCCACAACCGCTTCAACAACCAACCCGGAGACCAACCCACCCAACCTTCTGCCGTACCTTCACCCCCCTTGAACATCCTTTATGACTGGAACACAATCTCCACTGAGGACACCATCCGCCTGATGAACTCCGTCCACTCAGGATCCCCCACAGACCCATGCCCTCACCACATCTTCAACAAAGCAGACTCCATCATTGCACCACACCTCCGAGACGTCATCAACTGCTCCCTCAACTCCGCCACCTTCCCGGAAATCTGGAAACACGCCGAACTTAGCGCCCTTCTGAAAAAACCCACAGCTGACCCCACCGAACTCAAAAACTACCGCCCCATCTCGCTCCTTCCTTTCCCGGCCAAAGTCATCGAGAAAGCTGTCAACAATCAGCTCGCCGCCTTCCTTGAAACCAACAAATCCCTCGACTCCTCACAGTCCGGATTCCGAGCAAAACACAGCACTGAGACTGCACTCATCGCAGCTACAGACGACATTCGTACTCTACTGGACAATGGAGACACAGTCGCCCTCATCCTCCTTGACCTCTCCGCAGCCTTCGACACAGTCTGTCATAGCACCCTGCTACAACGCCTCAGAAACATCTGAATCCAAGGAAAAGCACTGGAATGGATCACCTCGTTCCTTACCGGAAGAACTCAGAGAGTCCGCCTTCCACCATTCAATTCAGAGGCCACTGAAGTCATTTGCGGCGTGCCACAAGGATCTTCACTCAGCCCCACCCTCTTCAACGTATACATGAGCCCCCTCGCGACCATCGCACGCCAACACAACCTCAACATCATCTCCTACGCTGATGACACTCAACTGATCCTCTCACTCACCAAAGACCCGAACACCGCCAAAACCAACTTACATGAAGGAATGAAAGAAGTAGCCGAGTGGATGAAGAACAGCCGTTTGAAATTGAACTCAGACAAAACAGAAGTCCTTCTCTTAGGTACCTCCCCCTCCGCTTGGGATGACTCTTGGTGGCCAGAGGCCCTTGGAAAAGCACCCATCCCGACGGACCACGCACGGAACTTGGGCGTCATCCTTGACTCCTCACTCTCGATGAACAGACAAGTCAACGCCGTTTCATCATCTTGCTTCAACATTCTTCGCATGCTCAAAAAAAATTTCGCTGGATTCCCACCGAAACTAGAAAACCGGTCACCCACGCACTGGTCACGAGCCGCCTGGATTACGGAAACACCCTTTACGCCGGTACCACCGCAAAAATTCAGAAAAAACTCCAACGCATCCAGAACGCATCAGCCAGACTCATACTAGACATCCCGCGTAAAGACCACATTTCTAGTCACCTGAAAAACCTCCACTGGCTCCCCGTTAATAAGAGGATAACATTCCGCCTCCTAACCCACGCTCACAAAGCACTTTACGAACTTGGACCCGAATGCCTCAACACACGACTTTCCTTCTACACCCCCTCCCGCCAGCTACGTTCCTCCAACCAAGCCCTTGCTGTTGTACCTCGCATTAACAAAACCACCATGGGGGGAAGATCCTTCTCCTACCTGGCAGCTAAAACCTGGAACTCACTCCCCACTCACCTCCGCCTCACTCAAAACCACCCAGCATTCAGAAAGCAACTTAAAACTTGGATTTTCGACCAATAATTCCCCACCCTTCTTCAAGCGCCTTGAGACCCTCTGGGTATGTAGCGCGCTATATAAATTTTCTGACTTGACTTGACTATCGTGTAGGTTGGTTTTGGCGGAGTTTGGGTCTTTGGTGAGGGAGAGGATCAGCTGGGTGTCGTCTGCGTAGGAGATGATGTTGAGGTTGTGTTGGCGCGCGATGGATGCGAGGGGGCTCATGTATACGTTGAAGAGGGTGGGACTGAGTGATGATCCTTGTGGAATACCGCAGATGACTTCAGTGGCTTCCGATTTGAAAGGGGGAGGCGGACTCTCTCGGTTCTTCCGGCGAGGAACGAGATGATCCAGTCCAATGCTTTTCCTTGTATTCCGACGTTGCTGAGGCGTTGTATAAGGGTGCTATGACAGACTGTGTCGAAGGCTGCGGAGAGGTCAAGTAGGATGAGGGCAGCTGTTTCTCCGTTGTCCAGTAGAGTTCGAATGTCGTCTGTTGCTGCGATGAGGGCGGTCTCGGTGATGTGTTTGGCTCGGAAGCCGGACTGTGAAGGGTCGAGGGAGCCGTTGGATTCGAGGAAGGTGGCGAGCTGGCTGTTGACGGTTTTCTCAATGACTTTGGCCGGGAATGGGAGGAGCGAGATGGGGCGGTAGTTCTTAAGTTCGGTGGGGTCTGCTGTAGGTTTCTTCAGGAGGGCACTGAGTTCGGCATGTTTCCAGCTTTCCGGGAAGGTGGCGGAGTTGAGGGAGCAGTTGATGACATCGCGGAGATGGGGTGCGATAATGGAGTCTGCTTTGTTGAAAATGTGGTGGGGACATGGGTCGGTTGGCGATCCTGAGTGGATGGAGTTCATCAAGCGGATGGTGTCTTCAGTGGTGATTGGGTTCCAGGCGCAAAGGTTGTTTTTTTGTTTTTTTTTGCAGAGTTTTATATAGCGCGAACTAGAACGGAACCGAATCAGTTATCAGAGCGCTTTACATAGCACTAGTTACGTTACATGAGGAGACACTTTCATTTTAGGCACGGGGAGATTAAGTGATTTGCCCAGAGTCACAGGGGGTTTTTGGCGTCGTTACCGAGACTCGAACCGAGTTCCCCAGGTCCGAGGTCGAGCACCTTAGCCGTTAGGCCAACCCCTCTCCCCTGGTGGGGGTTTTTTGTTCGGAGGTGGGTGGGGTGGGCTGGTCGCCGAAGCTGTTATGTATGTCAGCGATTTTGTTGTGGAAGAACGAGGCTAGAGAGTCGCAGAGGTCTTGAGAGGGAGTGATGTCGTTGGTGCCGGCGGTGGGGTTGGTAAACTCTCTGACGATGTTGAATAGTTCTTTGCTGTTGTGGGCGTTGTTGTCGAGTCGATCCTTGAATGCTGATTTCTTGGTGGATCTGATCAGTTGGTGGTGTTTGCGGGTGGCGTTCTTGAGGGTGGTCATGTTGTCTGTGGTTGGGTTTTTTCGCCATGTTTTCTCGAGGGTGCGACAGATCTTCTTTGATTTCTTAAGGTCATCATTGAACCAGGGGGCTTTTTTACTACCTTGTTTGATTTGATGGTTTTTCAAGGGAGCTAATACGATTGCGCTGTGGGTGATCCATTGTGTGAGGTTGATGGCTGCTTGATTTGGGTCCAGTGATTTGGCAGGAGGGTTTTGGTGAAGCGATGTGAAGAGCTGGTCGATGGTAATTTTGTTCCAGTTTCTGCGGGGAATTGGTTGTGGGTGGTTGTGGGTCATGGTCTTTTTGTAGTTGAAGTGAACGCAGCTGTGGTCCGTCCAATGGAGTCCTGTGGCGTGGTTGAAGGAGATGTGTTTGCTGGAGGTGAAGATTGGGTCGAGCGTGTGCCCGGCATAGTGGGTGGGTGTGTCAACAAGTTGTTTGAGTCCGAGATTGGCGAGGTTGTCCAGAAGGGTGGTGGTGTTGCTGTCATTGTTCTTTTCCAGGTGGAAGTTGAGGTCTCCCAGTAGAATGTATTCCTCGGAGGGAAGGGCGTGTGGGCTGATGAAGTCAGTGATGTCTTCGTTGAATTGTGTGCGGGGTCCTGGTGGCCTGTAGATGAGGGTGCCTCTGAGCATGGTCTTGGGGTCGATGTGAATCTGGAAGTGAAGGTGTTCGGCAGCTGCGAGGGTGTCATCGGAACTGGTCGTGATTCGGATGGTGTTCTTATGGACGATGGCGATGCCTCCACCTGTTTGGTTGATGCGGTCCTTTCGGATGATCTTGTAGCCGTTCGGGATGGCTAAGGCGATGTCGGGCGCTGATGAGGCGTTCATCCAGGTTTCTGTAAGAAATGCGACGTCGGGTGATGTGGTGTCTAGTAGGTTCCATAGTTCAGTTGCGTGTTTGTGAACTGAGCGGGTATTGAGCAGGATACACTTCAGGTGGTTAGTTACGGAGCTCTGTTTGGAGTTTGTGGATTTGGTGTGGGTTCTGATGCAGTCGTACTTGCAGGAGTGGCAGGTGAAGGGTCCATGGGAGTGTCCTGGGGCGGCTTGGTAGCAGTCTGGGAGACGGCCGGGGTTGAGTGCTGAGAGGGTTGCGGCGTCGTACGTAATGCGGGAGGAGTGGATTTTGCGGGGGCCAGGGGGTTTGGCGCTGGGCGCGGTCCAGGCGCGGACATTAACCAACATTCTAAGAAAGGCAATGCTCATGGATGAGGCTGAGGCTTTGCGGTCACCCCTATACCTATCAGCATAGCATTGACTACAATGCCTCATTTGACCACGTTAACCGCTCTAAATTATGGACCAACCTGCACAAATTGGGGCTGTCACAGCCCTTACTAAACCTGCTGACAAACTTACATACAGATACATGGTTGCAGGTGAAGTTGGGGAATGGATCTTCCGTGTCAACACGTATACCTACGGACATAGGTTTAAAACAGGGTTGCGTCTTGGCACCGACTCTGTCTAGTTTTTACATAGCCGACTTAGTACCACTCTTGATCAGCTCTAATTCACATGCCCCAAAACTAGGAGACAATTTGATACCTTGCCTCCTGTATGCAGACGATATAGTCCTGATCAGTAAAACAAAGTAGGGCTACAACATCTTCTAAATGTAACATGGGACTTTTCCAAATGACCTAGCGATCAATCTGGACAAAATGAGAACTATGATTATCAGGAAAAAAAGGAGACAAACCGGAGCCTGGTTCTGGGGAGAAACAAAAATTTAGGACACAGCGGAATACAAATACCTGGGAGTGAAGCTGGACGCAGGGGGATGCTTTTCGGCACAGAAGAATAGCATTAGGCGCAAAGGCCTAATACTGGCTACCACGCTAAAAACATTAAAAAACAAAACTGACGGGACCCTCGATCTTTACCTTGATTAAGGTAGCCAGGGCTAAACTACTGTCAACAATTACCTATGGCAGCGAGGTCCAGAAAGGCAGAGACGCTAAAACACTTGATGCCACAGTAACAACAGTATACAGGGTCATCTTTGGACTGCCCAAACACACCTCACCTGCGCAAATCAGGCTTGAATTTGGCATTCAAAAACAAACAGTTGCCGACAAGGGCCCTTCATCATTGCGTGGGAGAAAGTGCAAAAAGCTCCGCATGGTACACTCAATGAACAACTATGGAAGGAGCTACAACAACACGCCAAATCACCTGCCACAGAATATCTCTACAGCAGCTTAAAAACAATGCGGCTATGTCAGCTTTGGGAAACACCAACAACTACCACCATTTTCAAAAAACTAGTGTGGAAGACTGTGAAACTGTACTAAGCATAAACGTTTCGATAAACAAGCTTGTAGTATGAAAGTAACTTGTTTATTAAGTATTATTTATCCGAGTAGACATCTGTGGCTCTCCCTCTGGCCAGTCAATCAGCAACTGCCAAAGAGTAGGAATGTGGAACGCACTAGGCACAGTGCTCCACACTCCATAACTAACATATAAGATTACACCATATCCTCTTCCCTTACATAAACAAATGACATAAAGGAAAGTGAGAAAAACAATACTCTAAACAATAGCTCAATTTGACCTGATAGAGAGAAAGCTAAAAAACACGTTTATAAGAAATGCAAAAGTAAATACTAAACAACTTACATAAAGAAACTTAACAATCATGAAACCATTGTGAAAACAAAACATATCATTTACATATGTAATCTTTGAGAAGCAAAGTTCTCCTGAGAATTGTAAATGAGGTCATTGTCAGAAATGTACAAAAACGTATTATCTAGAGGAGTATCACAACAAAAACTCTTGGCTACAAGGCACAGTGCTCCACACTCCATAACTGACATAGAAGATTACAACAGAAACATATTTCCGTGCTGGAGGACAAAGCTGCCTTGGCAAAAAGGGCCCTCGGCTAGATGACTCTGAAGGGATATATGACGTTACAACGCATACTTTTACAACGCCTACCTTTACATCGCAAGTTTTACAACGCATACCATTACAACGCATAATGCTTTTGGGCGCTGGATAGTGAATAGTTTAATTTACTATTCCAACTCCAGTCCCCGTGGATAGTAGGGAAGGTGTTGGATAGTACATTAAACCTATTCCCTATCCTAGTGCGCCCCCAAGCGCTATGCGTTGTAATGGTTTGCGTTGTAAAAGTTTAGTTGTAATGGTAGTTTGTTGTAAAAGTTTCGTTGTAAAGGTTGTATACCCTCTGAAGTCATACACAAAGCTGGCCAGTCAAGCCTACTTCCATCTGGGCTACGGCAAAAAAATAAAAATTGCTTTCATGAAGTACAGACTGGGGCTGCTACCCTGTACACAACACCCCCTCCCTGGCTAAGAGAAAAAGCGGGTCCTTTGTGCCGGTTATGTGGATCAGCTCCTGAAAATGTGCTGCATCTGCTGTGTTCCAGTAAAAAAATCCTCAAGGAACGGAAACAACTGCTGAAACGACATTTTAACCAGCGGGTGATTCGTACCAGGAGGCAAGCTCTGCTGGCATGCTTTGCACCCAATGATCCACAACTGAACTGCAGCTTAGTGAAGTACCTGAGACTGGGTGAAAGTAAAATGCCGGAAACGCTGATCTAAGGAAACCTGGTGGCAAATATATGAGCGACTCCCTAAGGCGCAGCGAAGAAATTCTCCCTACGAAAAAGAACTTTTTTTCGGATGGACGTGGTGGTCGGACTCCACAGCAGTTGAGAACACGTCACACAGAGCCGATGGTCCTTCAACTCAGGGGTTAACTGCCAAGGTCAGAAGGTCCTCAAACAGGGGGAAGGAAATCTGCTGACGGCCTAGAATGTGGCCTGCAGCACGTGGATGGAAAACAGACTTCTTAACTGTAAAGCTGTTTAACCAGGAAACCATTTTTTAGAAATTTTTTAACATAACATCCATGAAGGAATGTGTAGCATATGTATTTTTTTTAGCTTTTGGAATATGTTGGCTTTTTGCAACGGTTTTAATTAATAATGCAAAAAAAGGTATACCTTACACTGAAATAAGTTACGTCATTTCGCTAAGGTTTGCCAGAAAAAAAAAATACCTTCAAGTCTGTAGCATGTGTGACAGAATCTGATCGCGAGGCCAATTCTGAGTCTGATATTGAAGGGTTAAATGATCTTTTAATCACTGTGGGGGATGAAGATTCCTGTTCTGATGACACTCAGAAACATTGAAAGAACAGTCTCGTTTCCGGAGAGCCTTCATCATGTGTTGATCATATTGTGGACATTCGTGTGGATGATTACATTTTAAGACTCTTAGTTGATTCTGGAGCAAGAATCACAATGATCACCTAATGAATATTCAAGGACACATGGAGCCACAGAAGTTTGCTTCCTGACTGTTCTCCTGTTTCTTGTGAAGGATGAAAGATTAAGATAGGAGATGTACTTAGGAAGGAGAATTGAATAAAAAATCTATGTTGCAGTAAAACGTTGAACATTTTAGGGTGGTTTCACCAGGACTTATTCAGGATGATTCTCAGGCCCGGTGATAAAGGACAGGTTCTGGTGGTTGAGTGTGATGGTGTTGTGAAGTAGTGGAGGCACAGGTTTCCTGAAGTCTTTTCTGATACCCTCTATAAATTAAAAGGCTTGAAACAAAAAAAATTGGTCAAGGAGGGAGTAGTCCCTGTCAAGCACAAGCTATGTGGGGTTCCATTCAATCTTAGAGAAGACTAGAGAAAGAGCTTAAAAACATTGTGTGAGCAGGGGATCATCGAAGCTACTGAGTCAACTGTGTGGTTATCCTCATTAGTGGTAGCATGCAAGCAAAGTGGCCAGTTGCATGTTGACTCACATCTTTTACCTAAAATTAATTACATGTTTGCTCACACCACAGGGCCAAGCTTATTTTCTAAGCATGATCTTGCCCTTGCAAGTCAACAAGTGGATTTGCATCTGGAGGCAAGACATTTTACAGCTTTTGTCCCCCCTATAGGTATTTGCCGTATTGCCATATGCTGTTCGGGCTTGCCTCTGAGGCATCCGTTTTTAAAGGCTAATGTACAACTTGTTGAAAGAGGTGGAAGGTGTCTTGGTTTTTCAAGACGATGTGCTGGATTTTTGCAAAAGATGTAGATGCGCTCAATGTCATTCTGGAAAGGGTTGTCAATATTTTCAAGAACCTTGGAGTTGTACTCAAGAGAGAAAAATGCCAATTTATATGTAGTAAGTTAGAGTATTTGGGACATGTAGTTTCCAAAGAAGGCATCAAACCCAGGCCGGTGTAGATAAAGTCAATTGTGGAAGCACCTCCTCCTATTGATAAGTGTGGGGTTGAGGCTTTTTTTTAGGTCTGTGTGAATTCTACTCAAGGTACATTCCGGAATATGCATCCAAGGTAGTCTGCTCAGGAAAGGTTCCAGTTTTAATTGGGACAGGGTATGTTCTGAAGCTTTTACTTGGATTTAGTCTCAGTTGGGTTAGAGTAGAGCTATCAAACCATTTGATCCTTTTCTACCTTGCTGTATCGCCATTGATGGCAGGACAGTGGGTTTGGTGGGCTGTGCTCACACAAAAGAAGGGAGATGTGGAGATACCATTGTTTTCGCCTTGAGGGTTTTGAGAGATATTGAACTGCAATACTCTGTTGTTGAGAAAGAGTTACTCGTGGGTTGGTGGGCAAATGAGAAGTTCCTCGGCTATGTCTGTGGTAAGCCGTTCTGTTTACAGACAGACCATAAGCCTCTTGTGTCTATCTTGAGTGTTGGTGGGGACAAATGATATACGCGGAGGATTCTGAGGTTATCTACTAAACTGTAACTGTTTTATGTTGTTCACATTGCTGGAGGTAAGAATGCCAGAGCCAACTTTCTTTCCCGTAACCCAAGTAAAAGCTATGATGAAAATTAACTTGTCTTGTCTGAACTCATGGATGAAGTATTTGAGGATTGTTTGATGGTGTTTATCGAAGTACACAAATTGGGTGTGTGTTCTGAAGATGAATGGAGAGTTTCTATAACTGAAGACCATATGTTACAGCAAGTGCTGGATCTCACCAAAAATAGTTGGCTGAGGAAAAAAGTATTCTCTCCTGCTTCAGCCATACTTTAAAGTCTGTGAGAAATTTTCTTCGGAAGATGGGATGTTACTTAGGTCAGACAAATGTGTTCCTCTACATAAATTGAGGTATAGTATAATTAATAATGTCCATGAGGAGCACCTTGGTTCGATTTTCACCAAACAGTGCATTAGGTATTCATTCTGGAGGCCAAGGATTGATGTGGACATTGAAGAGGTGGTGGAAGGTTGTAGTGTATGTTTTTCAGCAGGCAAAAGCTTAAGGTTTGCAATCCCTCCCTTGACCTCTATTGAGATTTCATCGAGACCTTGGATAAAATTAGGGATTGATGTTATGGGTCCCTATGATTCTCTACCTACGGATACTAAGTTCATTTGTGTCTTGATAGATTACTGTTCAACGTGGCAAGAGCTTAAATGTGTACAAGAGTCTGGTACAAGCTCTGTGGTAGAATTCATCAGAGAGAATTTTTGGAGGGAAGGCTTTCCAGAAATTCTAATTTCTGGCAATGGTACTCAATTTGCTAGCAAGGAATTTCAGAGTTTCCTAGAATTGTGTGGAGTAAATAATCTTAAGAGCTCTTTATATCATCCCCAGACCAACAATCTTGTTAAGAGAATGAACTGTGTTGTTGGGGAATGTATTAAATGGGCAAAAAGTAGGAACCATGACATTGTTTAATCTGTGAGAAGTATGTTTTGGTTTTATAGAACTTCACCTCATTCTTGACCAGTTGAACTGTTGAGGGGTAGAAAAGCTAATACCACTTCTTATTCAGCTTGTATGTCAAAATGGTCGAAGAGTGAGTCTGATGCCGGGAATCTGATGCTGTTGGTCAGAGAGAACATTAGACTTGCTCAGAACAAAGAGAAATGTTGGTATGATCAGAAGAAAGGAATGAACGTTGTGGAAGTACAGGTTAGGGATTTGGTGTGTATTAAATCTGCTATTCATGTACAATAATGAAGAAACAAGATTGATGAGCCTGTAAAAATCTAGAACATTTATTGGAATGTTGTCCGAATTGCTGGTGGTCATTGGTGGAATCTCTAAAGGGTGGTGAAAGTGAAGAAAAGCTGATGGAGAATTCAGTTCCTCTGGTTATTCTGGTTGAGATTCCACTGCCCGTGACTATTTGTGTGATATGGCTGTTCCTGCTCTGTGTAGAGTTCCAGTAAGGCCAAAAACCTATTAGGTTTCTAACATGACACTTATTCTTGTTCTCTTGATGCTATTTGTGTTGTGATTGATGTGATAGTCTGTTTGCTGTCCTGTGGTTTGTTGTGTTGGGTGTGAGTGTTGTATAGTATTGTCATTGTGTATTTTTTGTTGAGAAGGGGTGAGGTGTTATTGAGAAGGGAATATGTGTTCTATCTTACCTAGTATCTGTGGCTCCAGGTGCCTAGAGTTGAATGTTTTGCCTTGACAAGTACTGACCTGAACATTTTGTGATTTGAATTTGTCGTTGGGGGTGTTGGGACTTGTAGGAGGTGGAGAGTACCTGGGTGTATTTCCAGAACAGCTCCATATCTTTGTTAAGAATAAAACCTTTGTGGTGAAATCACTTACTGAGTCTGTAGTTGTTACTACACGAAGGTGTCTGAAGATTCATTGTAAACCATTGATAATTTTGGAGGATTAAGGGCAGTTTCTATTTTGGCTCCTCTTACAGTACTTTCAAAAAGAGCATAGCTTATGATGAATGAAAGAAATAGAAAATAAAATCCAAACTGATATGCACCTTTAAAATAGGCATCTTCGTACATGCTCAAGAGAAACAGCCACATTTATCTTTAAAAATTCCTCTTGAAAAAAAGAAATCTCTCATTCCAAGTTATGAGGCAAATGGACTGTAATTACAGCCCCACCTCAATAAGGCTTCACTGGGCTTGTGTATTTCCAGGGTGCAGTACATACCACCTACTATGAGTTTTTAAGATCAGGACAGCATTAATGTATAATCAGTGTTTGAAGTACTAAATACCACTTTTCACTTCCTTCCCAACCCTTTTCACCTTGACCGTTTTGCCAGTTTTCTCCTGGACAAATGTGTTTTGGGGAAATTGTGGTGTGAAATTATCCTTGATGGTTATTGCCCTATAGAATATTTACACTGTGGGTATTTACCCCTTATGTTTTGATTACACTACAACTCGTAATTCTAATTAATGTGCAAACTTTTGCTTGTATGTGCACAGATATGAAGTTGCCCCATAACTTGTAAAGAGGGCTTTTATTGTGAGGCTGCAGCACTCTCTATGTGTTTTAACCTCTAGAATGGCTGGATACTCATGCTCAATAGCAGTTATAGACATTGATTTTGCACCTCTCAGAATAAAGCCTTCTGGGACTCCCACAAGCATACAAAGATAAAAGCACCAGTCATGAATTTTATTTTTGAAGTATGGTTCATCGGTCCCGGGGCATTAGCTTTAGAACAAGTGGCACTTAGCCCTATATGGGTTTCATTCCACAACATAAATCCCAACTGTACTTAGGCACTTAATTATATGAACATAAAACGTTGAATCTCTGGGAACAACAACATGAGGAGACTTCTTTTAGAAGTAGCCCGAGTTATCATTAGCTTTATTTATGGCAACGTTTGTAAACCCTGTAAATGGACTGCTTTGCAATCACTCTGACTTACTCATCCAACCTATAATCGCTGAAAAGAATGAGTTTAGTGTTTATTGGTTTTAGTAGCTAGTTATTTTCAGCTGTATGAAACATTAATTAACAATGTATAGACTTTTCAATAAGGATTCTTTAACACTACATTAGATGAAACCCAAAACCAAAGAGATTTCTGACCTGGAAATCTTCTGACAATCCCGGGTCAGGACTTGGTTGACAGAATTCATAAAATGTATAGATATGGAAATGGGACTGACTGTGACACAACTACATAGACAAGGGAAGAGTGCAAGTCGAATAGAACAGGGCACAATACTCATGGCACTGATTGCAAAGTCTGAGGACAAGCTTTCTTAAGGTACACATGGCTCCATTAGCATTCCGATATATTAGACAGTTGTACAACATTTCAAAAGCAGATAAGAAGCGCACAGTAAGATTAGACCAACACATGATGATAGGCAAGGTGACCTGGTGGTGCGATCACTATGAGGGATGAAAGCCCCTTTGATAGCAGGGAAACCAACACTGGACAACCCACAATTACAAATCACACCACACACATTTACACCCTTGTGTAATAGTAATATATTTGACAAGGAGAGTGTAATATATTTGACAAAGAAAGGAAACAGATGATCCAATGTTTTTGATTATGGTTCACTCAAAATGTTATCTTTGTTTTGGATCTTTTGGATGTAATATTGTTACTGATTTGTGTCAAAATGCAAATGCTGGATGTGATATACATCCCAAGTGGCATCAATTCAGTTATGTTGATAAAACAAAAAAATATGGGAAAAAAATGTAAAACAATCAAAGAGATTTCAGAATTTCATTTTCATAGGGACTTCTGAATGTATAAAATATTGGAGTTCAATGAGTTGATTTAGTGTTTATTTATTCCTTGGTTCACATGAATAAATGCACTGTTCAAATCAGGTGTCTCATTTTATGAATGGAGATCACACTAATGATTGTGGAAAATATTCCAGTGTGGGTGATTTTTCAACAATGCATATGTTTGTGATAGAGGGTGTTTTTGGTTTAGCCTGTATCTATACATAGGTGGCCAATCAAATATCAGAGTTTGGTGAGAATTCAAAGGCTTTTTGCTGATTCTTTCCTATCCTGTAAACACATGCAAACATCCTCCTGTGAAAGTCTGTGTAGGTGCCTTTCCAAGGCTGATGAGGAAAGAGAACTTATTTTTATTGTTTGGGGTGCAGAGGAATGCTTTTATTCAAAGTCGGAGTAGGGTTGACTTTGAGAAGACTCCCATTTTCCAAAGGATCACTATCATTAAGATTGTTCCCTCCTTTTTTAGGTTTAATTGAAAATCTACATTTACAACAACTCCTGGTTGAAGGGGCTGATTATATAGTGTTGTATGTAAAAATTATTAGATGGCCAGAGTCTGACATCTGTTTCATTATGGAAACATGGACACATCCCCTGGCTCTTCCCTATATTCTCATGGCCTTTCCTGAGGAATATACAGTGGTCAGATTGGATAGAGAGCATAAAGTGGGAGGCGGAGTAGCTATCAACTTCTCTGACTCCCTGAAGGTCTTTATCATTGACACGCTGGATTTTTCTTCATGAAGAAGTCATGCTGCAATTGGTTAAATGGCACTAGAAAGCCCCACAGGGATTGGGGGCACGTCCCCACGAGTCATGCTGTCATTGGGTGGTTGCCGTTGTAGATTGCGTCGTGACTGACTGACGTTTACCAAACTGTGATTGGTTGATTGGTTGTTTGTTTTGCATGGCTTGTTTATATTTTGATGGGGAGAAATGGGTGCTGCATTGAAAAAAGTGGATTGACAAAAAGGTGGATTGTCAAAAAATTTGATTGTACAGATGTTTTCTAACAAGCAGTTCTGAAGGTTCTTTAAATTCCGGTCAAACCTAAAACGATCTTTGAGCACCCACTGAATTTCTTGCACTATATCTGTGATCACTGTATTTTATTAATACAGATCTTGCAGTAGTTTGACCATATGCTATATTATGTCATTCCATTCTACCCCTTCTGAGATATTCAAAATTACTGCTTGGTTAATTTTTGCATGGTTCTCAACCCTCTCTAGATTTTAAGGGATGGTTTAAATCTGTGTCCTTAATTTTACTATGGCCTGAGAATTAATGTCAAGTCTAGGTTAAACTGTCTGCACAGTACTCACCAGGTTCTTAGTATTGGTGGTCAGGTAATCTATGTTAGTCTTTAAGTCAGAACAAGCCACTTGGATTCCTTTTAGGTGCATCTCCTAGACTCAATTCTTCTTCTTGTTTATTAGAACAAGCAAGATCTATTCAAATACTCTAGTTCATACTGACAGCAACACACCATCCTATTTCTTCATCTGCCCCTGGGTGCACCTCCCACTGTGTGTGGAGCTGCTTGTCTTTCAGTACTTTCAGAAGTTGGCTCTTTCATATCCCTACTCTTTAGTACTGTAAAAACCTCAACCACGTTAAAAGGGTAAGGGCAATTACTACAGTATCCACTACTACATTCGCGGCTCCATCACTTGATATATCTAAACCTTGCACCAGGGAGATGAGTATCTCAATGGTACTTCTTTGTTTATGAGTGAGGTACTCCAAGATCCAAAATTATGTTCTAATTTATTGTCTAGTAATAAATCCATTGGATTGCCCCGGGTTTGATAAAAGCAACATCCTGTTCAAGCAAACGCGAAGGTGGAGCTAATTTCCGAGTCTGTTGATTTAATCACACAGCCTACATCTACCACACTCATTGTACCTGCTTTGGAAACTAAGCAGTAGATTGAAACGTCTGTATTTAATTTTGTGTGCTTTTCAATTTTGCAGCAAGATGTTTTTATAAAGCATTTTTAAAGATCAGTGTACTAAGTTACTAAAATATGGGAGTTGCTTTTAATCAATACTTTTCCTCCCCTATTGTGTTGCTTTGTAGCAAGTCGTTAGTTGTTCTCTCCCCCTCAACTTAACATTCTATTTTATGGTGCTATTCATTACAGAATCCTCTGTTCTAGCAGATGCTCCTCATACCCTCTCTTTGTGACTACCTTTTCTTTGTTGAGTGCTCTTACTTTTTACGGTAGGCTCCTTGCTATTGATGGAGCAGGGGAGAAACAAACATTTTTGTACCCCCTACGATCTTGTTCCCTCATAACTTTAATAATATTAATTATGTGAAGCACAGTATATTAGACACAACACGTAGGAAAAACTAACTGCTATTTGCAAAAATCTAATTTAATAATAAAACATGAGTCGAACTAATATAGAACTGTGATAACGTAGACATTAGAGAGTAAACGCAAGTATTTGTGCATAAGGTAGAATTGTATTGTGGCAAAATAATGCAGATGGTATGTAAAATTTCTTTACATATTACTTTGCTAGGTAACACCTAACATGGGTAATTAGAATGGTGGGAGGTAAACAGAAGGGCTTATTTAGTATATCTAATTTTCTGTTGTGTTTGTTTTCATGTTAGCTCCCATTACGGCCTGATTGGCCTAATCTGAAAAGTGGCTGCTGCTAAAATGTGATGGTGAAATTGAAATTAAAGATGGCCCGACGCATGCGTAAAGAGTGGATGCTCAGTCACGAGTGTATGGCTTATGCCTGGAGCAAGAGTTGTCAAGGCCAGCCTGGCCTGCAACGGGAATTGTGCCAAAGTTGTCTGTATTAAAAAGCCTGAGAAACGGATGAACATTGAAACCTGAATGCGAGGAACTGTTGCAAAGTGGCAAACAAATACAAATGTGAACATTTGATGAGGTCATGAGAAACCATGGTATGAATTTGCACTTTTACGAACTGGTTTGAGCAAGGAGGACATGAGGTCCAATGAGAGATGAGTGTAGCCCCTAAAAGTTTTAATTTTGGGTTTAGCTACTTAGTGAAAGGGTATAAATTAGCTTGTGTAAATAATCTCGGTGTGGCCGTTATTTTCGCACCTTTACTCAGCACGACATGCTGTCGGTTCTGATGATATTTCTTTATGGTGCAACAGACTTTGAACATTTTGGACTTTGAACTTTGATGGGGAAAAGAAACGAGATCTGTTGCGGAGATTCTATGTCGGGAGGGAGACATCGAGGAGGTTAGAAAGACAGTCAGCTTGGTTACCTGTTCTATGTTTTGCTGTTGTATCACTGCCCTATGGCCAAGGGGTAATGAGTATTCTCATTTTCTTTGCTTAAATGTATTGAATAGTGTTTAGAATGTAAGATACCCCGCATGTCTTGCAGCTCGTCTACTTGTCACTGATTCAGGGGCTGTGTGGTTTGAGAGTGTGTGTGTGTGTATGTGACTCGCGGTGCAATGGGCCCCACCGATGAGTAAAATAAGTTGCTCCTGGATAGGTGATATAGATAGAGGGTTTTGTGTTAGACACGCTGCATCAGATTTCTCGGTAGAATAGTTATGGTTTCTATAGGTCAGTTTGGAGATTAATGATTATTGATGTTTTATGTTTAACACTGTATGTTGAGTTCATATCACGTTATATGTAGTCAGAAATTTTGAAGCTTCCGGGAAGTAGGGAGTGGATATATGTGACAAGGTATTCACATGGAATTGTGCATTGTCTGGTTTCAATATTGTGATAACACAGGAAGGTGTTATGTTAGGGAATTCTTGTGTGAGTCGAGTTGAGTAAATAGCGTCAGGTTTTCTTGTGACACTCTAGCCTTAATTCTCAGGAGCAGTATAGTCTCTACATGTGTTTTATCCCCAGAGAAACGGGTTTGCCTTTTGCTTGTTAGAAGGATAAGGTAGAGGGAAGTGCTACTTTATCTGCGAAACAAAATTCTATGGTAGGGTAGAGGTAAGAGCTGCCTACTGGAAATACAGAATTCTTGTATGCTTGAAATGAAATGAAATGAAAATAAAATGTATAAAGCGCTGCAGTTGCCCTCAGGCGTCCAGGCGCTGTGACTAAACAAAAATGCCCTCAGATGAACAGGAGGTTTCTGGTTACTGAAACAAAAAAGTTTTAAGCTGTTTCCGGAAACTGGTTAAGTTGGAGTTGTCTCTCATGTGCAGAGGGAGGGTGTTCCACAATCTTGACACATTATAGGAGAAGGAACGTCCTCCTGCTCTGGCTCTAAAGATTCTAGGAATCTTGGCCAGTGATGCAGACGAGGATCGAAGCACCTTGGTGGGCAGGTAAGGGGAAATCAAAGAACAGTTGATTTCTGGGCCCATTTTCCAAAGAGCGTGGTGAGCAATGCACAGAGCTTTGAACTTAACTCTGTCCCTGAAAGGCAACCAGTGCAGCGTTCTTAGGCCAGCTTTTATTGAAGTTCTTCGTGGGACTCCAAGTAGCGCACGGGCAGCACAGTTTTGAGTGCGCTGAAGTTTTTGCAAGGTATAGTCCGGTGCTCCAAGATAAAGGGCATTATTGAAGTCCAGGCGGGATTGGACGAGGCCCTGTATAATTATCTATCTGGCCTCAAATGGAAGAAGGGGAAGAATTTTTTTGATCACCCTAAGGAGGCCAAAACAGGTGGCCGCCACCTTGGTGGCCTGTGTATTGAAGCTTAGCGACTTATCTAGCCATACCCCCAGACTTTTGATGTTGTCTCTGGGGGCAGGGGCCGCCCCCATGCTCGCGGGCCATAGCAGCTCCAGAGTAGAGGGGGCCGCCGGGCCCAGGAGCATGAGCTCGGTCTTGTCGTCATTGAGCTTCAAACATGAGCTCATCATCCAACTCCTCACCTCCTCTAGGCACGCCGCTAAATTGGGCGGCGATTGGAGGCCACTCTTCTGCACAAGGGAGACCACCAGCTGGGTGTCGTCCGCATAGGAAATTATGTTAATACCATGCGGACGAACAATCCCAGCCAGCGGCCCCATGTATGCATTGAAGAGCGTAGGGCTCAAAGATGAGCCCTGAGGGACTCCACACCCCAAAGGCCTGCTCGATGACACGGAAGTGCCGTCAAAGACCTGGAAGGTTCTATCCGATAGAAAAGACTCGAACCAGACCAGGGTTTCTCCGGACACTCCTAGGTCGGCAAGACGGTTCATCAGAATTTTATGATGTACCGTGTCAAAAGCGGCACTCAGATCGAGGAGGATCACTGCCACTGACCCCCCCGATCCAAGATCCGTCTTGCCTCCTCAGTCACAGCCAATAGAGCAGTCTCTGTCCCATGTTTTGGGCAAAAGCCAGTCTGGGAAGCATCGAGGAGATGATTTTCCTCGAGAAACTTCGTCAGAATGGTGTTAACGTGCTTCTCCAGGATCTTAGATGCCCATGGGAGCAGAGAGATTGGGCGGTAGTTGCTAGGGTTAGCTGGTTCAAGGGCAGGTTTTTTTTAGCAATGCCCGTACCATTGCATGCTTCCATGTCGCAGGGACCATCCCGCTCAAAATGGAGGAGTTCAGCAGTTCCATGAGAGTAGGGAGAATGGTCTTGCTAGCCAAACCCAGCGAGCCCGGGGGAGCAGGGTCACACGGTGAGCCAGATTTGATTTGTTGTGCTAGAGACTCCAATGTTTCCAGATTCAACAATGGAAAGGACGCTAACTTGCTATAACAGGGAGTTCCCATATCCAAAGTTGAGTTAGGGCGTTGGGTGGGTGAATCAATAGCTGGATCGGGAAAGGAAAGGTAAATTTTATTGACTTTTTGAAAAAAGAAATCAACCAGCTCGTTGCATTTAGAAGGAGAACTACTATTGTCTATGGCGGGCGGAGGGGGTTTTATCAGGGAACTCACTATCCGATAAAATTCTTTCGGCTTAGATTTAGCCACTGTTATTTTGTCACTGTAGTAGGCAGCTTGTGAGGTTTTTATTGCCAGTTTATAGTTCCTGATAGCGTCCCTATAAGTGGCTTTATCAGTAGGATTGTAGGCCATACGCCATTTCCTCTCTAGTCTCTTGCAGGAGCGCTTTTTATCCCTAAGGTCTTCTGTATACCACGGTGCTGATTTGCTCTGCCTCTTTGACCCAGACCGGTGTAAAGGAAGAACCAGATCAAGCTTGGATAAACTATCTCTATGGTTTAGCGAAACAGACAATGGAAATATGTTTTTTGTTGTAATTAACTGATTTTTATTACTAAAAAGTTCATTAATACAGTGACGATAAATTTTGTAAAGGAGAGATCAGCAGAAGCGAGAGTAGAGCTGACATCAGCAGAAAGCAGGGATTGTCTGGCTGCAGAAGAAGTGAGCTATTCAAATTTGTGTGTTAGTGTGAATCGTGCTGGGATAGGTCAGTGTGAATGTGACGTGAGCTATTCTGATTGATGCGTTAGTGTGTTCCGCGTTGGGATAGGACGGAATATCAGAGTAGATTGTAGGGAAGTGTACAACTTTGTTTTGAGAAGAAAAATCTGAGAAAAATGGCTTATTATTAAGAGCGAGAAAAGGAGAAACCTACATGGTTTAAGAAGATCAACAAATCTGTTTCTGAAAGACAAAGAAAAGTGCTTCCTCCGCCGAAAACGCCATATATGATGATGAAATATGGCTATCATACTTGTATTTGGCTAGAGAATTGGGTGAAATATACTAAAAACGATGGAGTGATTTCCAGAGATGGGTTCATTTAGCACAGCGTTGTTATGGAATTAAAGATGGAAGATGATGAAACTTGAACTGAGACCTAGACCGACACAATTTGAAGCTTTTATTGAATGGGAAGATGAGATGTATGAGAGAGAAAGAGAGAGATTCTGAGATACAAAAGAAAACAGATATAGTCCAGAAAAACTATGGGAATCCAATCACGAAAGTAGGATGAGACGATGGAGGTGTGCTGATATGTGGGATGGTATGTAACAGTGGACGAGATAGTGGGAAGAAAATGTACAGAGAAAAGAAAACCTGGAATACCAAAGAAGAGTAAATGTGGAATTAGTGATACTGAAGACGAGGTGTTGGAGGATAATCTATATAAGAGACCCCCGCCATATCAACAGACTTCTGCAGAGGTGACACCAAATGCACCGCCAATGGAGACTGAAATAAATGAAACCCCAAAACGATTTTCGGAAATAAAAAGTCCATTTGAAAAACAGGAAATACCACAGATGTAAAACCTAGTACTTCAGAATTAGAAAGATCAACCAAAGAATTAGCTGAAAAAATTAAAGAATTGATGAGAAATGTAGAAGCTGTAACTGTACCAGAACCTTAGGTCCTGCGATACCAGTATTTGAGAACCAGAAAATAGATGAGCATTCATTAACGATTCCTTTGAATTCCAGTATGCAAAAAGTACGAGAAAATATGTATCCTGACCTTAATGAAAAAAAAGTACAATTAGAACAACACCACCTGTCGACTTCACAAAAATCAAAGCCCAATATATAGAGTTCCTCTGAGATCTGAATCAGCAACTGAAACTCCAGAAAGAAGTGTGAATAGAATAGACTTATCTAAAAGTCCAATAGGGCCAACAGCAGAAGAATTAAATGACTGGGTTAAAACTTTACGAAAGAAAGATACCGAATCGAAACTTTTAGATGTGGTTAGATAATCGGAACAATTGGTACTGATAGACTACAATCATATCAAGATGATGCATTAATGTTTATGTGCAATAGTATAACTTGGAAAGCAAAAATCTGCACGTTAAATTGGAAGAAACGGCAAATTAATTACAAGTAGAATTTGCAAAAGTTAAAATATTGCAGAAACCCTACAGAGTAGATTTCACAGAGAAAGATCTGGAGAATCTGAATACATCAAGACGGTTACCACAGATAAAAGAATTGATTGTATTGCTGCGGAAATAGGGAGACATAGATCGATGGAGAAGTAGGTGGATAAAGAAAAAGGAAGAGACAGTTGATAAAGCATCCTAAGCTATCCCTGTTAAAGAAAAGGAACCAGTGGTAGTAGAATATCCAATGAGAGAAATACCGGGAGGAGTTTATGTACATGCACCATGGACTAGACAAGATATATTGTCATTTACAAATGATTTCCGAAGATTATAAGAACAACCTGTAGAATGGTATAGACAAGTAGATAGGTTTGTGAAGGTTTCAAAGGTTTTGTGGGAAGACAGATGGATTGTTTGACATAGTTGTACCTGCAGATTTGTGGACAGAATATAAAATTACAATTGATTGGCCGGAGGAAGAATATCCAAGAGATGCAAAAAGAGGAGCTCCGGGTCCGGAAGTAATGAGGTAATATGAACAGGTCAGAACATTTTTTTAAATTAAATTCCTCCAAAAGAAAGAGATTGGGTAAAGATAGGTAGAACAACTCAAAAAGCTAAAGAATGTGTACATGCTTATTATGAAAGATTACTTCTAGTTTTCAAACAGTATTGTGGATATGAGACTTTGAGTGAGAAGGATATGAGTCACTTTGTATATCAATTTGTGTTTGGATTGAGACCTGAGATAAGTGACATGATAAAACAGCACATGATGTGTTGGCAGTCCAGTACAGTTGATGAGGTATTGAGGTATGCAAAATATTGTAGTGAAGACATTGAAACTAGTCAGCGTAAGCTTAAAGAAAAAGCTATGTCGGCACAGGTGAAGGTTGCAGAACAACAAGAAGCTCAATTGATTAATCAAGCTAATGAAATAGGTCAGACAAACACAAAATGTAATAATGGTAAGGGAAAAGGTCAAATGAATATAGATGAAGCTAAGAAGAAATGGCCATGTCATAATTGTAGAAAGATAGGGCATTGGAAGAACGAGTGTAAGTTACCTCCAAAAGTTAATACCGAAAACAAATCATTGAATCCACAGGTGCAGAATGAGGTGAATAACAAATCACCGCCACAACAACAGGTAGTTACTCAGCAGAGTCAGGTATCACAGCCACCTCTCCCATAGAGTGTAAATCCTCAGAGATACAGTGCAGAGACAGGATTCTACAGAGGAGAGCAGGTAAAGAGACTGCCGTGTGCAGCTGTTTCACAGTATTGGTTACGACCGGATGGGAATGAATCAGATGAAAGTTTCTGACGTTGCCTAGGAGAGGAAGTGGACTGCGTGCTTGGCGCAACTCTAGAGGTAGATCAGTCTGGTCCTTTTGTAGATGGAAAGGTGAATGGCGTAAAGGTTACTTTCCTAGTGGACACCGCTGCTACCGGTTCTACAGTTAGATCAGTAGAAATGTCAAACCTTCCTCTCTCTGGAGAATACATCCAAGTTGTAGGTGTAACGAATAGACAGATTAAAACCCCTCTCACATAACCAGTGGAGGTGGAAATCGGTTCCTTTAAAGAAATGCATCGCTTTGTAGTGTGCAATAGCAGTCCTGTAAATTTGCTTGGATGTGATATACTCTGTAAGATGAATTTTGCCATTTACTGTACCCCAGATGGCATTGCCTTCCAGACAGCAGATAATGCTGTTTTGCATAAAATGACCATGTCGATAATTGATTCAGAGATAAGTGAAACTTTCCCTGTGTTTGATAAAGAAAAGATTGCCATTGAATTGAAAAGAACAGTTAAAAAATGAGTGGGAATTTACAGGGGAAGATATAGGTCTAATGAAAGTAATTAATATAATAATTGAGCAAGGTATTTTAAAAGAAATAATGAGTAGTCCATGTAATTCACCTATAATGGGACTGAAAACCCCAAATGGAACTTTTAGAATAGTGCAAGATTTGAGAAAGGGAAATAAAATTGTTGTTCCCTGTTGACCAATTGTGTCAAATCCAGCTATAATATTATATCAAATTCCGCATGATGCAGAATGGTACACAGTTATTGATTTGTGCAATGCATTCTTTACAATTCCATTACACCTTGATATCCATCCAATTTTTGCTTTCAGGTTTGGCAAGCGTATTTTGGCATGGTGCTGAATTCCTCAAGGGTACACTAAAAGTCCTTCCATTTTCAATCAGATACTGAAGAAATCCCTAGAAAGTTTGAAAATGCCTGAAAGATCTGTTTTGGTTCAATATATTGATGACCTATTAATGACATCAAGGACCAAAGAAGCTTGCATTTCTGATACGATTGCATTATTGAACTACTCAGCAGAAGGAGGACATAAAGTGTCTCCATCAAAATTACAGTTCTGTAAACAAGAAGGTCAGTATCTAGGTCATAAGATTGAAAAATCAATGAGAAAAGTGACCACCGAAAGAGTCAGGATTATTAAAGGAATGAGTCCCCCAAAGACACAGAAACAGGTGAGAATGTTCCTTGGAATGTTTGGTTATTGCCGACAGTGGATAAGTGGAATCTCATTGATTCCAAAACCTTTGCAGCGATTAACCAAAGGAGATGTGAAAGACCCTATGGTGCTGAATTAAAAGGAGTTGGAGGCTTTTGAGCAATTGAAAAATAGTTTATGTGAAGCGCCACGCTAGGCATGTCTGATTATGAGAAATAATTTGAACTGTACTGCAGTGAAAGAGATGGGTGCACACTTTCAGTCCTAATACAAAGGTATGGAAGAATGAGATGACCAATAGCATACTTTTCAGCTATTTTAAATCCAGTAGCAAAAGCATTACCTGGATGTCTGAAAGCTGTAGCTGCTTTGAGTGTGAGTTTGGAACAGAGTGAAGGTATTATGATCGGATATCCTGTTAAAGTATATGTTCCACATTCAGTTGAAATACTTTTGACCAGAACCAAAACACAATTCATGACCAATAATCGTTTGACCAGATAGGAGAAAGTGATTTTGGGTGCAGACAATGTGACGATTGCAAGATGCATAAATGTGAATCCTTCCAACTTATTGCCTGATGCATTGGATGCTGAAGTCAAAAATTACGTTGATCATAAATGTTTGAATGTACTTGAGTACTGTAAAAAACCAAGACCTGACATTAAATATGAACCTCTGGAAGAATCAGATTATGTGATGTTTGTGGCTGGATCATGTTTGAGAACAGACAAAGGAGTTTAGAGTGCTGCATATGCTATGTGCACAGTGGCAACTATAATGGAGGACTCTTGTTTAAAAGCAATACGTTCAGCCCAAGTTGCTGAGCTGATTGCTTTGATTAGAGCTTGTAAACTGGGAAAGAATGTCAGAATTACCGATTACTGATAGCCAGTATGGGTTCGGAGTTGTGCATGACTTCGGCCAAATTTGGTCCCAGAGGGGATACATGACCTCTTCGGGATCTCCAATCAGAAATGGTCAATTTGTTAAAATGTTGCTTGAGGCGATACAGCTGCCTAAAATGATTGCGGTTGTAAAGTGTGCTTCTCACCAAAAAGGAGATGATTACATCGCTGAAGGAAACAAGTTCGCAGATGCAATAGCTCAATATTGTGCTAGGCACATGACATCCATGAATCGGGAAAGGGTAAAAGAACATGTTTCTTGTTCTTAAATGCTTACTATCATAGTTGAAACGTGGCAGGAAGTGAGGCAATTACAGGAAGAAGTGAGTCATGAGGAAAAAGATAGATGGATAAAAGCAGGTTTTAGACAAAGAAAGGAAGATGAAGTTTGGGTTTACAGGGATGAAAGACCAGTTATACCTGATAGCATGATCTCTAACATGGCACAGATGTACCACGGACAGGCACACATTGGTAGAGATGCAATGATTAGACTTTTCAAACAAACTTGGTATAACCCTAAGTTTCAGATCATAGGCGAAAGCCTTTGTCAAAGATGTCTTATATGTCAACAGTTGAATCCAGGAAGAAAAACTTTTGTAAGTCTGGGATCAATAGGGTGAGAGGGAGGTCCTTTTACCAGAACGCAACTTGACTTTATAGAAATGCCACCATGTAACCGATTACAATATGTTGGGTGGAGGCGTATCCAACCAGGAGAAATGATGGAGTTACAGTAGCAAAACTCCTGCTGAGGGAATTTATTCCTATGTATGGATTTCCAGTGATGATTGAAACAGACAGAGAGAGTCACTTTCAGAATGAAATAATTCCTTTAATATGTGAGGCATTGGACATTCAACAGTATTTGCATTGTGCCTACAGACCAGATGCTTCTGGGGTGATTGAACAAGTAAATGGAACAATCAAAACCAGAATTAGAAAAATGTGTTTGGCCACAGTACTCAAATGGCTGGATGCTTTGTCACTTTTCCTAATGACCTGTAGAAGCATACCTGACAGGAAAACAGGTTTGCGTCCTCATGAAATACTGATGGGGCAAGTAAGGGGACAAGCATTTGTACCTGTCAACAAACTGTTGACTATAACTGATGATCTTATTCTGAACTATTGTAAAGGATTGGCTGATGTGGTACATTCTGTGTTTCATCAGGTTGGAACTGATGCGAGTACTCTTGAAAGACACCCAGCTCATGATCTGAGTATTGGAGATTGGGTACGCTATCAAGCTTCACAGAAGAAGACATTTCCTGGTTCCAGGCTGGGATAAACCATGCCAAATGATCCTGGTTACCACCACAGCAGTGAAGTGTGCAGGTGTGAAAAAGTGGATTCATGCCAGCCATACAATCAAAGTTCCAGAACATGAAGATCGACATGTGAGTTGACATCTGGAAGAAACAAATACTAGTTGAGATCCTGATACAGAAAGTGAAACAAACAGAATTCCAGATTCAGAAGCTCGACCTGTAAGTCGACATCTGGACATTTCAGACACAATTTCGGCATCTGAGGCAGAGACTGAAATAATTGAAGTTCCAGATCTTGAAGATCAACCTGTAAGTCGACATCTAGAAATTCCGAACACCAGTTTAGAACCTGAGAAAGAGCAAATTGAAACTGGTGAAATTGAGAACATAGCAAACCAAACATAAAGTTCTGAGAAACAAAATATTGACACAGAGACTGGTGAAACTGAAATAATTCATGGTGATGATGAGACCCCAAGCACCAGCTATGGAAAAAGTCCTCCAGAAAGAACTGAATTAACAAAAGAGGTTCAAGATTCAGCTTTAGAACCTGAAATCATAAGGTTCAAGATAAAAGGAAGTGAAATAAGATCTGAAACAGAGTCTGATGAAAGTGAAGGAGAATAAATCAAAGAAGTCCAAGAAAAAGAGCTTGGAAAATTGAATGTGAGATAATAGAGACTGAAAATAAAAAACCAAGAAAAGGAGATAATTGGCCTAAAGAAATTAAAGGACTGAAATTCAAAATAATAAATGTGAATAAAAACCAAGTGAATGAGATAACAAGTCAAGAAGGGCAAATAAAAGAGAACAAAGAACATTTGCAAAGACCAAAAAGAGTAAAGACACCTAATCTAAAATACAAATCACCTGAATGGACTTATATTGCACTGCCTGATATTGAGGAAGTGGAGAGCAGTCAAGAGAACCAAGGTGAAAATGTAGGAGTAAAAGTGACTATAAATAAACTGTGTTCAAACTGAAAGACTAAAGGATGTAAAATAATGAACAATAACAAAATCAAAGCTGAAGAACTGAAAAGAAAGAATTTAAAGATCAGTTGGCTCAAAGGACATACTACCAAAGTGTGAAAAGAGACATTATCTTGTACAAAACGTAAAAAAAAAAAAAGATGTGGCGTTTTACATAAATGGTGTAGAATGTAGTTTTATTGTACAGGTTTATTAATGCTCATATGGTTCAATTTAGCAATAATGATTCCATTTAGCCCAAATTCAGAACATTTATCTGAGAAGAATAACAACACAAATAGTGATAAGACCCATGTTTTGAAGATTGGTGTAAAAATAGTGGAAAATACTGAGCTTCATAGAGATAGATCAATTAATGATTTTTCAAAGAATGTTTTACAAGATTGCTTCATGAATATGTCGAGACAATGGACATACAAGACAGTTACGCGTGCATGTAATTACCTGCTTCTGTATCAGAAGGTGTAACATATTATCACCTTCCTTTAATGTACTGAATAACTTGCAGTGTATTAGCTTGTTTGTTTTATGGAACAAGCAAATTAGAATATCATTATTCAGATGTAGATGATGTTTTTGCTAAACGTTCTATAGTACATGGTCTAAACAAAGTGAAACCTGGCAAAGTTTCGGTGAATTTTTCCTTGAAACAAAAGAGTTGACTTTAGAATATGCTTTTAAATATAATCTAACATGTAAATTGAGAAAAGAAGAGAAAGTATTTCTAGATATATTTGAAGACAGGAGAATTAAATACCAAAGAAAAGCAACTGAAAGTAAATTGAAAACACCACCATGGAATAATGATGAAGGAAATTATGAAAAGAGTGATACTAAAGTAGCAATTGGATTAGATTTGCCTCAACAAGGGAAATTGTGTATTCATAGAGATAACACTATGTAGGACAACTATTTCGTGGGTGCAATTGAATGTAAAGACACATACAGAATTATAGGGGGATGAGGATTTAAAGGAGGTAAAGATCCAGTATTTCCAAGGATCTATTTTATATGTGGAAACAAAGCTTATTACAGGTTGCCGGACCACTGGTACGGAACATGTTATCTAGGTATGGTCTTTCCAAAGATATTTCATGTAGATAGGGGAACTAAAGGAACTCTTGAGATAGGTAAACCACTAACACGTATAAGAAGAGAATGTTTTGCAGAGATAATAGGTGACATTTTTGGAGCATTGAAACCAGCAGTGGGTATATCATTTAAACGCAAATAAAATTCAGAAACTGTGAACGATAGTAGATTGTTTGTCAACTAATACTGCGGGAGGATTTTTGATGGTAAATACTGAAATGGTTGCCATGAGAGCAATGGTGATGCAAAATCAACTTGCTCTTAATATTTTATTAGAAACAGAAGGAGGAGTTTGAGGAATATTGAAAGTGCAACATTGTTGTACCTATATTCTGGATAAAAGTCAAACCATTCAAGGATACATTAAGATTATATTAATGAATTTCATAAAGAAATTGCTCCACCTGGATTTGTCTGTATTAAAAAGCCTGAGAAACGGATGTACATTGAAACCTGAATGCGAGGAACTGTTGCAAAGTGCCAAACAAATACAAATGTAAACATTTGATGAGGTCATGAGAAACCATGGTATGAATTTGCACTTTTCCGAACTGGTTTGACCAAAGAGGACATGAGATTTTCATCGCCAACCCTCCAATGGACCAATGAGAGATGAGTGTAGCACCGAAAAGTTTCAATTTTGGGTTTAGCTTGTTAATGAAAGGGTGTAAAATAGCGTGTGTAAATGATCTCGGTGTGGCTATTATTTTCGCACCTTTACTCAGCACGACATGCTGTCGGTTGGATGATTTTCTTTATGGTGCAAGAGACTTTGAAAATTTTGGACTTTGATGGGGAATAGAAACAAGATCGGTCGCAGAGATTCTATGTCGGGAGGGAGACATTGAGGAGGTTAGAAAGCTTGGAAGTCAACTTGGGAACCTGTTCTATGTTCTGCTCTTCTATCATCGTCCTATGGCCAAGGGACAATGAGTATTCTCATTTTTTTTGCTTAAATGTATTGACTAGTGTTTAGAATGTACTTGTTTAATAAATCTTTCGCAATATAAAATTTCTCTCTAATGAATTTAGATAAAATTCTATAAAATATAAACTGTGTTTATTAAAGTAAAGTCATGACGATTAAATGTTAAACGTTATAAGAATATTGTGATTGAGCTGGACTTAATCGCCATCAACTGATTCCTACTAGTTGGTCCATTGACCAAATAGCGGAGTACCTTGATGTTGTTCTTTTTGACTGTTGGGCGTTTAAAATTTTAATGTATATAATGTATAAAGTTACTGTATAGGTTAATAAGGTACCCTGCATATCTTGCAGCTCGTCTACTTGTCACTGATTCAGGGGCTGTGTGGGTTGAGAGTGTGTGTGTGTGTGTGTGACTCGCGGTGCTATGGGCCCCACCAATGAGGAAAATAAGTTGCTCCTGGATTGGTGATATAGATAGAGGGTTTTGTGTTAGACACACTGCATCACTATGGAGCAAATATCTGCAGGACCCAATCAAGGAGGATACAGCACCCAGATTTTTTTTTTATTTCTTACCTGAGATATCCTCATGAACAGTTTATTGGTCTTCTTGGTTACTTGCACAAAGCCAGGTAAATTTGCTTGTGCTCAGAGCAATATTTCCATGTCATACTGCAAGGCAGTCTTGCTACATCATCCATTGTGAGCTTGGTGCCTCATGGCGGTGTGCTTTTTTGAATGCTTAGGGTTCAACATCAGTCATTTGTGATTTTGAAGATCTGCATCTTCCTCCTTCTCACTTGTATGCACTCCTGCCTCCAGCCTGTGCAGAATCTGTTATCTCTGAACCCCATAATCGGTTGGCAGGAGTTCTACTATGATACATTGCGTTCTCACTGAAGTGAGACAATGGCTGTTCTCCAGCAACCAGGCAAAAATGAGAGGGCAATTGAAAGATTATTAATGAGAATTCTTGCTGTGCCATAAAACAAACAAGAAAAATGTATTTCTGGTGAATCAGGTGACAGGGGGACAAAGAATGGGTGGAAAATGAAGGCACATTCTTTGCATACGCTGGGTTCACAGCAATAGGTTCAGAGAGTTCCTGACCAATGTGCTAGCCAACCGCTATGTTTCCTTCAGAATTCCAATTCTATAAGACAAAAAGAGTCCAACATTGCAAAATGAAGGAATCCAAGGTCATAAAACAAGTTGCCAGGAATGTAATGTAGTGATAGTAGACAGTAGCATATATTATCATTAAGGCAGGTGATTGACGTTATCTGTGGTCAGAGGTTTCTAGACAATCTGACAGATGAGTTTAAGAATTCATTGCCTATTAAGTTGGGTGTATGGCCCAATCAGAATTTGATGGTTTTTGAACTTGCTCCTGACCACTGGTACAAATTAAGTCCTGAACTCAAGCTGGTATACCTCCAAAAATTGGGGGGGTTTCAGGTTTCTAGGTGATTCTCTGTTAATATCTACCTCTAAATCAGAATGCATGTAGTCCATAGAGGGGCAAAACAGAGACTTGTGTATCTTGAAGTCTCTGTTTTGCCCCTCTATGGACTACATGCATTCTGATTTAGAGGTAGATATTAACAGAGAATCACCTAGAAAACTGAAAACCCCCCAATTTTTGGAGGTATACCAGCTTGAGTTCAGGACTTAATTTGTACCAGTGGTTAAAGCCTGTAAACACCAACACTCGTTTTTGGAGATTGGTATTTAACTTTCATCATGAGATTGTGACCCAGGGAAAGATAAAGAGAGAAAACAGAGAATGAAGGGGGAAGGAAAAGAAAAGAACACAGCAACAAAGGGAGCACTGAAGATGCAAGAGTGAGACAAAGAGATAAGAGGTATATGGTCGTGTAATAAAGAGGCATGAAATAAAAGACAGACTAGGCAAACTTAGCATTCGACAATCCTCGCTTTCAGGAATGTTAGTTGCAGGCTCCTAAGAAAACCATTGGGCAATTGAACCTATTATTATATATATGTTTTCCTTGGATTAGCTCAACATATAACTTTCCCCATGTTTAAAAATCCCTAAGTGTAAATAAAATATTACTTTGGCCATATTTGCACTCCTTCCTGTACTGTAGCATTTATGATAATTCTCTGAGCCAGCCCTTAATTAGAATTTGGGTTTAAACAAGCATGCTGTGCCAAGTTAGTTACTCTGCTGGCCATCTGGTAGGTCGAGCCACCAGTTAATAAGAGGCCCATTTAACTGAGATTAGCTTTTTCCGGTGCACAAAATAGGCGAGGGGAGAAATCTATATATAGTCATTGGCTGACACTCAACTGATAAGCCTGGGCATGCCCTTCCCACATGTACAAAGGGGAAGCATGCAGACCTCTGGCATGAATAACTCCGCAGGTTCCCTTTGAAATCTTGGTGGGAAAGAAGCATTTTGCAGTGTCAGTTAGGAGTGGAGCTGAGCACATGGAAAGGTTCTGCAGATAACTTGATTCGGCAGTGTCAAACATACCCAGAAAGGTATTTAAGGGGATGGACTAGAGGCTAGTACACCTTGGAACTCTGTTGGACCCTATCTCCATGGCTAGCAGCTCTGACCTCATCGTTTCTTCTTGTGGACAGTAAAAGGTGGACTTGCGAGGGACCCTGCTAAAGATATTTCCCCAGGATTTCTGTGCACAGGTACTGGCTGAAGATGCTCAGGGAAGTGGTACGGCAATAGCCTGCAAAATACACAGATGTTCTGCAAGGAGCACGAAAGCCACCATCCCTGGAAATGCAGGCAGGCGATGTAGACCACCTTGAGGACTATGGTTTGCTGTTTGTAAGAAAACCCAGTCAGGTCCGCAAATGCTTACTCAGCAGAGGAAACGTTGTCTTGAAAATATTGCAGAGTTAACACCTTTTCATAAAATCACGAGGAGATATTTTCAAAAATGTAGAGCCCCTGGGGCCCTAAAATGATTGTCCTTGTCACTGGGGCCCACCACTAGGTGTAGGAAGCAACAAACTCTGATCACAAATGTCCTCAGTCTCTCCTTTCCATAGGAGTTGCCCATAGGGTCAAGAGAAATCATCAGCCCCCCGTGGTTCATCTTTTTTTCTTTCCCAGGTGAGTTTGAGACAGCAGTCTCCTGTGGACCCAGTCAGCCTTGGGACCTGCCTAAGAGGTAGGTGCCCCTTTGGCCTCAGGGCAGGTGCACTGTTCCTCCCGGCCTGCTCCTACCACTAAGGAGCTGGGAGGAAGTGGGTGAGTGGAGGAAGGTACCACAGTCAGTTCCCCACTGGTGAGGGAAAACATGTGCTGGCTATATGGGAGAGACTAGCGTGAATGTGTAGACTTAGGCTCACGCATGGTCATGAAAATAAATGCGAGGGTGCACCTAATGTGGGCAGGATCACCCATTGGATCAAGATGAATGCAAACAGGACCTTTGTTCAAAAAGTGGAAATATCCTGACTGAGTCTGACCTGAAGGTGAAAGAGCTTCTGAGAAATGACTTGGGCTTTTCAGTGAAAAATTGCTTATTTGGCTTACTGTGCCCCAGAAGGACGCACACACAGCAGAAGCCTTACATCTGTGCTGGGGGCGGGGGGAGGTAGTAGTGCTAGGTCCCCATTGAGGCCAGAGAAGCCCCTAACAATATGGTTCATATCACTTAGCTTCCTAGGCAAGTCACTTAGCTTCCTAGGCAAGAGCATACATGACTCCAGTACATGTTTCCTGAAGGCACAAGCACTCTTGGAGCTGGGACATTTTTCCTGGAGTTCAGGGACCTTTGTTGTTGAGTCCTGGCGTGGCTTGGTAAAAAATTAAGCTGACCCTGAAATGTTTAACATTTGAACATGTGTTATTGATATACACGCATGAAAGTTAAAAACACTTCATATTTTTGATGTCATCAAGTAAAATGTAGTATAGTTTTTATGATATCATCTTTAAAAGGTTTTCAATGTTGAGCTTATTGTTCCACATTTGACTGAATGGTGACACCCTCACAAAGCTGTAAGGCTAAACTTTGTATAAATGTTCCTCTTAACGCTATGATAAGCACATGGCAGGTTTGGGATTTTAGAGGTTAGGTCTTGCAAGAGCGCAGATGCATTAGGGGCGCCTCCAGTGAAGGGTATCCAGAGTGCATTTAGCGGGTTATTCGAGCTTTGTGACCTTTCTTTAGCATGCACTCCCTAGTGGTAGAAAAGGTGTCACATAGACATTTCAATATGTAATTGTGTGTAGTGTTTGTTTTGTGCGTACATACGTTTTTGCCATTTATTAAGTGTTGATTCTTAAAAGTATGGGGGTACAGATACTATGTATTCAAGAAACTCACATTATATGGAACAACAGGATGTGCTTGAAAGAATTAGGCCTTGAAACCTTGATTTGCACTCGCCAAGGTACCGGTAAACAGACATAATATCGACTAAAAAATATCGAATGGACATAATATCGAGTCCAAAATATATGGCTGGACAAAATATCGAATGGACAGAATATAGACATCAAAAATATCGTTTTGAAGGTAAGTAATGTAATATTGAATTATAAAATATAGATAGTCAAAATATCGAAGTACATAATATAGTTTAATAAAAATATCGAAAATTTAATAACATCGAATTTTTTATTGTGTATTTTATGTGTTAAAACTGTTTATTTATGTTATAATGTCATTTAGTTAATGAATTTAATGTTGTTTAAATTTTGCGTAATTTAATTCTGTAGCGGGTTGTGGGTTTATAGGGGAATAGGGTGGGAAGTACTTTAATTATAATTAATTAAATATGTACATTTATTTATTGGTATTTGTTTATAATTAATTGGTAAATAATTTTTATTTTGTAATTAATTAAATGTTAATTGCCAATCAATTTTATTTAATTGATTAATTGATAATTATGTTAATTTAACTAATTTATTTTCTGTAGCGGGTTGTGGGTTTATAGGGGAATAGGGTGGGAAGTAATTTAATTATAATTAATTAAATATGTAAATTTATTTATTGTTATTTGTTTTTAATTAATTGTTAAATAATTTTTATTTTATAATTAATTAAATGTTAAGTGCCAATTAATTTTATTTAATTGATTAATTGATAATTATGTTAATTTAACTAATTTATTTTCTGTAGCGGGTTGTGGGTTTATAGGGGAATAGGGTGGGAAGTAATTTAATTATAATTAATTAAATATGTTAATTTATGTATTGTTATTTACTTATAATTAATTGTTAAATAATTGTTATTTGGTAAATAATTAAATTTTAATTGACAATTAATTTTATTAAATTTATTAATTGATAATTATGTTAATTGTACAATTTATTTTCTGTAGTGGGTTGTAGGTTTATAAGGGAATAGGGTGGGAAGTAATTAAATTATAACTAATTACATATGTTAATTTTTGGGGGTATTTATTAGATTTTAATTGTTAAGTAACTTTTTAATTACTAATTAATTAATTGTTAATTTGTAATTAATTACTATTAATAGATAACTAATTGTAATGATTAATTTAAATTAGTATGTGTAATTAATTATTTATTATAATATATTACATTGGTAATTACTTTTAATAATTTTTTTTATAGATATTAATATATACATTTTTTTTAAATAATATATGAAGTATCTACTTTCCCTACTGTTGCACTCACTGGAGTGGGAATAGTAATTTTTACCCCTACGCTATTCAACGCTTTCCCTACTGTTGCACTCTCTGGAGTGGGAATAGTAATTTTTACCCCTACGCTATCCAACGCTTTCACTACTGTTGCACTCTCTGGAGTGGGAATAGTAATTTTTACCCCTAAGCTATCCAATGCTTTCCCTAGTGTTGCACTCTCTGGAGTGGGAATAGTAATTTTTACCCCTACGCTATCCAACCCTTTCCCTACTGTTGCACTCTCTGGAGTGGGAATAGTAATTTTTACCCCTACGCTATCCAACGCTTTCCCTACTGTTGCACTCTCTGGAGTGGGAATGGTAATTTTTACCCCTACGCTATCCAACGCTTTCCCTACTGTTGCACTCTCTGGAGTGGGAATAGTAAATTTTACCCCTACGCTATCCAACCCTTTCCCTACTGTTGCACTCTCTGGAGTGGGAATAGTAATTTCTACCTCTACGCTATCCAACACTTTCCCTACTGTTGCACTCTCTGGAGTGGGAATAGTAATTTTTATCCCTACGCTATCCATCGCTTTCCCTACTGTTGCACTCTCTGGAGTGGGAATAGTAATTTTTACCCCTACGCTATCCAACCCTTTCTCTACTGTTGCACTCTCTGGAGTGGAAATAGTAATTTTTACCTCTACGCTATCCAACGCCTTACCTACTGTTGCACTTTCTTGCATGTGAATATTAATTTTTACCCCTACGCTATCCAACGCTTTCCCTACTGTTGCACTCTTTGGAGTGGGAATAGTAATTTTTAACCCTATGCTATCCAACGCTTTCCCTACTGTTGCACTCTCTGGAGTGGGAATAGTAATTTTTAACCCTACGCTATCCAACGCTTTCCCTACTGTTGCACTCTCTGGAGTGGGAATAGTAATTTTAACTCTACGCTATCTAACACCTTACCTACTGTTGCACTTTCTGGAGTGGTAATAGTAATTTTTACCCCTACGCTATCCAACGCTTTCCCTACTGTTGCACTCTTTGGAGTGGGAATAGTAATTTTTACCCCTACGCTATCCAACGCTTTCCCTACTGTTGCACTCTCTGGAGTGGGAATAGTAATTTTTACCCCTACGCTACCCAACACTTTCCCTACTGTTGCACTCTCTGGAGTGGGAATAGTAATTTTTACCCCTACGCTATCCAACCCTTTCTCTACTGTTGCACTCTGGAGTGGGAATAGTAATTTTTACCCCTACGCTATCCAACGCTTTCCCTACTGTTGCACTCTCTGGAGTGGGAATAGTAATTTTTACCCCTACGCTATCCAACGCTTTCCCTACTGTTGCACTCTCTGGAGTGGGAATAGTAAATTTTACCCCTACGCTATCCAACCCTTTCCCTACTGTTGCACTCTCTGGAGTGGGAATAGTAATTTTTACCTCTACGCTATCCAACGCTTTCCCTACTGTTGCACTCTCTGGAGTGGGAATAGTAATTTTTATCCCTACGCTATCCATCGCTTTCCCTACTGTTGCACTCTCTGGAGTGGGAATAGTAATTTTTACCCCTACGCTATCCAACCCTTTCTCTACTGTTGCACTCTCTGGAGTGGAAATAGTAATTTTTACCTCTACGCTATCCAACGCCTTACCTACTGTTGCACTTTCTTGAATGTGAATATTAATTTTTACCCCTACGCTATCCAACGCTTTCCCTACTGTTGCACTCTTTGGAGTGGGAATAGTAATTTTTAACCCTATGCTATCCAACGCTTTCCCTACTGTTGCACTCTCTGGAGTGGGAATAGTAATTTTTAACCCTACGCTATCCAACGCTTTCCCTACTGTTGCACTCTCTGGAGTGGGAATAGTAATTTTGACTCTACGCTATCTAACACCTTACCTACTGTTGCACTTTCTGGAGTGGGAATAGTAATTTTTACCCCTACGCTATCCAACGCTTTCCCTACTGTTGCACTCTTTGGAGTGGGAATAGTAATTTTTACCCCTACGCTATCCAACGCTTTCCCTACTGTTGCACTCTCTGGAGTGGGAATAGTAATCTTTACCCCTACGCTATCCAACCCTTTCTCTACTGTTGCACTCTCTGGAGTGGGAATAGTAATTTTTACCCCTACGCTATCCAACGCTTTCCCTACTGTTGCACTCTCTGGAGTGGGAATAGTAATTTTTACCTCTACGCTATCCAACGCCTTACCTACTGTTGCACTCTCTGGAGTGGGAATAGTAATTTTTACACTTCCGCTATCCTACGGTAATAATATTGGATATTTTTTAATTATATTATGTTACTATATATGTTTTAACAAATATGATTGTAAACAATTTTTTTTAACTTTAATTAATTATTTAATTAATATAAGGTAATTTAAGTATTCTTAAGTATATTTTAGTAATTCATTTTTAATATTAATTTAATTCAACATTGTTTTTAATAAAGTCGATATTTTTATCAACTATATTTTTGTAAACGATATTTTTTACTCAATATTTTTGTACTTACCTGTTTGTAGATACAAAGTCGATATTCTGTCTGTCGATATTTTTTCGCCGATATTTTTGATAGTCGATATTATGTCCCTCGATATTATGTCAGTGATCCCAAGGTACCACCACTAAAGGTGTTGCAATTTAAAAAAAAATACGGGTGGGGTGAGTGTAAACGTGCTAAAGCTGATCCATATGGACGGTGGGCTATCGCGGAAATTAGGATTTGTCATTTTTCCTTTACTTTGTGTAGTATATATGCCCCCAATTCAGATGATCCTGAGATTCTTAATTTGATTAGGATCGAGCTTGCTCAATGGCCTTCTCCTCTTGTAATCTGTGGAGATTTAAATTTACACTTACCCGGAGATTTTGACTATCGTCTTAATTCCATGTATATAAGTAGACAACCAAAAATGTTGAAATCTACCAAAGGTATCCTGGACGAATTTGGGCTGGTGGATGTATGGAGTTTTAAGTGCTCCGCTATCCCTGGCTTTACTTTTTTTTTAGCCACTCATCAAAAACATGTCCGTATTGATTATTTTTTTGCCCCAGTAGACCTGTTAATCGATGCCAAAATTGACATTCATCCTAAACTTATATCTGATCATAACCCGGTTATTTTCGAACTTGCTGCGAATATTTCTCTGTCTTCTAATGCCAGGAATTCATGGACCTTTGATCGTCGGTTATTGGTCGATCTGGGATATCATCAGCATATGGTCAAATGGATCCCGGACTTTTTTTAGTTTAATGTTGGCTCTGCTGAAGTGGGTATAGTCTGGGATGCATTTAAGGCCGGAGTGCGGGGTGAAACGCTAAGCTATACCATAAACAAACAACGGTTTACTAGGGCCAAACAAGAATCGAAGATGGCCAAACTGCGTGATTTAGAACTGGCCCTGATGCAAATTTCAAACACTAACCCTGTAGAATTCGAACAGAGGGCGCGAGATCTCGAAATTCAGAGAATGAAACTTTATGAGACCTACGCTGAGAAATTAGCGGCCCAAATGGCGATTTTTCGCGATTACATGTTTGAAGCTGGGGAAAAAGCTGGTCGAATATTAGCCAAACGATTAAGGCAGAAAGTTGCGGCCAGAAAGGTAGACGCAATACAGGATGTCCATGGCCTTATTCATACGGAACCGGGTAAGATTTTGGAAATATTCAGAGAGTTCTACTCCCAACTTTATTCTAGTGAGGACTCCGGGGACACAGAAGATGAAGTAGCTGTGTTTTTGGGTAATCAAGAATTCTCTAAATTTACGGACACACAGAGGGAAGTCTTAGAGTTGGAGTACACAGAGCAGGAATTAGAACAGGCAATTTTATCGTTAGCCTTAGGAAAAGCAGTAGGTCCTTACGGAATTCCGTTGGAATTTTCTCGAACTTTCTTTTCGATTTTGAAGAAACATTTGTTGGAAGTATGCGTCAGGGCTCAAGCTGGGTCACCCCCGACTTCATGGCATGAGTCCATAATAACTGTGTTTTTAAAGAAAGATAAATCTGGTCTCCTGCCGTCATCTTATAGGCCAATATCGCTAATAAATGCTGACAGTAAGCTGTACTCTAAAATTTTAGCCACTAGACTTTCATCCATGATTTCCTCTGTAGTTTCACCCTTTCAGCATGGGTTTATACCAGGCGGCGATACAACGCACCATGTGAGGCGTGTTATCTCGTTGATGGATTGGGCAGAGGTGACTAAAACATCTATAGGCGTGACCCTGATGGATGCCGAAAAGGCATTCGACATGGTCGCTTGGCCTTATTTGTGGGAGGTGTTACGTCTAAAGGGTGTAGGACCGCGCATGCTTCTGGCTATCAAGACGCTGTACTTAGCCCCTAAAGCTTCTATTCGCTTAGCATGTAAAGTATCGGGCCCATTTCCTATCTCTCGCGGTACTAGACAAGGCTGGCCCACGTCACCCTTATTATTTGCATTATATATCGATTTTTTTTTGGTTAAATTAACGGAATCTGTTCAGATCACACCTGTTAGTATAAACATGATGGAATATAGAGCTCTCGCTTACGCGGATGACATTGTGATTTTAACCACAGATTTGGAGCCTGGCTAAACAGTTTCGCCATTTTGCAGGATACCAACTTAATATAAATAAAACTCAGGTATTATACGTAGGGGATGATGTCCCAAGGAAAACAACCATGGTCACGGAAGCTACATATCTAGGTGTTAAAATTACATCACCTATTAGTAGGATCCCTGAGATTAACTTTAACCCAGTCTTAGATGGCGTCAAGTCTACGTTAGAGCGACTCAATCATTTGCACCTATCCCTAAATTTCTTTATTTATTTAGATCTGTACCATTAGAATTTCCTTCATCTTGTTTGAAAAAACTTGCCAAGATTTCTTTGGGGGTACAAACGAAATAGAAGGGCATTCAAAAAGATGGCACTTCCTAGGTCCAAGGGGGGGTGGGGTATACCTTATTTTGTATTCTATTATTGGGCATCTGTTTTGCAATTTATTTCTCCTTTAGTTATTGGTAAAAAAGATAATCTATTGCAGTGTCATACCCCCACAGTTTATGAGCTCTTTATTGGTGAGAAGTCCAATGGTTGTCTCTTGAAGATATTGGAGCCTAGTTATAATAAAAAAAACTAAGTTTAAGATGCTGATTGCCGCCTTTTCTGTGTGGCGACAAATTAGGCAATTTATTGGACTCCCTCCAATAAACTGCTACATCCCGTTTGACGCCGCCTTCATTTTCGGGGTGGAGAGCTCAGTTATTATCAATGTATAATCTGGAGATTGCAATATATAAAACAAAGAGCATTCATAAGCGTAGTATAGGGTTAAACATTTGGAACCCCATTACTGAATGGTTATAAATAATGAATGGTTTGTTAATGCTTTGATATCTAAGTCTGCCCCTTTTTTTTTTTCCTTCCCTTCCAGCAGTGGAATCTGGGACGAAACAACCTGTATTTTGTTCATGCTTTCTTTCTGTGATACGGTGGTACTCAAATGTTTCTATTTTTTTGTATTCACTGGGTTTCAGTTATGTATTTATGTATATTTTCTGTACCCTGTTTGTTCCTTGCATAAAACAATAAAATCTAAAAAAAAAAAATTAAAAAAAAGAATGGTGACACCCTCACAAAGCTGTTAGGCTAAACTTTGTATAAATGTTCCTCTTAACGCTATGATAAGCACATGGCAGGTTTGGGATTTTAGAGATTAGGTCTTGCAAGAGTGCAGATGCATTAGGGGTGCCTCCAGTGAAGGCTATCCAGAGTGCATTTAGGGGGTTATTCGAGCTTTGTTCTTTAGCATGCACTCCCTATTGGTTGAAAAGGTGTCACATAGACATTTCAATGTGTAATTGTGTGTAGTGTTTGTTTTGTGCGTACATACGTTTTTGCCATTTATTAAGTGTTGTTTGTTGTTTTGGTGAGTTATGGGTCTCCAGCCCACAACATCTCTCATAAATGAGCCTTGGAGTGGCCTGCCTTGCTACCCTGAGAGTCAAGTACTAAAAAAAAGTGCTTAGTTCCCAGTTTGGGGTCCGGAATACTGAACCCCCAGGACACACGAGGTGAAAGACTCCCGCTGTTACCATTGGAGCCCAGCAGCACCTGCCTGCCCTGAGACCCTTCAACCCACATTTCTCACAGTAGGCTAAAAAGGATCTGCGCTCATCCACAAAGATTCCTCTGATTCTCCATATCCCGCAAAACTCAGAAGGGGTCATGCGATCACCGTCTCACAAGAGATCACCCTCATATTTAGTGTTGGTCTAATGGAAGGGATTTCTACACGGGCAACACATGTTTTCTCCACGGAGAAATAAAAATAAAAGGAAAAATTTGCTTTTTCTTTTTGAGCTACCCATCACACTGTGGGGTATTGGATGTAATGAACAATTCTGCACAAAGGAGACAGACACACTTAATAAAGTTGCAGAAGTGTACCTGTATACTCGTGCTTCACGTGCCTTTTCAGGTCTACTACTACTACCGTTTCAGGTCTACTACTACTACCGTTTTGTGAATTTTGAACAAACAAATAGGTATGTTCGGACAGAGTTATAGAATAGTATACTTTTTTGATTGACAAACCTGTTATCATGTCTAGGTCACATATATACCTGTAAAAAAAAATGGAAAATTGCACATACAAAATTCGATCCTGATTCACAGAGTGAAGATTGGCATGTCTGCACATGCAGAAAGGTCGCATGGTGGCAGGGACGTATCTTCAGGGTGGCTGTGTGGGGTGTCACAGCCATATGAATTCTTGGGTTAGCAGTCGGTTTCCTGAGCACCTAATCAGTGATAACAAGGATAGAGCTGGGCATCTGCAAAGCCTGCGAGGCAGCAGAAATAATTAGACAATCCCAGCAGAACGATGACCTTAGAAGAGAGGGACAAGAGAACAAATGACCAGAGAGAGCTGTGCAGAGCCGAGCCACGGGTCGGCTTTGGCTCTGAGAACCCATGCACGTGCCGAGCCCTGAAAATATTTGGCATGTAAACCATGCAACAAACATCAAGATAGAATATGATGTGGTGTCTCAAAAAACATATTTCTTTAACAGACAGCAGCGTTTCAACCCAGTACTTTAGATAATATCTCTACATGGAGATATATTCAAAGTGATTTTTTAAACAGAAACTGACACATTGCTGTTATTTCTCCTCTTGAGGCTGAGCCGGGAGGTTGAATTTTTAAAATTGTGTGCTGTACCCTATTTCTCTTCCCTTGTGTCCGTTCCCCCTCGCACTGTTTTTAAAACTTTAAAACTTAAAATCGGACCCTCGACTTTAGCAACATTAGCGACGCTCCCCTCTTTTAGCTATGACTTTGTTCTAGAGTTTATTTGCACTCCTGCCTGTCCTGGGAAGCGGTCGACTGTTAGACCGGCTCCAGGTAGGACTTTAGAGTGGAAAGGAAGTCAGGCAGCGGCCATCTTGGTGAGGGCTGACGCTGCACGTCGCGCTTCGAGCGCTCAAAATCAGGAACTCTGGGCACAAACAGTGATTGCTGTTATTTCTCCTCTTGAGGCTGAGCCGGGAGGTTGAATTTTTAAAATTGTGTGCTGTACCCTATTTCTCTTCCCTTGTGTCCGTTCCCCCTCGCACTGTTTTTAAAACTTTAAAACTTAAAATCGGACCCTCGACTTTAGCAACATTAGCGACGCTCCCCTCTTTTAGCTAAGACTTTGTTCTAGAGTTTATTTGCACTCCTGCCTGTCCTGGGAAGCGGTCGACTGTTAGACCGGCTCCAGGTAGGACTTTAGAGTGGAAAGGAAGTCAGGCAGCGGCCATCTTGGTGAGGGCTGACGCTGCACGTCGCGCTTCGAGCGCTCAAAATCAGGAACTCTGGGCACAAACAGTGATTGCTGTTATTTCTCCTCTTGAGGCTGAGCCGGGAGGTTGAATTTTTAAAATTGTGTGCTGTACCCTATTTCTCTTCCCTTGTGTCCGTTCCCCCTCGCACTGTTTTTAAAACTTTAAAACTTAAAATCGGACCCTCGACTTTAGCAACATTAGCGACGCTCCCCTCTTTTAGCTAAGACTTTGTTCTAGAGTTTATTTGCACTCCTGCCTGTCCTGGGAAGCGGTCGACTGTTAGACCGGCTCCAGGTAGGACTTTAGAGTGGAAAGGAAGTCAGGCAGCGGCCATCTTGGTGAGGGCTGACGCTGCACGTCGCGCTTCGAGCGCTCAAAATCATACGTTCATGGCTCCGCGCAGCGGACGCGCATTGCGGGCGCGCCGATTGCGCGCCGGAGTCAAGCCAGAGTCCTGCCCGTCTGCGCCCGTCCGCGACCAGACGGGACGCGGGACAGGACTCTCTGAGCACATTGTCGACACGCAGACACCTGCGAGAGCGCTCTCTCACAAGCCGTGTAGGTACACTCGCGAGATGTTACTTGAAATTGGCAACTCCCCCATGACACCATGCCTTCACTCCATAGAACCTAGCGCCCAGTCATTTCGGTGCAACACATGCAACTTCCGCCCTGCTGAGGTCTCTAGCTCTAACAGTACTGCTACTTGCCTCAATCTGATGCTACTCAACTGCAGATCCATGGTTAAACACAAACGAGAACTTCGCGACCTTTTAATCCTCAATGACTTCGATGTAGTGTTTTTGACAGAAACTTGGCTTGAAGAATCTTCATCACCTGAAATACTTGAGGCTGTTCCAGTTAGCTACAGCTTACTGAGAATTGATAGGCCTATACAGCGCGGCGGTGGCCTTGCAATGATCTTTAAAAAGGAACTGGAGTGTACTCTAACTCACAAAGGCATCACTAACAGCGAATGTGGCCTCTTCACCATTAAAACAACCCCCCACATGACTATAACTGGGCTTCTCATTTACCGGCCCCCGGGCACGGCCACGCCTTTCTGTAATCAACTAATTGAAACGGCGACGCAATTAGCTATCAAACACAATAACTTCATGGTACTTGGCGACCTTAATCTTCATTTTGAAGATTTACAAGCCAAGGAAGCTCAACTTCTGAAGACAGCCTTGCATGCGCTGGGGATCACTCTGCTCTCCACTGTATCTACACACAAACAGGGCCACCTTCTCGACCCCATTTTTGCGACCTGGACAGACATTAACATACAACCTCCGGTCCCTATCATATGGTCAGATCACCATATGATCATGTTCAATATACCCAAGACCAGATCTAAGATTAATGCCCATAAACCCTTATACGCCAAACGTCGCAACTGGAAAAACTACACTCCGGAACGCCTCTCTGACGCTTTAAAAATTGACCCTCCCCCCCTAGGTCAATCCCTTCAAGACACCTGGAATTCTTACGAACTCTGGTTGAGTAAGGCACTTGACAAAATCGCCCCTTGGACTTGTAAGCCCCCAGCTAGGCGAACTAAATCCGAACCGTGGTTTTCAGAAAAACTTAAGGCAGCTAAAACCCGATGCAAAGTGATAGAAAGGAAATGGAGAAAGAACTACTCCATGGAACTGAAGGAGAAATACAAACGTGAATTAAAGGTCTATCAGAGACTCATAAAAGAGGAAAAAAGTCTCTTCTACCAAAGTAGAATTGAACAGGCTACAAACCCCTCCAAAGAACTGTTTCGGATCTATAAAGAACTTACAGACGCATCGAGCCTGGACACGCAAGACACATACTCCGATGAGTTATGCGAAGAAATTGCGGATTTCTTTGTCAACAAGGTAGAAAAGATTCACGCCTCATTCCTCGTTCCCTCCACACCCGGCACGATATCTCCCTCTCTCCATAAGACCACTCTCACCCACTTCCTCACTCCTGACAAAGCAGAATTGTCCAGCATAATTAACAGTATTCATTCTGGCTCCCCTAATGATGCATGTCCATTAGACAAATGTAAAGATATCATGGACAACACTCTCCTGGATCAAATAAGCCATCTCATCTCTCTCTCCTTCAAAGAATGTTACGTCCCGGAGGCTTGGAAAAATGCCCAAGTCATCCCTCTGAAAAAAAAACCTAACATTCCTATCACTCAATTTCAAAACTTACGGCCAATTTCCCTACTGCCCCAATGCGCCAAAATAATAGAAAAAATTGTGAACATTCAACTCATGGCGTATTTAGAGGCAGAAAACATTCTCCATCCCACCCAATCTGGCTTTAGACCCAAATACTCCACAGAAACTGCTGTCTTGTACTCTACGGAATCCATCCGTAAGATGGTGGACGAGGGTGAAACCGCAGCGTTGGTCATGCTAGACTTAAGCGCCGCTTTCGATACGGTGCTACATGCCACGCTGCTGTCCCGGCTTTCTGACATTGGAGTAAAAGATGACGCGCTGGAGTGGATTAAATCTTTCCTCACCAACAGAACCTTCCAGCTCCATTGCCCGCCTTTCAAATCATCCTCTCGGATCGTGAGCTATGGGGTTCCACAGGGCTCTAGTCTGAGCCCTACTTTGTTCAACATCTATATGGAACCCCTGGCTCAAATCATAGAGAATTTTGGTGTGGGCATAGTAAGCTATGCCGATGATACGCAGCTCATGTTCAAGCTTACCCCGGATACTGATAAGAATGCTTCTAATTTCTCGGAGTGCATGACTGCTGTCGCCGGATGGATGGACAGTAACTGCCTCCGGCTGAATGGTGACAAAACTGAGGTGTTAGTAATAGGAAATAAAACCTCCCTTTGGTCCCAAGCATGGTGGCCCACACTGCTTGGTGAATGCCCTCAACCGGTCGAGAAAGTCAAAAATCTCGGGATCATGATCGACTCTGACCTTTCAGGTAAATCCCAAGTCCACAAGGTCATTGGCAAATGCATCGGTACACTTAGAATTCTTAGGAAAATCATCGACCTAATACCGATTACAGCCAGGAAAACCATCGTTCATGCTCTTGTCACACCTCACCTGGACTACGGGAATGCCCTTTTGCTAGGCATTAACCAAAAACTTCTACACCAGCTGCAATGTGTACAGAATGCAGCCGCTCGATTGGTACTAGGCCTTTCGAAAAGAACCTCGGCCAAGACAGCACTGTCCAAGCTGCACTGGCTTCCCGTAAGGGAAAGAATAAAATTCAAGAGTCTCTGCCATGTCCACAGGATAGCCCACAACAAAGGCCCCTCATATCTAAAAAGCCTCATGACCATTCATCGTCCTATTCGCCATTTGAGGTCTTCAGGAATGTCCCTCTTCAAACTGCCCCGCGTTCAAAAAGCAAAAATCGGCGGCCGATCCTTCTGTTATCTAGGAGCGAAACTCTGGAACGCTCTTCCGATACATTTAAGAATGGAACCCTCTGAAACTCTTTTCAGAGCGAATTTAAAAACCCACCTTTTTCCTCAATAACTCCGGCCCCTGTCCCCTCTGACATAACCTTCGGATGAGAGTTTTCAGCATTTAGCGCGGGGATACACAGCTGTGCAGCCATGCGCTTAATAAATGTTTTATTATTATTATTATTACTTGCCTTTCTCCACCGTGATGACAATGCCATCAAAGGTAGTTGTCATTTGTACTCTATATGTGGCCTATATTCTTTCACTGAGCAACATTGCAGCTTATTAAATCAAACACAAGAGAGGATTTTGTACAGTGCACATCCCGAACTCACGTATTTGAAGCTGCTCTTATATGTGATGATGTACAAAAAGGAGGGTCAGTGACCACGCATTTGCTTACTATTACTATTATCGCTGCTCCCCGCTCTGCTTGGCGCTTGGGGTATCGTAGCGCTACACTGCCAAATTGCTATCTGCTTGCTCGCATTGCTCCCACAAGTATTGGTGCCTGATTGATTAGTATACTTGTATTGCAGCGCTATTTTGCGTTAGTGCGCTTTCACGATATTTCCATTGTGCTGTGCTGCCTTTGCCTGAATAAATCATTTGTGCCTGACTGTGCCGGTGCCACTGCCGTTTTTCATCGCATTTATTTACATTGTGCCCCAATCCTGTTTCACTTTTGGCTTGCAGCCATTTTGTTGTTTGTTGTTGTACCTCCCTGCCCGGCTCTCCACCCCGCTCCCGCCTCCAAGCTGCTCCTCCCTCGCCCCTCCCCCCTCCACTATCAACATATGACAGATGCCTTTGCGCGCAGCGTTCACGCGCAGCGGTCGCGCCCCATGCGCGCTGAAGGCGTGCCAAAGGTAAGCCCGTCAACGCCCGTCCGCGCCTGGACGGCGCCCAGCGCCAGACCCCCTGCCCCCCGCAAAACACTTTCCTCCCGCATAACATACGACGCCGCTATCCTCTCAGCCCTTAACCCCGGCCGCACACCACAATACTACCAAGCTGCCCCAGGACACACCCATGGATCCTTCACCTGCCACTCTTGCAAGTTCGTCTGCATCAGGACCCACTCCAAATCCACTAACTCGAAACAGAGCTCCGACACTAACCACCTAAAGTGCATCCTGCTCAACACCCGCTCGGTCCACAGACACTCCATTGAACTCTGGAACCTACTTGACACTACATCACCGGACGTCGCCTTCCTTACAGAAACCTGGATGAACGCCTCTTCAGCGCCTGACATCGCCATAGCCATCCTGGACGCCTACAAGATCATCCGAAAAGATCGCACCAACCAAACAGGAGGAGGCATCGCCATCGTCCATAAAAACACCATCCGCATCACGACCAGTTCCGACGATAACCTCACTACCGCCAAACATCTTCACTTCCAGATCCACACCGACCCCAAAACCACACTCAGAGGCACCCTCATCTACAGACCACCAGGACCCCGCACACAATTCTGTGAAGACATCACTGACTTCATCAGCCCACATGCCCTCCCCTCTGAGAACTACATTCTACTGGGAGACCTCAACTTCCACCTGGAAAAGAACAACGACAGCAACACCACCACCCTTCTGGACAACCTCGCCAATCTCGGACTCAAACAACTTGTAGACACCCCTACCCACTCTGCCGGGCACACGCTCTACCCTATCTTCACCTGCAGCAAGCACATCTCCTTCGATCACACCACAGCTCTCCATTGGACAGACCACAGCTGCGTTCACTTCAACTACAAAAAGACCACGACCCACAACCCCCCACAACCTATTCCTCGAAGAAACTGGAACAAAATCACCACCGACCAACTCCTCACATCGCTTCACCAAAACCCTCCCGCCAAATCATCGGACCCAAACCAAGCAGCCACCAACCTCACACAATGGATCACCCACAGCGCCGAACAACTAGCACCCTTGAAAAACCATCTAATCAAGCAAGGTAGCAAAAAAGCCCCCTGGTTCAACGATGACCTTAAAAAATCCAAAAAGTACTGTCGCACTCTAGAGAAAGCCTGGAGAAAAAACCCAACCACTGACAACATGTCCACCTTCATGAACGCCACCCGCAAACACCACCAACTGATTCGTTCCACCAAGAAATCAGCATTCAAGGATCGACTTGACAATAACGCCCAAAACAGCAAGGAACTATTCAACATCGTCAAAGAATTTACCAACCCCACCGCCGGCACCAACGACATCACTCCCTCCCAAGACCTCTGCGACTCTCTATCCTCATTCTTCCACAACAAAATCGCCGACATACATAACAGCTTTGAAAACCAGCCCGAAGACCAGTCCACTCCACCCACCTCCGAACCAAAACCGCACTCCAACAACCTTCGCGCCTGGAACCCAATCACTACCGAAGACACCATCCGCCTGATGAACTCCATCCATTCAGAATTGCCAACCGACCCATGTCCTCACCACATTTTCAACAAGGCAGACTCAATCATCGCACCCCATCTTCGCGATGTCATCAACTGTTCCTTCAACTCCGCTACCTTCCCGGAAAGCTGGAAACATGCCGAACTCAGCGCCCTTCTGAAGAAACCCACAGCAGACCCCACTGAACTTAAGAATTACCGCCCCATCTCACTCCTCCCATTCCCTGCCAAAGTCATTGAGAAAGCCGTCAACAGTCAACTCGCCGCCTTCCTTGAATCCAACAAATCCCTTGACCCCTCACAGTCCGGCTTCCGAGCCAAACACAGCACCGAAACCGCCCTCATCGCAGCAACAGACGACATTCGAACACTACTGGACAACGGAGAAACAGCTGCCCTCAACCTACTTGACCTCTCCGCAGCCTTCGACACAGTCTGTCATAGCACTCTCATACAACGCCTCAGCAACATCGGAATACAAGGAAAAGCATTGGATTGGATCATCTCGTTCCTCGCCGGAAGAACCCAGAGAGTCCGCCCTCCCCCTTATAGATCAGAGGCCACCAAAGTCATCTGCGGCGTACCACAAGGATCCTCACTCAGCCCCACCCTCTTCAACGTATACATGAGTCCCCTCGCATCCATCGCGCGCCAACACAACCTCAACATCATCTCCTACACTGACGACACCCAGCTGATCCTCTCCCTCACCAAAGACCCAAACACCGCCAAAACCAACCTACACGAAGGAATGAAAGAAGTAGCCGAGTGGTTGAAGAACAGCCGTTTAAAACTAAACTTGGACAAAACGGAAGTCCTCATATTAGGGTCATCCCCCTCTGCCTGGGACGACTCTTGGTGGCCACCGGCCCTGGGAACCGCACCCATACCTACGGATCACGCACGTAACCTGGCCTTCATCCTGGACTCCTCCCTCTCGATGACCAGACAAGCCAACGTCGTCTCATCATCATGCTTCAACACCCTACGCATGCTCAAGAAAATCTTCCGTTGGATCCCCACCGAAACAAGAAAGACGGTCACCCACGCACTGGTCACCAGCCGACTGGATTACGGAAACACACTCTACGCCGGAACCACAGCCAAACTACAGAAAAAACTCCAACGCATCCAAAACGCCTCAGCCAGACTCATATTGGACATCCCCCGACAAGCTCACATTTCCGACCACCTGAAAGACCTCCATTGGCTGCCCGTCAACAAGAGAATAAAGTTTTGTCTCCTCACCCACGCACACAAAGCCCTCTACGACCTAGGACCCGAATGCCTCAACACACGACTGTCCTTCTACACCCCCTCCCGCCAACTACGATCGTCCAATCAAGCCCTCGCCGCAATTCCGCGCATCCATAGATCCACCATGGGGGGGGAAGATCCTTCTCCTACTTAGCGGCCAAGACCTGGAATTCTCTCCCCACCTACCTCCGCCTTACACAGAACCACCTCTCCTTCAGAAAGCAACTAAAAACTTGGATATTCAATAAGTAAAGCACCCTCCCCCTCTCTCTCAAGCGCCTTGAGACCCTCTGGGTGAGTAGTGCGCTATACAAATTTCTGAACTTGAACTCGAACTTTACAATTTCGTAAAGGAGGGAAGCCGGGCTTGAGCCCAGATTTTCCAGTTTCATGCTGTACAATTCAGCCACCAGATGGCCTTTTCAAAAGTAGCGTTGAATTATAGGCCCTATTATGAAAAGGAACCAAGGGGACCAGTGCTGCTAATGCCCTAGCTCCCTTATTGACTGAACGGACACATTCTTATAATAATGCTAGATCGGACAGAGATCTGGGCCTTGGAAAAGGACATTTTAGCAACAGTGCAATAAGGGTTTAGGTAGCGACTGGGAATGACAGACCAATGCATGAACCTCAATCTTTGTAAATATGTGCCCACTAAGGAGGGATGCCCATATCTTGCCTTCATGGACCTCCGCTCGGCATTAGACAACATCGATAGGGGCAAGTTATGGAGGAAGATGCTAGCAAAGGGTGCCGATCCTGAGATTGTCCACTTGCTCTCTCAACATCATGTAGACGGAAGGTACAAGTATTGACCAAAAGGCAAATGCACTCCCTCCTTTAAGATCAGGAGGAGAGTGAGACAAGGATGCGTTTTGGCTCCCTTTTTATTCAGCCTACATATTAACGATCTTGACACCTTATTGTCGGAAATAGAGGCTGATCCACCAAGGGTAGGACCTAAGCGCCAGCCAGTGATCATGTATGCTTATGACTGTCTACTAATGTCTAGAACTGGTGTAGGTTGTGAAAGGTTGTTGGATTGGTTTGATGTGTTTAGGGACGATTTGGGGCCCGAAACCAACAAAACAAAATCTTTCACCATGGTTTGTGGCTGCCCGCACAGCAAATTTGACCTGCACTTTGTTTGTGGCACCCAACAGCACTGTGTTTCATCCTTCACCTACTGGGGGATCCCATTTGATAAGAGGTGTACTTGGAAAAATCTGCTTAGAGTGAGCTCTAAACAATTAGAGCAGAGTATGGCTTCACTTTTTAAGTTTGTTACCAAACTGGGTTCATCACCCTTGGAGGGGATGATCGAAATTTACAAGGCCAGATGCCTTTTGGTAGCTACTTATGGTGCAGGTATATGGGGGCTTTGAAATCCAGCACAGTTGCAGATCGACTAAAACAATTTCTTTAGCAGATTGCTTTGACTTCTTAGACCATCACCTGCTATAATACGCCATGAAGAACTAGGCTTACAACATCTAGGGGATGCTGTACACCTTTCGCCTACTCTGCAATAGTTATCGATTTGGAGTAGATGGGAAGCATCAATTAATCACTTGATAATCCCTGAACGTCTGAAATTAGATAACGTTTTTAACATCAAATGGTTGTCCATTGTGATGGCCCAACTGCATTCGATTGGATGGCTGGAACTTTTTGACAACCTATTGAATCTTAACCCAACAGTTAGAGCTTCAGTTTAGTTTGATCAGCTGGCCCTCCTAGTGAGAGAAAGAGAAGCAACTAGGAAGGGCAAGAAGATGGTGGAGGCCTATATTGGCCTAATTACGACCAATCACATGGAGCCTTACTTGCACAATGTACCGAGCTACCAGAGATACTAATTGAAAAGACTTTGGGCAGATTTATGTCGGACTTGCGCCACGTTTACGCCACCGTTGCGTCACGCAACGGCGGCGTAAACGTGGCGCATCCCTGCGACCCATTTACAACGTGACGCATCTAGGCAGATGCGTCACGTTGTAAAGCCCTGCACCACATGTGGGCGTTCAGGCACAGGGTGGGCGTTCCGGGTCTGGTGCGCCTCGCAAAAGTGCCTGCGTGAAATCTACAAGATTTCACGCAGGCACTTTTAGGCCAATGCTGCGTCAACACCCTGCGCCTGCTTGAAGCAGGCCTAAGGCTTGACGCAGCATTGGACAGATAGGGCCCCCAGAGCATTGCTGGAGCTGCGTCGTGCTTGCGACGCAACTCCAGCAATGCGCCGCCTTTACGGCACAGATGCATCACGCATCTGTGCCGTTTTTGCCCCATGGTGCGCAGCATTGTAAATGCGGCGCACCATGGGTGGCGGAGCTGCGGCGCACAATAACTGGCGCATCCCTGCGGATGCGCCAGTTATTGTAAATCTGCCCCTATGTCTCAATATCACCTATCTGTTGCTCTCTTACCCTTCAGAGGCCTATTGTGATAGAGACCTAGAGCCCTGCCCCTGCGATTAAGTTTTTGCCCAGTCGCACTGGCACCTTTACTTTCTGCAATCTATACCGGGCTCCAAGGAAGAGCATTTTAACTCTCATACTTAGAGCTCTAAACATTAGAATGTGTAGACCTGCCTTATATTTGTTGCAATCTTGATGATGTGTGTCTCGCAGTATATAGATTCATTGCGGCCGTACTCAGGCTGAGTAAACTGGTGGGTAGGTAATTATCATCCGTCAAAAATAGAGGCCAACTTTTCCCCACGACCTTTGTGAAGGTTATTTAGCTGCATATATTAACAACATCTGCAGGGTATCTGCTTCATGCACCTGTATTTGTGCTCAGTGTCCATGGTCTGTATTGAGTTTTATGTAGCGGTGACACCGGGGACTTTGCTTTGATTGCTTAATGTCAGTTATTTTTTGATGATACAATTGAATGATTTTTGCTTGTGCTACCTGTTTTTTGTGTATTTTATGTATTCTTCCTCAGAGACTTGTTTTTACAATGACTGCTAGTGCTGCGACTTGCAATTACTTTCCTGTACTTTACTTGGTCCAGTTTTCTATATCTTGAACCGTTGCTGCGATGATTTGCAATGGCGATTTTACACAAGGGATTTTATACTGTATTTATTTTTTTGATTTCAAAGTATTTTATTAAGTTTTTATAAACGGATATATTAGCATTTCTGTCACGAGGTTAGCCAAACGTAGTTTGTATTGCAGTGATTACAGGTACTTTGAGATATATGTTTAGCTAATCCCCTCTACATTGACTCGCTGGGAAATTAGGCAAAGGATGATAGAAAGAAAGAAAGGGGTGAAAGGAGGATACAAGAGAGGTTCTGTAGCAATGAGTCTACTTGGATTTATAGCCATGTTACAAAGCCGACACCCCACTAGTTACCCTGTGGCAGGAGTGGTAGTCCTGTAAGGCCCCCTCGCCCCCCATGCCTCTTCGGCCCATGGTGGCAACATTCCACATTGCTCGGCACCCCGCCCCCGAGGGGGAGGGGAGGAGGGAATCGGACTGAATTCAAGGGGGTTCGTAAGAGTCTAGGTATGTGTCGAGTGACCTCCACATCCCCCTGGTTGCTGGCCTCCAGGGTGAGTTTTGTAGAGCAATGTTATCCTTGTGATTTGTTTTTAATGAATTGTGTGTAATTTTGTATGGTTTTTAATCGAATAAATATCTTCTGACTGACTGACTAGATGGGTATTTCTTTCTGACATCAAAGACAAATTCTTTCTTCTTAATTCTTTGAGGATGAGATTAAATCGTGGGTGACCAGCAGAACCCATATTTCTTTTTTCCAGTTTCACATTGTGCAGCCTTGCACAACGACATATGAATGCTTCATATCAGACACAGATTACGTAATTTTTTTGTTTATAGGACAGAGAAAATTTGACTGGGAATCATCCGATGTGGAGCAGAGGCAGGAATTCGAATCTGGTTCCCTATGTTACATGGTCAGCATCTGTAGCCACATGACCTCCCCTGAAAGCTCGGTTCGTTTTGAGCACGAGGTTCCAAGAGGACTTTGAGCTCAGCCAGATCAGGGCATCTGGGTCGATATGTCAGTGGCTTGCCTGCCTCTAAGCCAAATCCCCCCCACCAGCCTTTTAAGTCCCCCTGCCCCCCAGATAGTCATACCCAGGTTGCACAATCTTTTTTAGTTAGGTACACTAAGGGTATTGTTGGGACATCTCAGACTTACACTCCCCTCACCCCCCACAAATATTATATCCTAACCTATGCCACTGCATAGTGGTGAACTTTTCGATATGCATGTTGATTTTTTCCCCCATAGAAAGCATCGGAAAGCGCACTGAACACCCCCATTTAACAGGAGTTGTGGGTATATTACAGAGGAAACATAGGGGCTTATTTACAAGCCCCTTGCGCTGCCGGTGCGTCACTTTTTCCCATATTAAAAGTGACGCACAAGTGGCGCAACAGGCTTGTAAATAAACCCCGTAATATTTTTCATGTCAAGGAAAACTATATTTGTAGTAAATTTTACTAATTGCCTAACTCTCTGAATGCAGGTTTTCAACTATCCAGATACTCTCCAGATTTAGAGTTGGGGAAAAGGGCCCGTACAAGAAAAGCAATTAGTCTTATGCAATTCCATGACGTATGTGCAGGGAATTTGTTACTCAGGCAAAACGAGTTATGCATCATTGATATACTTTAGCAGAAGTATTTTTTTTTATTGGGCAAAAAACGTTAATATGTCCCCTTTAAGTCTCTACTGACTGCCACAGGTACGAATTATCAGACCCCTCGCGTCTCTACATTAATTAATAAACACCATCCCATCAGCGAATCACAGGAAAACACAGTCTTGACCATTCTGATTCTCATGCCTTCCCTGTTAAATAAATAACCTGAATTAAAAACAGCATTACCTTGTTATCCTTCATAATAACAATGTCATTGTAGTTTATTCTCCACCAGGTCTCGTTGTCCACTTTTCTCTGGAGTTTGCCTTTTTGAAACATCAACAAGGTCACAAAGCCTACTGCTGCCAGGAATGTCGCTAGGAGGGTCACAATCAAGGCTACCAGGGAAACACCTGTAACAGAAGTCCACAATAAATGTATATACTCTGCAATAAGACATAAGAAGTTTATTTCAGTTACGTGCAGGTCACTGTTACTTTAAGGGCTCTGACACTTTCTCCACTGGATTAATACAAAATAACCTAGCCGGGACACCTTAAAAACAGTTTGAATCTCTGCCTGAACGTAAGGTATCTGACAACATCACTCTAGCTTTCAAAGAGCTTTGTTGACCCCTAGTGTAGCAAAGAATAGCATTCGAAATATAAGGTACTTTCTACTACATATTTTTGTGAGAAAGCCTAGACACTGAATGTCTGGTTGTGGTTGTGAGACATAGAACTAATCATGTAAACCATATTCAGCTGCAAACAGCACAAGCTTAATACTATCCAACCGCAGGGTTGACATCTCAGGATCACCTATGCCCACATGCAAAAGACCAACTCACTGTGCTGTCCTTCAAGCGAGCCATGCAGGCGTGACACTTCAAGGAATTATTCACCAAGCATTTAGCAAGACACGCGAGAGCCTGTGGAGTGTGTTGCTGTGCTCAATGAAGTATCCATGGATGATGATATTTGGTCAGAATAATTCAATACTCCGCAAGCCAAGCATTTGCGTTCCTTGGCTTGGGCGAACCAATCAAGATCGGCTATCTTGAATTGGCACAGCCAGGGTTGTTCTTTTCTGTGTACCCTTTATGCTACAAATATTCTCAACAGGCTACTAATGGATGAGGACAGTGACCGCCTTTGATCTGAGAACTCATGGGGCGACCCATCTTTCAGAAGGACATCCCAGACTCAGACATTAAGTCTGCCAAGAATTCAAAACGTGTAGTATTAAGTACTCTACATCCTAAACTGTGCTTCTGAATTCACTTCTTTGAAGGTGCTGAAAAGGGTATGCAAAGCAGCAATTATCATATATGATAGTCATCATCTCTACCCGTGCTTGGTAGCAAATGAAAACATTTGTGGAAATACTCACTAGTGAAGCAAAGATTTCTTCGTGACACATCAAGGATCTTTGTGACCAGAAAGTAGTGAAACAGTCTGACCAGTTTCCAGCATAGTGAATTTGAGGAAGGCTTCACATACGGTGGGAAATGTGGGAGCACAATAAGGGGGTGGCGCTGAGGTCTTGGAGTGTCATACACATGCTGAGCTTCAATGGTGTCTAAACAAGGGCAACAAAAGTTAAAAGATATGCAAACTTCTATTTGGTTCTAGCACCACTCCTACTGTTGGTGTCAATTGTTAGATTTGGTTGAGAGGATTATTCAAGAGATGATTGTAATTAAAAATAGCAGGACACAGATACACATCATCAGGGTGGAATTCATGCCCAGCACAGGAACATCTTGTATAGACTCCACGCCATCAAGGCTGACACCCCAGGTAGCTAAGTGTAGCATGCACAGTTCCCTTTGAGAACATGAGTCTAGATGTGTTCTGAGGACATATTATAAGGGTCCCAATCTGCTGTTTTCTCGTCCTCTTGAGGATGCAGAATATGCTGTTGGTTTCAGCTCCTCTGAGCTACTTCACAAACCCTGTGATTAAATCAGTTATCAATAATGTTGGCTATGTAAAATGTACAGTTGAATATTATAGGGACACAAAAGTTGTGTGATAAGGCTTGCTGCCCCCTATGATACACATTTAACTTTGCTAAACTATAACTCACCCGCTATACATATCTGACCTCCTTCTTCCCATACCCACTTGTCGAATCTCTTCCTTCTATTTGTCCAATCGCCACCTAGACCCTCCACAATGAATTCAATCTCCATCTTACCTTTTTACTCTCCCGCTATGTCTAATGCTGTCCTTCCCAAGCTCTTCTCCTTATGTATCAGATTTTCTACTCCAAATTCTCAAATCTCTTTCACCATGTCCTCCTATCTGATACAAGTTTGTGTTTCTAGTTGGTTGAGTGTGTGATATGGAGCTGCAGGGGGCAGTGTTAGTTACCTTCTGGTAAAAATCTACCATTTCCGGCACAAGATTTCTAATTTCTAACACAGCATATGGAAACACATGCCTCAGTGCAAGACCTGACATCCTTGGTGTGGTCTTCCCTAAACTTTTTTTCCCCAGGCTGTAGTGCAGTTTTAATCTTCCAATTCTACTTGGGAAATAAACCTTTTACAAGGCCTAATCCTTCCTTTTTTTATGAATATACACCACCCCTAAGGGAGGCCCTAAAACACCCATAGGGGGCATTTTATTTAAAAAGTGGGACATGTTTTTACATTTTACATGTCCTGGTATTGAACAACTACTAAATACATTTTTCATTACTGTATGGCCTATCTCTCCCGTAGGATAACATTGGGTCACCTTATTACATTTAATAAGTGCTAACTTTGATTGAAAACAGATAGGAATGTCAATTTTGGACTCAAATGATTTGTAATTTAAAATCCTCTTTAATGATAAAGTCAGATTTTAAGTCACAATTCTGGAAATGGCACTTTGAGAAAGTTGGCATTTTCTTGTCCCAGCCATTTGGTGCCTGTGGCCTCTGTCCTGGGTCACATGACGGTGAATAGCTTGACAGCTGGCCTTTGTATATTTCTCCCAGACAGTAAGACAGAGAGAGCTGTTGGCAGCATGGGTCATCCTGTTACGATGGTGGCGGTGGAGCTGTCTTGTGCCCCACTTTCATTTCAAAGGGCTGCCTACAGCAAACAAGCAAAGGGATCTGACATCTGTCTTTTGTCACCCCCAGACTACCTGGACCTTGTCTGGGGAAAGGGGGAACTTTCCAGAACCAGATGTGGGGTAGCCATGATGTCACCCCACCTCAATGGCTAGCACAATGTATAAATATTGGACCTTCTGAAACACCTCTTCAGTATACTCCTGTACCTGTGGATGTTACAGAGGAAGGACTGGCTTGCTCTCCATAGGGCTTCCTTGCTGTTTGAGGCCTGCCTTGTTCATCAGAGGATTGTCCTGCTGATTGAGGTCTGCCTTTGTGCCTTGAGGCTTGTCCTGTTCCTTGCGAAGAAAGATTGAACCAGCTCCCTTCATCCCAGGCTATCCTGAAAGACCTAAATGGTCAGTTGGCTAACTTCCTGTTCTGAGCTACAGGGACAGAAGTAGCTCCAGATCCCTCACTGCAACTGCCCAGCTGACCTGCTCTACTGGATCTGCCTGGCCTCTGCTGTAGTGAGTCCCTGATCTCCAGGAGGTTCCTTCCCAGGTCCTGGACCCTTGCCTGGGATCAGAGAAAACTCCTCCTGGCTTAACTGAAAAGTCAATCAAATCTGCCACAAAGCAATCCAAAGCCCTGCAAAGACTCACCACACAGCTAAAGTCCTCATCTTAACTGACATTGGAGTGACGCAAATCCCCAAAAAACCTCGCCGCACAGTTGAAAGCTTCATAGGAATCAACACAGAGTGATGCAAAGCCTCATCAACCCACTACAAGCTTCATTGGATCTGGCGCCCTGCAAAGCCGAAACACACAGCTGAAAGCCACATCAGAATCAATGTTGAGTGACACCAAGCAATGCTGCTCAGAATTTGCACCAACTGCATAAGATACAGCTCTCAGTGGGCCAAACTTGGACCTGTGCTCCATGGTGGTTGGCCTGAACTTGTTGCTTTGGCCTAGTATAGCATGGTCAGATACCCTCAGTTGGTGGTTTGTGCTTTTAGGCACTATATTTACTTAAAGCTTTGAAATTGCATATCTCCATTTCTACTGATTGGGTTTTTGTTTTTCTTGTATCCTTTTAATTAATAAAATATTCTCAGATTTTTCAAATTAGTGGAAGATTTTTATTGTACTGTCTTTTCACTCTGTTACTGTTTATGTGCTGAATACATACTCTACAGTTAAGCCTTTAAGTTAAGCCTGACTGCTTTTTGTGCTAAGCAACAAGAGGGTTAAGCATAGGTTAATTTAATGACTTTTGTCATTCCCCCTGACAAGCATTGTGATTGATACCTGACTGGGGTTTCCACCCTCCTCAGCCAATAGCCCAATTTTCCACACTGAGTGTCCAATAAACAGCCTTTAAATATTTCACTTGTGATTGCGCCTCAAAGACACATGTTAGCAAGCAGGTTTAGGTACAATGAGAGGAAAACAGACTTTTCAACAAGACTGCTAAGAAAACTTATTACACTTACTGCTGGTCGATGTTAGACACAGCTCTTCATGAAAGCCACAGTCTGGTCGGTCCTTGGTAGGGGTTCCATCAGGCCACCTGATATAGGAGAACTCCCTAGTAGGACTGGAAACAAAGTATCTCTCAGTGTACAAACACACAAAAAGCAGATTGTTTTAGTAGTTTTGAGTAACACATTATTTGGGCAAAGAGATTTAATATTCCATCTGAAGTCGCTGCATATAACCCACCTGTGGGCTCTTTCAGTGCAGATGCTATGCTATGAATAAAGTGTTATACTCTAGCTGTTTTGTCTCTGTTTCTCACATACAGACTACCAATGATTGCATTCTAGCTTAGTGACACTTTAACGATACTGATAGAGCAAGCATCGCATCGCGACTTGCTCGAGTCAAGAACCTCGCCCGTGTGTAATAAATTAATAAATTGTTCGTCTTACTAATCTTTTATTTTCATATTCGAACAAGGTAGAGGAAGCTTGCGTACGTGTATTTCTAATACAACTAAACAATGTCTCTAAAACCTGGCCGCCGCTTGAAAAGTGCTTCTGCGCATGCGTCAGTCACACTCACGTAACCTGACGTAGTTATAAGTTTTGGAGGGAAAGGGTGCGCATGCGTAATACACAGCTTTCGTGAATAACGTGGTAATGCTCTTGTGAACGTGTATATGTTGCTAACATTTAAACTGCATAGTATATTTTTATAATGATAAGTTTGAAATACAAGACCAATGATGTGTTTACATACATTTATTTCTATGTATTAATTTGTTCTCGCGGGAAATGGGGGTCCGAACCGGTTGGGAGCCATATTGAGGGTCTCTTCTGCGCAGACTCGTGGTGCACTGAAAGGTGGCAACAATGGACAGTGGAACTCAGCCAGCTGGCAGCCACCGTCAAGATGCTCATGGGAAAGCCACCTCTGCCCTACGAGAACGGAGAAAGTTGCTCCTTATATGATACATTGTGTGTTGCGCTACTATTTGCCGTGCAGTTTCTCATGGGAACCCCAATCTTGCTAGGCGGTACCCAGAGATGTAAATTAGGCCTCCAAATAGTCTATTCTGATTGGTGTGTTACCCAAAGCCTACCTTAGGACCAATCCAAATTGAGGGATTCTGACACTGCAACATTGGGGGGTGGTACACCGTCCCCAAACAGTATAACTACCCTGGGTTCACCTAGGGAAGTCGTCCGACTTGTCTGGATTAGCTGACCTATCACTGACCCAACGCACTCAATAGGTGACTGAAGATACAGAGTACTGCGGAGCACTCTGTCCGAAAATTGACCATAGACTAAGGTTTTACTAAACCTTAAAGTGCTGGCGGAGCACTTTGCTGGGAGTTCGCTGACCCAATCGGGGTCTTGATCGATAGCTGCAGAGAGGGTGGAGCGCAGGCGTTGCTTCCGAACTGCGGGTGCTGGTCCTGTCCTGAGGGTCCTGTCCGAGAGGTCCTGTCCTGATTCCTAATCTGAGGGTTTCCTGTCCTGTCCTGGGTGTCCATTCTGCACCTGCTGTCCTTTGAGGGGTATCCTTCCTTGAGGGTTTCCTGTCCTTAACTGACCCGTGGCCAGGGTTTGGTTTTCACACCAGTCTAGGTAAATATCACTCTGAATCTCCTGAAACTGCACCTTTCTATGTTTCTGTCTTTTGCTTTAATAAAGACATACCTTTGCATATGTTAATTTTCCATGCTTTTTCTGCAACCATTAAATCATAAAGTCATTTGCATTTGTTCCATAACGTGTTCCTATGTTATCCTATCTGTTAGAAATTATATTTTGCATTGCAGTTTGTCATTTCCTGATATGGTCTAGAACCTCCTTACTTAAACTGTCTAAAGAACTTTTGCCTTAAAGCATAGCGTGTCTCTCTTCATAGACTCCCCTATAGTTATATAAATGTTCCGAACTCCTGTCTTATTCCCTTGAAATAAATTCTAGAATACTAGTCCTAATCAAAGCCTAGCCCATCTTTAGTGATTCATCTTAAACGTTCTAATTCCTGATCCTTCATTTAAGTGTGTCCTGATTCCATTAGTCTATAAATGGTTACACTGACTTATTTGCTATTCAGCTATGTACTTTCTGTTCTTCTGATTGTCGATTGCTTATTTACTGTGAATTTGATGATTTCTGAATTTTACTAAATTAGATAAAGACTTTAAAACTTCCAGTTGTCCGTGGTCATTTACAAAAGGTATTGAATATTATTTGTTGGGTTTGTATTTTGCTGCCTTTCCTTTTACAGCTAGCTCCCTGATCCATGGTGGTCATAGGTACCCGTGTCGGTGGATGGTAAGTCGGGTACGCTGAAGAATAACGAAGGGAACTCACAAATACCTGATAGCAGAGCGTGAGGTCATCTCATCAATGTATATGGTGATTTGAAATATATGGGCCCGAAGCCAGAAGTGGCGAAATTATTGGTCGGGTGACCCGCGCGCTCTATCAGTATTTTCTGGTAAGCAGAGGATGGTTAGGGAATAGTTAAAGGTTAGGTAGGACTAGTTAAGCTAAGTCAAGTCGGTAGCTGCTTGTATATTGATGCTGCTATAAGAGCGGCCATTTCGAGGGGCCTGATCACTCTCTTGAGAATGCGCTGCTTTTGAAATTTATGAATTGTTTTAAAATTGTTATTCTTGCTCTTATATTGTTATATGTATTAATCCAAGCGTATGTAAAACGTATCGTTAAGTGTTGTCGGAACTCCCCGGGGAATTGAATAGGCAAGTGGTGAATAGAATCCATTGCCTTGAGGTCGTAGGCTCAAGGAAAGTTAGGTGCAGGTTAGGCAGAACCGGAAGCACTAACTAGGGTTTTTCTGAATACATGTGTGAATAAATGTTAGTAACGAGGTTCATTGGCAAAATTCCAATAGTGGCGTAACCTAGCAAGGGTCACATCGGAAGAGTAGCAGGTTCATCGGAGCTTGAGTGAAAGCAAAGGGGTCCGCTGGGAAACCTTAGACTCGGATATATCCCGGAAAAGAGTGGATGGGTCTAGGGAAGTAACAGGTTCACTGATGCTAGAGTGAAGGGTAGGCGGAAGAGATCTACCCGCAGCATGTGAAAAGTAAATGGAAGTGGTTTACTTGCAGTAAAACAACTCTTTCCTGTCTAGACACTTGAGCACTGTGGCGAATGTGTATTCGTTGTAAAATAGCCAAGCACTAGCACTTTAGAAAGAAAGAAAGTTTCCGTTACCTTGTGAAGGGAGGGAGTCAGTCGCGAAGCGTCTCTGACGTCACTCCGTGCCGCGCTGGGATTGGTAGATACAGCGGGCGGGTAGCGGGACTGGAATTGTGAAGGAGGGGTGAGCGCCGAAGCGTGAGAACTGTCTCGCGAAAAGGCCGCGCACCCATTGGCCGAAAATATTTTAACGCGTGCACCCATTGGTCGCACGGAATTACAAGACGCCTTCTGATTGGAGGTAATTTGTAAACAAAGTTAAGCGTATAAATCGTATGTGGCACTCATATTCTCCAGAGACTAGACCCGATCCAAGAAACCAAGGGTTTGAAAGGGATCAGTGGAAAGCTAATAGATACGATATTATGTACGGAACTAAGAGAAAAATGTCCCTTGTAAAAAAGGTAAAGAATTACTTCAAAAAGGACAAGCCGATTCAAACTAGAGAGGGCATTGTTATTCCACCACCAAATACTCCCGCCTCTTTCATGATGTTTGACAGAGGGTACAATACGTGTGTGTGGTTAGAAAATTGGGTGAAGTACACAAAAGACGACGGAATAATGGCCTTTCCGTTAGAAGGTACCTTTAATGGTAGGATCTTGTTCAACTTAAGAACCCGAATGAATGAATTACATCCCAGACCGAGACTAACGCAGTATGAGGCATTAGAGGAATGGGAGATTGAGGCTTTCCAAAGAGAGAAGCCCCGAATGGACAAAGGGCTGACAAAGTATTACCCAAAACTGAGCCAAGAATCCCGAGATAAAAAGATGAAACAATGGAGACAGAGCATGATTGTTGAGGGACTGTTTCCCATGATGCCAGCAGAAGATCCTCCTGGGGGGGGAAAAGAACAGAAAAGACTAAACATTGGGGGCCCCTGGGAGAGTCAGATGATGAATTGTTAGATGACATGTGCATGAGAAGTTCGCCTCCTTATAATGAGGGACACCGACCTTCGAGTGCAGGAGATATTCCCCGGAGACCCCTACAAAGGGAAGAGGTCAGGTCCGCAAGTGTAGGAGGGGATTATATAGTTCCTCCTTATACTGAGAATCTGGGACCCATAGAAACCAGAAGTATATACCCCAGGAGACCCGTGGGTGGGGAGACGGGATATGCACGTGAAGGAGAGTTTTGCCCTCGTCCCCCCTACGGAGGTGAGGTGAGGTCCTTAGGTTCAGGAATGCCGTTATTACAGCCCCGGGATGAGGAAGATCCGAGAATCCTAGGCACAGGAAGTTTGTTTCAGAAACCTAATTATGGCGGAGGACCAAGTGAGACACATCCCACTGCCCCGAGTTATGCTCCTATTCTAACCCCGCAGGTGTTACATGACAAATCTTTGGACAGGTTATTAGAAGAGAAAGAGCGAGAAGCGCTAGCAAACCAGAGAGCTGAGATAATACAGAAAATGTCACAGCTAAATGCAAGTCCTGAAGCTTTGACGATCCCAGTAACTATCGGACCAGTGGTTCCGTTGTACGGGGACCGTCAAGGAAGTCCGAAAACTCCAGTAATTACTCCTGTCATTGCACCGACCAGACCAGAACCATTAATTGTAGATGACCAGACAAGTGAGTGCGAGTCGGAGGTCTCGCTGCTAGATCTGCCCGTTAGAAATACAGGCAAAAGGATACAGAAAAGACATAATCCTTTTAACGCGAGGGAAATTCAAATGGAATCGACCTCAGGTACGAAGAGTGTCACATTGGTGACTCCTGAAGAAATCGAAAGATGGAGTCAAGAATTTGGAAAACAAGCGTCCCCAACGAAACCTTTAGATCTTTACAAGCTGAGAATAGAAATAGAGGAATTGATGGCAGGAAACGTAGGATTAGACAGATTAAATACCTACTCCGAAGACGAAATGCTGTTTATCTGCAAAAGTCTCACCCGAAATACCCGAGTACTTCATGAAAAACTGACAGACACTGCTGCTAGCATGGGTATAGATATTTCAAGATCAAAACCGCTGCAAAAACCATATAGAGCAGATTTCTCAGACAAAGATTTGGAAAACTTGAATGCTTCAGGAAAGAAAGCACAGGTCAAGGAACTATTGTCAGTATTGCAAAAATGGGGAGATGTGGAAAGGTGGAAAGCTAGATGGGTCAAGAAAAAGGATGAGGCCAGGTCTAGGCAGGAAACTCCCGAATTTTTGCTAAAAGAAGCTGAAAAACCAGAGCAGTTATGCCCTATGCGCGAAGTACCAGGTGGGAAATATGTGCACGTTCCATGGTCCAGACAGGATATTGTGTCCTTTACTAACGATTTCCCCAAATTGCGCGAAAAACCAGTAGACTGGTACAGGCAGGTGGAAAGGTTCGTAAAGGTGCAAAAATGCCTGTGGAAAGACCTGGATGGGTTTTTCGACATTGTGGTCCCGGTAGATCTGTGGACCGAGTGTAAAATAGCCATAGCTTGGCCTAGTGAAGAATACCCGAGAGATGGCAACACAGGGGAACCATCGAAAGAAGTGATGAAAAAATATGAACAAGTAATACAGCATTTGAAAGTAAAAGTGCCAGCAAAGGAAACTGATTGGACCAAGATAGATAGAACAACACAGGAAAGAGACGAGACAGTGCACTCCTTTTATGAAAGGCTGTTGCAGGTGTTCAAAACATACAGCGGTATAGACAACATCGAGATGAAGGATATGACACATTTTATTTACAGGTTTGTAAATGGTTTGAGACCCGAAATTTGTCAGTGGATAAAAGATAACAAAATCTGTTGGCATACTAAAAAGATGGATGAGGTCCTACGGTACGCAAAGTACTGTGAGGACGAGATGGCAGAAAAGAAAAAGGCTCTCAAGGAGAAGGTTATGTGGGCTCAAGTGAAGCTCGCAGAACAGCAGGAAAAACAATTGAGTAAAATGGTTAAATCTAATGAGAACAAAAGTCTTGGGGAAGGGGGTGGAGGAAAGCCCCGGCCCAAAATGAGCAGGGAGGAGGCAAAGAAGAAATTTCCCTGCCACCAGTGCGGGGAAATTGGACACTGGCGAAACGAGTGTCCTTATCTGCAGGATGATAACGCCCAAACACCTGATTTAACTCCACAGACGCAGAAAGAAAGCCCAAGAAAGACCCAACCACAGGTAAAAACGATTCAGTTGCCTCGAGCACCAAAGCAAGTATTAAGGGAAAGTCCACGCAGGGTGATGACGTAGAGGTCTGGGAAAGCAATGAGAACAGAAATACAGCAACTTCGCAGTATTTACTAAACGATACCTTCCTTTGTGATGACCAGTACTGACGGGGCCTGAGAGGGGAGGACGAGGAGTGCGTACTTGGCGCCTCCTTGCCGGTAGACCAGTCAGGGCCATACATTGAAGGAAAGGTTGACGGAAATGATGTCACTTTTCTGTTGGACACTGGCGCTACCCGTTCTACTGTGAGAACAGTGGACGTTCCAAACCTACCCCTCTCGGGAGAAGCAATCCAAGTAGTGGGGGTATCTAATCAACTGATTAGTACTCCTGTTACCGAGCCCATGGAGATCTCAATTGGAAACTTTAAAGAAATGCATAGATTTGTCGTTTGTGACACCAGTCCAGTGAACTTACTGGGACGTGATTTGCTGTGCAAAATGAACTGTACCATCTTTTGCACACCAAAGGGTGTTGAAATTCAGACCCCAGATGAAGATGGCATTTATAAATTAATGTTAATCAGACCGGACTCAGAAATTAAACGAATGACTATGCAGGATTTGCCCAAAGAACTCCAAGAAACAGTGAAGACAGAGGTATGGGACTTTACCGGAAAAGATGTAGGATTAATGAAAAACGTAGACCCCATACAGATAGCTATCAAGGACAATGCAGTATACCCTAATACTAAACCCTACAGAATGAATGCCGAAGTAAGAGCAGGTGTTGCCCTAGAAATACAGAAACTGCTAGAAGGAAACATCATACAGGAAGTAATGAGTAGCCCATGCAACTCACCGATTATAGGCATCAAAAAGCCTAGTGGCAAGTACAGAGTAGTGCAGGACCTAAGAAAGGTAAACAAGATAGTGATTCCTTGCTGCCCTATTGTCCCGAACCCAGCAGTGATTCTGTACCAGATTCCCTGGGATGCTGAGTGGTTCACTGTGATAGACCTATGTCATGCATTCTTTTCCATTCCCTTGCATCCAGACAGCAAATTTCTTTTCTCATTTGCCTTCAACAGTCACGTGTATGTCAGGAACAGGGTCCCCCAGGGGTACACAGAGAGCCCCTCTATCTTTAATCAGATCTTGAAAAAATGCTTGGAAACTTTGGTCTTACCTGGAAATTCTGTCTTGGTGCAATACATTGACGACCTCTTGGTGGCGTCCAAAAGTCATAGGGACTGTGTGATTGACACCATTGCCCTACTGAATCACCTGAGTGAGAAGGGACATAAAGTGGCCCCTGAAAAATTACAGTTCTGTGCAAAATCAGTGAAATATCTGGGGCACCAGATAGAGAAAGGCATCAGGAAAGTAACATCAGAAAGAGTGAGGATAATTCAAAAGATGCAGTTACCCCGTACTCAGAAAGAAATCATATTGTTCCTTGGAGTGATAGGATACTGCAGGCAATGGATTGTGGGATTTGCAGTCCTAGCTAGGCCTTTGATAAAAATGACCAAGAGAGGAACACCGGATATTGTAGAATGGGATGATGAAAGCTTAACAGCCTTCACAAAATTGCGAGATTGTCTGTGTACAGCCCCTGCATTGGGAATGCCAGACTATTCCAAGGAATTTGCCCTGTTCTGTGACACTCGCGATAATTGCGCGTTGGCAGTTCTAACCCAAGAACATGGCACAACCAGAAGGCCTGTGGCATATTTCTCTGCCACCCTGGATCCAGTGGCTGCTGGATTACCAGGATGTCTGAAAGCAGTAGCTGCTACTTGCACAAGTTTAGAGCAGAGTGAATCCATTGTCATGGGACATCCTGTAACTGTGTATGTTCCACATGGAGTGGTAATTTTGTTAACAAGAACGAAAACTCAGTATCTCACCCCTAGTCGGCTGACTAAATACGAGAGGATTCTCGTGGGTGCGGCGAATATAAACATTGTCAGGTGCAACATTTACACCCCGCTACTCTGCTTCCTGACTCAATGAATATGGAAAATGGGGAGGAAGAGGAGCACAACTGCATTGATTTAACAGAGTTTTGCACAAAGCCACGCCCAGACATTAAAGAAACACCTTTGCCTAAACATGACATGGAATTATTTGTGGATGGTTCATGCCTAAGGCATGAACAAGGAGGCCTGAGTGCTGCCTATGCGGTAGTCTCCTTAACGAAAATTGTAGAAGCAGGTTATTTATTTGAAGTAAAGTCTGCACAAGTAGCCGAATTGATCGCTATGATAAAAGCTTGCAAATTGGGGAAAAACGTACGCCTAACAGTGTATACTGACAGTCAGTACTGTTTTGGGGTTGTGCATGACTTTGGCCAATTATGGCTACAGAGGGAGTTCCTGACCTCATCAGGTACCCCTATTCGAAATGGAAAAGTTGTTCAAGACCTTTTAGAGGCAATCCAGTTACCAAAGGAACTGGCAGTGGTCAAGTGTGTTGCCCATAAGAAGGACTTTGACCCTGTAACATTGGGAAATGATTTCGCGGATCGAGTGGCAAAATTATGCGCCAGGGATCGATATATCATAAACCCAAAACGGGGGGGGCCTGGAACCAGCTGCCAACTTCGAGTGTTTGAAGAAGTGCCTACATGGGATGAAGTGAGAGAATGGCAGCAGGCGGCACCCTGGCAGGAGAGAGAGAAGTGGAAGGAAGACGGGTGTAGACCAAGACGTGAGGATGGTGTCATCTTGGGCCCAAATGGTATGCCTGTGTTACCCAGACACTTGCTTGGCACGATGGCGAGATTGATACATGAGGGATCACACATTGGTAGGGACGCCATGATTCTGGTATTCCAACAGACTTGGTATAGTAAAAAGTTCAGGAAGGTAGCAGAGTCCCTCTGCCAGAGGTGCCTGTCATGTCAAAAGATGAACCCAGGCAAGAGAACAATAGTGGAACTAGGGAAAATTGGGAGGTCAGCGGGTCCCTTTGTGAGAGTACAAGTTGATTTCATCACCATGCCACGTTGTGAAGGGAAGCGTTATGTCCTTGTCATTGTCTGCCTATTTTCAAAGTGGGTGGAAGCTTACCCTACTCCCCAAAGTGACGCACTGACAGTAGCCAAGTGTTTATTGAAAGAACTGATACCTAGATTCGGGGTTCCAGTCACTATTGAATCAGATAAAGGCCGACATTTTCAGAATGAGGTAATCGACCAACTCTGTAAGGCATTTGGGATCTCGCAAAAACTCCACTGTGCATATCGACCAGAGGCATCTGGAGTAGTGGAACAAATAAACGGGACTATCAAAACAAGACTAGCGAAATTGTGTGATGCATCTGGCATGACCTGGGTGAAGGCCCTGCCTCTGGTTCTGATGGGACTCCGAAGTATTCCAGACCGAAAGACAGGCCTGAGCCCTCATGAAATCTTGATGGGAAGAGTGATGAGACAAGCATGGGTACCAGGAAGCAAATTGTTGAGTATTACTGATGATTTGGTGCTTGAATACTGCAAGAGATTAGGTGACCAAGTGCGTTATATCTCTCGCCAGATCGGAGTAGACGCCGTCGCCAATCCAACGACTCCTCTCCACAAACTGGTTCCCGGAGACTGGGTCAAAATAAAGAAGCATACTCGGTCGAGCTGCCTGGAACCGAGGTGGGGAGAGAAGCGACAAGTGATCCTGGTAACGACCACAGCAGTAAAGTGTGCCGGTGTTCCCCATTGGATCCACGCCAGCCACACTCAGAAGGTACAACCCGACAAAGAGCCGGGAGAAGAAGACGGTCCAGCAGAGGGGCCTGCAGAAGCAAGACCAGAAGTAACTGACGACGTACAGCCCAGTACCAGTCAAGCTGAGGGGTCCGCAGACGTTGGTCCAGGAGTAGTTGATGACGAGCTACCAAGAGTCCAGCCTGCTGAAGGGTTCCCGAAGGTTGGTCCAGACTCCAGAAGTAGCTGATGACGAGCTGACAAGCATATGGCCAGATGAGTGGATACCATTGATTGACCTTACCGAAGACCCCATCAGAACAAGCGAACGAATTTTGAAAGGTAGAGAGTGGAATAGAGAGGAAAAGCAAGGCACAGGCGAAGAACCTCAGGGTATTGAGATTCACATCAAAACTGAGGAAGGAGAAGGTCAGACAGGGACAGAACAAGTGATCGATACTCCTCCACTAACTCCTGATATCGAAAAGGGACAGATCAGACCTAGTAAAGAGATTCGAGCGGAAGAAACTCAAGAGAACGAAGTGCTCGAACAGGATCAGATAGGATTAGGAGAAAGTGTTCAGGAAACAGAAACAGAGACATTCGAAAAGCAAAAACAAAATTCTCCTGAACAAGGCCAGATTAGTAACCAGGCAGAAGAAATAGATGCAAGTCCTGGAACTAGTGAGACAGGAAGGGAAATAGAAGAAGCAGAATTGCCACAAACTAATGAAAATAAAAGGGCAAGAGAAGAGAACGAGTTCTCAGTGCCAACTAAAAGACTTAAGAAAAGAAAGCACATTGAGCCTGGATACATAAAGAAATTGAGACTGAGAATAAAAACAGTAGAAGAAAAACGTGCAGAAGAAAGAAGAAGTGCTTGCATAGCAGAACAACCAGAAGACACTTCCAAAAGAAGGAGTGATCGAATAAAAAGACAAAACAAAAAGTACAAGTCTCCTGAATGGACGCTCGTTTTGGAGGAATTTGAGGACCTTGATATAACTGACGAGAGCGACGGAGAACCAGTCGCTGAGTACTCTGCCGAAGAAGAAGACGAGCCACCGTGAATTTGCACAAAGTAAGCTACTGGTGTAAAGACACAAAGAGGGGTCGAGAAACTTCTTCTGAGCCAAAATGTCTGATTCAACCGTGAATGGTAGACCTAGTTGCAGTCGTTGCAAAACATGCTGCAAGGTATGTGTATGTAGTATAGTTATAGTGATATTAATTTGGATAGGACTAACAGTTTTCATTCCTTTTGCGGTGAGCAAAAATACTGATATTGACCCTACTGAGATTGTAAATACTGAGACTGAAGAACTAACAACACAAAGTGTAGCAAAACATGAGAGAGCACTCAGACAAACAAAACAAGACCTAGAAGCATCACATGAGGGAGGACTACATTATCATGGAGTAAAGAATAAAACGCATTTAAATGTTTTCGCAAACTTGTTAATACACTATGTAGAGACTATGGAAATTGAAGATTGCTATGTCAGCATGAAGCTACCTACCTCTGTAGCTGAAGGTGTGACATACCATCACCTGCCCCTAACATATGGAATTTCCTGTAGCATTTTAGCAAGCTTATTTTACAAAAGAGGACCGTTACAGTACTATTACTCTAACAATGACGTGATCTTTTCTGAACTTCCTATACGTGGGAACTTGAATCCTGTACATACTAAAAGTGACGTTACTCGCTATATGGGCGAATACTTTCTGACTATAGGTAATATAGACATAGGGGACGCACACAGAGATAACTTGACCTGTTCTTTGCGTGAGCAGGAAAAGATGTTCCTGAACATGGCAGAGAAGAGGAGAATAAAAATAAAAAGAAAGGCAGATGACGAAACACAGAAAAGGCCAAAATGGGCTGAGAACATGGAAGGCACCTCAAATGGTGGGGCGGGTCCTGCTCTGTTGCTGGATTTTGAAAAGAAAGGAAAGCTATGTCTTCACCGCGAGAAGACTAGCTATTATAATAACATTTTCATTGGTTCCAGTGAATGTGAACATAATTACAAGGTAATTGGAGGTTGGGGTTTCAAAAATGGGTCAGAGCCTGTGTTTCCTGGAATTTATTATATATGTGGGGACAAGGCTTATTTCAAATTGCCGGATCACTGGTATGGAAGCTGCTACTTTGGCATTGTCTTCCCGAAAATATACCATGTGAACAAAGTTGCTGGAAGCAGTGAAAATACTAATGGCTTAGTGCGTAGTAAAAGAGAAAGCGTAGGTGAAATAATGGGTAGTATTTTCAGTGCACTGATACCTGGAGTGGGAGTGGTTCTGAACACTCACAGAATTTGCAAATTGTCCACTATAGTGGATGTGTTGTCTACTGACACAGCTCATGGATTTCTGCTGGTCAATACCGAAATGGTTGCGATCAGATCAATGGTTTTGCAGAACAGACTTGCTCTTGACACCTTATTAGCAAAAGAGGGCGGAGTCTGCCGGATGTTGAAGGCGCAACATTGTTGCACTTATATTCCGGACAAAAGTGTGCAGCTAAAAAGATATGTGAAAAACATTACTAATTTGGAAAGGGAACTCAAACCACTCGAGGTTGACAGTGCCTGGAAGAGACTGGTAGATGGTCTCTCAAATGCAGGTCATTGGTTTGCTAGCTTAGGTAAAAGCTTATTGTTTAAGGTACTGATGCCAATTGGAATTATAGGTCTTATCCTATTTTTCATATTTGTCTGTTGCAAGTGTCGTAAACACACCGGAAAGCATCAAGTGAATGCAAGAGGAGTGAAACGAAGTGTGGATGAGCTTGAATTAGAGGAAATGAATAATCAGATATACAAAAAGGTGAAAAATTCTCACCCTACCAAAAATGAAAAAGAGAAGTTAAATCGCTTGTTGGAAGAAATAGAAATGTATAAGGTGTGAGAAGTTGGCATCTGGTTCCATTATTTTTGTGATGATAGTAAATATCATCAAAGAGGGGATTGATAGAGCAAGCATCGCATCGCGACTTGCTCGAGTCAAGAACCTCGCCCGTGTGTAATAAATTAATAAATTGTTCGTCTTACTAATCTTTTATTTTCATATTCGAACAAGGTAGAGGAAGCTTGCGTACGTGTATTTCTAATACAACTAAACAATGTCTCTAAAACCTGGCCGCCGCTTGAAAAGTGCTTCTGCGCATGCGTCAGTCACACTCACGTGACCTGACGTAGTTATAAGTTTTGGAGGGAAAGGGTGCGCATGCGTAATACACAGCTTTCGTGAATAACGTGGTAATGCTCTTGTGAACGTGTATATGTTGCTAACATTTAAACTGCATAGTATATTTTTATAATGATAAGTTTGAAATACAAGACCAATGATGTGTTTACATACATTTATTTCTATGTATTAATTTGTTCTCGCTTACTTTTCATGTACTGCGGGAAATGGGGGTCCGAACCGGTTGGGAGCCATATTGAGGGTCTCTTCTGCGCAGACTCGAGGTGCACTGAAAGGTGGCAACAATGGACAGTGGAACTCAGCCAGCTGGCAGCCACCGTCAAGATGCTCATGGGAAAGCCACCTCTACCCTACGAGAACGGAGAAAGTTGCTCCTTATATGATACATTGTGTGTTGCGCTACTATTTGCCGTGCAGTTTCTCATGGGAACCCCAATCTTGCTAGGCGGTACCCAGAGATGTAAATTAGGCCTCCAAATAGTCTATTCTGATTGGTGTGTTACCCAAAGCCTACCTTAGGACCAATCCAAATTGAGGGATTCTGACACTTTGCAACATTGGGGGTGGTACACCGTCCCCAAACAGTATAACTACCCTGGGTTCACCTAGGGAAGTCGTCCGACTTGTCTGGTTTAGCTGACCTGTCACTGACCCAACGCACTCAATAGGTGACTGAAGATACAGAGTACTGCGGAGCACTCTGTCCGAAATTGACCATAGACTAAGGTTTTACTAAACCTTAAAGTGCTGACGGAGCACTTTGCTGGGAGTTCGCTGACCCAATCGGGGTCTTGATCGATAGCTGCAGAGAGGGTGGAGCGCAGGCGTTGCTTCCGAACTGCGGGTGCTGGTCCTGTCCTGAGGGTCCTGTCCGAGAGGTCCTGTCCTGATTCCTAATCTGAGGGTTTCCTGTCCTGTCCTGGGTGTCCATTCTGCACCTGCTGTCCTTTGAGGGGTATCCTTCCTTGAGGGTTTCCTGTCCTTAACTGACCCGTGGCCAGGGTTTGGTTTTCACACCAGTCTAGGTAAATATCACTCTGAATCTCCTGAAACTGCACCTTTCTATGTTTCTGTCTTTTGCTTTAATAAAGACATACCTTTGCATATGTTAATTTTCCATGCTTTTTCTGCAACCATTAAATCATAAAGTCATTTGCATTTGTTCCATAACGTGTTCCTATGTTATCCTATCTGTTAGAAATTATATTTTGCATTGCAGTTTGTCATTTCCTGATATGGTCTAGAACCTCCTTACTTAAACTGTCTAAAGAACTTTTGCCTTAAAGCATAGCGTGTCTCTCTTCATAGACTCCCCTATAGTTATATAAATGTTCCGAACTCCTGTCTTATTCCCTTGAAATAAATTCTAGAATACTAGTCCTAATCAAAGCCTAGCCCATCTTTAGTGATTCATCTTAAACGTTCTAATTCCTGATCCTTCATTTAAGTGTGTCCTGATTCCATTAGTCTATAAATGGTTACACTGACTTATTTGCTATTCAGCTATGTACTTTCTGTTCTTCTGATTGTCGATTGCTTATTTACTGTGAATTTGATGATTTCTGAATTTTACTAAATTAGATAAAGACTTTAAAACTTCCAGTTGTCCGTGGTCATTTACAAAAGGTATTGAATATTATTTGTTGGGTTTGTATTTTGCTGCCTTTCCTTTTACAGCTAGCTCCCTGATCCATGGTGGTCATAGGTACCCGTGTCGGTGGATGGTAAGTCGGGTACGCTGAAGAATAACGAAGGGAACTCACAAATACCTGATAGCAGAGCGTGAGGTCATCTCATCAATGTATATGGTGATTTGAAATATATGGGCCCGAAGCCAGAAGTGGCGAAATTATTGGTCGGGTGACCCGCGCGCTCTATCAATACTTTGGGGGAAATACTGAAATATGTCAATTTTTCGAGAAATGGACTGCTCAACAGGATATAGCTGAACCCATCAAATATTGTTCATTTGGCAGAGGAGTTCTGTTTGATCAGCACTGCTGCAGGTAGGCATACCTAAATATCAACGTCAATTCTACTGGGCATTGCACATCAATTTCAACACCGTGGTTTTCTTAATAAATGATTCACCCTAAGTGCAACAAACATTAAGAATATTAAGTGGGCATGAACATATCTGGATTTCAATAGTGGAAGAATTTGGGATATTGTAAAAAAATTGTAATCTTCATACCAATTTTTTTTATTGCACGACGAGTTTACGAGTGTGGCGAGAAGGGTTACCCCGTCACTAATGTGAGGGATATCCTCTCCGACAAATTAAAATTCCATTATATCCTATGGAACTTGTAATTCAGCAGACGGGATATCCGTCACGTTTGACACGGAGTATCCCATCAGCCAAACTTGTAATCAGGCCATAAGACTGATTAATGAATACTCAAAATAAAATTATCAAAATTCATATTTTCCAGAAATTCTCCAATGTTATATTTATTCATGTGCATACAGAGACTTGAGGGAATCGTAGATAAAATAAATCCATAGTCAAATTAAGATAGGTAAGGAAATGAGAATAGAGATCTGAATGTGAATGTGTCAGGATATACATTGAACTCTCAGTGTATACGTTAATACTTACATTGGAGAATGGGAATGATGCAGTTACTATTTTTTAAAACCATTTTACTGGTTTTTCTTACTTTTTCAAGGTGCACTAAAAAAACAATGATCAGAGCATACATGTGTATCGAAGGCACAAAACCAATGATCACAGACACAAAATAACTCCTTTAAGACATAACAACCGACCTTATATCAGTCACAAACACTCCATATTTCGAAACAATATACTGTACACAGTAAACCTAACACTTATCAAGTGGTACATAAATAAAAATTGAGAAATAGGGGGAAAACGAGAGCCATAAGAGGGGGAATATCTCTCTTCTAAGACATATAACAGTTTCTCATCCAGTAGACCTCAATTTTTCTCAATTTTCTTAAGACATCTCCTGTCTTCATAAATAAATATATCAGCAACCAAGCACTTGTCCATATTTGAACCATACTCATCAGTGACTCAGTACAACCCCACAGCCTGGTATTGTTGTGGCATGCCACTATCAGGCCAGGTACCAAAACAATTTAGGATGTGTCCAGGGTGCCTCTTCTTTCCACATGCTCAGAAACATAGTCTTTGTCTTTTTCTTTAGTGAAAACTCTGTTATTAATGCTATGCACTTACCAACCTACCCCCAAAACAAATGTAATTTGGCGCATAGCTACATGATTTGAATAAAGTCCACCACTAGCTGGCATCCCTGGCACGACACGTAGGTCATTGTCTCGACTGCTAAATGTAAACATTTGCTTCCGAGTGTAGTAAACTCTCTGTAGGATATTAATTTTCACTTGTCTATTTCCGATACTTTTGGCCACTTCGAGGTCATGCTGCAAGTTTTCTTCCCTCTAAAGAACATCCAGTCCACTATGACCTTAGGCGACCCAGCATTCCCTGAGTATAACTGAGCAAAGCTGGCTACATTAAAGAAAGAGCCTGCCTAGTCAGTCCCCGAGAATATCATGTGGTCTACTGGGGATCCCCCTCACAATGGGGCACCACCAGTGCTGGCTCTAGAGTTGTGCAACTGCTGCAGTCGCACATGGTACTTACCTCGGGGGAGAGAGCGTAGTTAAGAAATAACTTATGGGTTAAAAGCACCAGACGCAGAGCCCCTTATGTGTCAGGCAGTTTTCAGGCAACAATAAACATATCGAGATAACTCTGGTGACTAATGTTCCTGCTAGAGAGAGATTGAGTTTTGTCTAGTCTGTGGCAGTTCTGACTCATCCTAAGTAGCGCAGATGGTTGATGTGCCTGCTGCAAAGAACATTAACAACGCAGATCACAGAAGTGTATTTTATGTGGATAGCTTAGTAGGTTACTGCTTTTGTCACAGAGATCTTTTTGTTATTAGTAGTTCATAAATTACGATCCTAATATAGCACAGTGACCTGCAAACTGCGATCAAAGAGCTGTGTGTAAGCTCCAAGATATAGGATATAAACTTTTCATTGTTTCTCCCTGTTTCACTATCCTAATGTTGCTAAAAAGGGTTCATTTGGGTAGAAATACATTCTTATTAGTAGAGCTAACCCCGTCGACAGTGGTACGTTTTAAATAAAGAGTTTGTGCTACTCCAGGCCACTCTTAAAATACACTGCCTATTAGCAGGGCTGCCATGTGATTCCTACACCTTGTAACCCTCATTGTCTTGTGTAACATTTCATATAGCTGATTTACACAAATATGACTCATTTTATCTGGTTAATGTGTGATGTGAAGTGCTTTGACACCCTACACTGGTATGAGTAATGATACAAAAAAGATTAAATATATGTGAGAGAGGGGCTATGGAGAGATGCGGGACACTGTTGGAGGGTGGTAGTGAGGGAATCCGTAGAGGAGGTCGGGTGGGGGGGCCCTCTAGAAGACTGCTGCACCTGGTGCCACCAGCACTATAGCCGGGTACCACTTGAGTATGTGTGATTGTGGCACCTCTGCATACATGGGCGTCGGCAAGAGGGCGCTTGCGATCACGCTCCCCCCTCCCCATCCTGGATTTTTCACTTACCCTTTCAAGAAAATTCAAGTTTGCATGTCTAATTACCTGTAACCTTCCGAGCAAGCCAGCTCGTTAGCTTCCTGTAAGTGGTGCACTGACACATCACATACTCACACAACGGCAGACTCACACACTCTCCTGTCATAAGACCATTACACACATTACCTCAGTACTGACATTATTGAAGAAGCCTAATTTAGACCCAAAGGAGCCCAGCAGCTATCGGCCGATCTCAAGGATTCCCTTCCCATCTAAGGTGCTAGAGAAGTTGCTTAATATCCAGCTTACTGAATTTATTATTAAAGAAAATCTGCTGGACCACACCCAATATGGCTTCATGGAGGGCCATGCGACTGAGACGGCGTTAGTCATGGCACCTGAGGAACTCAGGATAAACCTTGATGCAGGGGGAAGGCCGCCTTGATCTTGTTAGATCTTTCGGCGGCCTTCGACACCGTTAATCATGAGATTTTAGCCAGTAGATTGGCAGAGATGGGGATTAAGGATTCCTCACTGAAGCTTCTGTCGTCATATCTAGCAGACTGAACCTTTTCGGTGGAATTGCGAGATGCTGCCTCCAAACTATTCAAACTGCTGTGTGGGGTACCTCAGGGTCTTCACTTAGCCCCACCCTTTTTAATTTATATGTGGCGCCATTGGCTTTTATTTTTAGACAATGTGGGTTCTCCGCTATCTCTTACGCTGACTACACACAGGTGGTGGTGTCGGTCTCAAATGACCTGGAAGCAACAGCTGACTGTTTCAATCACTGCATGATGCAGGTAAATGAATGGATGCAGGCCAACTGTCTTAAACTAAACAGGGAAAAGACAGAAGTTATGCTGTTAGGCCCCAATCCTTCCTTTTGGTCGTTGAGATGGTGGCCTGATAGTCTGGGCAACTGTCCTATCCCAGTGTCTAAGGTTAAGAACTTGGGGTTTGGCTTTGATGACAAGCTTACAATCAGTGCTCAGATTAATAAACTAACTTCTACCTTTTGGCTTATTTTAAGAATGATTAGGAAAATTCGTCCTTACATCCCTCGCGAAGCACTGAAGACATTAGTCACAGCACTTGCTTTGTCAGACTAGACTATGGCAATGCTCTTTTTGTTGGGTTGCAAGCACAACTGTTGCTGAAACTGCAGAGACTACAGAATGTAGCAGCAAGATTGCTACTTGATATTCCCAGACATGAGCCGGTTGCCCATAGATTGGAAGGGTTACATTGGCTTCTAGTGGCCAAAAGGATCATTTTTAAATCGCAATGCCTGGCCATTAACCCGTTCGGTGCTGATGACGGCACCAGGCCGTCATGAGTTACGGTGGGCGTGTGCTGATGACGGCTGGGAGCCGTCATGACCACGCCCGCGATCGGAATGTGCCGCACAGGCGCAGAATTCCGGCCGCAGCCAGGGGGTTAAAGATTAAAAGGCATTGGCCCGCAGTTTTTGAAGACGCATCTGAAATGGTATATACCAGGTAGGAGTGTAAGATCTTCTCACTCCAAGCTGCTACAACACCTAAGTTTAAGCAGGTCCGTTGGGGAGGAAGAAGTTTCCTAGTGGGTACAATCAATATCTGAAACCTCCTCCCAAGCCCTATCAAGAGTAGCACATTGCTTATGTCAATCAGAAGAGCTTTGAAGACCTGGCTCTTCACAAATAGACTTGACGCGTAATGGGCATTATAACGATTTGGTCCTACTGTCCCTAGCGCCAAGATGCCTTCGGGCATTCATGCACTGTATAAATTATAAATCAAATCAAATATTTATATTGTCTCTCACACACATATTCATTCTCGCATGTATCGCCATCATACCAACACCAGGGGGCATATGTATGAAACAAATTTTTAGTCGCAAACGCTGCAAATCACAAAAAACAGCGTTTGCGACTAAAAATTCGCAAAACGAGATGAATGAGCAACATCGCATCGCAATATTAAGGAATCGCTAATTTAGCGATTTCTTAATTTTGTGTAAGCATTTAAGGAATCGCAAATTGCTATTCCTTAAATGCTATGTAACAAGCACCCAAGTTGTGCGATTTCTCCTTAAGAAATAGCAAATTACCACCAACTTCAAGTTGTTGGTAATTTGCGATTTCTTTCAAAAATGCACTTTTTGGCATTTTTCAAGGTGCCATGTGGCGCACATACAGGCCCTTAGGGCATGTATGTGCGCCATATGCGCACACATGCTCATTTCAGGGGTGCATCAGGGTGTCCTTATGACACCATTGCACCCTTGAAATTATTCTCAATTTGCGATTCTCAAATTGCGAACCGCAAATTGAGAATGACTTCCCATTCATTCCTATGGGCCTCCTGGCCCATAGGAGTGAATGGGACGGTAGTCCTTAATTGCGATTTCGCAATTTGCTAATCGCAATTAAGGAATACTAAGAATTCGCAAAAAAATTGTGAATTTTTCAATACATCCCATTTTGCAATTCTCAAATAGCGATTCTCAAAAAATCGCTATTTGAGAATCGCAAAATCAGATTATCATACATATGCCCCCAGATCACTAATACACACCATAACCATCAACAGGCGCGCCACGCCCATTACGCTCAAAGGGCTTCAGCCCCCTCCATAACCCCCCGCCGTGTGTGTTAGCCCAGCTGAGACAGCTTCCCGGACAAACGCACAGCCGCACCCAAGTACTTCACAGGTCCTTAAAAGACCATCTACTTGTCAATGAGGCTTTGTTGTGTTTTCACCCCTTCTTAGAGCCCCTGCATCTCCACGCTGCATATTGCTGGAGGAATCAGCCCCCCGACATGTTTAGTAGCCCCCTCCGAAATTTGGCTTTAGTTGCGCCACTAACCACCACATTGTACAGTCGCATCATAAAAGACAACACACACACACATGCACACGCATACTAACTGCAACACACACTAAACAGGAAAGCTGCTATTGCAATTACACTGTATAATGAGGGCGCGCGCACTGCTGCTTCCTGTGCTGTAATATAAAAAATATTTTCAATGTACAAGAGCCGAAAGTACGGCCATTCGTTTTCAGTACTTGTTGATAGTGTGAAGATAAAGTAGCGCGCATAGCAACTCTTCTACTTTGCTTCCGGCCAGAAGGTGCAGCTGCTAATTGGTGTAGCGGTAAAGCTCCCGCTTTCTGCGAAAGAACGTGCTCTCTGGTCTGCTGCCAGCCACATCTTACTTTGCTGTTTAGAGTCCCCTAAACGCCCCCCACCACCTAAACACACATACTTCCCCCGACCCCCGTGCACTACCTGAGGATCTTTCTGTAGCTGTCATACTGCAGGACAGGAAAAAACCTCGACGTGTTTCCAGTCCGCTCAGGCTGCAGGTCGTATACAGAATAATCCATGTATCTCTCTCCCAAGTCGTCAAAACTCACCAGCCCAGTAATTCCTGGAAAGAAAGACGTTTCATTAAGGTAGCGGAAAGGAGTCCACCATAAAAGCATGCACTGTGTATGCAATTTTTTTTGCATTTTCTTTTATCTCTGTCATGTCTGTTAACATGAGTTACATCACAGTTCCAAGAAAGATTAACAGTTCTTTTTTGGCCTACATGTTCCTGTGTTATATTTGTGCCCAGTTAGGCGTTTACTACAATTAGCACTCCTTCTCTGTTACTCCGAACACTTTCTGGCAGGTTTTTCCTATGCTAATTGCCCCCATTAACCAGTGCACAAATGGTTTCCCATCCCTTTATGTTATTCCATCTTCCTGTAAATAACTTTATAAGTATAGTTAAGACAGGTAGTTGTACTTTGAGAAGATTTACATACCCATTATAAACAAAACAAAAAACAATGTCTTTAAATGTACCCTATAGAGTAGCCTATTCCTTTGCAGAAGCAGAAAGTTTGAACTGCTGAAAACATTGTTGGCTTCTTTGGGGAAGGAAACAAGTTACTTACCTGTAACTACAGTTATCCAGTATTGGTATCCTTCATAGATTCACAAGCTTGAATCATTCCCCGTCACCGAGGCGGGAGTCCCACGGTAAATTACAAAAGTAGTGCCATAAGTAAATAATAGTAGTAGGCTAAAAGAAAAAAGCCTAAGGCCTAAATCTTAGTAGACTATTACATCGTTATAGTCAAAAGAACTGAAAATTAGCTCCAACCAATCAGCTACCAGCACCCTTTAGAACACTCTCAACAGAGGCAGTTCTCCTCAGATTTTCTTAGCACAAGTGGGAAGTGAGTATCCCAAATCATAGAGAATTTACTCGCCGGGGAGGAGGATGGGTGCATGTGAATCTATGAAAGATACCAATACTGGATAACTGTAGTTACAGGTAAGTAACTTGGTTTGTTATCCAGTATTAGGGTATCTTTCATAGATTCACATGCCTGAATCAGAGTAGCAAGTAGTATACCAAATATACTGTCGTTTGCGGATGGTGGGAGACAAGTGTTTATAAACTCCCAAGATGCATCCACAATGGTTGAGAACATTCTCCTTTTTTTTTTTTAAACCAAGCCTTTAAGAAATCAAAAGCTATGTTAAAAGACATTATCTATATGAGACATGAATACATAAACATTAAGATATGAATATATATGAATATTCTACAATTTTGCAGACATATAAATATGTATATTGCATGAATATTGAAAATAATAGAATAGCATATAAAGGAGAAAAAGGTACCTGAATCTGACCTTAATGAAAGAGATGGCGTAGGACAGTCTGTCCAACCGCTGCATCTTCTTTATGGGAAGATTGAAGACAGTAATGGCTCGTGAACGTGTGGACATTTTTCCATGTCGCAGCACGACAGATATTTTCCAGAGTCACTCCAGCAAACAATGCTGTAGAAGTTGATATAGTCCTCCTGGAGTGAGCTTTGGCTTTCCTCTGCAAAGGTTTGTTAGCCTCGTCATTGCAGAAATGAATCGCAGATGCCAGCCATCTGGTGATTGATGCCTTTGTTACTGCATTTCCAAGTGTTGCTTGACCATAGGCCACAAACAGTTGGTTGTGATGTCTGATGTCTTTAGTTTTCTGTAAGTAGAATTTTAAACAGCGCTTAAAATCCAGAGAGTGTAATGCTCGTTCAGCTGGAGTGGATGGATCCGGAAAGAATATTTTTAATCTTACCGGTTTGTTTAAGTGAAATTGTGTTGGTACCTTACAAATTAACCTGGTATTTGTTCAAAGGGTTACCTAGTCCCGAGTAAAATGTAAAAAGGGTTCCTTTATAGTGAAAGCTTAGATTTCACTAACCCTTCTTGCCGAGGTAAGAGCCAGTAAATGGGCAACCTTCGAAGTGAGGAATTTGAGATCAGCTTTATGGATCGGCTCAAATGGACGCTTCATTAACTGCGCTAGCACGGTGTTGAGTTCCCACTCTGGAGGGGGTGCTCGCACTGGAGGGAAGGCTCGGAAAAGTCCTTTCATAAATTGTTTGACAAGTGAAGACGAGCAGGGAGAAGGGAATGTTGAGCATTTCCAGAATCGGGAAAGAGCAGCAAGATGTACTTTGACCGATGAATAAGTAAGCCCAGACTTGGCTAGAGAAAGCAGATAAGGGAGAACTTGTTCTGCAGGAGCTTGAATTGGGTGAATATTATTCTCCTCACACCAACAGCAAAATCGCTTCCATTTGAGGAGATAAGTCTTGATCGTGCTTTGGGCACGAGATTTGGCCAAAATTTCACGACAGTCCTGTGAAATGTTGAGGTCCTTGAACTCTAAGAAATCAGGAGCCATGCGTGCAAGTGCAGTTACTGTGGGTCCAGATGAACCACTCGGCCTCAGTCCCTTGACAACATCGTAGGCGTCGGCAGTAGGCAAATGGGCTTGTCTTGAGACAATAGTAGAAGTCCCTGGAACCAATATTGTCTTGGCCAATGGGGTGCAATAAGAATTAGACAGCAACCTTCCAGCTTCATCTTGTACAGCACCTTCAGAATCAAAGGTATTGGGGGAAAAGCGTACGCACAAATCGCTGACCATCGCATGGACAGGGCATTCCCTCTCGATCCTTATTGAGGGAACCTGCTGGCATAATATTGGCATTTCTTGTTCTCTCTTGTTGCGAATAGATCCAGTGCTGGTTTGCCCCAAACTTGGAACACTGTGTTCGCATGTTGCTGTTCCAGCTTCCACTCGTCACAGTCCAACTGAGACTTGCTCAGCGTGTCCGCCAGGGTGTTGTGGAGACCCCTGGCATGTTTGGCTCTCAGGGCTATCTTGTGGAATGTGACCCATTCCCACAATTCCTGAGCCTCCTGCGAAAGCGTAGCTGATTTGGTTCCTCCTTGTTTGTTGATATAATACATGCTGATCTTATTGTTGGTCTGGACTAGCACAGAGGAACCCGCAATCCTCGGGAGGAATGCTTGGAAAGACAGAAAAATGGCGTGGACCTCCAGCCTGTTGATCTGCTGTTGTTTTTTTATTTGAGACCATCTTCCTTGAATCTGTATAGCCTGCAGATGACTTCCCCATCCTTCCATGGAGGCATCGTTCGTTAAAACAAAATCTGGAATGGTCTGTAGGAACGTGAGACCCTGGGTTAGATTCTCTGCGACCACCAAAGTAGAGAATGTATCATGCGCTGTGTGACCTTGATGGTATTGTCGAACGAACCCATGGCTTGTTGCCATTGAAGTTGCAGCTGTTCCTGAAGAGGTCTCATTTTGAGCCGTGACAAGGCTATGAGATGTATAGCTGAAGAGCACATCTTCAGGAGCGAAGCAAACATTCGGACTGAAACTGACCTCTTTGAAATTAACCTTGCCAATTTTTGAAGACGCAGCTGGCGGCCGTGTGACAAGAATGCTTTGCACTGGACCGTGACTAACCTTGCTTCGAGAAAAGACATGGCTTGGAGATGACGTAACTGTGATTTGCTCTCGTTGAGAGTCAGCCCCAGAGAAGAGAAGAGATGGATACATTCTGCTGTGGCAACCTTGGTTTTGTGTTCTGAAGGACCTTTGAGCAGCCAATTGTCTAGATAAGGGAATAATTGTATTCCTCAAGATCTCAGTGCTGCTGCCACTGGTGCCAAGCACTTCGTGAAGATTCTTGGTTCTGATTTCAGCCCAATCGGGAGCACTTTGAACTGATAATGAGCGCCAGCCACTTGAAAGCGAAAATATTTGCGATGTTTGGGGTGGATAGGTATGCGGAAATACGTGTCTTCCATATCCAGAAAAGCCATAACATTTCCTTTGTTTAAACCACTCAAAATCTCGTGAAGACGAGGGGGAGGGGGACCCCTTGGCAGAGTAGTAGGTGGCTGTTTGATGAATTCCAGGGTGTGGCCCTTTGTTGCTAGGTCTAGAACCCATTAGTCTGATGTAATTTCCTGCCACTTTTGAACAAAAGCTGAAATCTTCGTGCCCACTGGTAAGGAGGGTAAAATGGTTGGCGCCCTTTGGAGATCACTACTTCCTGTTAGTGTCTCGGCCATGATTCTGTGATCTTTCGACCACCCTGACGGGAGAAACTAGTCGTAAACTATTGACAGTATGATGTCTTGCTGTAAGGCTGTCTATACTGGGCTTGATACTGCCTATTCTGTTGGTTTTGGTATCCTCCTCTTGATGAATAACCACTTCCTCTCGCTCCTCTGAAAGATCCACGCCTGTATTTTAAAGTAGTGGCCTTAAGCCATCCCTGGCGTCCAAGCACTGCAGCCCCTGCTAGCTGACGGAAGTTGGTGTTCACGATGTCCAAGGCGCAAACTATAGTTTCCGATGCGGAACGTTCTCCTTCCAACAGAATCTTTCTTGCTTCCTGCCTTCGGCACAGGAATGAGGTCAATGAGACTCGCCATGTCTGACCACATTTGACGGTCATAATGGCCGATTATGGCTAGAGAATTTGCAGCTCTAATAGGGGCCGCTGCCATGATAGAGAACTTTTTGCCTATAAGGTCCAGACGACGTCCTTCCTTGTCAAGCGGTGTGGTGATAGGCGCTGCAGGATTTTTAGATCGCTGTTGGGCGGCCTGTGAAATTACTGAATCTGACCGAGGGTGGCCAATAAGACAGGATGGGCTGTTAGCAGGTGCACGGTATTTCTTTTCTATGCGTGGAAACACTGCTGGAATAGATGCAGGCGTCTTCATGATCTTAAACCCTTCAGATGTAGTCTATTATAGGTACCACTCTAGTGATCTTCCTGGACTCTGAAATCATGAAGGAAACATTCTGTCTGTTCCACTGTAACTGGCAGTTGCAATCTAGCTGCTGCCTGCTGCAATAAATTATGTACAGGATGCAGTCATAGGTGAGGCCATCGTAGACGATCTCATCATAGATTAGGCCGTCGTAGATGTGGTTATGTAGGCGAGGTTATCGCACACGAGGCAGTCGTCAGAGATGACCGTCATGAACAACCATCATAGATGAGGCAATCATAGGTGAGGCCATCCGTAGGTGAGTCAATCCTATGATGGCCATCCGTGGATGAGCGGTACAAAAGGGGGGGTGGTGATGGACGGAGCATCTGTATCAATCAAACACTCACACCCAGTCAAAAGATCTGGGTTTAATCCATCACCGTTCTTTAGCCCACTCTGCCACCCCAGTTCAGACATGGCTATATGCAAATCAGTCTGACCCTGTGCCTCATGGGAACAGCCCAGCCCGAACTGCCAAGCCATGTCTTCCCTGGACCGGAAACAAGCTTCCGAGGACCGGTTTCTGGCATTCCAGCCGTCTTCAGCCCGGCTTGCTTGAATACAGTGGCAAAGTGAGCAAGGGACTCACGTCTGAGCATACCCTGCCACACTTATGGCGGCCAAAAGCGGTACAAAAGGGGGTGGTGATGGACGGAGCATCTGAATCAATCAAACACTCACACCCAGTCAAAAGATCTGGGTTCAATCCATCACCGTTCTTTAGCCCACTCTGCCACCCCAGTTCAGACATGGCTATATGCAAATCAGTCTGACCCTGTGCCTCATGGGAACAGCCCAGCCCGAACTACCAAACCATGTTTTCCCTGGACCGGAAACAAGCTTCCGAGGACCGGTTTCTGGCATTCCAGCCGTCTTCAGCCCGGCTTGCTTGAATCCAGTGGCAAAGTGAGCAAGGGACTCACGTCTGAGCATACCCTGCCACACTTATGTGTGGATGAGGCCATTCGTGGATGAGGCCATTCGTAGATGGGGCCATTCATAGATGGGGCCATTCGTAGATGGGGCCATTCGTAGACGGGGTAGTTCGTAGATGGGGCCATTCGTTGATGAGGCCATTCGTAGATGAGGCCATTCGTAGATGAGGCCATACGTAGATGATGAGGCTGTCGTAGATAACAGTCATAGACAATACCATCATAGATGAGGCAATCGCAGGTGAGGCCACCCGTAGATGAGGCAATCATAGATGAGGCAATCCTATGATGGCCATCCGTGGATGAGGCCATTCTTGGATGAGGCCATTCGTAGATGAGGCCTTACGTAGATGAGGCCTCATTGATAAGGTTGTCATAGACAACCGTCGTAGATGACCATTGCGGATGAGGTTACCGTCGAGATGAGGCTGTCCTACGCAATGCTACTGTAATGAGGCCATAGGAGATGAGGCCATTCATGGGTGAGACCATCATAGACTATGCTGTTGTAAACGGACATCGTAGATGAGGCCATCGTCGACGACTGTCGTAGATGAGGCCGTCGTCGACAATCGTCGTAGATGAGGCCATCGTCAACGACCGTCGTAGATGAGGCCGTCGACGATGACTGGCATAGGAGGCCATCATAGACGAGGCCGTCGGAGATGAGGTCAATATTGATGAGGTAGTAATAGTAAGCATGGAGTTTTGTTATAGACTCCTTATTGTCAGGTTATGAGGATTTCCCTGATGTAGTGTCGTGGATGAAAAAGGAGTTGTAGACTCGGCCTATGAGGAAGTTTTTTCCAATTGCCTCTCTCTGTGAGAAGTGCCTTATCAAGACTCAAGGTAAGTCTTTTTTATGGCTTTTTTGAGCGCCCTCTACAGACTCCTGGCGCGACCTCTCCCTTTGACCTCTCCTATGAGATAAAGGAATCCTCGTTTTCCTCAGCATAAGTGACAGATTTAAGTCTCTGTATTCCCAATAATAGCCTGATCTCTAAGAACGTGAGAGTTTTTGAGGAAAAGGTTAGACATATTTCATAGTCTATTACCTTGTTTTCTGCCACTCTGCCAGATTACTGCCTTATTAGTGCCAGGGTAAGAGAAATGAAGTATAATCTTGGATGGTCCAAAAAGAAGTAATAGCTGAAGAAACTGAGCAGAGCTCAGAGAGACTCCCTTACACATTACGTGCTGTGAAAATCTGAGGAGAACTGCCTCTGTTGAGAGTGTTCTAAAGATTGCTGGTAGCTTATTGGTTGGAGCTTACTTTTCGTTCTTCTTACTATAATGATGTTGATAGGCTACTAAGATTTAGGCCTTAGGCTTTTTTCTTTTAGCCTACTACTATTATTTACTTATGGCACTACTTTTGCAATTTACCGTGGGATTCCCGCCTCAGCGACGGAGAATGATTCAGGCATGTGAATCTATGAAAGATACCCTAATACTGGATAACAATACTTTCTCCCTAGGTGTATGGTAGACTTTCCTCAAATATCATGATTTTCCCTGAATGCTCGAGCATGATAGAATACACACCATTTTAATTCAGGGAGAATCATTATATTTGAAGACCACCTCCCTTTTGGGGCTATCCTTTTGGATTGGTGCAGAATTGCGGGAATTTTGTAATCTGACATTTTTGGAAACTCATACATATTTTATCAAACCATCTTTTCTGGGACAGATGTAGAACCCGAAGTTCAGGAGAAATCCAGGAGACATACTTTTGCTTGGACAGCCCTGATTAAGTCGTGGGGTACGCCCCAATACGAAGAAGCACATGTTGGTTGGTTGGCTAAGAACAAAGAAGAGGCCAGTATGCCGTAAATAAAAGAGAACACATAAAACCACTGATGTCGTGAATACATATGTGATCACTATATCTTTGTATATTATAGTAGTGTGTGCTTGTGGTTTGAAAATTGATTCTTTCACACCCCAGTCAACCAACAGCTCCTTTTCTTACACTGATGATCGGCGGTGAGGATTTGGACGTGTGTTAATACTGTGCAATTCAGTCCTCTTATGTTACACTACCATCCAATATAAATAATTTAGGATCACTTTCAGACTTTTAAAATTCTCCCCAGTCTTCCGAATGGCTGTTTTTTCTTTTTTAACATTTACTTCAGTGGTACGTTGTCGTACCACGGAAGTGGAGAGGCTCAATGTGGACATACTGTGATATACTGTGGCCGATGGTTTCAAACCATCGGCCACAGTATATCAACAGCTCCTATTTCTCAACGGTTTTAACAGAAATTTTGCGCTTATATCGATTGTTCTGTATTATTGTTGTGATTGTATTATTTGTTTTCACTGTGTTGTTTTTCATTTAGTGCCTACCATCCATTACCTTGGTAATTACATCCTCCTTGATGTATAGGCAATGTTGTATATATTTATGTTTGAATTTTGCTCTTTTGATGTTTGAAAAAGAAACCTTTTAAAAAAAACTATCAATAAAAAGAATACTTTATATGTTTTAAATAGCAGGTTGTTATTTGCACTGACCTTGGGTTATCCCCCACAATATGCTAAATAAATTAATTTAATATTGTTTGAATTTTGCTGCCTAGGAAAGTTTTTCCCTTTGATGGGAGGGAGGAGTACACCTGGGACCTGAATAGGGCTGGGCCTTCCCTACACAATGCTGGCTCCGCCCCCTGTGGTGCGACTGATGTCCCTAGCCTGTCCTGTGAATTGAGAGAGGGTCTGAGCACAACAAAGTGCTCAAGAACCCGTAGTAACTGGTTCTCCCCCTGCCCTGCAGCCTAAGACAAAGGAAAAATGTGTATAAAAAGGGGCTTTGAACCCGTGTAAAATTGTTCTCACTTGTTCCTGACCTGAGAGGGGGCCTGCTGCTGCTGGGAACCAGGAGAAATGCCACTGGGGACTGCCTCCCTGCTGGAGGGCCCTGTGAGCTGGCCCCTGGGCCCAGCCTTTGCCCCCCCCTGCCTTCATTATTTTCCCTGGACTTTTACAATTGGGCGCCTGGGAAGCGCTGGTCTTCCCTCCCTAGAAATAGCATGGTGCGCCGCTAGAGCGGCGATCCCTTTTTAGGGATTCCCCGGCATGGGGATTCCCCCCCTGTCCTCGGATTATCGGCACGGGTGCCCACCCCGCTTATTGCCGTATTTCTTTTTATTAGTGTAGCCCTAGCGGGTTCCCACCCCGCCAGGAACTCTGTGCTGCGCACCTGCCCTAGCGGGTGCCCACCCCGCCAGGGATTTGGTTTTTGAGCCGGGAGCCTACCCCGGATTGCCGCCGTCAGCCACTTCCACGGGCCGCGCGCTGCCTGCGACGACCCTGAAGCAGTTGCGCGAAACAGGAAACGGACGGGAGCCCACCCCACGCTCCTGTGTGGCCATGGTTGGAAGTGCAGTCGGAGGACGGGAGCCCACCCCGTCTCCATCCGAAGCGACCAGAGGAAGCCGGCGTCTCTTCCCCCAGGGCTCACGAGAGCGAGGGAGAGCCCCGGAGTGCAGCTGGGGAGTGTGGAGGGAGAGCCCCGAGGAGCGGAAGCTCTCCTGCGGACCGGACGATGAGGAGCCCCTGCCATAGCAGCCGGTGAGTATGGGCTCCGTGTGGGGGAAGGGTTGGTGCCTGAGCGAGGCACCGTCGAAGTGTACTTCCCAAGCGGCCCCGAATGGCAGAGGGCCGCTCCCACAACAAGTGCCACATTGTGGTGTGTCAAGAGCCCGTGGCTTCAACATTGCCAGCAACATTTTAGTTAGAGCCTGAGAGGCTCCACCAGCGGGGGGCCATTGTTTGCCGAGTCCCCCGAGTGGGACTCCAACGTCCGGGGGCCATAGTTGGTTATTTAAGGAGCCAGGGTGCTCCTGGGGCACAGTTGATTTCGGGAGCCAGAATGCTCCATGGCCCTTATTTGTCTTCAGGGCCCCGTGTGGCTCCAACGTTGGACGCAATCTGTTCTGAGGGCCAGTGAGAGACCCTGCCCCTGTTGAGTGATTCCCAGCTGCCCAGCAAGTAGTGGGCAGCTGCACCGTTTAGGTTCTCCTTATTTTTAGGGGACATGTTCTTTGGGACTCTACAGCTGCCCAGCAAGTAGTGGGCAGCTGCCAAGTTTAGGCCCTAAACTCTTACCACTCTTCTTGTGGCTGCCTGCGCAGCCTGCCCTGACACTGTTGGACAAAGGGCGTTTGAGCCCCTGTGGAAGGCCAGTTGGCCTGGGGTCAGTATCCTATGTGATTTTGGCGCAAGGTGATTGCCTACTGTGTTTATGATGATAATTGCCTATTGTGGTTATGTTGGTAATTACATGGTTCTTGCTAATGTGATTTATGCGTAATGTGCAATGCCTTTATGCCTGTGATACCTCTAACTGTGTTTTCATGCTTAGGAGGTTGTTTTGCCTAGTATTCGCCTAGTGAGTTTATGTTTTCCTGCGTGATCTATGCCTAAGGTGATTAGGATTGCGTAGTGTGTACCTACCTTTTACCAGTGGTTACTGGTTGTGTCCTACAATTGTTATTTCATGCTACAAGTATTCTATGTTCTAAGTGCTATTTCTACTAAGTGCTGACAGTGGCCCACGTAGCCTTGTCCTGTGTATATAATCCTGTGATATTCTGTACCTATTGTATGTGTGTTTTCGCTTTATTTATATTTGTCAGCCATTGTAGGTGTATTTCTGCCTGTCATACTTCAGAGTTCTGGAACTCTGATTGCCAAGCATGAGATTGGAATGTATATGTTTGATTCAGTGGAACAGTTACTGTGTTGTCTGCTCTGAAGGTGGTACAAGCAGGCTGAGGTGTAACCTATTACTTGAATAAAGAACCTATATTCTACTTTTACCTTTTGGAGGATCTTTATAATGGCGACGAGGGTGGGATAGACTGCTAACTAGTCTTTTTGAAATCTGGAACCTTTGGATTTTCTTTCTATTGTGTCAACATTCTTCAAAGAATTTCTACATTGGAACTCCTCATTGTTGGGACAATAAGCCTAGAATTCTAAGTTTATAAAGGAGAAATTCTACTCACTTCAGCATCAACAATATTGATTCCATTCAGCGTGGGAATCATTCCATTTTGATCAGTGACAGGAACACTCTATTCTGTAAAGACACTTATGTTTCATTTTGCCTGCCTGTATTCACGGGGACAGGCTCATCTATATTATTCTGGTGATATTTTGTGTGTTTTAATCTAATTTCTTTTACAGGTTGTTGACAACATTCTCTTACTTTGATTCTGACTATTTTCACTGTGGCAAGCTCGTCTACTCAATAATAATTTTTTTACAGGCTTCACTATTAACAAAATGCAAAACGTTCCTCCTCCTCCTTTCTTTCTCATGAGTCCGGGTGAACCTAACATTCCCGGGAAACAATGGAAAAACGTATATGCTCACTATTCTCGCGTTTGTGGTGTGTCACTTAGCGCAGTAAGGAAAATGTCTCTTCTCCTTCATTGTCTAGGACCTGAGGGACAAGAGATTTTTCAACATCTACCAGATTTACCCACATCAGAAGCAGATAATTTAAATGACTATGAAGTTTGTTTAAAAAAGTTAGATTTACATTTTCTACCTAAAGTCTCCACTGTATTAGAAAGACATGACTTTGGGAATCGTATGCAAAGGCCTGGAGAAATGGTGGAAGAATATGTTACCACACTGAGGAAATTAGGTTCCACGTGTAATTTTGGAGCTAATTATGGGGAGAGACTTAGAGATCAATTTATGCTGGGTTGTATATAATAGAAAAAGCAAAGGAGTCTTGTTGGGATAAAGATAACCCTTCTTTGTCTGAAGTAATTACCATTGCTAAATCATGCGAACACACCAAGGCATGTGTCGCAGAACTTAAGAAAGGAAATGGTGAGGGACACAAAGAAGATAAAGTAGATAGAGTTTATGATTCAAAGAACAAACCTAACTATTTTATGAACACTCACCAAAACAAACATGACTCAAACAAATCATTATCCAATAAGAGTAATTCCAACAAAAATGTCCCTTACATAGAAACATTTCAAGTTACATGCTATAGATGTGGGGAACATGGTCATGTAGCCAATTTTAAAGGGTGCATTGGATGGAAAGCAACATGCATTAAATGTAAAAAAAAAAGGGTCATATAACTAAATGTTGTCGCTCCTAGTATAAGCAAAAAAAGTACATGATATTGTTTACACTGAAGATTGTGATGTGGAAGAGATTATACTCAGAACTTCTGATGGTGAGAAAAGTGGTCCTTTTGAGACCGTTCACATTAATGAGACTCCTGTACGAATGTTATTTGACTCCAGGGAAAAAATTACTCCTATTCCCCAAGAAATTTTCGATCAACACTTAAAGGGTTTTGTAATTTTAAACGAACCAGACATCAAAGCCAAAGGTTATGGATGAGAACCTATTAAACTCTCTGGCTATTTCAATGGTGTCATTAGGTTCAAAGATCGTAGTACCTCTGGGAAAATGTATATTTCTGGAAGGGGTGATTCTTTAGTTAGTTGGCTTCACCAAAGAGATCTTTGAACTATCCTGGATCCTCGTGAAACACCATCGGTTTTATTGAAAACGTATCCCAGTAATGTTCCACAACTTCCGTTGGGTCAAGTTAATTTGTGTAATACTGGTATTTCATTTGAAAAGAAATTCCCGCTAGTTTTTAATGAACGTTTAGGATGCCTAAAAGGTTACTCACACAAAATTATCTTGAAGAAAAATGCTGTGCCTGTCATCAGTAAAGTTAGAGGTGTTCCTATCAAAGTAAAAGAAAATATGAAGGTTGAATTAGAAAAACGACTCAATACTGGTATTATCACTGAAGTTGAAGCGTCAGAATGGTTATCTCCAGTGGTCATGGCACTTAAAAGCAATGGAGAGTTAAGACTTTGCATAGACTTGAGAGAGCTTAATAGGTGTGTTGTTGTTGACCATTACCCTCTACCTAACATCTCTGAGATGCTGTCCCTCTTAGAAGGAGCCACATTTTTTTCGTCGTTAGGTCTGGCTTCAGCGTACCATTAGGTTAAATTGCACTCAGATTCACAAGATATAACAGCATTTATTACGCCCTTTGGGACTTTCAAGTTCCTTAGGATGCCTTTTGGGCTAATATCTGCTGCTGCTGTCTTTCGGAGAATGATGGAATACATTTTTTAGTAAAGTCAAAGGTATAAAAATGTACCAAGATGACATGCTTGTTTATGGTTGCGATAAGAAAGAACATGATGACAGAGTGAGACAGGCTTTAAAGATTCTGGAGACTAATCGTCTCACTCTTAAAGCCAAAAAATTTAAATTCAATCTCACTGAAATAGATTATCTTGGTCACTTAATCTCTGGTTCAGGAATAGAGCCCAAGAAAAAGCTTGTAGACACAATACGGCACTTGGCCAGTCCCAGTGATAAAGAACAGGTGGTAAAGTTCTTAGGTATGACCGAATATTACGCTAAATTCATCCCTAACTTTGCACACAAGACACAAAATATGAGGCTGCTTCTAAAGAAAGGAGCAACTTTCAAGTGGAATAATGAATGTGAAAAAGAATTTGTTTTGATCAAACAATTGTTATCGAAAACATCTTGTTTGAGTAGTTTTGAGCCTAGTCACGAAATTGTCATTATGACAGATGCCAGTTCTGCGGTTTGGGTGCAGTTATGTCACAAAACCATGGAGGCATAGAGAAAACTATTTTGTTCTTATCCAGAGGTTTAAGGGGAGCTGAACACAACTATTCTGTGGTTGAGAAGGAGGCCCTGGGTATATTCTGGGCAATAAGGAAATTGCGCAAATTTCTTTGGGGAACTTATTTCACTATAAAGACAGACCATAAACCATTGAAGGAAATTTTCACAAAAAAGTGTCTTGACAACATCTCCTCCAGAATAAGAAAATGGGTTGTAGCTCTTCAAGAGTTCAACTTTATTGTTGTTTATGTCCCTGGTGCAAAGAACAATTTAGCTTATTGTTGTTCACGTTTGGTAAACACCAAAAATACCAAGGACTGTAAGTTTGAGGATTAAAGTGATGATTTTGAGGATGATAGTGATGATTTTGAAGACTTTGCTGTCTGTCTTGTCAATGAGAGTGTAATCGAGAAGGAAGTGTGGGAACATGAACTCTCAAATGATGTGTTTCTTCGATCTGTTTGTAAGGGCATTGCCGGAAGTTGGGTTAAGAATGCAAAGGTAGACGAAGCTCTTAGTGGTTTCTTTCGCTTTAAGGATGAACTGGCATGTCAGAATGGAATTTTGATGAGAGGCACAAGACTCATTCCACCAACCTCTTTAAGGTCGCAACGAGAGCCACCCTGGAAACAAAAACAAAGGAGATTCTTAGACAAGCCTACTGGTGGCCTGGAATGGACACTTTTGTGGATAGGGTTGTTAGCGATTGTAATGAATGTAACAGAAGTGACAAGATTTTAAAACCACATGTGCAACCTATGTCTTTGAGAACGCTTCCTAAAAATGTCTGGGAGGAAGTAGTTATCGACATCTTGGGGCCCATCAAACACACAAATGAAGATAAGTTTATTACAGTTCTTCTTGATGTTTATTCCAGGTGGCCTGAGATAAGGATTACTAATTCAATAGAAACCAAGGATGTTATACAGTTTCTTGAGGACATATTCGAAAGGGAGGGTTTTCCTTCGAATCTACTTTTGGATAATGGTGTCCAGTTCACATCCAAGGATATGGCTAGCTTCTTGGATGATAGAGAGATTGTGCACAAAAAGTCAGCACTTTATCATCCAGAAACTAACGGTATCGCTGAGAGGTTCAACAGTGTTCTCAAAGAGACTATTCAGAGAGCTCTTTCTAATCATATCACTTGGGAAGTAGAAGTTCATAATAAAGTAAAAAATTACAGATTAACTCCTCATTCTTCGACAGGAAGGACACCCTTTGAGCTGTTTCGTAAGCGTAAACCTTTCACCTTGTTGTGTCCTTCTTGGATACCCAGAGGTTTATCTGATTATGTATGCTCGAATGAAGACAAAGATCGGATCCAGAAAGAGATTAAGAACATGTGCATGAATAAAGGAATTTTTGACAAAAGAAAAGCAGTAAGAAAAACTGTTGGGTTGGAGATTTGGTTAAGATTCGCAGCCCTCGTAAGACGTCTGTTTCTGGGGGTTCTAAGTTCTTACGTCCCATGAGAGTCATCAAAGTGTTCAACAATGCCATAAGAACAGAAGACCATAGAGTATGGAACCTTAATAGAGTTTCGAAACTTCCTAATGTGTCTTCTGACGTTACTCTTAATGATGGCTTACAATGTAACAAAGAAATTGGTGGAAAAGATATGGTACTTAAAAGAAGTGTGAGAACATGTGTCAAGCCAAGATATCTTGACAATTTTAATCAGAATTAAGTTTTTACTTATAACGCTATTTATATTTTTTTTACGTTTAGTTATTGAGAGGAAGATGTGTGATATTCTGTACCTATTGTGTGTATGTTTCGCTTTATTTATATTGTCAGCCATTGTAGGTGTGTTTCTGCCTGTCATACTTCAGAGTTCTGGAACACTGATTGCCAAGCTTGAGCTTGGAATGTATATGTTTGATTCAGTGGAACAGTTACTGTGTTGCCTGCTCAGAAGGTGGTACAAGCAGGCTGAGGTGTAACCTATTACTTGAATAAAGAACCTATAATCTACTTTTACCTTTTGGAGGATCTTTACAAATCCCCTGTAAATACTGCCCAGTGCCAGTTGGCACAGTGTACCTGTGTGATTATGATCTAATGTGTTTGTGGTAATACAAAGGCTATTTTTATATATAACCTTGTGTGGAGTTCCTTTTTGTGGTGTACCTAGTGTGTTGCTGCTGTGTGTGTGTGTGTTGCGCAACCGCTTTTCAAATTGCCTCCGGGATAAGCCTTACTGCTCGTGTCACGCTACCAAGGGGGTGAGCAGGGGTTATCTTGGCGTGTAACTCCCTTGCCCTGACTAGAGTGGTGGTTTCTACCTGGCTTTGGCACAAGCCTTAGCCAACCAGAAATCCCATTTCTAACACTGGAAGTCTAAGCGGAAGGGATCTGGACTTGTGTTTGCGCAATACCACAGTGACAACTGGTTGCACTACAAACTCTGCATTTAGATAATCACATGTTTGGGGATTATTGTTTTTGAGTTTTATTGTTTCTCCGAAGAATGTCATTTTTAGATTGAGTACTCTTGCTTCAGCTCAGACAGTTAGGTACCCTGTGTTGCACGTGTCCCTGAGGGTCCTGCCAAAATGTAGTCTGCTTTTAATTTCTGTGGTCTGTTTAGATACAGTGTGTATGAGTTGGTAGAGTTCTGTGAAGAGAGAGACATAGCACTGAATGGGTCAGACACCCAGTCCAAGCTTAGGGATAACCTAATCCAGTGGCAGAAGTATGAATGGGAACGTGAGCGCAGTGAGGAGGAGAGGGCCCGGGCCGCACGCCATGAGGGTGGTGGGTCTGAGGGGAGCCCTGAAGAGTCTGAAGAGGAGAATGAAGATGACAGTGCATGGACGCCAGTAGATAGTGAAGACCCCATAGATAGGGAGTCCCTTGCTGGGTCCAGTGTTGGGGGTAGTGCCCCATCCCTTTCCCTGTCCCCAGAGGAGTGGGTAGATAGGAGGGAAGAAAGGGAGCATCAGCTGTCGTTAGAGAAACTCCAGAAGGAGAGCTAAGAGTATATGGAAGCTCAAAAATTGGAGTTGGAGAATAGGAAGTTGGCCTTTGAGGAGAAAAAGGCATTATGGGCTCAGGAGTTGAGTCTTAAGACGTTGGGCCTTAAAAAGCAAAAGCTAGAGACTGAGAGGGTCTTAGCGCAGGAGAGGATGGAGGAGGCTGAGAGGGCCTTCACCAGAGAGAAATTAGCTCTGGAGGGTAGATTATCCCCTGAGCGCAGTGGTAATTTTCTGGGTTCCCCAGTGAGGGTAGAATCCAGTGGAAGCAGCGATATAGAGTCCAGTGCAGAAAGTCCCATTCCCAGTTCCCAATATATGGTACCTTGTTCCCGAGAGGAGGAGTACAGGTTGAAGTTCGGGGATAGCAGGAAACTGTCTCACCAGTCTTGGGAGAGGTTTGCGGATGAATGTCATGAGGCACTGGCTGAGTGGTTAGAGGTTCAGACGGAACCTAATTTCGACGACCTGTTCGATCTGGTTATCAGAGAGCACCTGCTCAGTTGTTGTTTGCCAGGGTTGCACCAACACCTGTTGGAGGGTGGATTTTCTGATCTAGGGGTATTTATACGTGAAGCAGACCGCTGGGAAAGTGCCAGAGGTTCTGAAGAGGCATTGGTGAGTGATCCCAAAAGTAGTGGTTCAGATATCGTCCAGCCCAGAGTGGTGGAAGAGGTTCAGAGTAGCACAGCTGGGTCCCAGGATAGCGAGTGGGGTGTAGGGGCTCACATCCTGTCTCAGTGGAGTAGGAGTAAGTGTGGGACTGCTGGTGCCCAGATGCCCGAAACCCAGTCTCAGAACCTGGATGGTTCCTTCAGGGAACACCAGGTTGGGGGCCTAGGCTGTCCTGTTAGTCCATTTGAGGAGGATCTCCTGGTGTCTAGAGGACCTGGAACATCTGTAAACAGAGCTCCTATGGTTCTAGTGTCTGGCAGTGCCTCTCCCGTTGAGAGGGCACAGAAGTCCGAAGTGAGGAGTGAATGGGGGATGTGTTCCCCAGTGGAAGAACCCGTGGGTCAGGGACTAGCCAGTTGGGCTGTTCATGTGGAGTGACCATGGTGATACCAATTCTGTTCTGGGGCATCTTCGAGCACTGTCAGGTGGACAGGGGATGGGAGACCTGCACCAGACAGACGGTCACACAGAGTGATAGTGTGTGAGTCCCCAGAAGTCCTGGAGTGCCAGGTAAGTATTCCGCCAAAGGTTTTAGAACCAAGATTGGGAGGCCAGGTTCTGGATCTTCCTGACCTGGAGGGAAGGACGTCTATAACCAGTGTCCTGACCGTTTTCATCTTCCAGGGGTACCGCTCCAGTTGGGAGGGTGCAGAACTCTGGAAGGGGGTGCAGAGGGTGGAAGTCCTCGCCACTGACCCCGGTGCAACCTGAGGGGTTAAACCCTAGGTTGGGAGAGTGGTGTTCTATGGGTACCTCTCAAAGGAGGAGAGGGTGGAACCCTAGAAGGAGAGGTAGGGGGAGGAGAGCCTCACCCGTGACTTTTGGTACGCCTGAGGGTGCAGGCCCTAGGCTGGAAGATCAGTGGCAGTCTAGAACTGCCCTGAGGAGAGGAAGAGTGGAGAATGGCTACTATGTGCCAGGGGTTACTACCCCCCACTCTGAGAATAGGCAAGGACCAGTGGCACCTGGGTGGCCTAGGGTCTGGTCCGGGCAGCGGACAGCCTGGGTGTACCAGTGGGGTAGCCCAGATGTTCCCGGCAGCTTTTTTAGAAGGAACAACATGGGTTCACCGTGGCATAGAACAGGAGGGTGTCCCTGCAGTTACGGGCCCGCGTCCATGTTCTATCGCCCCAAGCAGGGAAGCCCATCACAGTGGTGATTGGTCTGCCCTGCGTTTTGGCTGGAAGGGGGTTGTGTTGGACTTGGCCCTTTTGGCAGGTTCACCCCTAAACTTTTTGCTTTTATATTTGACCTGGTGTTAGTTGTTTTTGCCTTCTGCGCACTTTAACACTGTGTCCCAGTGTAAGGTGCGTGCGCAGTCTGAGTGCGTGTAGTGAGATTGGCCTGCCCTCCCATGGGAATGCATGGGGGATATGTGTGTCCATGGTAGTTCCTGATGTGTGGGGAGTGCAGGGGCGAGTTTGGTATGTGCGAACTCGAGAGATTAAATGCTGTGCGATGGTGTGCGCAGATTTAATGTGCCTAATGTGGAAGTGCCACTACTAGAAGTTGGCATGTCTGTGTAGTAAATGTGAATTGACTGTCTGTCTTGTGATTGGCTGGAGCTGGCTGGTGTGCCTGGCTCCAGGAGTCAGGATGGGTCTGCCCCGGTGGTGAATGGAGAGATCTGCATGTCGATGGGAGGGAGGAGTACACCTGGGACCTGAATAGGGCTGGGCCTTCCCTACACAATGCTGGCTCCGCCCCCTGTGGTGCGAATGATGTCCCTAGCCTGCCCTGTAAATGGGGAGAGGGGCTGAGCACATCAAAGTGCTCAAGAACCAGTTGTAACTGGTTCTCCCCCTGTCCTGCAGCCTAAGACAAAGGAAAAATGTGTATAAAAAGGGGCTGTGACCCCTTGTAAAATTGTTCTCACTTGTTCCTGACCTGAGAGGGGGGCCGGCTGCTGCTGGGCACCAGGAGGAGCCGCCATTGGGATTGCCTCCCTGCTGGAGGGACCTGTGAGCTGGTCCCTGGGCCCAGCCTTTGCCCCCCCTGCCTTCATTCTTTTCTCTGGACTTTTGCAATTGGGCGCCTGGGAAGCGCTGGTCTTACCTCCCTAGAAATAGTGCGGTGCGCCGCTAGAGCGGCGATCCCTTTTCTAAGGGATTCCCCGGCGTGGGGATCCCCCCCGTCCTTGGATTATCGGCGCGGGTGCCCACCCCGCTTATTGCCGTATTTCTTTTTATTAGTGTAGCCCTAGCGGGTGCTCATCCCGCCAGGGACTCTGTGCTGCGCCCCTGCCCTAGCGGGTGCCCACCCCGCCAAGTATTTGGTTTTTGAGTCGGGAGCCTACCCCGGCTTGCCGCCGTGAGCCGCTCCCACGAGCCGTCGCGCTTCCTGCGACGACCCGCAAGCAGTTGCGCAAAAACAGGAAGCGGACGGGAGCCCACCCCGCGCTCCTGTGTGGCCACGGTTGGAAGTGCACTCGGAGGACAGGAGTCCACCCCGCCTCCACCCAACGCGACCAGAGGAAGCTGGCGTCTCTCCCCCGGGGCTCCCGAGAGCGAGGGAGAGCCCGGAAGTGCAACTGGGGAGTGCGGAGGGAGAGCCCCGAGGAGCAGGAGCTCTCCTGCGGACCGGACGACGAGGAGTCCCTGCCATAGCAGCCGGTGAGTCCGGGCTCCGTCTAGGGGAAGGGTTGGTGCTTGAGCGAGGCACCGTCGAAGCGTACTTCCCGTGCGGCCCCAGATGGCAGAGGGCCGCTCCCACGACAAGTGCCACATTGTGGTGTGTCAAGAGCCCCGTGGCTCCAACATTGCGGGCAACATTTTATTTAGAGCTTGAGAGGCTCCACCAGTGGGGGCCATTGTTTACCGAGACCCCCGAGTGGGACTCCAACGTCCTGGGGCCATAATTGGTTATTTAAGGAGCCAGGGTGCTCCTGGGGCACAGTTGATTTCGGGAGCCAGAATGCTCCAAGGCCCTTATTTGTCTTCAGAGCCCCGTGTGGCACCAACGTTGGGTGCAATCCGTTCTGAGGGCCAGTGAGAGCCCCTGCCCCTGTTGAGTGATTCCCAGCTGCCCAGCAAGTAATGGGCAGCTGCACTGTTTAGGCTCTCCATATTTTTAGGGGACATGTTCTTTGGGACTCTACAGCTGCCCAGCAAGTAGTGGGCAGCTGCCACGTTTAGGCCCTAAACTCTTGCACACTCTCCTTGTGGCTGCCTGCGCAGCCTGACCTGACACTGTTAGACAAAGGGCGTTTGAGCCCCTGTGGAAGGCCAGTTGGCCTGGGGTCAGTATCCTATGTGATTTTGGCACAATGTGATTGCCTACTGTGTTTATGATGATAATTGTCTATTGTGGTTATGTTGGTAATTACATGGTTCTTGCTAATGTGATTTATGCGTAATGTGCAATGCCTTTATGCCTGTGATACCTCTAACTGTGTTTTCATGCTTAGGAGGTTGTTTTGCCTAGTAGATTTTATACTAGTGAGTTTATGTTTTCCTGTGTGATCTATGCTTAAGGTGATTAGGATTGCGTAGTGTGTACCTACCTTTTACTAGTGGTTACTGGTTGTGTCCTACAATTGTTATTTCATGCTACAAGTATTCTATGTTCTAAGTGCTATTTCTACTAAGTGCTGACAGTGGCCCACGTGGCCCTGTCCTGTGTATATAATCCCCTGTAAATACTCCCCAGTGGCAGTTGGCACAGTGTACCTGTGTGATTATGATCTAATGTGTTTATGGTAATACAAAGGCTATTTTTATATATAACCTTGTGTGGAGTTCCTTTTTGTTGTGTACCTAGTGTGTTGCTGCTGTGTGTGTGTTGCGCAGCCACTTTACACATTGCCTCCGGGATAAGCCTTACTGCTCGTGTCACGCTACCAATGGGGTGAGCAGGGGTTATCTTGGTGTGTAACTTCCTTGCCCTGACTAGAGTGGTGGTTTCTGCCTGACTTTGGTGCAAGCCTTAGCCAACCAGAAATCCCATTTCTATCAGGCACTGAAGGCCTGGGTGAGGGCTAGCAAAGTGGGTGATTATACTGGGCTGTACAAACTACCTTTGAAGGAAAACATGCTCAACATCTGTTTTACAGAGCTGTGCCAACACCCAGTTAGTGCTGGGGGACTAGTAGGGCTACCCTAGTGTCCCTGAGTGACAAAGGGATGGTGCTCAAAGCCAACATCTCCTCCAATACTTCAGAGTATAGGCAGTGGGTCACTCACCATCAATAGGCAGAAGGTGGAGGCTCTGAGTGACACAGAAGCCAGCATGACTACTGTCAGGTATCATCCGTTGTACCTCTACTGTGTCTCTCTGGTTCTCTTCTAGTGGGGGGGTCTCAGGTATTCTGAAAGTTGCTGTTTGTCACCAGAGAGTTGAGCACAGATTAATTTAGGGTTGGCTTGTCCCTCACCCTGACAGTCAACCAACAAACCGATTTCCTACACTGTAGATGTCGAGGCTAGAAGGATCCTTGCCAAGAAGACTGCAGAGTGATGCTCACTCTGTGGAAGTGCCCTTAAGTCGTTGCGATAATGTGGTTTCTTTTGGCTTTCTAGATGGTTTGGGAAGGTAATTTGGAAAGAGCTGTCAGAGGACAGGGAGAGTTGGGTTAGGGTGGGAGGTACAATAGGGAAGATGGAGGTAGTGTTTTAGTTTTGCTGATGAGTTAGGTAGTGATGGGAAGGGGTAGCATGGTGCTACTGGGGATAGTGATAGTTTGAACTAGGTTGGGACCTAGGGCAGGGTTTGAGGAAAGGATGAGTTATTATAATAATTATTTTCAAACTGATGTTTAGTGTGAACTGCAATATATTGTACAAGAGAATAAAGTGTTTGTGGGCAAATCAAAAAAGTAAGAAATTGGGTTATTATTTGGAGTGGGTGAGAACCCACTTCAGTGAATAATCAAAGCACTTGTCAGGATTAACCCTTAAACCCACTAAAATAGCCTTAACTCAACACCTTTGTATCCATGAAACAAAGCAGACAGGCTTAACTTAGGGCAACGTGCAAAGTATTTACGCAGCATCAAAACAGTAATAAAGTAGAAATGCAAAACAAAAAATCCCAAACAGAATTAGCAAAATAGAGTAAAATCTACCAAACAAAATGCATAAAAATGACAAAAATCCAAAAAGGGGAACGGCAGTTATGAATGTTTAAAGTTTTACTTAGAAATAGGACCAAAAAAAACACAACTTTCCAATGCCAATGATGGTCAAAGGTTATGGCCCGAAATGCATTGGGCGGGCATCTGAAAGATCGTCTACAAGGATTGTATTTCCAAAAAAGAATGTTTCATCATTTTGTGATTATAACAGAATAAATGTTATTTGTGTTTCTAAAATACACACCAGTGTCAGTTGGTGTTTGAACTTCAAGTTGTTTTTAGTATTCAACTACATTGTTTATTGTTGAACGAATGTAAATATTTTGCTTTCAAAGAATCAGTAGCAGCAGCCCTCAGGATATTGTGTACAGAGACCACGTTTATAAACTTGAATGGAGTTAGTAGGTTTTCCAGGCATGATTAGACAGCATGCCAGTCTCTGTAGCATGCCAAATGTAAGTTCTTAGACATTTCTTTAAAAACAGTAAGCAACCAAGCGGAGTGCTCCTCTTTCCTATATTAGTACTATATTAGCAATGGTTGTTGTGGACCTAGACCTAGGCACAATTTGACTCTGACCGTGATGGAGCATGAACCTGAAACATCCACCAGGTGCATCCTAGTCAAAGATTTTACCTTCTAGCTTTAGTCTTTTAAGTCCCACTCCAACACAGCTATACACCTCTAAATCCCCCAAGACCTCTGGAAAGGCACTTAGAAACTCACAGGGTGTCAGGCAGGGGCCAACAGCAGGGCCCAGGCCATGACCTGTTACCAAAGATCAGCTGGGCAGTTGCAAAATAGATATTGTGTACTTTGTTGAATCCCTGATGCTTGACCAGGAGGTCAGCTAATTGACCCTTGAATTCAACTTCTTTGTCCTAGGTACAAGAGGGAGGAGGTCCAGTCCTTCAGGGTTCCTCTCAGGTAACAGATAACAAGTCCAATTCACTTCTTTTTTTCCCCTCAGGTCCTGAAGTTTTCTGAAGAGGATGCCTGGAGATGTCAGATTTATGCCTGGCACATGCTGGTGAGTGGGAATGACTCTTAGCCATGCCCAAACCAATGGGGTAAATGTTCTCGAGGCCCAGTCTACCCACTGTGGATATTTTCAAGATGGTGAACGTCTTCGGTTTGTTGGGTTCTGTGGGCTGTTGATGTGTGTGTGTGGAGAGTACTATGGTAATCCTAGTGTCCAGTAGCGGCTGTTACCCAAAGGGGTACGTGGATAATAAAATAAAACTTACCTAATACCACTGGCTGCCGCTTCTCCTCCATCCTCTCTGCAGCAGGAACCAGGAAGCGAAGCACACAGCCTCCCAGGAACCCCTGACCGATAACAAGGCTGCCTTACAGCAGCGTTGTGATTGGTCTGAGTGCTATTGTTTGGCGCTCAGACCGGGGCTGGAAGGCTGTGCATGTTCTCCAGCCAGACTGTAATGCAGCCTAGTTGGAGACCACGCAAAGTGTGCATAATGGTTTGGCCAGCCCAAGATGGCCGGCCAAACCGCCATGCGCACTTTATGTGCAGCCACCAATCCTCCTCCCAGCGACAAGGGGAGCCCAGCCACTTCAACTGCAAGCTGAATACAAAAATAAAAGTGATAATAAAAAAGCATTATTATCATTTTGTTTTTGTATTCAGCTTGCAGTCGAAGCAATGGGACAGCGCACCCCCGCCTTAGCGGAGGAGCCCCTGCCGCTAGTGTCCTTCCACAACTAACACTAAAATTCAGCTTGAAGCAGCCACTGTATGCACAAAATGATAAAACACAAGTAGTATTTCCAGCAACCATACAGTAAATGCACAAGAATTGTTTTGACATACATCCTGTTTCCTATATGTGTCCCAAGTGATATATGTAAGTCTCAGAGACAGACAGACTGGTAGAACAAAGTAGAATTTTCCAGCAAAGAGATAGTGGATGCACAAGAATTGTGTTAGTATCTTGTTTTCTGCCTTTCAAGTGTGCCCCAAAGTGTTATATATTAACCCAACAGCATTTGACTAGAGCTGGGCGGTAAACTCAACTTCGTCAACGGAGTTTGCTCATTCGAACACAGAGTTCGGCAGAAACTCTGCTTTCCGCAGCGTGGTGGAGTTTACCGCCCACTCTATGTATCCTTCACAAATTATTCAGTTTTTTAAGCAACACAGTTTTGTAGCAATTTTGCAAAGCATTCATAGGATGACAGTGTTGTTCCAGATTTGAGGGTCAACATCACCGGCCTTCAGCTGCCCTCCTATGGATTCACTGTCTAGTCCATCCAGTCTGTCCACACTGTTTCCATACTCCACCTACCCATGCCACTGCACCTGTGGAGTACTGCTCGGCCGGCACAGCCTAACCAATGTGCAGGCTACTGTACAACTTGCAGCTTCCTGACAGGTAGTCTCTGAGCATTGGGCAAGGGGGGCTAGCGAGATCTCTGCTGCGCCCTGATGGAGGTCCTTACCGCCATTTATACTAACATTTTCATCTGTGGGGCGAGCGGGGGCGTCCCCCTCTCTGTGCTTTCCTGACAGACTCGGAGTGTGTTCTCCGATGTGGCAGCTCCATCTAGAACGAGATATGGGATTCAAGAAGCAAGAGCGGACTTGGGGCCTTCAGAGAGGATGTCACTTTGGGGGCACTGTGGAGTTCTCAGTGTGCGCCCGAATGGTAGCTGGAGCACTGGGGCCAAGATATGCAGATCACTTCCAGATGTGGATGGCCAGAGAGTAGGGTGGCCAACTTTCCATCAATTAGGAGGACACAGTTCACACGGATACACCACAATACTTCTGTGGGGATGCAAGGGTGAGTCAGTCATTTTAGGGGTGGGCATAAATCCATTGAATCTCACTGAGTTTTTATGTAACTCTGCAGCATTTCACAGAGTAAAACTCCACGAGTTCTGCCCACCCCTAGATTAGACACTGTAATGTCAAAATGATTGCCCTCAGGCCCCTTCCTTCATTTTCAGTGAAGCTCAGAGAAGTTGTCTTTCCCGTTCAGGTCAGCCTATTGTTTCCTCTAGGGAGGCATTTCACACCTCCTTCACTACTATTTAATGCTAATCAGTGGCTTAGCCTCCATGAACTACAAACAGGGTAAAATCAGACCTCACCATTGAATTGGATTTTTAATAACTATTAGAATAGTTTAAATTAGTTTTCTAAGCAGTCCCATTACTGAGATACAGAATTAGGATTTTTATTCTGTACTCTGGTTTTCTATGTAGTAGAGCTAGGCCTACCAACCTTAAAAATAGCTTTTGACTATTCGCCACTTTAAGAACATGCTACCATTAAACTTCTACATGTCCTACTTTTAAATTCCATGCAGCCTGAGTTAAGGGCGGCAATGCGGCAATGCCTACATAGGACTGACTGTTTAGTATTTACAAAGGAGGTTTTACCTGTCAAAAAAGTTGATTTTGACAGGTTGAATTGCAGTGATTACACTGCTACAGTCAGGCTACACTCGTAGGACTGAAACCATGTTTACACTGCTACTGTAGTGGATAGCACAATAGGTACCCTGGTGGCATTTAACTTCGTGGACCTAGGCACCCTTGGTACCATATAATAGGGACTTATAGTGAAGTTAAATATGCCAATCAGGTGTATACCAAATACATTATGTTGAAAGGGGGAGCGCAATCACTGTTCCACTGGTTAACAGATCTACAGCCAGTAAACAGTTACGGCAAAAATCTGAGGGCTTCTTCCTATCTTCAAATCTATGGCCATTTTACTGAAAATAGTAATGGTGAATGCATTCAAATGTAGTGCCACTCATATATCTTCATATAAATGACGTAAGCCCTTTCTCACGTGTGCCTCTTCCTCATCAAAGAGAAGAGGGATGAGCGTTCCACAGCTGTGTATACTGTACAGAGAAGGTTTGTTTGCCACCACGTGCCCTCTTAAACTTGTGAGCAGGTGGGCATTGGCAGAGCATAACAATTGATTTGGGAGTACCTCTTGAATTTCACCTATAAGAATCATGGTCCAAATTGAAGTATGGGTTTGTGAATGAAATAGAGGGGTTAAACATAACCCTTTTAGGCACCAGTAGCCAGTCTAAGGAATCCAGGGCATCAGAGGAAAAGGAATAGCGAGGGGGGACATGGCTAGTCTGGCTACTGCAGCTTGAAAGGAGTAGATGTTTCTGAGGAGAAAATCTGGGGCACCCATAAATAGTGGATTACAATAATCTAGCTGGCTGAAAATGTAAAATTGAACTACCACAGGATGTGACTGACAAAAGATAAAAGGCAGACAGACTTTTGGCAAGTATTCGCATTAGAGAAAAACTAGTGGATAACCAATCAGTGTACCTGATAGGAGAGAGAAATAGAGACCTCTGAATATATAAAATCCAAGATTACGAACTGAAGAGTAGGTAATTGGAGCAGGATTACCTGACAATGGCCAGAAATTTACTGGTAGAGTACAAGAAGATTTGCCAATAGAGCAACAAGGAATGAAGTGCAGCATGTAGTTTCCCAGGGTATTGGGTGTCAAGCCTGTCCCCTTGTCAATACTAGGTTCCGGTGACCCACAATAAAAGTTCGAAGAAGGATGATCACCATATCCAGTTGATTTATTGTTAGAATGTAGGCTTGGAGCATAGTGATGGAAATTAGGGGTCTCCCCATAAATCTGTGACTTCTCCTCCTTCTCCTCTTGTAGCTGTAGAAGTGGGATGGGTATGCCCAGACATGGGTCCCTTGCTCGCTGTGCCACAGGATTTAAGCTTACCTGGCTGCTGAAGGGTATTACACCAAAACCAGTCCCAGGATGCTTGTTTCTGGTCCAGGGAGGGCCTTGTTTGACAGTTCGGGCTGGACTCTTCCCATGAGGAGCAGGATCAAAACTGATTTGCATATGGCTGGGTCCAAACTGGGGTGGAGTGGTAAGCAAAAGAACGATGGATTTAGCCCAGATTTCATGACCAGGGGTGAATGTTTGATTCATTAGAATTACGTCCATCGTTTGTTGCGGCAGCACTATTTGTACGTAGGTCAGTTCACAGAATAGTAGTCCATTCGCGAAAAGTCACTTTGCAATTTGGGATCACTTTTTGCAATTGATGGAGCCATATTTTCTCCTTCCCTCAAGGATATTTTATTTCACTTAGAAACAGGTGCACATGCTATGGATGGGCCCGCTTGAATTTTTTTGTCCCAGCCCCCACAAAAACCACTGACCTGCATATCTTTATGTGCCTGTGACCTACAGATATAAACTACATTTTCTAAAAAGTTTGTGAAACCATTTATCATTTCACTTAATGCTCTAGCAAGGTTACAGGTTAGCATGACTGGTGATATATCTGTTGATTTATTCTGGAGATTTCTAAAGCACTCTAATTATCTCCTCTGTTACTTAACGGGCTATATTGAGCCAGTGCGATAAATAAAAAGACAAACGATGCTGCTGTAGGTGCACTGCGGTCACTTAGTCTCTCTAAGGTTGTGATCTTTGATCTAACAAGATGCTTACCATAGAATCTGGTTTTGTTGTAGCCTCTGAGCTGGTTGACAAGACTCTTTCCATCGTGGATATATTTTCCACCTTTTAGCAGCTCTTTTATTGACATGGCGTAAAGTATCACAGCATCATGCAAATATGCTGAGTAAGGACTCACCTGAAAAAGTAGAAAAACGGCAGTTTTAATAGCTTTACAAGTGCAGTTGTTATTTACAACAGTTTTCTCTCCCTACCAGATATGCCTTTTATCCTCCATTTTATCATTCTGGATAAATACACTTGTCCAAAAAAATAGCTGACAAAATAAATAAAAAATCTATTCTTTATGAACCAACACACACATATATCAATACACAAACGCATGTAACATGTCTGTACCCAATCTTTCTATCATTTCATATTTTTTCCTTTTCTTTTTCCTCGGTTTCTCCGGCTTTCACTCCACGTAGGTCACACTCTAAGTTTCAAGCCTATCTTGTAGCCGGCTCTCTTTTTTGTCATTTATTTCATCTCCCATTGCCTTAATTTCAAGAACATGGTGAATAAAAACGAGGGGTACTACTTGAGATGTGCCAATTATTCTAATTGTTAACTTAGGGTTTGACGGACCAAGTAAAGACAGATAGACTGGCGGAGGACTGTATGTCTGCCTCACTGCCTTTACTTCACCTGTAAAAATTAGAGATGTCCTCCAGCTCATAAGACATCTCTATACATTGACAGGACCTACCATCATAATAGTTCCGGTCAAGGAAAAATTTTACAGATGACTTCGTCAAACATAACAGGCGGCTATCCAACTTTCCTTAAGCATTTTTTTTAAACTCCCAAGGTGGGAATTTGTTTTTGAAAAATAAAAAAGTTATGAACTCCACACTATGAGAGTTTTCTACCATAGTGTCGAATCATTTTTCTTTTTTTTTAGCGTCTGTTACCACCAGGATATACCTGGCGATGAGGGACAGTAAAAAAAAAGCTATCTGACCACCCACTCTAACTATGAAAGAGGGATTATTTACCTCTGATGGTTTCCACTCTGTGAGGCCGTCGGGCGTTGGCTTATGCAGACATAGTAAATTTTACTCTGCGTGAACCTTGGGGTCTCTCCACCTATAAATTATGCGGAGAGGGTACCATCGGCGTTCCAACAGAGTACTCTCTCCACCAAACTCTGAATATGGGCCCTTACTGATTAGCCATTGGAAACATTGCAGGATTAACTTTTTCTTTGAATAGCTAAGTTTGGAGAGCGGTGGAAGTCAGACTGGAGTGTAAAAGCCTCCTCTTTGTCTTCCACTTCGATCTTACATGAAAGCTTTTCACAACAGCATTTATTTATGACTAGATAAAGGTACAGCCTGTGTTCAAAGGAATCATTATTTTTTCTGCTTATAATTGTGTTTCCACTTATCAGTTTGCTTAGTGGAACATTATTCAAAATATTAATGTAGCAATCCAGGGGAATTTTAAAAGCTGGCAATCTGAACAACCTGGTGTATTATGGCAACTCTTTTCTGTATGTTATCCACAAAAACATTAAACATAGTTCAGTGGAAATGAGCCCAGGTTTGTATATGTGAATGGTAAACACAGTGCATAGACAATGCCCATGTCCTATGGGCATCATTCACATTTACAAAACATGGTAAATGGCTGAAATCTGTAGTTTTTATTTAACGATATCAGAGTATTACACATATTTCAATGTCACAGTACATTATCTATGTGGGTTCCACATATGCAATAAGCATAGTCGGTAAAAAGCAATCAAGCATATTTGGTGTATCTAAATGGTTTACATAATGCACATTTTCTGACCCCAAAGTGTGTCCCTTGCATGTGTGCCACTGGATTCAAGCTAGCCTGGCTGATGATCGGTGATATCCCACAACCAGTCCCAGGAGGCTTGTTTGCGGTCCAGGGAGAACCTGGTTTGGGCAGTTCTGGCTGGATTGGACTAGGGTGGCATGGTGAGCAACAAAACCATGAATTCAACCCATATCTCTTGACTGGGGGTGAATCTTTGATTTGTTCAGCATTCCAGCCATCATTTGTTTGCCCAACTAATTACACTCCACAGCCAAAGACTGTAGGCCATTTTTGGTTTATCTTGATTGTACCACACGTGCACTAAAATTGGACTGCAGCCAAAGGCTTCAGGGTACGTTTGGTGTACCACATCCCTACAATAAACTCAAGATGTGTTCGATTTATCTGAGTGGTGGTCAATGTTGTGTCCTGCGTCTTCTAGGTAAATGTGATAGACATGCAATAGACAACTTTCCTACTAAAAAGATGCATACTCTGTTTGATGCATGTGAATGGTTTGTATGCTCAGACGTGAGTCCCGTGCTCTCCACGCCACTGGAGTCAAGCTATCCTGGCTGAAGACGGCTAATAGCCAGAAACCGGTCATAGGATGCTTGATTCCGGTCCAGGGAAGACATGGCTTGGCAGTTCGGGCTGGACTGTTCCCATGAGGCACAGGGTCAAGGCTGATTTGCATATGGCCATGTCTGAACTGGGGCGGTGTGGTGAGCAAAAAAACAATGGATTTAGGCCCAGATCTCTGTACTGGGGTGACTGTATGACATTGTTCTGCATTCTGTCCATCAATTGTTGTTTTTGCATTTGTCACCCCGAGTGGAACGGGTATGCTTAGACGTGAGTCCCGTGCTCTCCATGCCACTGGAGTCAAGCTATCCTGGCTAAAGACGGCTGATAGCCAGAAACCGGTCCTAGGATGCTTGATTCCAGTCCAGGGAAGACATGGCTTGGCAGTTCGGGCTGGACTGTTCCCATGAGGCACAGGGTCAAGGCTGATTTGCATATGGCCATGTCTGAACTGGGGTTGTGTGGTGAGCAAAAAAAAACGATGGATTTAGGCCCAGATCTCTGTACTGGGGTGAATGTATGACATTGTTCTGCATTCTGTCCATCAATTGTTGTTTTTGCATTTGTCACCCTGAGTGGAACGGGTATGCTCAGACGTGAGTCCCGTGCTCTCCACGCCACTGGAGTCAAGCTATCCTGGCTGAAGACGGCTGATAGCCAGAAACCGGTCCTAGGATGCCTGATTCGGGTCCAGGTAAGACATGGCTTGGCAGTTCGGACTGGACTGTTCCCATGAGGCACAAGGTCAAGGCTGATTTGCATATGGCCATGTCTGAAATTGGGTGGTGTGGTGAGCAAATATACGATGGATTTAGGCCCAGATCTCTGTACTGGGGTGAATGTATGACATTGTTCTGCATTCTGTCCATCAATTGTTGTTTTTGCATTTGTGAATGGTATAGAGCATGGTCCATAGCTAACTGCTGAGGGCTACATTTTTTATGTTTGTGTGGCATACACTACATACTATTGCAGGGTATATAATGTGTGTTAGCCACATGCAGTAGACATGGTTACAGTAAAAAAATATAAGTCACATTTATTATCCCTGGTACTACATATCGTGTAAATGCTTATATCATATGGCATCTCCAAAAGCTCTAAAGGGCCTAATTATTAGTAGGGTGGTTATTTCCAACCCCTGCTTAAACCCCTGTTTACGAACGTGTTGGAATTACCAGTTGTTAGGTATTCAACGCATACAATAATTATTGGATGTGTTAATTACTCAACCTTCATTACATTTCAGCAGGCCAAACCTACCAAAATTAAAGGGGGGGGGAAACATATGATATTTACTATATCAAGTGGCTTTCGGTGCGTTAACCGCATGCGTGCGGCATGATTCCCCCCCGTACGCTGAGAATTTGTAAATCCCTTTATTCATGACGAGCTGGGCTCGTCATGAGCGTGCGAGGAGGCTACCTCATGACGAGCCCAGCTCGTCATGAGCGTCGAAGGGGTTAAACACCAAAATACGCATGTTATTCTTCAACAACTCATGATAGTAGCAACTTTATCACACTTGATAAATGACATACCTGTGGTATCGTTATTTATTATGTGCGATAAATACCACCTATACTGGCAATCGGGGCCAAAGTAGGCAGTTCTGGGTTTTAAACATTACATAAAAAAGTACAGGTACATTCCCACAGATACACAAACCTGATCCTCCGAAGTGATTGCACTGTAGAAGGGGTGTCCTTTCACTCTCTCGAAGACCTGCTTTATGAAATCGTACTGCGAGTACCCCCCGTTTGCTGTGACAGCTATCATGAAGACAGACTCATAGGCCCGGGAGTTATTGATTCCACTGCGCAATGTGTCTTTCCAAAAAGTGTCCTATGAAAGGAAATCATTTCCAAGCAATTAACAATGGTATATTTAAATTCAAACATGTAATATATACATTTGCTAGTGTGTACAATTAAAAAAGTCAATCTTTCCCACACAGTATTGCCGAAAACACTCTATCTATCTATCTATCTATCTATCTATCTATCTATCTATCTATCTATCTATCTATCTATCTATCTATCTATCTATCTATCTATCTATCTATCTATCTATCTATCTATCTATCTATCGGTGAGATGTCGATTGCTCCCAGACAGGGGACAAAGGGTTTGGCTGTGGGGAGGTGCCTAGCCCCTTCCTGAGCTTTGCTTCAAAGGATGCTTACCTTATCATTGGCAGATTTAGATCACACCTGGGCTTGCCCCCTCTGTTGTCCTCCCAGTAGGAGAGGAGCTTTCCCAGGGACTCATTTTAGTGATCAGAGGGAAGGGTATGACATCATCAATGCAACTTCTGATAACAAGGTGTTTCATTAAATATATTATTGGATCCTAAAATGCATGAAATTATGTGTAATCATGCGAAATGCAAATCCATGATTTAGTACTATATTTTAGTACAAAATCTTTCTTTGTGTCAATTTTTTATGTGAGGAAACCTTTTGTGCCTAACAATAGTGCAAAAGATAAAAGCACCATGAACTATGGGCTTTCTATTGTTCCCATGCACTAGCAGTAAAGTTCCATGAAAAACTCTTTTGCAGTAAATTTTAACGGCACATGGCACACAATTATATAACGTGACTTAATGGCATAATTTCAGGAATCTTGCATAGTAAGCAGAACTTGAAATGCCCAAATTTAGGCGAAATATGTTGGCATAAATTTAATCATGGCCCAGATCTAATGTTAATACATTGTTGCAACATTTAGGACAACATTGTTGTTTTGCTAAAATCGATATGTGTTTGTTTACACCACTGCTGTGAAGTTATTATGGCATATAATTACACCGTAGAATATTAAAATGGATGAAAAGAAAGTAATAACAAAGCTTCAATGGCCTACACCTACCTCATTTGAGGAAGTTGGGAGGTTTTGGGTTTTGCCAATTTTTATGGGAAGTGTATTTGTCAATTGTTTAATATTGTAAGTTGCATCACTAGGTTACAACGGACAGAAGTAACTTTTGTTTAGTGAACAGAAGCACTTCAGGTATTGTTTTTTAAAAGAATGTTTTTTCTAGTGACTGAACTAATGAAGAATGTCTTTATATTGTTGAAACATTTGCTTCTTGCCAAACGATGGGGGGGATATTTTATCTCTGAGAACTCCAAATACTGGCCAGGTTTAGCCAGTCACTTACTTTTCTAAGAATTTTAACAAGCAGAGCCAAATGATAATCTCACTGGACAGGAATGTTTGGCTATTGAGGGATCTTTTGACAAATTGAGACACTATTTGTAAAGAGACAAAATCACTATCAAAGTGCAAACAGATCACATTCATTTCCAATTCTTGGAATCTGCTCACGCAGTTACCCTTTGGGAACTCTGACAGGCTTTGTTTTTCTCTGATCAGGATTTTGTGATAAATTATAGACCAGATTCTAATAATAGCTGATGTCTTATCATAGCAAAATCACTCAGAAAGTGAAAATCAAATGATTGAAGAACCACTATTTATTTTATCTCTGAAGAGTTGTGTTATTAATCCTTTGCTTTAATCAATGTAGATTCATTTTGACCAAGGTACATACAGGAAGTCAATTCATATATAAAGAGGTTTGGTTAAAAGAACAAGAAAAGAGATGTCATGAAAATGACAGATTGCTGTATTATGAAAAATATGTGTATTTACTTTCAATTCATTTACTGGCAACACACTATGAATTGGCTTCAGGATTATAAGTGTTTGGTCATCCAGGAGTTGCTAAGTCTCTGTCAATTCTAAACACATTTTTCATGACCAATTTTATATGGGGATGTTAAAATCTATGAAGAGAGATTTTAAACTTGTGCTGAAATCAAGAGACCATGTAGTAAACCAATGGAATTGTTAAGGCCTTTACCTAGTTCACATAGATCTTAACATACAGTGGCAATGGATTTTATTGTTGATTTGTGATGGTCATACAGTAACTTTAGTGGCTGAAGAACATTTGACGAATATGGGTTGATCTAAAAATCTGCGCGGTTTGTGCACATCTAAAGAATTAGCACAGATTTGACATAATATGTTGTTCATTCACATGTTTTTTCACAGGTTTTGATTACTGATAGATTATCCCAGTTCATTGCTATATACTGGTTTGCATGTGAAAGTAGTTAGACATGGAAGTTCATCTGTCTACCAGTTATCATCCTCGAACAAATGAACAGACTGAGGGGCATATTCACAATAAGCTATCGCCGAATTAACGGCACCTTATTGCAGCCAAAGTCATGATAAATGTACCTCCCCATTCACAAGCTGGTGTTAAGAGCCCACAGCACCAGTTTACCCAAGATAGCAGCCGCAAAAAACATCGCCACAGAGGACCCTCACAAATATTGCTAATGAGATGCAGAGTAGGTGTTCCCGTGCAAAAAGCCTCGCCAACACCATACCTCAATATTTTCAACGACCAGCCAGATCGGCGATATAAGCACAAAACACGCGATAAGGTGCGTTAGCAGCAGGAAATTAACACTTGCTTTGACCTGGTGTAAATTCGAACCACAGCCTGCACCTCAAAAGGGAGCACAGCCCAGAGCCACACCTGAAGACAAACAGATGCCATGGAGTAACTGAACATGCAGCACGGGCACCCAAGAGGGCCACAACACCCACCGACACCACACCAAGGACCACCCCACCCTGGCAGACCCGACCAAAGACATGCCACATCAGCTACACCTAAACATGTACAAAATAATCCTCCTGATGTCGCACAATCACAACTGGTGACATGCATGTGTCGCCACAGAAATGAGCTTTACACATTCACATTCGAAGCAACCAATGGAACTTTATTGAAATTAACACTGAAATGAAATGAAGACACATGGCGGCTCCCCTCAGGACAATCCGTAGGTCACAGCCTGCAAAACAAAAAATATTATAAGAAGGTGTGTCCTGCGCACATCAAAGGACAGAGAGAGAGTGAAGGAGAGAGAGAGAGAAGAAGAAGAGAGGGGGAGAGAGAGAGAGAGAGAGAGAGAGAGAGAGAGAGAGAGAGAGAGAGGAAGAAGAAGAGGGACAGAGAGAAGAGATGGGGAGAGAGAGAGAAGAACAGAGGGGGAGTGAGAGAGAGCGAGAGAGAAGAGAGGGGGAGAGAGAGATTAGAAGAGAGGGGGAGAGAGAGAGAGAAGAGAGGGGGAGAGAGAGAGAGTGCTGGCCCTGCGCACCCAGGCCACACTGCTCACCTGCTGCCACCGGTGTGTCTCCCACCACTTGCCGGTATGTATAGCAGTACACCAGGTCACACATCAGAGTCAGAGCAGTCATCTGAAACAAAGTCCAGATTACTGACTGGCACAGTACACACACTTGCACAAGACAACATCACCTGCCCGCCCATACACATCCAGGCAGAGGAACCCCATCCCCTTCCGCCGCCCATCGGAGCATGCCCGCTCATGCACACCCAGGCCTCACTGTTCACCTTCCGCCACCGGCGTGTAGACAGTAGGTCCCACCACGTGGCGCTGCAAGCCACAAGCCTGGGTCCCACGGACATGGCAACCTCCACACCATGCAGCCACGCCGCACAGAACACTAGGTCCCACGTCTGGTGTTGGGTCTTGATTACTCCATGGCATAGGACATACCAGGGCACCCGGCACCATCTCAGGCTGCACACCTGCTCAGCGGTTTAAGGTGCCAATGACTCAGTGCACTCAAAGTCACCGTCCCTTGGCGGGGTGTCAGTGCCGGCCACAATGCACCATGTGCCGCAAACCCTGGTCAACCCCAGTCAGCATCCGTGGCGAGGTGCCTCTGCCGGCCACAATACACGGTGTGCCACAAACCCTGTTCAACCCCAGTCAGCGCCATGTGGTGGTAGCCCATGAAGGCCCCAAGGCCTCGGGTCCGTCATACAGTCACCACCGGCAGAGGGGTATGTGACATCATCGGCCCCTTATATTCACGGGGTCACATGGACTATGACGCCTGTGCCGGATGGGTGTGGTGTGCGTGCAAACCTGCCCTCAGGGAGTGGCTGTTACATGCTGACAACTAGAGCAGTGCCCTGGACACCACCACCGAGTACACCTGTGATGGGTAGCAATGAGTCTCCCCCCTCGGACTTTAGCGGAGTGGTCTGGCTACTAGCCGGAACAGCGACGGGCTTGCAGAAATGACTGGTGAGCCCTGGGCGTGGTTCAGTCCATGTCCGGACAAGGAAGTGGCTGAGGCATATGTCCCTGTTGTGGTGTCCACGGGACCCATTACACAAATTGCTATGTAGCACCCTCTGACTGGCATCCCACAGGATGAGCATCATTGACGCAAGGGAAATCACTGTCCCTACTTTCATACACACATCCATACATGAATGATGAGAGACAGGGCGCAGCAGTGTGTCACTGGGTGTTGATTGCACATCCAGTGCAGTTCTGCAGCTGGAGCGGTACAGGGCAATGCCGAGCACTACACAATATGGGCCCGTGGAGGGCCAGACAGAGTCCAGGATGACAAGTACTGCGGAAGAGGAAGAGTACAGTCTGCAGTCTGGTCGCCGTGTCATTGGTCATCAAACAGAATTTGGCAGTCCATGTCGTTGTCCAAGGTGAGTGCATCTGAGTGAATCGGGGGTCAGTGGATGGTCATGAGGCCATGTGCGGGACCAAGCAGAAACAAGCCAGGTGGCCGAAATGAATGCTATTGAGTCCTTCTGATCACAGGCCTATCGACGTTCTAGGCCCCGGATGGGTGCTATGCCCCAACTGTGGGTGTTGCTTTACCGGCTGAGGCACTGTGTGCCACTGACACATTAGGGGCCGGAGGAGTATTGTCAGCCACACTGTGTCCCACTGACACATCAGAGTGGATAGGCCTGCTGCACTGGGAGGCGCTCACACACCAGGGGGCGGAGATTTGGATGGTGTGGGGGCAGCAGCAGTCATCATCGCCACGCCTTGTGGCAGCAATGCCATGATGAGGATCTGCAGGGCATGGTTGATCCCAGCTACATTCCACTGATGTGTAGCGGTGGCTGCCATCCTCTCTGCCTCCATCCGCACCATGTCCTCCATAAGCCTCTGCATGTGTGCCAGCTCATGGCTGGTATTGCTGGAGCCACTCTGACTCCAGCGATGTCTGTCAGGGCTCGTTGAAGACCATGGAGCGGGCCTACACACCCAAGGATGGCATCAAGTTTGGTTGCCATGATGCCGAAGCCCACCCGCACCTGCTCTGCCGTCTCCCTCTGGCACTCCAGCACGTGGCATTGGAAGGCCATGTGTTGTTCCTGGGGGTTTGGGGGGAATGCCGGGGCTGTGGGTGCCTCCTGATGGGTGTTTTGGGTAGTGGGCGGGCTCTCCTCGATGTATCTTGGCTACCCTGATCCTGGAGGTGAGTGATAGATGAGGTCAATGATGTCTTGGATGATTTGGGTGTCGATGCTGGTGTTGTCCTCCTCGTCATCAGTGAAGAGTGGCTGGGACTGCTCTGCAGGAAGTATGGACGGTGCCCCTGTGATATGAAGGGGAGATGTTGTATTACAATGTGTCCACATGTATGTAGCAGCATGGTACATGTTGACATTCAGACAGCATGGCATTGTACATTGTGACAGTCTGTAGATCTGGGCGAGTACCCAGAGTCATTATGGGTGTGCACTGTGCTCTGCTTGATTGTGCATGTGTGCCATTGTGCCAATCTACACCTGTCCCCCCAGTACCTGGTGGTCACTCACCCTGTTGCGGTTGTGTTGTGTCCTGTCGAGCAGTGTCCGATCCCCCGACTCCGGCAACAGTCGCAACACTGATGACTGTCGACACCAGCTCCTCCATGTCATTCAGCTTGTGCTGTGGCGCTCGGTCCCCACCTCCAATCTGCGTTGCTGCCTTCTGGTTGACGGAGAGTTTCTCCTTGGTCATCGCTTTTTGACCTCGTCCATTGTCCTCTTGTGCTCTCCGACGGCATTCACATTGTCCACGATGATCCGCCGTATTCCATTTTTGGTGGCCAATGACATGTTGGAGGTGACGAACAGTTGTTGATGGTGTTCCATCACCTCCATGACTATGATCCTGTTTGACTGCGGCCTGAACTTCTTCTTCCTCTTCTTCTTGTCCTTGTCCTTGCCCTTCCCTGTCCCTGAGGTCCCTGGCTGGTCGTCCGGGGGGCTTGTGGGGTTGCGCGCGTCCTCTGCGCCTGCTCCGGTTGCCTGCTCCGGTTGCCTCCATGGTGCTTGGGTGTTGGTCAGTTTGTGTTTGGGTGTTTTTTCTACTTTTATGGTGATTTTTCCCACCTGCCAGGTGTGTGTTGCAGGCCTGGCACTGCTTATCGCTGATTTCCACATCGCGCTTTGGCCCATCGCAGGTTTTTTGGTGTTGTGGTTTGTGTTTTTGTCTCCATCGAGGTGGTTGTATCGCGGACATTGTCTGCAGTTTTGGCAGACTATCGCATGGTTACCGCCACGTTGTGAATTCCATGTTGTGAATTCCACGTTGTCACAGAGTTATTTTCCCACGATAGGCTGCGATGTTGAAAGTTGCGTTACGCTACTCTTGCAGTAGTTATCACACGTGCTTGTGAATATACCCCCCGAGTGTTCTAAACGGTATTTCAGGTATCAAGACTTAGCACAAAAGGAAAGGAAGGTATTTTGGTAGGCAGAGTTAATATACAATAAGACCGAGCATTCCCCATTGGGATGTCACCTTTCATTTGTATGTATTGTCATATATTTCTTTTGGATCAGGAATTGTCAACATGAGTTCCCTCTGTGCAAGAAATATTAACTGAGTTAATTGATGTTCAGAAATCTGCAAAAGATACCATGAAAAATGCTAAATATGCTTATTAACTTCATGCTGATCATAAAAGAAGGTGTTCCCCTAAGCATGTGGTACGTGAGAAAGTGTGGTTGTTTTCAAAGAATAGGTACTTCAAAAATATTTCTAAATTGCAACTTAAATTTGTGGGTTCATTTGCGATAGAAAAGAAGATACATCTAGTTACTGTAAGATGGTGGTTCTTTATGTATGACTTTCCTCATGGTTCACTGATCCTTTTGTTGATTGTTGCTGTAACCAGGACCTAGCCACGTGAATTTTTAATTTCACGTCCTAAGACCTATTGCTTTCTGAATAATTGTTCTATGGTTATTTTGGATTACAGTGAAATGTTTTTCTTCTGCTTTTTCTACTATCTATGTTAGATACCACACTTTTCATGGTTGCTAAAACCCTCTCATTCCAGGTAAGATTCTCTGTAAATGTTCTCATAAATGTATGCTTTTCTTTCAGCTGCACAGCCCACCCATTAAATTCAACATCAAACTCTTCGGAATTTGTGGCTCATTTCACTTTAAAATCTTCAAATCAAACAATGTGTTACTGGGAAATGTCAACATTTGGTGTGATCAGGGAAACAGGTCAGAAAACAAGAGTCTAATTGAACCCACTGAACCTTTTGTTATTGGCCAATTCGTATCCTCTCCCACTCATACAGTAGACTACACTATTGCTTTCATCTTTGAATTTTTTTTAGCCTCCTCCACTATATCTAAACCTGCCCTCTTGTGAGGACTTTTGGCTATATCAAATACCGGACAGTGAGGCTAATCCCGTTTTCTTCCCATGAAGCTTTGATCACTGCATGTAAAGACTTCAGGAAAGTGAAGTAAACCTTGTTATTAGATGAAAAGGGTATGAGGCTGTAGTATGAGTTGTGTGCATGTGTGTTTGAGAGAGAGATACAGAGAGGTGGAGGAAGAGAGAGAGAGAAAACACGTGCTCCAGCAGGTTAGATAGTAGAAGATCTGGACTGACTTCTTTGGTTTACAGGATAGCACAGCGGGACAGATCAAAAGGGAGAAGCAAAACGTATCTGTCAGCTTATAAGACCACATACCTCCTAGCTTGCAGCATGAGTACCATGCTGAAAGAAGCCCAAGGGTAATTTTCATGAACACAGCAGAGACACAGACCACGCTACACACCATTGCCTCAATGACTCATCCGGCAATGGAACAAACATTACCATAAAATACAATGACAGTTAAAAATAAGAGACAATAACAAACAACTTCACCATCCTTGAGAAAGCATGCCGATTTCATACAGATAATAATGGATGTCATACAACACAAATAATACATGAGTACGAAAAATCTACTTCCTGTGGAATAATAGCTATTGTAGGTATGATGCATATAAAAGAACCTAGACATAAACACAAAGGGGCAGATTTACAAGCCCCCTGCGCCACCACCAGTACGTCACTTTTCGTGACGTGCTGGTGGCACAGGGGCTCCTCCATATTTACAAGGAGAGGAAAAGCCACCCTGCGTGACTTTTCCTCTACTTGTAAATACGGCCCCTTCACACGCAGCAGTTTGCGTTGAAGGGGCTTTCCATGGGTGTTGCTGTGGGTGTTCCCACGCAACACCCATGGAACAAGACACATCTCCAGATTTACGAGAAATCGTGAATCTAGAGATACGTCTGAATGCTACGCCACCCTAGAGGTGGCTTAGGGAGGCGCAACAAGAAGAAATGTTTTCATTTCCCCTCGTTTTTTCCTCTTTCAGTGCTTGCTGCATTCTACAGAACACATTGAAAGAGGAAAAAGCCTTTAGTGATTGTTTTGTGCAGGAAGGTGCCCCTTCCCGCATAAAAACAATTTCCCCGTGACACAGGTATCCTTGCACCATGGTGAAAGGGTGCCTGTGCCGGCGCTTGGCAGCTGTTTGTGCGCCAGTGCAGTGGAGAGCACAGGAATGCGACATATTCTTGTAAATATATTGCATTCCTGAGGGAGGAGCCACGCGCGCGTCCAAGATGGCTGCGTAGGTGCACAGCTCCGCCGGACCCGAACCCCATCCTAATATCCTGGACAGTATCCTGCTGCGCTTACACTGCCATTGCTCAGCTGAGGATTAACGGTGCCCGTGGACGTAACTCCGGTCCCGCTGCGAGGTCGGGGGCCGGAGCTGTATGCTGCACCAGTTCAGGCCTGCTGGTCCGGCGGAGCCGGGGGCTCGAGTGTGGAGAGTGGCCGGCTTCTAATTGAACAACACCCGGGACCGGAGGTCGCCGGTTGGGCCTGGGTGTTATTAAAATCCTGCCTGCGCTGGTGAGTAGGACTCGCGTCGTGAGGGCCGAACATCGCGGGGGCACCCCTCCCCTAGTCTGGAGCATCGGCGTGCAGCCCGGGGGGCGCCTTGGCAGCGAGAGACTGCAGGGACAAGACCCCGGTTGTTGGCGAGATTTGCGGTGAGGACGGCCCGGCTGGGGTGGTGAAGTGATCCCCTGAAACCCCCCCCCCCACACGCCCCCTGGGACCTGTTGTGAGAATCTCTATCAGGCTTTTGACGAGTGATAGGGGCGAGGGGCCCGGATCGCCGCCGCTGAGTCAAATTCTGCTGCCAGGGCCTGTTGGGGGCTTGGACTCCCTACTTCGTGGGAGCACAGATCTCTTACCGGCTGCCCCGCCAGGCACCCCAGTGAGAGCTGCAGCGCTGGATCCACGGGCTGCTGCGGGTGGCGACGAGGCCCCTCGGGGGCGGGATATCAACTTAATCCTCTACTCTCCGAGACGTGTGTGAATGGTGGCGCACCTCCAGGGGTAGTCTGGCACTTTGGACATTTTGCTACGGTTGAAAGACGCTGAAAGGGGTCCCAATTGGCGGTCCGGAACTGCCCATTGACCTGCACCGACCTCCATTGAGTGGTTTAGAAGCCCTCTTGGCATGCGTCTCCGCTCCGTTCGTTGGGACAGGTGCCCGGCGGGCGACTACTTGGGGTCTACTAGATCTGAGTCAACCCTGTCCCGACTCGGCTACCTACCGTTGGTCTCTGGTTTTCGCCTGGTCATTGGTCCTGGTGTTGTTTGCTGGTGGGCTCCTGTGTTGGGACTTTGGCTGGATGTGTGCGCGACCTCTTCACCCAGTATCGCTCGGTGTTGCCTAGTGTGCTATTACCACGCCCGTCGTAGCAGTGGGCCTTGGGGGGCCCGAGCGGAGTTTCATAGATGGCGACCAAACCCGAAGTTGAGAAGCAGCAATCCAGGTCTACTAAGGGGTCCCGCTACGTCCAGACCAACAAACTTGACCACTACACATTACCTAGAGGGTCGCCGCCAAACAGAGGAGAGTACAAGAAACTGGTAGGGAGTTTGCCGGTCCTCCGTCGGAGCCCACATTGCTAGACGTGATGGCAGCCATCAATGGTGTTAAAACATCCCTAGGACAAAAGATGGAGTCGCTCGACCACAAGCTCGATACTGTAACTATCGAGGTCAACCTTATCCGAGCCGATTCTCACCAAAATCAGTGAAAAAGTAAAGTCATTAGACATTAAAACCGCTAGCCTGATGGACGATGTCTCGCTGCTACAACAGGAGGTAAGAGATCTCAGGGCCTCCAGTGACCTCATGAGCTGAAAGCTGGACGACTTCGAGGGGAGGGCTAGGAGAAACAACGTTCGCATCACTGGTGTCCCGGAGAAAGCCGAAGGCCCGGCCCGGACCTTTTTTACGATCGAGCGGGCACACAGGGTCCCGGAGGGAGACCGAAACCTGGAGCCCCCCTCGTCCGATGATCGCAAGGGTGCTTAACTTCAGGGACAGGGACGCTATCCTGCAGGCCTCCAGATCGGGGGGCCCCCTGAAATATGAGAATACCACACTTGCATTCTTTCTGGATTTCACTCAGGCGATCCAGAAACAGCGCCAGGGTTTCCTTGGAGTTAAGAAGCGATGGGAAAGACGTCTGAAATATGCCATGATGTTCCCGGCCTGGCTGAGGATCGAGATTGAGGGGAAGGCCTGGTTCTTCGATAATCCAGACGTGGCCTCGGACTGGTTGGAGAGACATCCCCGGATGGGGCCCGAAGGACAGGATGGCTATGGTGGGGGGGCTTGCGGGAGCAGGAATAAAGTACGACACGCTTGTTCAAGACGTTGGGAACTGTCAGGTGGTGAGCTTCCCGCATGTGCTTCCTTCCGCTCTGATCCTTGAGAAAGTGAGCTGAATTAGGCACAGAGTGTGATATCCTTGGGGTGCGGGGTGGGAATACGGGGTCCTGACTTCCTCCTCAGTTCTACTTTTAGATAGTTGGTTAGTTAGAGCATGGGGCGACAGGCACACTGCACGTTGGGGTTAGGCGGAAGCCGTGAGCAGGGGTGCAGGGTGAGGGGTGGGGGTTTGAGAAAGTTGTTTGATGGTTGTTTTATTCCTTTTTTCCTTTCTTTTGCATCAGGAGACAGAGCTTTGATTGTATTGCATCCATGCCCCATCAATGCCTTGTGTTAGAAAGGGATCGGGTATTTCTGTGCTTAGCTGGAATGTGAACGGCTTGGGTGACAAACTCAAATGAGGAATGGTGAACCAGATGATTAGGTGTTACTCCCCAGACGTTGTACTAATTCAGGAGACTCATCTTATTGGTAGCCGATGTATGGCCCTGCATAGGGGGGGGAGGGTTATAAGCTGGTCGCGCATTCTGGGTTCACCGCGGGATCCAGGGGAGTGGACATTTTGGTGAAGAACTCCTTCCCCCTTAGTATTCAGTCCACATGGACTGATCAGCGAGGCCGCTATATTGGCATTTCGGAGCAGTGGGAGGGGGCTGCAATCACCTTCATGTCTGTTTATGTTCCACCCGGTCTTCAGGCAGACACCTTTCGTGGCCTGGGTACGATTTTTCTTACCTTGCCACTAGGTCTTCTAGTGATGGGGGTACTTCAACGCAGTGGTGGATGGGGAGCGTGATAGACACCCCGCCCGAGTGTTGAGGCCGGCGCATAGATGGCTTTCTGCTTTCTGGAGATGATGGGTCTTGTGTACGGGTGGAGGATAAATAATCTGAGTGGTGTGCACTACACACGTGTCCGCGGCGCACCATAGTCTGTCTAGAATAGATTATATACTACTGCCGGTGGCACAGGCCATCACGATACACGAGGCGCGACACCTGGGCAGAGGAATTTCCAATCACTCCCCAATTTGGCTCAGGTGGAGACCGCAGTACAAAAGGGGGTGGTAATGGACGGAGCATCTGAACCAATCAAACTCACACCCAGTCAAAAGATCTGGGTTAAATCCATCACCGTTCTTTAGCCCACTCTGCCACCCCAGTTCAGACATGGCTATATGCAAATCAGTCTGACCCTGTGCCTCATGGGAACAGTCCAGCCCGAACTGCCAAGCCATGCCTTCCCTGGACCGGAAACAAGCTTCCGAGGACCGGTTTCTGGCATTACAGCGTCTTCAGCCCGGCTTGCTTGAATCCAGTGGCAAAGTGAGCAAGGGACTCACGTCTGAGCATACCCTGCCACACTTAGGCGTAGGTGGAGACCGGCCTTGCTGATATAGGAAGAATAGCCCCAATAAATGCGTGGCATCTGAAGGATCCGTCCACTAAAAGGGAGGTCTCCAAGATTACAAGCATATATTTCCAGGAGAATACTGGTACGGTAGACTCGGCGTAGACTTTGTGGGAGGCGTTTAAAACAGTTATTCGTGGGGAGGTGGTGTCCCTGATTGCCAGGAAAAAGAAGAAAAGAAACGCAGACCTAGATAGGATAGAAGCTGAGGTGATGTGGTTAGAGGCGGAAGTGGCACTAACAGCGGCCCCAGAAGATATGCATCACTTAAAGTTGTGTCAGGATAAATCTAAAAGTCTCGCTGGAAGCAGGGCCAGGGGCCAAAATGAGGAGACACAGAGTAGGATTTATGAGCACGGCGACAAAGCTGGCAAATTGATAGCCTGGCTCGAGAGAGGGGACTTGTGCCGGAGTTGCAGGGGGGAAACTCCAGTATGATTAGGGACCCACGGGCCGTGGCGGACAAATTCTCGGCTTATTATGGGAAGGTGTACACCACCACAGGGATTTACTTGGAGGCAGACAATTCGGAGATGATCAGGGACATCCAGATGCCCGTACTGTCAGATGACAATCGGGAATACCTAGACTCCCCACTTCCTGATGACGAGGTGGCACAGGCCATCAGAGGAGTTCACTCCGGGAAGGCTACGGGTCCCAATGGAATCCCTATAGAGCTCTACAAATTAACTGCTAATAAATTGGCCCCCTTTGTTCGGCCCATTTTTGAGGAGAGTAAGGAGAAGGGTCAGCTCCCATATGACCAGCGGGTGGCCAATATTGTGGTCATCCACAAGGCGGGTAAACCTAAGACACTTTGCTCATCCTATAGGCCAATTTCGTTACTAAACGCCGAGCCTAAAGTACTGGCGAAATTGCTCGCTACCCGACTTGTCAAGGTTATTACCACCCTGGTACACCCGGACCAGTCCGGCTTTATGCCACACCGAAACACCGCTCTTAACTTGCGCAGGCTGCACGGAGTGTTGGGCAGGTCCCCATTGATACAAGAACCAGCTGTGCTTGTGTCCCTTGATGCCACTATGGCTTTTGATAGGGTCGATAGGGTCGAGTGGCCTTACTTGTTTGCAGTTTTGGGGAAGATGGGCTTTGGACAGGAGTTCATGGGTTGGGTGCGGCTTTTGTATGCTGACCCCCTCGCCAGAGTAGTGGTAAATAATCATAGGTCTGCTGACTTTCCCCTTGGCAGAAATACGAGGAAGGGGTGCCCCCTGTCTCCGCTCATGTTCGCCTTGGCGTTGGAGCCACTGACGGCATGGGTCAGATGGGACCGTTCGATCCAAGGCTTCAGATGGACATTGGATTGGGAGGATAAGATGTCATTAGATGCCGACGACATCCTGCTTTATCTCACCAACCCAAGGAGTTCCCTGATATGTTTCCTGGATGTGCTTGCCATATTCGGGAGGTATTCGGGATTTGCTATCAATTGGTCAAAGTCAGTGCTCTTTGTCCTTAGAGGACCCGCCAGTGATCCCGAAGGCCTGCCCGATACAAATTGAACCGATAGGGTTTCGTTACCTGGGTGTCTATATCACACTTGACCCTAAATTAAGATACACTAACAATCTAGGCCCCCCTATGACCCGCTTTAACCCCTTCGACGCTCATGACGAGCTCAGCTCGTCATGAGGTACACCTCTCGTACGCTCATGACGAGCTGAGCTCGTCATGAACCGCGGGTTTTTTAAAACTTCAGCGCACAGTGGGAAAATGCACCGCACCGATGGTGTTAAAGAAGATGTGGCACGTTGGCGAACGCTCCTACTTTCCCTCCTGGGCAGAGCTGTACTCTTCAAGATGATGGCTCTCCACTGTTTTCTGTATGCTCTCCATAACACCATGGACCCTGTTCCGTCTTCCTATTTCCGGGAAATAGAAGCCCTTGAGAGGCAACTTCTCTTGGATGGCCGACCCCGTATAGCCTTCTCCAAGCTCACCCGCCCCTGGTATGATGGGGGGATAGGGTTGCCGGACCTGCGGAAATATTACTGGGCAGCTCAGTTGGCAGCGGTGAATCACATTATATATGGGGCCCCTTTGGACCCCGGGTATGCTATGGACCGACTGCAAGTACCTGGGGGAGATCTCATGAGGGCATTATATTCCAGGCCGGGCCGGTTTTCCGTCACGGGTCCCACGGGACACGCTGTGCAGGTTTGACACGCTGCAAATAGACATCTTAATTGGGAGGGAAAACTGACACTCGCTTCCTTGCTACTGAACTCGGAGAGACTTGGCAGCCTATGGAAGTCCAAGGGGTTTGACAAGTGGGAACTCATCGGGATCACACAGATCAAAGACGTGTGGGGGAAAGATACGATTCATACATTTGAGTCCCTTAAACAGCAATATCACCTCCACGATAGAGAGCACTTCCGCTATCTTCAGGTTAGGCACGTACTGCTCTCGCTCGTCCCCGTGGGCACGTCACTCCCTGGCGCCTCCCCCCTTGAAGACCGTGTGTTGGATGGTCACCTCCCAGACAAGACCATCTCTCTGATATATAAGAAACTCATTAACAATACGGAGGACCCATTGACCCTACTCAGGTCGCAGTGGAGTGCAGACGGGTTGGAGATAGACGACGAGGATTGGCGGGAGGCGGTCTCCTCCCCACGTGTGGTGGCCATACAGATGAGGCTCAGGTTAGTGCCGATCAAGATCCTACACAGGTCTTATATTACAGGGCCTCGTTTGGTTCGAATGCGTATGTCAGAAAGTGGGGAATGTCGTAGGGGATGTGGAGAACTTGGAACTTTCATACACATCTTGTGGCATTGCAGCGAGGTGCAGAACTATTGGGTAGAAATCCACGTTAGACTGCGGGCTGTCCTCGGGGTGGGGTTGCGACCAGAGGCCCGTAGGTGTATTTTGAATGTGTGGAAACCAACGGATCTGTGTGTATATAAGAGGCAGTGGGTGACATTGGCTTGTATGGTTGCCAAGCGCAACATCGCTCAACTTCATTCCACTCAGTCCGGCTTCCGCCCCAATTTAAGCACCGAGACGGCGCTCTTGGAGGTGTCTGAAGCCATTAAGGAGGTACTGGATTCAGGTGGCAAAGCTATGCTTGTCATGCTTGATCTGTCGGCGGCCTTTGACACCGTCCCCCACGAGGGTCTCCTCGTCAGACTTCATGAGATCGGTCTGAGGGGGACGGTGCTCAGCTGGTTTAGATCATTCTTAGCTGGCCGTCGACAAACGGTCTGGGCCTCTCCTAGCTCCGCCGTGATGCCGCCTTTGGGAGTCGGAGTCCCGCAGGGCTCTGTGTTGAGTCCGACTCTCTTTAACATCTTTATGACTCCCTTGGCGGCACTGGTGGAGTCTCGGGGGCCCAGATCGTATCTTATGCCGATGATACCCAGCTCCTCTTTACGTGTGGGAAAGGAGAGGATTTTGACGGAGAGAGTATTCGTGAGTGCCTTGGGGCTGTTTTTAAATGGTTCCAGCTGAACAGCCTCAAATGTAACTCAGATAAGTCGGAGGTACTCTTTTTCGGCTGCACTTCGGATCCTGACTGGCAGGAATGGTGGCCGACTAATATGTTTCCTCCAGCACATTCGTCCCAGCTGGCAAAAAATCTGGGCATTAAGATCGACAATGGTCTGACGATGAGATCTCAGATCCTCGGTCTTACGGGAACATATTTTGGCCTCCTCAAGATGCTCCGGAAGTTTCTTCCTTTGCTCTCAGAAGAGCACAGGAGGATTACGGTGCAGGCCTTAATTGGCTCCAGATTGGACTATTCCAACGTCCTATATCTGGGCCTACCGGAGTATCTTTTACAGCGCCTGCAGGTGGTGCAGAACTCGGCCGCACGGGCCATTTTTGGCCTTCATAGGCGAGCCAGAGCATCCGGCCTCTTGCAGTCGCTTCATTGGCTGCCTATCCGGAAGCGGATAGTCTTCAAGGCGCTGACTCTGGCTCATAAGGCTCTTCATGCCTCGGGCGCGAAATATCTGCAACGGAGGCTTGCCTTTTATCGCCCGGCTCGATCTCTGCAATCCGAATCTTTGTTTCTTGCGGTGGTCCCTCGAGTAAAAAGGGCCCGCATTGGGGGCCGCTCCTTCAGGCTCAAGGCACCGCAGCTTTGAAATGCGTTGCCATTGGCTTTACGCGGCATTTCTAACTTGATGACCTTTAGGAAGGGCCTCAAAACCTGGCTTTTCGCCCTCTAGCATGTTCCTTCCTCTGTTTATTGTTTTTCTTTTATTTTATTGTGTTATGTTTCTCTGCTTACGAGCTGCCAATAAAAGCGCCGGGACACTCCAATGGAGTAGCCGTGCGCTATAGAAATCAAAGTTAACATAACATAACATAACTGTGGGGAGCTAGACAGTCGCCCCGGGTTGGGAAATGGGCAGAAGACATGGATTGGTGCATGTTTAGGGAAAGATCGGTCTATACATCCAGAGGTTGTCCCCAAAAGTGGGGAAAGGTATGGTCTGACTGGAATAGTTACCGAGATGACATCTGTGCACCACCGATCTTTTTAGAGAGGGAAGAAGCGCAGGAATCCCCATGATCCCTCTGATCACTATTTTGTATGTATTGTTTGCAGTATGGATCGGCATAATGGTTCAATATGTATATTGATTCAGTCACCTGATGTTTTTTTTCTTTTGTGGAATTGTTAATAAAAAGAATTAAAAAAAATATATATGTTGCATTCCTGTGCTCTAAAAGTGCCGCAGAGTGGCGCAGCCAAAGGGCTTGCGGTGCCACGCTGCTGCACTTTCTTGTAGATCTGCCCCAAAGTACATAATGATGTGTTTATTTGAGAAATAGCATCCTTTTTTATGTTCCACATTTGAACTAATTGACTTCTGACTAAAGTAAGTTTTAGACTGAACTTTTGAAAGTGCTAGCTGTAATGAGCTCTTTTTGAGCAATTTCTGCACCTCTGTTATCCAAAGAGTGTCTCATAGAAGTGGAAATTATTTCAACATTGTCTATGCGGTGCTGAAATTTCATTTTACATGTATTATGATAGCAATTTGTGTCTCCTGGAGGGGAGTCATCACCTCAACGATGGCAGTTTGGGATACTGCCATTCTAGGTGACCTAGGTAGTCTTTGAGGGTTTAGACAATGAGCTATGATTGGCTTCTCTGCAGTGGGAAATGTGTGGGAACGGGAGGGTATGAAGTCATTTGGCAGCCTGAACACTGAAAGACGATTCTCCAATTATTATGCAGAGAGAATCTTGATTTCATTAAAGACAAACGGAGGCTAACATTATGCATATACTTTTATTTGCTGCCCAACATGCAGCCTTTTAAAGAATGTAAATACATCACAATAAATAGAACATTAATAACATCATAAGGCGACAGTGCACACTCCCATCTTCCTCTTGCGCTACGATGACACAGACGCACAACGTGGCATTCAGGTTACTTCTAAACATTGTTATCTGAGAAAAAAAAAAAAAACACTGTATAGTTAAAGGTATAGGGACAGGTTAAAACTGAATAGATAATGACAGTATTGTACAATACATTACATTTCAGGGAAATATGATATCACTATATTAAAGATAAACAGTATCAAACCCAAGCCTCTCAGGGAGAGGAGGGTGGGATAATGTTAGCCTCCGTTTGTCTTTAATGAAATCAAGATTCTCTCTTCATAATAATTGGAGAATCTTCATTTCATTACAAGACAGGAGGCTACCATTATGCATGTTTAAAGCCAAGTAGAGCTACACTGCTAACATGCTCTATTGGTCTCAAATAGAACTTTGAAAAAGTACCAGCATTAGACCAATCTGCTGCTTTAAGTATTTCAGGCAGGGTTCCCTCAGCCCAAAATACTTTACTAGACTTTTCTCCCCTAGAAGTGTGAGCTCCAAATCTAGAGAGATCTATGCCGGGCTCATGCATAATCCTACAGATCCATCTGGCTGAGGTCGCTGAAGAAACAGGTCTAAAAGGACTAACATAAGATAGGAGAAGTTGATCAGAGCCAACAGGTACCACGGTTGAAATGGTATTTTCGTAACACTTCCTGCAATTCACAACACACAGTTTTTCACACTCATGAAAAAAGGGATAGCAGATAGACTCTGACGTTTTAGTTCTTTTCCAAATATCAAAGTGAAGACCTTCCGAGGAGTAGAACCTATTAGAAATTTCCAAAGCTCTAATGTCTGAGACCCTTCTAAAAGAAATCAGGCACAAAAGAGTTTCCAGTTTCATGGAGATCCTTTTAAGGGAGAAAAAATCATTGACAGGCCAGGAAAGGAAGAGATTAAAGATAAGGTTAACGTCCCAAAGGGATTTGTAACAAGTCTTAGGAGGTCTCCTTAACCTAATACCTTTCATAACCCTTTTGATTAAAGGGTTGCTACCAATAGCAAGGTTATTAATTAAGGCATGGCCCAAAGAAATTGCTGATCTGTAGCAGTTTATGGTTCTATAAGAGAGATGGCCAAGATAATTTGCTACCTGTTGTAGAGAGCTCTGTACGGGATCCAAATCCCTTTCCAAGCACCAACAAGACCACTTTCTCCAAACACCCATGTACCTTTTCATGGTTCCAGATGCCCATGAATCTTCCAAAAGACTCTTAGCTTTACCTGAAAGGTCCGGATATCTGCCTGAATTCCTGAAATCCTCCAAACAAGAAGGTTCATCCTCCCTTCTAGAACCAAAGGATGTTCTTCTCCATCCGGACCCTGGAGTAGGCCTAAGGATGATGGGATCAGCCGCGGGAAGTCCACTGCTAACTCAACTACCCCGGGAAACCAAATCTGGGATTTCCAAAAGGGTGTTACAAGAATGATGGAGCGTGACTCTAGCCTCACTTTCCCCAATAATCTCTGAATCATTGAGAAGGGGGGAAAGGCATAACCCTTGATCCCCTCCCAGGATTGGAGCTAAGTATCTACCCCTGACGCATTCGGGTCTGGTCTCCAGCTGAAATATCTTTGACCTTGGTGAGTTAGTCTGCTAGCAAAGAGGTCTATTTGAACTGGGCCCCATAACTTTTGGATCAGAGAGAAAGCCTCGGGATTCAATTTCCAATCGCTGGAATCGTGGAGGAAAAGAGAATTCCAGTCTGCTCTCAGATTCTGAATACCCGGAATGAATTCCGCCCTGAGAGCAATCTTTTGATCCCAACAGAAATACTATATCCGCTTAGCAATATCTGAGAGATTCTTGGATCTCGCGCCCCCAGGTGATTTATATATTAGACAGCCGAAAAATTGTCCAAGCGGATTAAGGTGTTAGAGTTCTTTAAAAACTCTTTGAAGCTGATATGCGCGTTTAGAAATGCTAACATCTCCAGAGAGTTTATGTGAAGGGATTGTTCCTCTAAGGACCACCTCCACCAGGTCTCTAAATTGTTTAGGCAAGCACCCCAACCGCGGTTGCTCGCATCGGATTCTAGGGTAAAATCTGGCACATTTGCGAAAATAGCTTTCCCATTCCATGTTTGAAGGTTTTTCAACCACCAGTGAAGATCTTCTCGAGCGTCCTCGGAGAGGGGATCTGAGTCTTTGCACCATAGACCTTTCCTCAGGCCTAGAACTTTTAGTCTTTGCAGACCCTTGTAATGGAGAGGACCGGGAGAAATAGCCTGAATAGAGGATGACAGGAGACCTAGAAGCCTGGCTGGGTATTTCAGATGGATTGATTCTTTTGATAGGATAAGCGAGACATGTTTCTTTATCTTGGTAACCTTCTTGTGGAGAAGGATAAGATTTGAGAGAATAGTATTTACCTGGAAATCTAGGAATTCCAACTCTTGTGTCGGGACCATGATAGGTTTCTCTATATTTATGATGACATCCAGGTCTCGAAGGAGGACTACAGTCATTTGTAAGTGTTTCTGTATTTCCAATTTGTCTTGAGACATAATGAGGATATGGTCTTGGTAAATTATTAGGCGAACCCCTCTCTGTCTGAGATAACTAACCACTGTCTGCAGGACCTTAGTGAAACACCAAGGTGCTGAGGACCGGCCGAAGGGGAGACATTGGAACTAATAGAGAGTTCCTTTCCAAGTAAAACGAAGGTACTTTCAAAAGTCCTCATGCATGGGTATCGTAAAATAGGCATCTTTCATCTTTAAGGTCAAGTTTTACCAGCCAATCCTTGGCTTGCAAAATGTCCCTCAAAAGATGCATACCCTCCATCTCGAAGTATCTGTATGTTAGAAAGCTGTTCAAATATTTTAGGTTTCTGACGGGCCGGCAAACTTTGTCCTACTTCTACACTAGAAAGATAGTACTTAAACAACCCTTCGAAATCTCTGATAAGGAGATCTTTATAATGGCTCCCTTGTCTAACATTTGGGAAATCTCCAATTCTATCAGTTTTGAACTTTCCTTGTCTAGGGTCATCTCCCTTGGAATCTTTTCTTGGAATGTTTCTTGCCAAAATTCTATCTTGAAACCAATTACAGTTTCTAGAACCCAGGGGTCTTGAGTAATTTATGACCAATTGTGTACAAAATGTTTCAGCCTTCCTGCCACCTTTGAAGGGTAAGAAATCTTTTGGCTTACCTTGGTAGGATTGATTGGTAGAACTTGTTCTACCGCCGCGGGCTCTTGAACCCCTTCCGCTCTGGGGGTAGAAATTTGAGTTGTAGTGATAGCCTCTATTGGATTGAGAGGAGCCTCTTTCATTTTGAGGATAAAATTGGGACTTGTAGGACCCGCGGCTGACAGGATTTCCCCACCTGTTAGCCCTTCCAAAAAGTGTGCGACCTCCAAAGACTCTGCCCTTGTTTGACTGGGCCCTACTGAACGCATTGAAGGTGGACACATACTTGCCACTCATTCCGCAGCAGATTGCGTGTTTCTCTATCCGAGGGCTTCCTTACACACAGAGATATATATTTTCCCACGTGATCTATTGGCCACCATTTGGTGCTGCTGGGGTGGCGTATAGCAGTAGGATTGAACATCTCCCCACCAAGGGGGTCTTTGACAGCAAAGGATGAGGTGGAAGGTTGATCCAAATCCTCATCAAGATCCTCCAGAGTATCCTGAGGATCGAAAATGAACTCATCCATCTCTATGTCCTCATAATCCGTGCTTTCATGATGGATATGTAAGGAATCATCATTAAAGTCATTTGCACCGTAAAGGATACTGCGTTCTATCATGCCGCTACGGGCACCTCTTCTCTCTGTCCCAAGGAATTAGGATTTCTCTTTTGTGCTGCCATGAGCACCAGCATCTATTGTAGCGTGACAGACACTAATCTCCACTGCATGGGTGAATGCCTCATTCATATGTTTTCTTTTTTTAGGTACTTTTCCCCTTTTTTAGGACCTGAGGTAGAGGGGGAGTCCCCATCCGAGAGAGAAAAGTAAATCTCCTCGACAAGGGGCACCCTCTTTCTCTTAGCTAAAGCGGTGTCATCCACTTACTTTACAGAAGATTTAATTTCTCCCTCAATAAACCTTTTCAGGTTATTACCCAGGAGCTCCTTAGGGGGTTGAGGGTTATTAGCCTCATGATCCAACTCTTGACTCAAGATCTCTTGATGTAAAAATATATAGAATTAAGGAATAAGGTGCCCTTTAAAATTCCTACTCACAGTTGCGCAGGTATCAGACTTCAAAACAGCTCCGTCGTTTCTTAGGCATCAGGTTTCCTTACTTTCAATGGTAATGTTAGTAAATAATCAGGGTGCAGCATAAATGAGTGGCCACAAGGTAGCAATCATGATATTTGTTGCTATTTTGCTTAAAAATAGGAGATCAGGAAGAAAGAGGCTCCGGCTCGGCAGGAACGATTACGCGCTCGAAGAGACGTAATCAAGGCAGCCTAATGCCGAGTCGGAAGGGAGCGTTGCGTTACCAAGGGAAAAGGAGGCATAGTGGCACGCTCTCGCGTCTTCCAGTAGGTTGCTAGGAGACGAAAGGGTTAAAGCACGCAAGCGCCGGTCTGTTACAAAAGCTTGTCTCCTTTTTTTTAAATTTTTTATTTAATTGATAAATCAAAGGCAATTTAGCGCTCTGGAGCCCTAGACGGGCATAATGCTTCAAATTAGCTGCAGCGATCACACTGCTCTTGTAAATGCCGTGGAGCGGCAAATAAATGAGAAAAAAATACTTACCTGCTCTTTCCCACGATTGACAAAGCGATCGGAAGGGAAAGTGATTCAAGAGCCATTCCCTGTCATAAATTGGACATGGGAGATTGGCGAGCTGAAATAAAAAGGTTAAACACAAGGATATGAAAAGGCAAGGTAGGACAGAAGTCCTTACTTATACTAGGCAAATACAGCTCACCAAAATAACTTAATACACAATAAGTATCAAGGCATATATAAATACAGTTAAGGAAAGTATGCCACGAATGAGAAATATGTACTTATCTGTGTCAGAGCAGTGAACAAAAGTGGAAGATGGGAGTGTGCACTGTCTCCTTATGATGTTGTTAATGTTCTATTTATTGTGAAGTATTTACATTCTTTAAAGGGCTGCATGTTGGGCAGCAAATAAAAGTATTTGCATAATGGGAGCCTCCGGTCTTGTAATGAAATGTGTCCTTGCTGGCTAAATCTTAGAATTTCTGCTACATGTACAAGTAGGCTGTGGTGTTCTGTATCTATTCTGGAACACTGTGAGCAGTATCCAGATAATGATGCTTGGAACGTAGAATGTAGAGAGTTGCCTAATTAGGCTTGTGTCGCAAGTGAGTTGGCAGTTGAAGGGCGTTGATGGTGGATGGAGTCTCTGTTCTGTGAAGACTTCAATAAATAGTCTTTCAAATTCAACTTGGATTCCTGCCTGCTCTGTCACATGGGAGACCAGGATGTTACATTTGGCGACGATCTGATCTACAACCCCATGTGAACACTATATCAGAGACCAAAACGCATCAAGCACGTACAGCACCTGCTCAGCGGACGTTCAGCTGCCTGAGGAAGCGGTGTGGAACCATAAAGAGGGAGCAGTGCGGAGCAGCCTCGTGAGACTTCTAGCTGTATTTGTTAAGGAGCACCCGATTTGGCGCCTACTTGGCGCAAAGGATTTTGCCATGGTGGTAGGACGTGCTAGCCCATTGTGAGTTTGCCGGTTCTTCCATTGTCGCTCCTGTGGTGCTTTACATGCAAATGCCGGTTAAGTGAGTGCCACGTCCCACTGTGACGAGGTGCGACTTGTGACATTCGTGGAACACACTTGTTGTTGTGGCCATCTTGGATTGGTCTTCTCACAGAGGCAAGCTGGTGTGAGGTGCGCTGATGTGCACAGCCTCTAAGTGAACTATCTGCTGCTGAGCTGGCAGCTTGTGGTGCGGGCAGTGGTGAAGCCATTTGTAGCACGCTGACACGCACAGCACAGAGGAAATGCTGTTTGAAGTGCGCTGACACACACAGCTGCAAAACGAATGATTGGCTGGGTGAGCTGGTAACTGGCAGTGTGGGCAGCAGTGTAATCATTTGTAACATGCTGACACGCACAGCATAGACGGTATTTAGTTACTTCTACCAATTGACGGAATATACTGAACTGATTGTCAACACAAAAGGCAGGTTCTTATGTGCACAGCAAGTTTAATGGGAAGGTTTATAATGTGCTGATGTGCACAGCAACTCGATATTTGTGTTTTTGGGGCACCATTGACTTAAGGTCTGTGTCAGACAGCAGGGTGATATGCACATGTTGCACAAGAGGTGTTTATAGTTTTATCGTTTCTCAGCAGGTGAGCAGTGACATTGTAAATTCATGTTCTTTTAACTTTGAGCACGTAAGGGTGGTGATTCGTTTTAATCTATGGGTTCCTCTAAACTTGGATTACGTTTTCTCCTAGGCTTTCACCATGCAAAATTTGTCTGCATCAGCTTTTTTCTTATCTTCCCCTGGTGAACCAGTTCTGCCCCGGTTAAAGTGGAAAAAAGTGTTTACTCATTATGCTTGTGTGTGTGGGACATCTCTCAGTGATAAGAGAGAAAATCATCTTTGCTGATACATTGTTTAGGATCGGAGGGTCAGGAAGTATTTGAATATCTCCCTGATCTTTCAGATGGTGAGTCTTCCAATCTTAACGAATATTAGATTTGCATAAAAAATTGGATCTGCACTATCTGCCTAAAGTGAATATAGTTCTCGAACAATACCACTTTGGGAGAAGGATGCAAATTGCAGGATGAGTCCGAAGAACAATATATTACTTTTTTGCATAAGTTGGCTTCCACATTCAAGTTTGTAGCATCGCTAGAGGAGAGACTTGGAGATCAGCTAATGTTTTCTTGTATTCTTGATAAGGCGAGAGACACTTTAAGCCAAAAGGATGATCCTTCTTTGCAAGAGGTGCTCACCATTGACGAGAAGGATAAACATTCAAAAGTCTGCATAGAAACCATTCGTAAGAATGTTCCCCTGGAAAGTAGTGATGGTTGAGTAGAGAAAGTATTGCATGACAGGGCGGTGAGAAACAAGATGGTTAAAAATGCTGATAACAAATCGGTTAGTTTGAAGAATTTCCAAGGTAAATGTTTTAGATGTGGAAACTCTAGTTACATAGCAAGCTTCAAAGAATGCCCTGGCCGGAAAGTCACATGCAATGCATGTGGGCGCAATGGTAATTTTTTTAAATGTTGCAGGTCTAATAGGGATCAGAAGAAAGTCATAGAGGTGGATCTCTATGAAGAAATGGTAGAAGAAGTCAACATCTTTCAAGTTAAGAGGTCTACCGGTGAGGGTCCTATGGAAGTGGTCTTGATTAATGATGCACCGGTGAACATGCTGTTTGACTAAGGGGCCAAGATAACATTAATTCCAAAGAATTTCTATGAACAGCAGCTTGTAAAGATGAGACGTTGCAGAAAGTGGTGATGATGATTTCAGGAGGGTGGTGTGAGAAGAAGGACCTTGGACAGGACTTGAGAGGTTATTGCCAAATTAAAGAGAACTAGCTGTGGTTGATGGTATTCTGATGAGGAATAGCAAATTGGTTCCCCCTCAAAATCAGTGGGAACGGTTGTTGAGGAGCGCTCATGCCAGTCATATGGCAATTGTTAAAATGAAGGAGAGCATTAGAGAAGCATATTGGTGGCCTACCATGGATGTCTTTGTCGAGAGAGAAATCAGGAGTTGTGTGGAATGTGCGTGCAGTAATGGAATTTTGAAGTGTAGGAAACAGTCCAATGACCCATGGTCAGACATTGCCACTGATATTTTGGGTCCGCTAAGGTTAAGATCGCAGGATCAGAATGTTTTGGTTTGTATGGGTATGTTCTCATGGTGGCCAGAGATTAAGGTGATGAATTATATTGAGTCTAGTGTGGTAACTGACTTTTTGGAGGATCTCTTTGAGAGGGAGGGTTTTCCGTTCTCCCCCTCTCAGATAATGGTGTGCAATTTACTTCAGGCATTGTTGAGGAGTTTTTGAGTGGCAAGGGAATCAAGCACAAGAGGGCTGCGTTGTACCCTCTGGAAAGTAATGGTGTGGTTGAGAGATTTGTGAAAGTGCTGAAGGAGACGTTGCAACAGGCTTTTGCTACAGGTATGGATTGGGAGGTGGCCATGAGAAAGAAAGTGCGCCAGTACAGATTAACCCTGCATTCTTCTACAGGGATGTCTCACTTTCAATTGTTCAAGAAGAGGGTAGTGAATACCGAGGTGACCCCTTCATGGGTCACTGTTAAAAGATCTTTGGTTGATGATGCTGTTGGTAGCACAGAAAGGTAGAGAGAAAGGAAGAGAGTGATCATGGAAAAGAGGAAGAAATGGTTTGATGAGAGAAGAGCTGTGAAGAATACTGATGTGTCTGTGGGGGATTGGGTGTAGATCAGCTCCTTAAAAGAGTAAAAGAGACTCAAAGTTCAGTGAACCATTTAAAGTTATCAAGATTTTCAAAAATGCAATTAAAACCAGCGACCACAGAGTGTGTGTTAGACTTGGCATCTTTTAGTGTGTTTCCCCTACGTTTTTCCTTTCTGCCCTCCCGGTTTTGACTCTGTTTTTGCTGGCGTAGTGTTTCTGCGCACTTTTCGCACTGCTGATCAGTGGTAAAGTGAAAGTGGTCCTGTGGTAAAGTATGTTATGGATTGGTGTTTCCATGATTGGCTGTTTGGTTTTCTTGTCAGCCCCTAGTAAAGTGCACTGAGTGTGCCAGAGCCTGGGAACCAAATGCTACGCGTGGGTCTGCAGCACGGATTGTGCCACCCATGTGAGTAGCCCCAAAAAGGTACCTCAGACCCGCCATTGCAGAGTCTGTGCGGAGTTTGTAACTGTCATCTCGACTTGGCCCGTGCCCACACTGGCCAGTCCCTAACCTTCCCTTTCTTACATGTCAGGCACCCCTAAGGTAGGCCCAAATTACCACTGTGGACAGGGTGCAGTGTATGTGAAAGGTAGGACATGCCCTGATGTGTGTGGCATGTCCTGATAGTGAATTACAGCCCATTTCGTTTTTCACTATTGCAAGGCTACCTGTTCTCCATAGGACAGAATGGGAAGTTTGTTTATCACATCTTATAAACATAACTGGACCTGGGAACTAGGAGGGAAAATAAAATGTAGTATGCATGAACTCAGAATCTAAAGGTGCATCTTTTAGTGAAGGTGATTTTTACATTCTGTGTTTGAAAATACCACTTTTAGGAAGTAGGTATTTTATTGCTCAGTTATCCCGTGTGCCTCTGCTGGAATGTGGATTGCCTGTCTGGGTTTTGGATGACCGATGACTAGGAAGCAAGTGTGGCTCGCTATAGTCTAGGTAGGTCAGGAAAGGGCTGAATAGACCTGGGCTGCGAGGGGGAAAAGGGAGGAGATTTCCTTGCACCTCAAAGGGCCTGGTCTGCCTCCGACAATGCTGTCTCCACCCCCTGCCGGGAAATCACACCAGAGAAGGCAGAACTGGTTGTGGCTGGGCACAGACACCCTCTGCTTAGAGGATCAAAGGATTTTTGGATACACGCCACAAACGAGCAGCTGCTTGCACCGCGACGTGAGAGCACTGCACGCCGCACGCCTGCACTTTGCACCGCAGCACCCGACGTCTGCCGATGCCAGCGCTCCTGTTCCCGCTCGACCTGCAACACGAGTGACTTCAAGGGCCTCTGCATCTCTAACAGGTACTGTTTGCGGGTCTTCCCGACACTGTAGCTGGTCCGCGACGCCACAACCAGCCGGAACTGTTTGGATTTTTTTGCTCACGTCGCCGTGAAAGCCACGGACGGAGCTATCGACATCAAGGAACTGTTTTTAAAGCGTATTTTGATAACTGTAGATTTTTTAAGTACTGTATTGTGGATTCTTATCATTTTTGGTCATGTATATATAAATATTGGCTATTTTTCTAAACTTTTGTGGTGACCTTTTGTAGTGCTTACACTGTATTACTGTTGGTTAGGTGCAATTGCTTTACACACTGCCTCTAAGATAAGCCTGACTGCTTGTGCCAAGCTACCAAAGGGGTGAGCAGGGGTTATTTTAGAAGTGTAACTCCCTTATCCTGACTAGGAAGAAAGGTCCCTACTTGAACAGAGGGGCATGCCCTTGCCAACTAGAGACCCCGATTTCTAACAGTGTGGAACTTAAATAGAGTGGCCAAATGCAAACCCAATAGTGAGGAAGTGAAAGGAAAAGGTATTGTATAAGATAATGTTGCTAGACCTCATTGGCTGGTAAAAGTTCCACTCTGGTTGCAAGACTATGTTTTTTGAGAACTGCAATGTTTCGCATAGGTTGGGCACCTACTTTATTTCTCGTTGTGTACTTTTATGTTTATGGTGAACTGCAATGTTTCATATAAGGCTTGGCACCAATTTTATTTATTTCTGTTTCTTTTCTCTAAGTTTATGTGCCCTTCGTGTTTTTGTTTAATATTGGAGGGGAGGTGATGCGGTGTTCTGTATGTATTCTGGAACAATGTGAGCAGTATCCAAGTAATGATGCCTGGAATGTAGAATGTAGAGGGTTGCCTAGGGAGGTTTGTCTTACAAGTCAGTTGGCAGTTGAAGGGCGTTGATGGTGGATGAGATCTCTGTTCTGTGAAGACTTCAATAAATACCCTTTCAAATTCAACTTGGATTCCTGCCTGCTCTGCCACATGGCACATGGGAGAACAGGATGTTACATAGGCCATGCCCCAGGAAATATGCAGCTATGTTAAAATAGTCAGAGGCAGGTCTCCATTAGAAAATAGCCTTCTGGTGCACCCAATAAGTTTGTTTATCACATCTTATAAGCATAACTGGACCTGGGAACTAGGTGGGAAAATAAAATGTAGTATGCATGACCTCAGAATCTAAAGGTGCATCTTTTAGTGAAGGTGATTTTTACATTCTGTGTTTGAAAATACCACTTTTAGGAAGTAGGTATTTTCTTGCTCAGTTATCCCGTGTGCCTCTGCTGGAATGTGGATTGCCTGTCTGGGTTTTGGACGACCAATGACTAGGAAGCAAGTGTGGCTCGCGATAGTCTAGGTAGGTCAGGAAAGGGCTGAATAGACCTGGGCTGCGAGGGGGGAAAAGGGAGGAGATTTCCTTGCACTGCAAAGGGCCTGGTCTGCCTCCGACAATGCTGTCTCCACCCCCTGCCGGGAAATCACACCAGAGAAGGCAGAACTGGTTGTGGCTGGGCACAGACACCCTCTGCTTAGAGGATCAAAGGATTTTTGGATACAAATACTGGGGCCCAGACCCCTGAACTTTAGAACTCATGTGGATCAAGGAGACTGCCAAGAAGAAGAGCCGGAGAAGCTGTAAGGAGGAATGACCACTTTGCTGAGTGCTTTGCTGGGCTGACCTACAGTGGCTGCTTCTGTCTTGGGCAGTGAAAGGCCTGGACTGGACTTTCTGCAACCTAATTTGTGAGTCTCTCCAAGGGCCTGAGGTAGAGCCTGCCCGCTGTTCACAAAGTCTCAGGAACAGCAAAGACTTCAAGCTCTTCTGCCCGCAGCACTGGGGATTGTGTGTTTTGGTGCTGCCACGAAGGAAAAGTAACTCGATTACATCTATGGCACCGCAGCTGACTCTGTGTCCTGACGGCACTGCAGAGGGCACCGCCGCACCGCGACCCTGGTCTCACCGACGACGCCTGCTGATGCCGCCATTGAACCGCTGCTCACACCGCGACCTGTGGGCACCACATTCCGCACCGCCTTGCTTCACGCCGAAGCCTGGGCACCGCAGAGAGCACCGTCACAACACCGCACTGCGGCCCTGGTCTCACCGACTATGCCATGCTGATGCTGCCACCAAGCCGTTGCCCGCACCATGACCTGTGGGCACCGCACTCCGCACCTCCCCACTTCACGATGACGCCGTGGCCTCCCTGACGACGACGCTCCATGCCAAAATGGACACCCCTGCTTGCACCGTGGTTCGAGGGCATCGCTCGTAAAGTTACTTTACGCACCGCCCTCAACCCGAACCACAGCCTTGACCTGCCAACGCCGGCACCATCGACTCCCATTCGTCAGCTAACTACAGCGCTTCAGCAACTACGACGCCGCTGCTAGCACCATGACCTGCCAGCATCGTGACGAGCACTGCCTTCACCTCGCACCACGACCCTGGTCTCACCGACGACGCCATCTGACGCCACAACTGAGCCGCTGCTCGCACCACGACGTGAGAGCACTGCACGCCGCACCACTGCACTTTGCACCGCAGCACCCGACGTCTGCCGACGCCAGCGCTCCTGCTCCCATCAGAAAGAAGCTCGACCTGCAACGCGAGTGACTTCAAGGGCCTCGGCATCTCTAACAGGTACTGTTTGCGGGTCTTCCCTACACTGTAGCTGGTCCGCGACGCCACAACCAGCCGGAACTGTTTGGATTTGTTTGCTCACGACGCCGTGAAAGCCATGGACGGAGCTATCGACATCAAGGAACTGTTTTTAAAGCGTATTTTGATAACTGTAGATTTTTTAAGTACTGTATTGTGGATTCCTATCATTTTTGGTCATGTATATATAAATATTGGCTATTTTTCTAAACTTTTGTGGTGTCCTTTTGTAGTACTTACACTGTATTACTGTTGGTTAGGTGCAAATGCTTTACACACTGCCTCTACGATAAGCCTGACTGCTTGTGCCAAGCTACGAAGGGGGTGAGCAGGGGTTATTTTAGAAGTGTAACTCCCTTATCCTGACTAGGAAGAAAGGTCCCTACTTGAACCGAGGGGCAAGCCCTTGCCAACTAGAGACCCCGATTTCTAACAGTGTGGAACTTAAATAGAGTGACCAAATGCAAACCCAATAGTGAGGATGTGAAAGGAAAAGGTATTGTATAAGATAATGTTGCTAGACCTCATTGGCTGGTAAAAGTTCCACTCCGGTTGCAAGACTATGTTTTTTGAGAACTGCAATGTTTCGCATAGGTTGGGCACCTACTTTATTTCTCGTTGTGTACTTTTATGTTTATGGTGAACTGCAATGTTTCATATAAGGCTTGGCACCAATTTTATTTATTTTTGTTTCTTTTCTCTAAGTTTATGTGCCCTTCATGTTTTTGTTTAATATTGGAGGGGAGGTGATGTGGTGTTCTGTATGTATTCTGGAAGGTATGCAACGTTTACCACGCAATTTTTACAACGCACTACCATTACAACTAAACTTTTACAACGCAAAAACTTTTACAACGCATACCTTTACAACGCATGTTTTTACAACGCAGATACCTTTACAACGCATACCATTACAACGTAAGTATTGGTAAGTATATAATTATTTTTAAAATGTTATATGTTTGGGGTTTTGGGTAAAGGGGTATTTTTAGGGTTCAGGGTCAGTTTTCAGTTTTTGGGTAAAGGGGTATTTTTAGGGTTCAGGGTCAGTTTTCAGTTTTTGGGTAAAGGGGTATTTTTAGAGTTCAGGGTCAGTTTTCAGTTTTTGGGTAAAGGGGTATTTTTAGGGTTCAGGGTCAGTTTTCAGTTTTTGGGTAAAGGGGTATTTTTAGGGTTCAGGGTCAGTTTTCAGTTTATGGGTAAAGGGGTATTTTTAGGGTTCAGGGTCAGTTTTCAGTTTTTGGGTAAAGGGGTATTTTTAGGGTTCAGGGTCAGTTTTCAGTTTTTGGGTAAAGGGGTATTTTTAGGGTTCAGGGTCAGTTTTCAGTTTATGGGTAAAGGGGTATTTTTAGGGTTCAGGGTCAGTTTTCAGTTTATGGGTAAAGGGGTATTTTTAGGGTTCAGGGTCAGTTTTTAGTTTTTGGGTAAAGGGGTATTTTTAGGGTTCAGGGTCAGTTTTGGGGTTTTGGGGTAATGGGGTATTTTTAGGGTTCAGGGTCAGTTTTCAGTTTTTGGGTAAAGGGGTATTTTTAGGGTTCAGGGTCAGTTATGGGTTTTTGGGGTACAGGGGTATTTTTTAATAAATAAAATAAAATTACATTTAAATTAAATTAATTAAATAAAATTAAATTATATTACAATATTTATTAATTAATTTAAATTAAAAAAATTATTGTATACTTACCAATACTTACGTTGTAATGGTATGCGTTGTAAAGGTACCTGCGTTGTAAAATCTTGCGTTGTAAAGGTATGCGTTGTAAAAGTTTTTGCGTTGTAAAAGTTTCGTTGTAATGGTATGCGTTGTAAAAGTATGCGTTGTAACGTCATACATCCATTCTGGAACAATGTGAGCAGTATCCAAGTAATGATGCCAGGAATGTAGAATGTAGAGGGTTGCCTAGGGAGGTTTGTCTTGCAAGTCAGTTGGCAGTTGAAGGGCGTTGATGGTGGAAGAGATCTCTGTTCTGTGAAGTCTTCAATAAATACTCTTTCAAATTCAACTTGGATTCCTGCCTGCTCTGCCACATGGCACATGGGAGAACAGGATGTTACATAGGCCATGCCCCAGGAAATATGCAGCTATGTTAAAATAGTCAGAGGCAGGTCTCCATTAGAAAATAGCCTTCTGGTGCACCTCTCTTAGGAAGGTGATATCCCTGATGTATTGGAGGCTGGTTAACAATGGTCCTGATGCACTGGCGAAACTAAAGATATGTTGGGATGCCGCCCACAGCCTACTAGAGGGCCCAGATTCTGATAAAGCTAATGTATACATTAGAACGCTTGCCGTTCTTTCTGGATTCTGACAGGTTCATTTAAATCACAAGACAGGGCTACAACTTCTAAAATGTGGTAAGTCTACACACAATACATGTCTGAGCAGCCGTGGACAGGAGGGCACATTCTATCACACAACCTGACAATGTTGTCTAAAAGTGGCTTTCTGGACCAAGGTTACTTATCTCTTGGCATTAATTCTAGAACACCCGTACCACTAAGTGCTAAATTAAAACTACTAGGAATATAGGGGTGTGTGCATGCACCTACAGCATACAACAAATAAAGTATTCTGTTGAATAGATAGTGCCTCGATTAGATATTGCTAGATACTGGGGTAGTAATGACCCCCTGACATTAAAATTGTATGCAAAATATTATGGACTGGTGGATGGCTGCTGAGAGAGAGGAGTACTCTGGCCTTGCATGCCGCTAGATATTAATCACCGGAAAGGACTGTTGGCACGAAGTGGTTCAATTATAGACATTAAACCAATGGGTTGTAGCAGGAAGAACACTAATCCATAGTAAACTGCTTCTTTAGTTGAGGCTGCTGTACACAAACCATACTCACCACATAGCCACTGACTTCAAACTGCTGCACCATAAAGAACACATAGTTGCCGTTGGTAAGTCCTTGTCTCTCTGCTTCCAAAAGAATCGACTTGGCATCACCAGAGCTGCATATCAGTATGATAACTGCAGAAACACGAAAAAAAGCCATTTCTATGCAGAGCACAGTCCAAGCACAGGTATAGAAGAGCACAAAATGTAGCCCCACGTATACAGCTATAGAAGCACGAGGTCTGCCCACTCACCCTAGTTGCCCTAAAACACGAGCTCTGCTCGGTGCTACTGCTTTTTGATTGCAGTTTTTCTGATTTACGCATTTAAGTACGTATTTGCCCACTTTCTTCATTCATGTATAAATCTCATTTGCACACCTTTGTATTCTCGTGTTTATTTGAATATTTACCTCAGATCTCTTTATTGCTTCGAGGATTATGAAATGAGTTCCATCATGCATTAATTAATGATCAATCAACCTCATTAAAGAAAGAAGGTGCAAGTTTCATCCTGACGCGGATATGTCTGGAGTCAGCCTGCTGCGAACCCTAACTTGCCAATTGCGACCCCTGGCACTGCATTTGAGACCCCTGGTCTTAGAGGGGCAAAATAAGTGCCTGGAACACAGGGGGCACTAATCCTTACCAACATTGGTTGGGGCTCAAATCTCCTTGTTATTAATCATTTTATTTATTATCCTGGGCAGTAAAATTGGTGCACAAGTAGCTGGAATATGACCTTCACTGACAGCTGCGGTAAGTAATGAATGCTCATAAATGTATGTATGTTATGTGCATGTGTGCAGGCGAGAGTGTCTTTATGTGTGAGAGAGTGTGTGTGTATGTATATGTAAGCATGATGTATGTGTGTGTGATTGAACGTAAAGGTGAAATAGCGTGTGATGTCACTTTCGCTACCCAGTTGCGGCCGATGCAGGTAAGAGCAGTGGCGTGGTGGGGTGGAGGGGGAGTCGCAGATGACAGAATAGGGGGGAAAAATAAAACCACTCACCTTGCGCTCGCCGCATCACCGAGTCAGTGAGTGCAAGGTAAATGTTTTTCTTTTTTTAAAAATTTT